>NW_017189517.1:18993066-19642447 GCF_001704415.2 Capra hircus | reverse complement strand
AGTATCTTGTTCCAAACCTCTCTCCTTGGCTTATAGTGACCACATTTCTCCCTTTGCACATGCATGTTTCTTGTCCAAATGTCCCCTTTTATAAAGAACACTAGTCATTTTAAATCAGGGCTACTCTTAAGGACTCCTCTTAACTAAACATATCTGCAAATACCCTGTTTCACAAACAAGGTCACATTCTGGATGCTGGGGTTAGGGCTTCCACATATGAACTTAGTACATAAATTAACCTGTGATGTGAATTTTCAGAAAAAGTCTTTAAATGGGTCATAGAGGTACATACTTTTTTTTGAGCATTTCCTCCTCCCTCTGTGATAGAATACAAATGTGCTGTCCAGAGCACTAGACAAGGCATAATGAAAGTTATGCATGTGAAAAAAAAAAACTGTTATAGAAAGGACCTAGGTTTCTTGAGATGTGAAAGTGTTGGTTGCTCAGTTGTGTCTGACTCTTCGTGACCACCTGGGCTGTAGCCTACCAGGCTCTTCTGTCCATGGGATTCTCCAGGGGATCTTCCCAACGCCAGGGGATTGAATCCCAGTTTTCTGCATTGCAGACAGATTTTTTTTTTTTTTTTTTACTGTCTTAGCCACCAGGAAAGCCCCCTTGAAAATGTAGAGGCAGCCTAACCATCCTTGAAATACTAACTCCAAGATTTGGTTTACAAGAGAAAGATAGAAATTCTATCTAGTTTCAGTGACTGTTATTTTTGAATTTTCTTTACATGCAAATGAGCTAATCCAAGTGCATATTTTCAACCCTCACTATGTTTTGAATTTTTCCACATGCATTTATTTTAATTAAAAGTATTTTTATTTTCCTTCATTTTAGTAAGCTCGTCTTGGTATATTTAAAAACATGATTAAAAGATTCAACTGACATTTATTAGTTCTTTGGTGAATCTGGCCATGGTTTCATATCAAGACTATTTTATGTAAATTACTTGTTCAAAAATCAAATTTTCAGCAAGCTTTTAATTTTTTCTTCCTTAGGTAACTGATTTTGTAACTATTTCCCCTTTTCTCTTTTTGGTGATTTTCAAATATTCACGTCATGAGAGACAGCACTTATCCATGTCATTGACCTTATTATAGAAAAATTTATTTTGCAGTTTAAGAGTCTTTGTAAAATGGAAAAGAAGTTTCTTTCTCAGTTAGCTTTTCTCTTGCCTTTGTTTTCAATTAATATGGTAGAGTAGAAAACAGTATGCAATAATAGGTTAAGGTACTGGCTGTGACAGATAAGCAGTGGGGTCTCTGTGATGTGGGTAGTGTCACACATAGACTGTGGGATACTTTTTGATGTTTGCAACTTTAGCTACTATATAAGAAACATTTTAATTCTATATGCCAGTGGTTCTTATCATCTCTGGGTCATGAACCTATTTAAGAATCTGTTCAATGCTGTAGATTTTCTTCCCCCAAAAATGCACAGACGCTGAAAAATTTGCATACAATCTCAGAAGATTCACTGACTCTGAAAATTCATACCAGGATACCAGTTGACTACTCTTGCTTTTGTACAATCCTGAAACATATTTCCAGGACTATCATCTCATTGTTTCATTGCTAACCTAAGCTTAGAAAGTACATTTTGAAGCATGATGGAGTTGTGCCAAACATAGGACACATGACATTGACATGACATTTTCTTTTATTTGGGGGTCTTATAGGAATGCATGAATTTTTTATTTCCTTTTAAAGCATTCCTAGAAAGGACATGATAAATGACTTGTACTAAAAATATCAGTGTATTATAAGAATTAAACTGATATCCCTCCCTAAGATATTTGCCTTAGCAAAAGACAACGAATACGGTGCTGAGTAAATTTTTCTCAATAGTAGATTCAGGCATCTGGGTGCAGGTGGGTGAGGTACATCATTGGAGCAGGAAGACTTTGGGAGGCCTATTAATCTTACTGTGAATGCAGTTGACCATTCTTTCATAATGTAAACCCCAGTCATGAGGTAGAATAGTAGCTTTATAAAGCAGGTTTTTACTTTATATATAGTGCTGTGATGGGTTTTTCAATTATTTTGAGGCAGTTATTATCTAATTTATTTTGAATTTTTATAATAATTAAGCCAATGCCCTAATGGTGTTCTAGTTTACTTTCTTTGTAGAGATTATAAAGTCAGTACATTTTCATCTCAATAACATTTCATTCGGCGGCTTGATACTGTCGGGAGTCACTGAATGCAAGATTATGTGTCTACCTGTTAGGAAGAGTTTTATTATAGAAATTCCTTTTGCATAAAATTATGGTCAAGTCTCTAAGAGTCAAAATATAATAGTACTAGTCATGCTAGCTTAAAGAGAAAACATAATGATGACGTTTGGTTCTATATGTAAATACAAAAGTATGCAATATACCATAGTATTTCAAGAATGCTCATTTGCTTTACTGATGAAAATCATTCCACTTAAGATATTCCATTTAGATTATTTTTATATGATTGTTCTATTGTCATGATGCAGTGAAATGCAAAGTGAATAAGTAGAATGGAAATTCTTAAATACTACTCTTTAAAATTCTGCAGACTACCCTTATTTACAAATGCATGCTAGCCAATAAAAAAAGGCTCTTCTTTCATGTTCTTCTTAAAAAGCAGAGTCTTTAAAAATATCATGCTTGGTACGTTATATCAGGCAAGATAAGCTAAGTGATGGCAAAAGAAGTAGGCAGCATCAAAATATAAATGGCTTATGTATTACTTTTCTATCCTTCCATAACAAATTACCCCAAACTTGGAGACTTAATTCTAATTTATTGTCTCACTATTTCAATGGATCAGAAGTTTCTGGTATAATGTAGCTGCTTTCACCAGGGTCTCACAGGTTGAAACTAAAGTGTCAGCTGGGTCTCTGATCTCATCTGAGACTTGAAATCATCCTCCAGACTCATTCAAATCATTGGCAGAATTCAGTTCCTAGCAGTTGATAAACTGAGGTCTCAGATTTCTTGCTGGCTGCCAGATAGTGACTCTAAGCTCTTAGAGGTTTACCTTCAGGTCCTAGCATGTGGCACTTTAACAACATAGTATTTTACTCTTCAATGTCAGCAGGAAAATTTCACTCTGATCTGGCTATAGGGGTGTCTTTGTAATGTAATATATGTGTCTATCTCATCACCACTGCTGTATAAGGCAACTGATCAAAGTAGCAACTATTTCGTGATAGTTATAGATCCTATCACACTCCAGGGACAGAATTAGACAGGACATGTACACTAGGGAGCAGGATTATTGAGAGTCAGTTTAGAAATCTGCTCAACACACTTTTTCAAGACCAATGTTCTTTTTTTTTTTTTTTTCTTCCTCCAAGTCTCTTGCAGGTATGTGTGACTCTCCAGGGTAGTCATTCTTCACAGTTAGCAATCCTCACTGCTTCAATCTTTTGGCACTGCTACATCTACATGACACTTCTTCCTCAACTGCCTTAGAAGGCAAGAAAGCACTGGAGAGATAAGAACCAGCAATTAAATATTTCCAGCCTAAAGTGATATATGTCACTCCTATTCAAATTTTATCAGTCAGTGAGAGTCAAATGGCTCTGCCTAACTACAACAAAGGGAAAAGGAATCTCCCCACACATTTGGAAGGAGATGATAATCAGATATTTGTAAACAGTAGAAATGCCTAATGCAAAGTTTTTTATATCTATCACAGGCCCCTTTCTCATAAGTGAGTCATATATTATTGTAGGATAAGTTCTTTTTATTCTTAAAGTGCTTTAGTAAGTTATAATCTACACACCATAAAGTTCACACATTTAAAGTATATATTCAGTGATTTTAAGTGATTTTTAAGTGATTTTTAAGATGAGTTCTTAAATGTGTAATTTTAGTAAACATTTAAGCGTCTACTGTTTATGCGACAATATTAAATCTAATGTAGATAAAAAGAAAAAAAAAGTTTTAAATTTTTGATCATAGTCTAGTTGAGGAGAAAGTGAACATATAGGAAATCAGTAGTGAACAAGCTCAAGTATTTGTACTATAAGAAAATACCCAAAACATGATTGCAAAGCTGGAAGGTAAATTGCATTTACTGAATGTCTACCCTTTGACAGCCATCAGGCCAGATGTCTTATATATACTATCTCATGCAAACATCATAATAATACTGTTTTCTTCATTTTTGCAGTTTTGGAAGCTAAGGCTCAGAGCAGTTAAATGTCTTCCTCAATTTCATGCAGCTAGAAACGGAGTCAGAATTCACTCTCAGTTCATTCTTAATCTAAAACCCAGGTTTTTATACTACATAACATTTTCATAGCAACAGATATAAAGCCAGTGGAGTGCAGTCTATCTGGGACTATACTGATAGAACATCATTTTGAAGAAAGGGTTAGACATAAGTTGGTAAAATGTTGGTTCCTGTGTGTGTGTGTGCATGCACACATGCACACATGCACACATTTGTGGCTATGTGTATATTAACTGCACCTCGCTTACCTTCAAAAAAAATAAACATTAGGACCTCAAACAACATCAGGACAATCTCGAGTCCTTCCATTTACTTTTCTGTTATAAAGCATTGGTATATTTATTTGTTCAATAAGAAAATATTTATAGAGAACAGGCTATGTCCCCTAGTACCTACTCTGTTATATGCTGAGATAAATACAGTTTGAATTTTTTTTTTTACTTTACAATATTGTATTGGTTTTGCCATACATCAACATGAATCCACCACAGATATACACATGTTCCCCATCCTGAACCCCCCTCCCTCCTCCCTCCCTGTACCATCCCTCTGGGTCGTCCCGGTGCACCAGCCCCAAGCATCCAGTATCATGCATTGAACCTGGACTGGCGATTCATTTCATATATGATATTATACATGTTTCAATGCCATTCTCCCAAATCATCCCAGCCTCTCCCTCTCCCACAGAGTCCAAAAGCCTGTTCTATACATCTGTATTTCTTTTGCTGTCTGGCATACAGGGTTTCCTACAATAAAGATCATATAAGGTGAGTAATGGAAGTTCATAGTGCTATTGAAGCTAAGTAGTTAAAGATAGTTGATACTTAGAGGCAGACCAAGGACTGCTTATTAAAAAAATAATGTAAGAAGGGAACCTGAAAAGTAAGTTAAAGTTTTTGGACAGAGAAGAGGATAGAAAATGCCATTTATGTAGCAAGAATGTCATGATCAAAGTAGCAGAAACAGGAAAGCAAAGAGAGTATTGGGGAAAATATAAACCATCATGGTTTCTTGAACACAGGGAATATAAATCAGAGTAGTGGAAGATAATAGAAGGCTTTGAATGAAACTCTTTGGCAAGAGTTTTATAACTTTCTATTGATGTCAAGGCACTTGTAATAATCTCTAAGGAGGAAAGAAGAGATCCAAAAATTAGGGAAGAGAATTGGACTCAGAATCCTTCAACATGAAGTTCATGGAATGAACTTCGTTATTACTTTGTAATGTAACCCTGAGTCTTGAGGAAGGAGGGTGTTCCTCTGGCATTATAAGCTTGATGTTATATTGATGAAATTTTGTGCCTCTGATATAGATATAAGGATTGGTAAGAAATTAACCCTCATAATGTGAAATATGTCTGAATTTTTAGATACTTGGGGAGATCCAAATTGTAATCCAAAATGTGAGACCTGCTCTTACTTGCAAGGCTTACATTTTTCATATAGCTAGCAGAAGAAACCTTGTTGAGAATATGCTTCTGACTCACAGGAGATATCTGAAGGTGTGCATTCTACAAGACATGTAAAGAAACCTGGGACTTGTTTCTTCAGGAAGAAATAGCATATCCTGGGGAGGGGGGGAGGGAAGGCAGGAGTGGGACTTTTTCAAAGAAGATATTCATCAAGACAGAGACTATGGGAAGAAGGACAAATGACTGACCTGAGGAAGTATGTAGTGGTCATGTGGAATACCCCAAATATTCAGACAGAAGCTGAGCACCAAAGAATTGATACTTTTGAACTGTGGTGTTGGAAAAGACTCTTGAGAGTCCCTTGGACTTCAAGGAGATCCAACCAGTCCATCCTAAAGGAGATCAGTCCTGGGTGTTCATTGGAAGGACTGATGTTGAAGCTGAAACTCCAGTACTTTGGCCACCTGATGTGAAAAGCTGACTCATTTGAAAAGATCCTGATGCTGGGAAAGATTGAGGAGGAGGAAAAGGCGATGACAGAGGACAAGATGGTTGGATGGCATCACCGACTTAATGGACATGAGTTTGGGTAGATTCCAGGAGTTGGTGATGGACAGGGAGGCCTGGCATGCTGCGGTTCATGGGGTCACAATGAGTCGGACATGACTGAGCAACTGAACTGAATTGAAGGTCTCAAGCATTTTTGCATGATACGAAGGGAAGAGGTAGCTACACTAGATGCATAATACCCACATTTCCACCCCCTTTTCTCTGTATAGCAAAGCAAAGTGAAGTCACTCAGTCGTGTCCGACTCTTTGCGACCCCATGGACTGTAGCCCACCAGGCTCCTCAATCCAGGGAATTCTCTAGGCAAGAATACTGGAGTGGGTTGACATTTCCTTCTCCAGGGGATCTTCCTGACCCAGGGATCAAACCTGAGTCTCCCGCATTAAAGGCAGGCGCTTTGCTGTCTGAACCACCAGGGAAGCTCATCCTTTTTGCCAAGGTTGTGTGTATATAGAAGAGAGAAGCAAAAGAGCCTGCTCCCCTCTCTGCTACAGTCACTGACAGCTGTCAGAAACAGCAGCATTGTGTACTGGAGGGTGGTAAGTGTTTCTGTCTTCACACAACATCCCTATTAGACAACAGCTTCTCCCAATCCTGGCTTTGAGGCTAGATAAAGATAACTTAGATACCTTATGTGACAAAACAGAAAACTTACCACACTGGTTAAATTTGTGGCACATTTCCTGGCTAAATCTGAACCAAACTATGCCTGAGAATTGAGCTAGGAGTGACTCCCATCCTGATCACCAAACTCTTATCAGCATGCTGCCAGAAGACAAAAGGGACTTACCAAAATCAATAAAAGTGCTTATATTAACCTCTTGTAGTAAGAGGGATTCAGTAAAAAGAAACCCTCTTTGACAGTAAAACTGGGGCTCTGAGTTGTACCATTTTAGAGTAGATATTCAATGTAGAAATTTGGCATTTTATAGTATTGCCTACATTTCCCAGTCTAATTCCTTTCGTTGGGAGAGGGTGGACCATAGGCACTTTCACTCATATTCTGTAATCTCTCATATTCTGACAAATAGTTTTGGGTTTGTTTGTTTGAAGAAATTCAGATCAATTCGTGATACAAAAGTCAAATCTTTTCCAAGATGCTGAGATTGATTTAGAGACCTAGGCAAGCATAGACAGGCTAGTGGCTGTTTCTTTGTCTTGGATTGAAGGTCTATGGTAGATGGCAGGGGAAGACAGTATGGTCCGTGGTTGACACAGCTACTAGATATGGAGGATATGGAATGCTTCCAGAGTTTATAACTTGATGACATTAAGGAGGTATGCCAGAAATGGAATTATTTACAATTTGAGAAATGATGAAGGATCACAGATTGTTTGAAACAACATACTCTCCAGCTGGTGTTAGTGTAAATATGTATACTCTTCTTTTGGTAAATTGTTTTTATTGCCGAAGAATAAGTCTTTGATGGTGTAGAGAACTCCAAGGAAGTGCTCATGACTGTTTTTGACAACCCAGAAGGAGTTATTGGAAAATACCTCTTAATATGAAACAATATTGTGACATTATTATGGAAGGCTGTAGAAGAGAGTGCTGCAGTTTGATGAACATCCTAAGAATCCTTTTAGGAATTTTAGTACAAATTCAAGAAGATTCAACTGATTCAAGTAGAGGAGAAAAAAGATTACAATAAATTTAAGTCCATAGATACTTGCAGGCCAAATAAATTGGCCAATATTTTGTCTTAGACTGAGCTCAATCTTAGTGGCTGAGGGATAAGAGCCATAGAAAGACTGATTGGGGTGCAGGTGGCAAATGCAAAGGTAAAGCATCTTGATCCTCAGTTCCAGAGAATGCCATGGTAAGCCTGTCTTTTTTGGTTTGCTTTTGTTTTCCCATGAGCAAGTGGTTAATGGTAAGCTGTGTGCTCCTGGAAGGTTACTCCCCAATATGGATTTGATTTTGATGTCTTAATTATTAAATACTGGGCAGATTTTGAGGGTATGGTGTTGCTTTCTAACATGGCTAGTGGATTCATTTGCCTGGTAACCCTTCAAGTAGACTGCCCTTGTTGCGTTGTTCTTTTGTTTTCTTTTGTTTTGTTTTAATGTAAGTTGTGGTTAAGGATCCTGGAAATCACCTAGAAATCCATTATCAAGTGAATTTGACCAGCTTCAGAATTCCCTTAGATTTGTTTAATGCTTTACTGACTGCAGTGGGTGAAATAGGAGGTAGGAGAGCAGTGACTTAGACAACAAAAACTCCATCCTTTCCCTCTCTTCCTTTTCTGAACTAAACAATCACTTCAAATGTAAATCAATTTAGCAGTCACAGTTTCTGTAGCATAACTACATTTGTATCATTTATCTCTATCTGGGTCTCTATCTCTATATAAAACTGCTTATATTCCAAGGTAGCATACAAGAAATAATTAATTCTGAAGTAAATAAATAATGTTTGCTTAAATAATTGATTTAAAATTATCTAATTTCCTCAAAAAGACATATGTTATTTATACCCTGCCCCCCCCACCTTTTTTTGAAAACTCTGGCTGCTATGCTCTACTTTTGTTCTCTTTCAGTTCAGTTCAGTTCAGTCGCTCAGTCATGTCCAACTCATTGCGACCCCATGAACTGCAGCACGCCAGGCCTCCCTATCCATAACCAGCTCCCAGAGTTCACCCAAACTCATGTCCATTGAGTCAGTGATGCCATCCAACCATCTTATCCTCTGTGGTCCCCTTCTCCTCCTGCCCTCAATCTTTCCCAGCCTCAGGGTCTTATCAAATGAGTCAGCTCTTCGCATCAGGTGGCCAAAGTACTGGAGTTTCAGCTTCAACATCACTCCTTCCAATGAACACCCAAGACTGATCTCCATTAGGATGGACTGATTGGATTGCCTTGAAGTCCAAGGGTCTTGAAGTCTCAAGAGTCTTCTCCTACACCACAGTTCAAAAGGATCAATTCTCAATGCTCAGCCCTCTTTATAGTCCAACTCTCACATCCATACATGACTACTGGAAAAACAATAATGTCTCTGCTTTTTAATATGATTTCTAGGTTAGTCATAGCTTTTCTTCTAAGGAGCAAGTGTCTTTTAATTGCATGGCTGCAGTGATTTTGGAGCCCAAGAAAATAAAGTCTGTCACTGTTTCCACTGTTTCCCCATCTATTTGCCATGTAGTGATGGGACCGGATGCTATGATCTTAGTTTTCTGAATGTTGAGCTTTAAGCCAACTTTTTCACTCTCCTCTTTCACTTTCATCAAGAGACTCTTTAGTTCTTCTGCACTTTCTGCCATAAGGGTGGTGTCATCTGTATATCTGAGGTTATTGATGTTTTTTCTCAGCAATCTTGATTCCAACTTGTGCTTCATCCAGCCCAGAGTTTCTCATGATGTACTATGCATATAAGTTAAATAAGCACAGTGGCAATATACAGCCTTGACATACTCCTTTTCCTATTTGGAATCAGTCTTTTGTTCCACGTCCAGTTTTAACTGTTGCTTCCTGACCTGCATACAGGTTTCTCAAGAGGTGCGTCAGGTGGTCTGGTATTACCATCCCTTTCAGAATTTTCCAGAGTTTATTGTGATCCACACAGTCAAAGGCTTTGGCATAGTCAATAATGTAGGAATAGATGTTTTTCTGAAACTCTCTTGCTTTTTCGATGATCCAGGGGATGTTGATGTCTTTACTAATGCTAATTTTCCCTGTTTTCCAAATGGGAGCTATTGACTTCTGTAAAGACTGAAATGGTGCTAGCAGTCAGTTGGTGAAATGATTTCTTGAACTAAATTCAGCTTATACCAAGTTTCAAAAAAGAAAGAATAAATGTGGTTTTAGAGAGAATCAAAGAATTAAAATCTATCTTTGTGTCTCACATGAAGAGGAATTCTGTGTCTGCCTATGCTAATGCCATCAGAGTGAAACCTTTTGATTGTTCAAACACATTGCACAGCTCTGTATTTACACATATAATAAAGGTCAAAACTGTAACTTATTATCAGATATCATTTTATTTAAACAGCCAAAGGAGAGACAGTTTATCTTATTGAGCCTTTCTACTAATTTGCTTTCCTGAATGTGGAACGTGTGAGGTACTATGTAATTTCATTTGTGCAGCTGCAGGAGAAAACCAACCAAACGAAAAATCTTTGCAACTGAGTATATAACTTGCTTGGAAGGGCATTAAGGTTTTTGAGCCAGAAGAATAACTGAGTGAATTTACAATAATCTTGAGAGGAAGCTGAACACTTGGAAAGAGAATGGGCTCTGGAGTTACAAAGAAATGGATTCAAATCTTGCCTCTGTCATTTACAGAGTGAATAACCTTAAGAAAGTTAATTAATCCAGTACTTTTAAACTTTTACGTTTCAAGAAACAGTAACATAAAAAATAGTTTGTGTCCCAACTAAATGACATTTGGTCCCAACTTTTTATTTCACTATATAAATTTACAATTGTTGTTGATCAGTGTCTGACTCTTGAGGCCTCGTGGACTGTAGCACATCAGGCCCCTCTGTCCTTCACTATCTCCCGGAGTTTGCTCAGGCTCATATCCATTGAGTTGCTGGGTTTTTCCAACCATCTCATCCTCCACCACTCCTTCTCCTAATGCCTTCAAGCTTCCCCAGCATCAGGATCCCTTCCAATGAGTTGGCTCTTCACATCAAATGGTCAAAGTTATTGGAGCTTCAGCTTCAGCATCAGTCTGTCCAAAGAATATTCAGGGTTGATTTCCTTCAGGATTGACTGGTTTGATCTCCTTGCAGTCCAGGGGACTCTCCAGGACTTCTCCAGTCTTCTCCAGGGCCATAATTCGAAAGCACCAATTCTTAAACTTTCAGCCTTCATTATGATCGAACTCTCACATTCAAACATGACTACAGGAAAAAACATAGCTTTGACTATATAGACCTTTGTCGGCAAAGTGATGTCTGCTTTTAAATACACTGTCTAGGTTTGTCATAGCTTTCCTTCCAAGAAGCAAGTGTCTTTTAATTTCCTGGCTGCACTCATTGGCCACAGTGACTTTGGAGCCCAAGCAATGAAGATCTGTCACTTCTTCCTTTTTTTCTCCTTCTATTTGCCATGAAGTGATGGGGCCAGATAAAATGATTTTTGTTTTTTTTATGTGGAGTTTCAAGCCAGCTTTTTTCACTTTCCTCTTTCACCTTCACCAAGAGGCTGTTTAGTTTCTCTTCATTATCTGCCATTCAAGTGGTATCATCTGCATATCTGAGGTTGTTGGTATTTCTCCTGGCAATCTTGATTCCATCTTGTGATTCACCCAGCCTGGAATTTTGCATGATGTGCTCTGCATATAAGTGAAATAAGCAGAGTGACAATATGCAGCCTTATGATACTCCTTTTCCAATTTTGAACTACTCTGTTGCTTTATGTCTGATTCTAACTGTTGTTTCTTGACATACACACAGGTTTCTCAGGGATAGGCAAGGTGGTCTGGTATTTCCATCTATTTAAGAATGTTCCTCAGTTTGTTGTGATCCACACAGTCAAAGGCTTTTGCATAGTCAATGAAGCAAAAGTCAATGTTTTTCTGGAATTTCATTGCTTTCTCTATGATCCAATGGATGTTGGCAATTTGATCTCCTGTTTCTCTGCCTTTTCTAAACCCATCTTGTACATCTGCAAGTTGTACATCTGAAGCCTTGCTTGAAGGATTTTAAGCATTACCTTCATAGCATATGAAATAAGAGAGCAATTGTATGATAGTTTGAACATTCTTTAACATTGCCCTTCATTGGGATTGGAATGAAACTGACCTTTTTCAGTTCTGTGGCCACTGCTAAGTTTTCCAAATTTGCTAATGTACTGAGTGCAGCAGTTTAAAAACATTGTCTTTAAGGATTTTAAACAGTTCATCTGGAATTCTGTCACCTCCACTAGCTTTGTTCATAGTAATGCTTCCTAAGGATCACTTGACTTGACACTGCAGAATGTCTGGTTCTAGGTGTGTGACTGCACCATCATGGTTATCTGAGTCATTAAAACCTTTCTTATATAGTTCTGTGTATTCTTGCCACCTCTTCTTAATCTCTTTTGCTTCTGTTAGGTCCTTATCATTTCTGTCCTTTATTGTGCCCATCCTTGCATTAAATGTTCCCTTGACATCTCCAATTTTCTTGAACAGATCTCTAGTCTTCACCATTATATTGTTTCCCTCTATTTCTTTGCATTGTTCATTTAAGAAGGCCTCCTATCTTGCTCTTCTCTGCAACTCTGCATTCAGTTGGGTATATCTTTCCATTTCTCCCTTGCCTTTTGCTTCTCTTCTTTCCTCAGCTGTTTATAGCTCCTCAGACAACCATTTTGACTTCTTACATTTCTCTTTCTTTGGAATATTTTGGTCACTACCTCCTGTACAATGTTACAAACCTCTGTCTATAGTTCTTTAGGCACTCTGTCTACCAGATCTGATCCCTTGAATCTGTTTGCCATCCCCACTGTATAAGGAATTTAATTTAGGTCATACCTGAAGGGCTAGTGGGTCTCCCTACTTTCTTCAATTTAAGCTTGAATTTTGCAATAAGGAGCTGAAGGTCTGAGTTACAGTTTTTGCCGACTTCTTTTTGCTTTTTGCTGACTGTATAGAGCTTCTCCATTTTTATCTGCAAAAAATATAATCAATTTTATTTAAGTATTGATCATTTGGTGATGTCCACATGTAGAGTCATCTCTTGTGTTGTTGGAAAAGCATGTGTGCTATGGGCAACATGTTCTCTTGACAAAAATCTGTTAGTCTTTACTCTGCTTCATCTTGTACTGCAAGGCCAAACTTGCCTGTTATTCCTGGTATCGCTTGACTTCGTATTTTTGCATTCCAATCCCCTATGATTAAAGGAGACCTTTTTTGGTGTTAGCTCTAGAAAGTCTTATAGGTCTTCAGAGAACCATTCAACCTCAGCTTATTTAGCATCAGTGATTGGGGCACAGACTGATTTTAATGTGATTATGAATGGTTTGCCTTGGAAACGGACCAAAGTCATTATGTTCTTTTTTGAAGTGCACCCAAGTACTGCATTTCAGACTCTTGTGTTGACTATGCAGACTATTTCATTTCTTCTAAGGGAATACAGTAGTAGATATAATGGTCATCTGAATTAAATTCCTGTCCATTTTAGTTCACTGATACCTAAGATGTTGATTTCACTACTGCCATCTCCTGCTTCAGTGAGTATAAGTGATAGTCGCTTAGTCATGTCTGACTTTCTGTGACCCCATGGACTGTAGCCTGCAAGTCTTCTCTGTCCACGGAAGTTTTCAGGCAAGAATACTGGAGGTGGTTGGCATTTCCTTCTCCAGGCCATGTTCCCGACCCAGGGATTGAACACGAGTCTCCATTGCAGGCAGATTCTTTAGCATCTGAGCCATCAAGGACCACTTTCAATTTACCTTGATTAATGGACCTAACATTCCAGGTTCCTATGCAATATTGTTCTTTACAGCATCAGATTTACTTTTATCACCAGACATATCCACAGCTGAGCATCATTTCTGCTTTAGCCCAGTTACTACATTCTTACTGGAAAGTGAAGTGAAAGTGAAGTCACACAGTCATGCCTGACTCTTCACGACCCAATGGACTATAGCCTGCTAGGTTTCTCCATCCATGGGATTCTCCAGGCAAGAATACTGGAGCTGGTTGCCATTTCCTTCTCCAGGGGATCTCCCTGACACAGGGATCAAACACAAGTCTCCCATAGTACAGGCAGACTTTTTACTGTCTGAGCCACCAGGGGCTCCTTCTTACTGGAGTTACTAGTAATTGTCCTCCACTGTCACCCAGTAGCATATTGGACACCTTCCAACCTGGGGGGCTCATCTCCCGGTGTCCTATCTTTTTTGCCTTTTTGTGCTGTCTATGGGATTTTCCAGACAAGAGTATTAGAGTGGGTTGCCATTTTCTTCTCTTGTGGACCACGTTTTTCTAGAACTCTTCACTATGGCTTGTCTGTCTTGGGTGGCCTTGCCTAGCATGGCTCAATGCTTCATTGAGTTGTGCAAACCCCTTCACCATGACAAGGCTATAATCCATAAGAAGGAAAGTTACAATAAAACTCTACAAATAAGCATATGAAGAATTATGAATTATCATCACCATCTATGGCCAATGCCTACCCAATACACATTTCCACTTCTTCATATATAGAATCTAAGTTTTGTTCAGAAAAGCAACAAACTAGCTAAAATGCTACACGTAACAGTCTCCTGTGTACCTAGGAAGAGTCATAAGTCACAGTTCCGAGCAATGAGACATAAGAGGGAGTCTCTGGGGATTTCTGGAAGATTTCAACATTCCTGTTAAAAGATTAGGAAGTCTGTATTTCCTAGTTGCTTTCCTCTTTTTTTTTTTTTTTCACTCTTTGCCATGAGGCAGGGGGTTGGACAGACATCTTATTACCATGAGATAGACATAATAATTAAAGTTATATGCTAAGGAAGTTAGAGGATGAGGAAAAGATGAAAAGGAGCCTGGATTCCTAAGGGAATTGTGAACCACCTTGTCAAATTTGGATTACCTATCAAAGGTTTACTCATGAGAGAAAAATGCTTCCTACTTTTATTTATTTATTTTTGGGGGGAGTGCAAATTTTATTTATTTATTTATTTTTATTTATTTACTTTTTTACTTTACAATATTGTATTGTTTTTGCCATACATCAACATGAATCCACCATGGGTGTACATGTGTTCCCCATTCTGAATCCCCCTCCCACCTCCCTCCCCATCCCATCCCTCTGGGTCATCCCAGTGCACCAGGCCCGAACACACTGTATCATGTGATGAACCTGGACTGGCAATTAGTTTCACATAAGATAATTTACATGTTTCAATGCCATTCTCCCAAATCATCCCACCCTTGCCCTCTACCACAGAGTCCAAAAGACTGTTCTATACATCTGTGTCTCTTTTGCTGTCTCGCATACAGGGTTATTGTTACCATCTTTCTAAATTCCATATATATGTGTTAGTATACTATATTCATATTTTTCTTTCTGGCTTACTTCACTCTGTATAATAGGCTCCAGTTTCATCCACCTCATTAGAACTGACTCAAATGTATTATTTTTAATGGCTGAGTAATACTCTATTGTGTATATGTACCACAGCTTTCTTATCCATCTGCTGATGAACATTTAGGTTGCTTCCACATCCTGGCTATTATAAACAGTGCTGCGATGAACATTAGGGTACACATGTCTCTTTCAATTCTGGTTTCCTCTGGGTGTACAGTCAGCAGTGGGATTGTTGGGTCATATGGCAGATCTATTTCCAGTTTTTTAAGGAATCTCCACACTGTTCTCCATAGTGGCTGTGCTAGTTTGCATTCCCACCAACAGTGTAAGAGGGTTCCCTTTTCTCCACTCTCTCCAGCATTTATTGCTTGTAGACTTTTGGATAGCAGCCATTTTGACTGGTGTGAAATGGTACCTCATTGTGGTTTTGATTTGCATTTCTCTTATAACGAGTGATGTTGAGCATCTTTTCATGTATTTGTTAGCCATCTGTATGTCTTCTTTGGAGAAATGTCTGTTTGGTTCTTTGGCCCATTTTTTGATGGTGTCGTTTATTTTTCTGGAATTGAACTGCAGGAGTTGCTTGTATATTTTTGAGATTAATTTTTTCTTGCTTTGTTTGTTATTATTTCCTCCCATTCTAAAGGCTGTCTTTTCATCTTGTTTATAGTTTCCCTTGTTGTGCAGAAGTTTTTAATTTTAATTAGGCCCCATTTGTTTATTTTTGCTTTTATTTTCAGTATTCTGGGAGGTGGGTCATAGAGGATCCTGCTGTGATTTATGTCGAAGAGTGTATTGCCTATGTTCTTCTCTAGGAGTTGTAGAGTTTCTGGTCTTACGTTTAGATCTTTAATCCATTTTGAGTTTATTTTTGTGTATCATGTTAGAAAGTGTTCTAGTTTCATTCTTTTACAAGTGATTGACCAGTTTTCCCAGCACCACCTGTTAAAGAGATTGTCTTTTCTCCATTGTATATTCTTGTCTCCTTTGTTGAAGACAAAGTGTCCATAGGTGCATGGATTTATCTCTGGGCTTTCTATTTTGTTCCATTGATCTATATTTCTGTCTTTGTGCCAGTACCATACTGTCTTGATGACTGTGGTTTTGTAGTAGAGCCCAAAGTCAGGCAGGTTTATTCCTCCAGTTCCATTCTTTTTTCTCAAGATTGCTTTGACTATTCGAGGTTTTTTGTTTTTCCATACAAATTGTGAAATTATTTGTTCTAGTTCTGTGAAAAACACCATTGGTAGTTTGATAGCTTTTGCATTGTATCTATAGATTGCTTTGGGTAGTTTATTCATTTTCACTATATTGATTCTTCCAATCCATGAGCATGGTCTATTTCTCCATCCATTTGTGTCCTCTTTGATTTCTTTCACCAGTGTTTTATAGTTTTCTATATATAGGTCTTTGTTTCTACTTCTCTCTTTTAAACCATTATTTTCTAGGTTTTTGTTACTAATGATGAAAGGTAATCCTAACAGACATATTAGCATTTTGTAAAATAAAGGATTATTTTCATACTCAAAAGTTTCTTGCCTTCCTTTCTCCATAAAAATCTCTTCCTTTCTCTATATTTTTCTGTCTTCAGAATCCTATCAGAGCATTTTTAGTCCTATGCCACCGTGGTTTTGGAGAAGGAAATGGCAACCCACTCCAGTATTCTTGCCTGGAGAATCCTGTGGATGGAGGAGCCTGGTGAGCTGCTGTCCATAGGGTCGCACAGAGTCAGACACGACTGAAGCGGCTTAGCATGCATGCATGCACTGGAGAAGGAAATGGCAACTCACTCCAGCATTCTTGCCTGGAGAATCCCAGGGATGGAGGAGCCTGGTGGGATGCCGTCTACGGGGTCACACAGAGTTGGACATGACTGAGTGACTTAGCAGCAGTAACCACAGCACCTTGGTTTATGTTTTCTCTCTCCTACATGAACCTTCTCCTACTTCAGGATATTTCTCTCAACTGGGCAACCCCCTCAGGACTTTTCTAAAATCATGTTCCTCTTGATACTTCCCAACTTGTATTCTCATGTGCTAAGAAATAATGAATATGTCCTCTGCCACTTGTTCCTTGAAACTTTCCCTTTCCTTGCTTGAATATTTTATAGGTTTTGTGTAATGTGAAACAGAATGGAAGAAAGCATCCTTTTTATGAATTCTTTCCCTGAAGGATTAGGATCTACCTTGAGAGTTGAATGCTGCTCTCTTATTTCACTTCTCCTTAGAAGCATTCCCAGCTGAGTTGTGTTTCAAAGATCATTTTATTTTTATACTTTGATGGTATATTATTTAAAGAATGAAAATTTATGACTAGTATGACTATTATAGCTTCATTATGGATTGTATTCTTTGTCCAGGAGTTTAAAATATATTCATTGTCTGGGTTCATCTTTTTACCTTTAACTCTATTTTAAGTATAATAGTGTGAATCTCTTTTGATTATACATGGTTGATATATCTGTGCCTAACATCTAATTTTAACTTTTTCATACTGTTTACTTTAGGAATGTATCTTACAAGTATCATATAGATGAATTTGTCTCTAAATTCAATCTGAGAGGTTTTAATAAGGTAATTCATTTAAAATTTACTTTTGAAACTGAAAAGCTTGTTCTTATTTTTATCATTATATGCTTTCACTCATATCTATTTTTACTAGAAAATATTTGGTTTATATTCTATTCCTTTATCATCTGAAAAGTATGCATTTTGTTTTTATTCTTAATATTAAGTGTGGGATAATTCATTTCACTGCCTTGAATCTCACAGGGAGATTCAAGCTGTTGTCTGTTAAGCTCCTTCTAAAGGTTATTGGGGCTTCCCTCATAGCTCAGATGGTGAAGAATATACCTTCAGTTACAGGAGACCTAAATTCGATTCCCTGGAGAAGGAAATGGCAACCCACTCCAGTATCCTTGCCTGGAAAATCCTATGGACAGAGGAGCCTGGTGGGCTGCAGTCTATGGGATCGCAAAGAGTTGGAGACAACTGAGCGACTAACACTATGCACTAAAGGTTATTGGGTAAAATCTTGACTGATGTTGAACTAGGAAAGAAACACCCCTGGATGAATATCAGCTGAACTCTTAAACCAAAAGTGTTAATATCATAGTAGTAGTCAGGGCCTTTAAACTTTCTCTTCCTTCCTTCCACAATCTCATTCCCCAGATTGTCTCCTGAAGTGTCAAACCCATAAATATAAGCTTGAATAGAGTAAGTGTGGTAGTGAAAAAATGGATAAAATACTAAATTTATTTCTAAAGCCCTAAATCAGTCAATGAGTGTCAAATTGTTGGAAAAATTAATTTAAAAACAATAATGCTCAAGGTGGACTACTCTCATAGTTCTTCCATGCTTATCTTTCTCCTGTGTTTATTTAACATTCTCAGATACAAGGTAACACTCCTGGCTTATTTACTAAAGTCACATTATATATATAATAGAGCTCAAGATAATTAAGAATTGGATAATGGAGTATGGTTGGTGTTGGAGTCATTATCTCCAACCTCCGAACAAAGAAGCTACTGTGAAATAGATGTTTTCCCTTCTAGAATGATTCCATCATTCTCTGCCTCGGGGCTTTATTTAAACTTTCTTTAATTAGAAAGTACTCCTATTGTGTGATAGAACTTTAACTACCAGTTTTGATCTGTTGCTATATTGCATCACTTACTGTACCTTTATTACTTATTCAATGGGAAGCTTGTAGAATGTGAACATGTAAGTCCCCTAAAACTGTTAAAGAAGGAAATTATTTTGTCAGATTTTCAATTTATAAAGAACATTCTGTCAGTAGTGTAGATCAATTCCAAGAAGTTGAGATTAGAGGAAAGATTGGTTAGAAAGCTTTTGCAGTAAAACGAAGATGATTAAATTGTGAATCAATGATACTGTAGTGAAGGTGGGAAGGAGAGGGCAGATCTGAGAAATTTTAGAGAGAAAATTAACAAAAAGTTGTAACAGATTGGATGCATTGAGGAGTAAAGATAGATTGGTACTAAGGATGACTCCATATTCTTTCTCTTGAAAGATAGGGAAAGTAGAAGGGTCAATGACCAAAATATGAAATACATAAGGAAAGGTAGGCTTAAGATGAAAATGACCAATTCCATTTCAAATATATATTTGAAGTAGTTTTAGGTGCATTTGAAATTAAATTGGATACAGATAATACATAATTGGACTATAAGGGTCTAAAAATCATAAAAGAAGTTAGGTGTAGAGATAGAGAACTTAGGTGTCATTACCTTTTAAGTGACAGCTAAAATCACAGAAATAGGTGAGATCATAGTGAGATTTTTGTAAAAATGGCAAGTAGGTTAGGAGAAATCCCTACAATCCTTATTTATACAGAGGCAGGTGGAGATGATAAGAAATAATAGGAGTGTAGGAAATAGCCCAAGGTGTCGAAGAGAAGAGTGCACAACACAATGGGGAGATAACAATATGGGGATGGAGTAGTCGACAGTTAGTTATACAAATGCAGTAAGTTTCTAAAAATTCACAGGCTGAACACTTATGATTTTGCATTCTGTTCTCTCTCTCTCTCTCTCTCTCTCTCTCTCTCTCACACACACACACACACACACACATATATATAATTTAAATGTGAATTTATAGTAAAATTATTATCCCATATGGTTCTTGATAAAAGGAAAGGGGTTAGACTTGCTGAAGTCAATGGTCACTAGAACTAAAATTTGTGTTATTATTATCAAGGGAGAAAGTGAGAAATGGATATAAGTTAGCTAACCAATAGGCTCTGTTATTCATCCAAGTAAACAATAAAATTTGGGTAAAGTAGCTTGTTAGACTTAACAAAATTAAAATTAAGTAAATTAATTTTTTTTTTCTAATTTAGTAGCACTACCTTTAGGTAAACAATTGAGTTAGACTTTTAACATTTTTACTGCTTGTAAAGGAAACAAAGATAATTATCCTACAATAAGAAAGATGTCATCTAATTCACCATGTCCCTGATTCTTCACTCTATCAGACTCAATAACAAATATTGTATAATGATCCTTATACTATCCTGAAATGGAATTTATGATATAGCACACTTTCACACATAACTTTTAAAGTGCAAGACCCCAATTGTAATACAAAGGAGAAATAAAAGTAAACTAATTTTTGAAAATATAATATGCATTTTAATATATAAATGCTGAGGAATGACTACATAGAAGCTCTAATGAAGGTGTAAGATACTTGCATATACTTATAATGAATATATTTGGTTTTAAAAGTAGGAGATGTAACAAAACCTAGTCCTTATAATAAGTACAGAAAAATGATAATGAGGAAGTTTATGCAGATGCTAAATTAAAAACTAGTGTCAGGATAAGCAATAACAAATCACAGTTACGGGTATATGAGGAAACAAATGAAGAAATAGTCTTAATTAAAGTAGAAATAATATGTTCCCCCAAATTACATATTGTGAAAGTGGAGAAATCTAGGAACTATGTTATTCTTGCAAATAAGCTGAACATTATAGATGAGGGGTACAAATTTTTTACTTTATGACATGGCACGTGGTAGGCATGAAGTAACAGCAAAACAATACTGTATCCCCATTTGTTGTCCTTGTGTTAGTCACTCAGTCATGTCTGACTCTTTGCAACCCCATGGACTACAGCCCCCCAGGCTCCTCTGTCCATGGAATTTCCCAGGCAAGAATACTGGGATGGGTTGCCATTCCCTTCTCCAGGGGATCTTCCCCAGCCAGGAACTGAACTCGGGTCTCCTGAATTGCAGGCAGATTCTTTAACATTCCCGGCAACCTAGATGTCCATCAGCAGATGAATGGATAAGAAAGCTGTGGTGCATATACACAATGGAGTATTAGCCATTAAAAAGAATACATTTGAATCAGTTCTAATGAGGGGGATGAAACTGGAGCCTATTATACAGAGTGAAGTAAGCCAGAAAGAAAAACACCAATACAGTATACTAATGCATATATATGGAATTTAGAAAGATGGTAACAATAACCCTGTATGCAAGACAGCAAAAGAGACAGATGTATAGAACAGTCTTTTGGACTCTGTGGGAGAGGGTGAGGGTGGGATGATTTGGGAGAATGGCATTGAAACATGTATAATATATATGAAACAAATCGCCAGTCCAGGCTCGATGCATGATACAGGATGCTTGGGTCTGGTGCACTGAGACGACCCAGAAGGATGGTACGGGAAGGGAGGAGGAAGGGAAGTTCAGGATGGGGAACACGTGTATACCTGTGGTGGATTCATGTTGATGTATGGCAAAACCAATATAAAGTAAACAATTGTAAAGTAATTAGCCTCCAATTAAAATGAATATATTTATATTTAAAAAATAATAGAAAAACAAAAGTCCAAAAACAAAAAAAAAGGAAAGAAAATCCTAACATATCAAGGTACAAGTTCTTTCTCTAGTATTGTTCAGTCACCCAATCATGTCCGACTCTTTGAGACCTCGTGGACTGCAGCATGTCAGGCCTCCCCATCCCTCACCATCTCCCAGAGTTTGCCCAAGTTCGTGTTCATTGCATCGGTGATGCCACCCAGCCATCTCATCCTCTGATGCCCTCTTCTCCTTCTGCCCTAATCTTTCCCAGCATCAGGGACTTTTCCAACAAGTCATCTGTTCACATCAGATGACCAAAATATTGGAGCTTCAGCTTCAGCATCAGTCCTTCCAGTGAATAGTCAGGGTTTATTTCCCTCAAGATTGACTGGTTTGATCTCTCTGTTGTCCAAGGGACTTTCAGGATTCTTCTCCAGCACCACAGTTTAAAGGTATCAATTCTTTGACATTCTGGCTTCTTCACGGTCCAGCTCTCACAGCCATACATGACCACTGTGAAGACCATAGCCTTATATGCCCTTTGTCAGCAGAATAATGTCTCTGCCTTTCAACACACTGTCTAGATTTGTCAGCGCTTTCCTGCCAAGAAGCAATCATCTTCTCATTTCATGGCTACAGTCACCATTCACAGTGATTTTGGAGCCCAAGAAGAGGAAATCTGTCACTACTTCCACCTTTTCCCCTTTTATTTGCCATGCAGTAATGGGGCTGGATGCCATGATCTTAGTTGTTTAATATTTAGTCTTAATGGCTCTTTCATTTTCCTACTTCACCCTTTTTTCATGGTATGGATTGTATATTCTTGTCTGCCTGCAATACAAGAGATGCAGTTTCAACCTTTGGATTGGGAAGATCCCCTGGAGTAGGGAACGGCAGCCCACTCCAATATTCTTGCCTGGGAAATCCCATGGACAGAGAAGCCTGGCAGGCTACAGTCCATGGGGTCGCAAAATAGTCAGATATGACTTAGTGACTAAACAACAACAGCGACGAACATCCTTGTGTTAGGAAAATAAAACAATGTGTAGGTGGACTCCCAACCTCTGATCCAGTGGATGGATCCTCTGGTCCAGGATTTTAGAAGACATCATTCCTGTTTTTACAACAAAGGAAAAGCTGAATAAACTAAACATCAGCAAACTTTCTTAGATCCATCAGAGAATTGAGAGTTGAGGTCACAGGGCAAAATATTGACCCCCAAATTGGAGAAACAGAGGAGGATCACAGCTCAAAGGACAGGAGCCCAAGTTTAGAAACCTCTGCAGGGAACAGTAGCATAGTACTGATTTAGTGCACTAAATTTTACTTTATTTTATTTTTTAATATAAATTTATTTATTTTAATTGTAGGTTAATTACTTTACAATATTGTATTGGTTTTGCCATATCTAGTAGAATAATAGTAGCATCTTCAAGAAATCTGAAAATAAAGCAAGAGTGCCTAAAGAACAGCAAAACAAAATTAGTCACAAAATAAGCTAAATATGTTTTTTTTCCCCTCTCACTCTACTAATTGTAATTTTCAAGAAGCATTTCAAGGTGATACTTATAGTTACCATCTAATGAGAGACTGAAAATCTTCTCTACGAAAAAAGCAATTACAGAGCTGGAAAAAAAAAAATGGACAGAACAACCATTTCCATGCTCTGTAAATCTACCAATGCTTTATAATTTTGGAAGCATGTATTGTTGAAAAACTAATGAAATTTGAGTAAAACAGTGGAAATCTGTGGTGTTCTGGGCCATGCCTGTGTTCAGTTGAGGCAGGAGTTCTGCTAGGACAGGGAAAGCCATAAGGACCACCATTTCTTTTCTGTGATAGTAGGAATGTCATATTTGATACTTTCAGAGTATGATATTTTCAGAGGCAGGGGAACAGGGTAGGACGACTGACTCAACTAGCCTAAGGCTTCTGTAGTATGTGGGGCAAGTATATTCCTGGATGAAGATGCATGCATGAGAAGTGGAGATTAGATTTCTCTGATAATCCCACATAATCCCGGTCAACTTTGAGACTGCACATAGGAAACCCAAAAGAGCCAGTGGAATCTATGTGACCAGGCAGGGTTAGAAATAGTCTGAACATTGAATGTGCTCACTTACTCATACACAGATCCATTGGCAGAAGATGGATTTTTGCTGTTTCAAAGTAGTCATCATATCCTCTGTAGAATCATTATCTAACCATTAAGCTATTCAGATATAGGAAGTCCCCTAGGAAGTCAGAATTTTAAAGAAAAACAAGAATATAAGTAAATAAATAGACATGTTTATTTTAAAAATTAAGTTGAATGACAGTATCCTTAAATAACAGGGAACAAAGATTTCATAGATTTAACCTAGACAAGTTATTAAACAAGTAAATGGCAACAATAAAAAAATCTTTAGAGGGAAAATCAAAATGCAAATTTCTTATGTTATCTAAAACTTCTACTTTTTAACAAAAAATTTGAGACATTCAGAGAAACAAACAAGAAAACTATCCCAGACTTAGGAAAAAAATCAATCAATAAAAAATTTTATGAGTGTACCAGGATGCTGGATTTAGCAGAGAAGTACTTTAAGGCAGCAATTATCAACATGTTAAAACATCTTTTAAAAAGGATATTTAAATAATTAAAGGAAAATGTGGCAATGATTCAACAAATAAAAATTCTCAAGGATCTAGAACTATATAAAAAGAGAAAAATCAAAATTGTGGAATTGAAAAATGCAATAACTGAAATGCAAAATTTTAGCAAAACTCAACACTACAATACAGATAACAGAAGATTTAGTGGACTTAAGGATAGATCAATAGATATTATCCAACATGAAAAACAGAGATAATATGGATGACTCATTATGCTGTGCACCTGAAATTATCCTCCAAACTAGTAAGACTAACAGACGATTTTGACAAAATCAGAGAATACAGCATCCTTTTATAAAATCAATTGTATTTCTATATATCAGTAACAAACAGTCATAAAATCAAGAAAACAATCCCACTAGCAATAGTCTCAGGAGAATAAAATACTTAGGAATAGATTTAACTGAACTTTTCAAGTTCATGGATTGAGAGATTAGAGATCATCTGAAGGGCAATTCTGTCCAATTTGATCTAGAAATGCAACAAAAATTTAAAATCTTACCAAGCTTCTCATAGGAATTGACAAGCTGATCCTAAAATTCTGATGGAAATGCAAGAAACCAGAATAACCAATACAACCTTGAAGAAGAAAAGCAAAGTTTGAAGACTTACACTTCTTTATTTCAAAACCTGCTCTATAACTATCATAATCCATACAATATGGTACCATCACTATTATAGACATGCAAAAGAGTTGAAAGTCTAGAACAATGGGTATTGGACAAAGATGATGAAGCAATAAAATGGGAAAAGTATAGGCTTTTTAACAAATAATGCCAGGACAATAACCACATACAAAAATATAAACTTAGACCCTTATATCACACAAACACAAAAGTTAATTCAACTTGAATAATATATCTAAATGTGAATGCTGAAACAATATAACATAGAACAAAATATTCATAATCTTGATCTGACCAAAAATTGTTTAGATACAACATCAAAATCATGGTCCATAAGATTTTTTAAAAATCATAAATTAGACTTCACAAAGATGAAATGTGTTTTTCCTTCAAAGAAACCATTAAGAAAGTGAAAAGTGTAGTCAAAAACTGGTGGATGAAACTGGAGCCGATTATACAGAGTGAAGTAAGCCAGGAAGAAAAACACCAATACAGTATACTAACACATATATATGGAATTTAGAAAGATGGTAATGATAACCCTGTATGCCAGACAGCAAAAGAGACACAGATGTATAGAACAGACTTTGGGACTCAGAGGGAGAGGGAGAGGGTGGGATGATTTGGGAGAATGGCATTGAAACATGTATACTACCATATAAGAAACGAATCACCAGTCTAGGTTGGATACAGGATTCTTGGGGCTGATGCACTGGGATGATCCAGAGAGATGATATGGGGAGAGAGGTGGGCGGGGGGTTCAGGATCGGGAACTCATGTACACCCGTGGCAAAACCAATACAGTATTGTAAAGTTAAAAAAAAAAACTGGTTTAAAAAAAACATTTTCAGATGATTTATCTGTTAGTAAAGGATTTCAAATAATGTATCTAAGCATATGTTATATTTAGAATAAGAAAAGAACCTTTAACACTCAATAATACAGACAACACAATTCAAAAATGAACAAGTGATTTAAATAGGCATTTTACTAAGAATAAAAACTAATGGCTAATAAGCATATTTAAGAAAGCTTGACATCATTAGCTATTAGATAAAGCAAAATACAACCATAGTAATATAACATTTCAGGCTCTCTAGTCGTGTCCAACTCTTTGCGACCCCATGGACTATAGCCTATCAGGCTTCTCTGTCCATGGGATTTTCCAGGTAAGTGTGCTGGAGTGGATTGCCATTTCCTTCTCCAGGGGATCTTTCCAACCCAGGAATCGAACCTGGGTCTCCCTCATTGCAGGCAGACGCTTTACCATCTGAGCCACAATGCTAAAGAATAAAAAATGACAGACAATATCAAGAATTGGCAAGAATACGGAAAAACTGAATCCTTCATGTATTGTTGGTGGGAGGATAAAATGGTACAGTCACATTTGAAAAGAGTTTGATAATTCCTTAACAATTTCACATAAGCTTACAAACAACTTCCTAATTCTGTACCTAGGTGACCACCCAAGATAAATTGAAACCTCAGTTCATTTCAGTTACTCAGTCGTGTCCGACTCTGCGACTCCATGAATCGCAGAATGCCAGGCCTCCCTGTCCATCACCAACTCCCGGAGTTCACTCAGACTCACGTCCATCGAGTCAGCGATGCCATCCGGCCATCTCATCCTCTGTCATCCCCTTCTCCTCCTGCCTCCAATCCCTCCCAGCATCAGAGTCTTTTCCAATGAGTCAACTCTTTGCGTGAGGTGGCCAAGGTACTGGAGATTCAGCTTTAACATCATTCCTTCCAAAGAAATCCCAGGACTGATCTCCTTCAGAATGAACTGATTGCATCTCCTTGCAGTCCGAGGGACTCTCAAGAGTCTTCTCCAACACCACATTTCAAAAGCATCAATTCTTCAGCCCTCATCTTTCTTCACAGTCAAACTCTCACATCCATACATGACCACGGGAAAAACCATAGCCTTGACTAGACGGACCTTTGTTGGCAAAGTAATGTCTCTGCTTTTGGATATGCTATCTAGCTTGGTCATAACTTTTCTTCCAAGGAGTAAGCGTCTTTTAATTTCATGGCTGCAGTCACCATCTGTAGTGATTTTCGAGCCCCCCCCAAAATAAAATCTGACACTGTTTTGACTGTTTCCCCATCTATTTCCCATGAAGTCATGCGACCAGATGCCATGATCTTCGTTTTCTGAATGTTGAGCTTTAAGCCAACTTTTTCACTCTCCTCTTTCACTTTCATCAAGAGGCTTTTTAGTTCCTCTTCACTTTCTGCCATAAGGGTGGTGTCATCTGCATATCTGAGGTTATTGATATTTCTCCCGGCAATCTTGATTCCAGCTTGTGCTTCTTCCAACCCAGCATTTCTCATGATGTACTCTGTATATAAGTTAAATAAGCAGGGTGACAATATACAGCCTGGACATACTCTTTTTCCTATTTGAAACCAGTCTGTTGTTCCATGTCCAGTTCTAACTGTTGCTTCCTGACCTGCATATATGCAAAAAAAAAAAAACATGTACATGCATTTTCACAGTATTATAGTTTATAATGGGCTTTTCGGGTGGCACTACTGGTAAAGAACCTGCCTGCCAATGCAAGAGATTCTGGTTCAGTCTTTGGGTCAGGAAGATCCCATGGAGGAGGGCATGGCAACCCACTCCAGCATTCTTGCCTGGAGAATCCAGTGGACAGACGTGCCTTGTAGGCTACAGTCCATAGGGTCTCAAAGAGTCAGACATGACTGAAGCAACTTAGTATGCATACGTTCATGGTTTATAATAGCCTCCCAATGGACACAGTCTTAATATCCTTCTGCTGTTGAATAAGTTGTAGTGTGTTAGTTGCTTAGTTGTGTCCGACTCTTTTGCAGTCCCATGGACTGTAGCCTGTCAGGCTCTTCTCTCCATGGAATTCTCCAGTCAAGAATACTGGAGTGGGTTGCCATTTCCTTCTCCAGGGAATCTTCCTGACCCAGGGATCGAACCCAGATCTTCTACATTGCAGGCAGGTCTTTACCATCTGAGCTATAGGGGCTTCCCTGGTGGCTCTAAAGAATCCATTCACAAAGAATCAGACACGACTGAGCAATTAAGCATGTTGAATAAGTTGAATACTGGCACATGCTATAACATGAATGAACCTGAAAAACATCACATAAAAGTAAAAGAAGCACAGTGCAAAAGAGCACATTCAATGACTCTATTTATTTTAAATGCCAAGGCATTGACTTCAAAAGAATTCTCATCAAAAGGAAAAACATATTTGTCTTTTTCTTTAATTTCATATCTATAAACTTATTGTGGCCATCACTTCAAGGTGTATGTAAGTCAAATCATTATGTTGTTCACCTTAAACTTTCACAGTGCTGTATGTTAATTATATCTCAATAAAACTAGAAGGAAAAAATGTCAAGGCAGGGAAATTTTATAGATATAATAAGCAGTTAAGTAGTTATCTAAAGATGGAAATGAATACAGATTTAACTCTAAATGGTGACAAGGGAACTTGATGAAATATCAAAATTGGATTATGGTGAGGGTTGCACAATTGTGAAAATTTATAAATTTACTAAATATAATTGAATTATAACCTTATTAAAAGTAAATTTTATGATACATAAATTATACTTCAATAAAGCAGTTAAGAAGTGAGTAAGGTTTACATATCAGTTCAGTTCAGTTCAGTAACTCAGTCCTGTCCGACTCTTTGCGACCCCATGAATCGCAGCACGCCAGGCCTCCCTGTCCATCACCAACTCCCGGAGTTCACTCAGACTCGCGTCCATCGAGTCAGTGATGCCATCCAGCCATCTCATCCTGGGTCGTCCCCTTCTTCTCCTGCCCCCAATCCCTCCCAGCATCAGAGTCTTTTCCAATGAGTCAACTCTTCGCATGAGGTGGCCAAAGTACTGGAGGCTTCAGCTTTAGCATCATTCCTTCCAAAGAAATCCCAGGGTTGATCTCCTTTAGAATGGACTGGTTGGATCTCCTTGCAGTCCAAGGGACTCTCAAGAGTCTTCTCCAACACCACAGTTCAAAAGCATCAATTCTTCAGTGCTCAGCCTTCTTCACAGTCCAACACTCACATCCATACATGACTACTGGAAAAACCTTGACTAGATGGACCTTAGTCGGCAAAGTAATGTCTCTGCTTTTGAATATGCTATCTAGGTTGCTCATAACTTTCCTTCCAAGGAGTAAGCATCTTTTAATTTCATGGCTACAATCACCATCTGCAGTGATTCTGGAACCCCCAAAAATAAAGTCTGACAGCGTTTCCACTGTTTCCCCATCTATTTCCCATGGAGTGATGGGACTGGATGCCATGATCTTCGCTTTCTGAATGTTGAGCTTTAAGCCAACTTTTTCACTCTCCTCTTTCACTTTCATCAAGAGGCTTTTTAGTTCCTCTTCACTTTCTGCCATAAGGGTGGTGTCATCTGCATGTCTGAGGTTATTCATATTTCTCCCGGCAATCTTGATTTCCAGCTTGTGTTTCTTCCAGTCCAGTGTGTCCCGTGATGTACTTTGCATAGAAGTTAAATAAGCAGGGTGACAATATACAGCCTTGATGTACTCCTTTCCTATTTGAAACCAGTCTGTTGTTCCATGTCCAGTTCTAACTGTTGCTTCCTGACCTGCATACAGATTTCTCCAGAGGCAGGTTAGGTGTTCTGGTGTTCCCATCTCCTTCAGGATTTTCCACAGATCATTGTGATCCACACAGTCAAAGGCTTTGGCATAGTCAATAAAGCAGAAATAGATGTTTTTCTGGAACTCTCTTGCATTTTCCATGATCCAGCAGATGTTGGCAATTTGATCTCTGGTTCCTCTGCCTTTTCTAAAACCAACTTGAACATCAGGAAGTTCATGGTTCAAGTATTGCTAAAGCCTGGCTTGGAGAATTTTGAGCGTTACTTTACTAGGGTGTGAGATGAGTGCAATTGTGCACTAGTTTGAACATTCTTTGGCGTTGCCTTTCTTTGGGATTGGAATGAAAACTGACCTTTTCCAGTCCTGTGGCCACTGCTGAGTTTTCCAAATTTGCTGGCATATTGAGTGCAGCACTTTCATAGCATTATCTTTCAGGATTTGAAATAGCTCAACTGGAATTCCATCACCTCCACTAGCTTTGTTCATAGTGATGCTTTCTAAGGCCCACTTGACTTCACATTCCAAGATGTCTGGCTCTAGATGAGTGATCACACCATCGTGATTATCTGGGTCATGAAGATCCTTTTTGTACAGTTCTTCTGTGTATTCTTGCCACTCTTCTTAATATCTTCTGCTTCTGTTAGGTCCAGACCATTTCTGTCCTTTATTGAGCCCATCTTTGCATGAAATGTTCCCTTGGTATCTCTAATTTTCTTGAAGAGATCTCTAGTCTTCCCATTCTGTTCTTTTCCTCTATTTCTTTGCATTGATCGCTAAAGAAGACTTTCTTATCTCTTCTTGCTATTCTATGAAACTCTGCATTCAGATGCTTATATCTTTCCTTTTCTCATTTGCTTTTTGCTTCTCTTCTTTTCCCAGCTATTTGTAACAATTTGAAATGCAAGCCAAAAATATTATTAAGCACCAATGACTATTCAAAATATTAAAGTAGAAAATCAGAGGATATGCTGTTAGACCTTAACTAAGCAGTGCTTTAGTATACCTACTTTTATTCACATAGCTATACTTAAATGTGTTTCTAGTTTTCATGACCTTCTCTACTTTGCCATAAGCGTATCCACAAAGTGTTAGATAGAGGAGAAAAAAGCAAGGTCACTCACAGTGAAGCAGCTTGGAAGAAAAAAAGAGGAAGGAAGGGAAAGAGGCAGAGACTAATATGTTTCAGTAAAATACTTCGAAGTTTTTCAGGGGTAAAGAATCCACTTACCAATGCAGGAGATGTGGTTTCGATCCCTGGGTTGGGAAGATCCCCTGCAGAAGGAAATGGCAACCCACTCCAGTATTCTTGCCTGGAGAATTTCATGGACAGAGGAGCCTGGCAGGCTACAGTCCATGGGGTTACAAAGAATCAGACAACTGAGCCAACTGAGCACTCACAGCAAATTATGGTGGTCAAGTATTTGGACTCTGGAGCCAGTTTGTGGAATTCATAATACTGTCTCTCACATTTACTAGTGTTATTACACTGGATTTCTCTGCACCTCAATTTCTTTACCAATAAAATGGGAAAATAATGTATTAAATTCTTCCTAGGGTTGTTGACAGGATTCGGCAAGTTAACACGTGCATAGAAATTTCAACACTAGGTAACTCAGCATAAAGTAAGCACCATACTCCAGTTACCTGTCATTAATCTCTAGAGAATAAGACTGACTTAGCCAATCACTGTTTCCTTATTTGCAAAATGAGGATGATAATAATAGTATCTATTTCATAGCTGTGTTATGAGTTAAATAATTGATGCAAAGTTTTTAGAATGTCTTGTATAAATTAGTGATTGTTACTTCTATTTTCAGAGGGCTTCTAGGTACATAATCTATATGTAAATATTTTCCCTTTGTCTTTATCTTTCCAATAGCTCTTTCATTTAGTCTGCATCTTGTCATATTGGGCAGAATTTCCTAGCTAATATTAACTAACTTTTCTTGTTCCTAATGTAATGAGATTGTTGTTTCATAGAAAGTGTGGGGTTGTCTATTGACTTAAGAGCTATTATCTGTTACAGAGTATTGTAAGTATTCTTTCTTTAGTATTGGATATGAAATGGAATTTATCAAATACTAAAGTGTCTGCCAATAGTACCGTACCAGATTTGATCTCTTAACATGAGAGATTTTTTAACATTAAGTCATCCTTAGATTTGTTAGAGAAAGCATTTTTATAAATTATAATTTCAAAAAGTAAGAATTTCTTTAAGTGAAATTGTCAAATGTGTAGCCTAAGGTGAAAGTATAACTCTGAAATCAAATGCTTGTATTTTGTGCAGCTTATATTTTTCCTTTTAGGGAAGTTACTTAACCTAACTTTGCTTTAGTTGTCTAACATCTAAAATGTTGCCTATTTTGTAGAATGTTTGTGAATATTAAGTGCACTATCCCCTAAGGATTTACCACACACCTGACACATAATAAAAATTGTGTTTGTAATATCTATTCATGTCTCATATCATTGTTCTTTCTATGTATGTTTCAGTTCAGTTCAGTTCAGTCGCTCAGTCGTGTCCGACTCTTTGCGACCCCATAAATCACAGCACACCAGGCCTCCCTGTCCATCACCATCTCAAGGAGTTCACTCAGACTCACGTCCATCGAGTCGATGATGCTATCCAGCCATCTCATCCTTGGTCGTCCCCTTTTCCTCCTGCCCCCAATCCCTCCCAGCATCAGAGTCTTTTCCAATGAGTCAACTCTTCGCATGAGGTGGCCAAAGTACTGGAGCTTCAGCTTTAGCATCATTCCTTCCAAAGAAATCCCAGGGCTGATCTTCAGAATGGACTGGTTGGATCTCCTTGCAGTCCAAGGGACTCTCAAGAGTCTTCTCCAACATCACAGTTCAAAAGCATCAATTCTTCAGCACTCAGCCTTCTTCACAGTCCAATTCTCAGATCCATACATGACCACAGGAAAAACCAGAGCCTTGAATAGACGGACCTTAGTCAGCAAAGTAATGTCTCAGCTTTTGAATATGCTATCTAGGTTGGTCATAACTTTTCTTCCAAGGAGTAAGCGTCTTTTAATTTCATGGCTGCAGTCACCATCTGCAGTGATTTTGGAGCCCCCCAAAATAAAGTCTGACACTGTTTCTACTGTTTCCCCATCTATTTCCCATGTTTAACCTATATAAAATAAATCATTTTCCCCATCCAGTTATTTGTTGTTTTAAATTCATCTTCTTCTTATATTAATATTTCTTCTGTTTTATTTAGATTTGACATTAAAGATAATATTTTCTACTTTTGTGCTTAGCTTTTTATATGTAGTCTTTATAAATAGTCTTCCTTATCATTGATTCCATTAAGTCTTATTTTCTACACTTCTATAAGCCATACTTGCTTTGAGTCCAGGATGTAAGTAATACTATTGAAATACATAAATTTTGTTCTCAAGAGGCTTACACTTGGAAATATATTGAATATATATATATATCTGTGCATGTATGTTCAATTGCTCAGTCATGTTCAGCTCTTTGCGACCTTATGGACTGTAACCCACCAGACTTCTCTGTCCATGGGATTCTCCAGGCAAGAATACTAAAGCGAGTTGCCATTTCCTCCTCCAGGAAATCTTCCTGACCCAGGGATCAAACCTGCATCTCCTGCATTGCAAGAGGATTCTTTATCACTGAGACACTTGGGAAAACTTAACATATATCTACTAATAGGAATTCTTTGTTTAGTCTGCCCAATATAAGGCAGCTGCTTTATTATATGATTGCATATTAAAGTAAGAAAATAAGAACCCTTACCTAGTGTATATGTTCATTAATTGTGTGCATTGAAAATGTAAATACATTCTGTATTAAGAGTCTTCATTTAGTAATATCTGAAAGTTTTGCAAACCAGTCAATCTTAAGGGAAATCAACCCTGAATACTCTTTGGACAGGGAGGCCTGGCGTGCTGCAGTTCATGGGGTCGCAAAGAGTTGGACACAACTAAGCAACTGAACTGAACTGACTCTTTGGAAAGACCGATGATGAAGCTGAAGTTCCATTATTTTGGTACCTGATGTGAACAGCAGACTCATTGGAAAAGTCCCTGATGCTGGGAAAGATTGAGAGCAGAAGGAGAAGAAGGTGTCAGAGGATGAGATGGCTGGATGGCATCACTGATGCAATGGACATGAACTTGGGCAAACTCCGTGAGATGGTGAGGGACAGGAAGGCCTGGCATGCTGCAGTCCATGAGGTAGCAAAGAGTTGGACATGACTGGGTGACTGAACAACAACAAAAACATTTTGCTGCTCTGCCAACTTGGATGACTTATGTGTGGTGTTTGGAAAATATTATATTTTACTATAACTACTCGAATGGAAGCCTAGTTAGATATTTATTTCTGTATGAGTGGATATAAATATCTTAAGTTTAAGAAGACAACTTCTGTCTGTGTGACCCTTCAGATTTGGTAAATCTATTTGAGTTCAAAAATTTTAAATGTACTCATAGGTCCTACTGAATTAACAAGCCAGAATTTCAATTTTGACTACAATAGCTGTCTGTGCTTAAGCCCCTATATTCTTACTGAGATTTAGACATTAACCACCTCCAGTTTCTTTAGAATAAATGCATCTAGTCATTATTTTTTTCTTGAAGAAATATCAGTTTCCCTGTAAAATATGACCTTTTACTCTCACTTTTCTGATTTCATACTAAAGAAATATGTATCTTCTTCAAGAAGGGAAAGACAATCATGACATTAAAAATAAATAGGTGGATTTATGTCAATGTATGAAAAAACCAATACAATATTGTAAAGTAATTGGCCTCCAATTAAAATAAATAAATTTATATTAAAAATAAATAGTTAAAAGGGTGAGCAAGATTTCTAACTTGTATTAAGTAGTTTACTTATATTACTGTTAATTTGTGCTCAACCTAGCCTGACATTTGAATAAGTCACTAGTACAGGTAGTTAGACAATTCATGATTAAGTCTCAAGCACATGCAATTTATAGGGTAGCTTTACAGAATGACAGAATTTCATTTTCTAAGTTTATTATGCAAGTGGCTTTCTGGGGATACTTTTCCTCATTGTTTATAGAAAATCAAGTTGAAAAGAAGATACATTTTTTGCACTTCTTATTTTTCAATATTACTTTGCTATGTTAATAAAGTGTAACATATCCCTAATTGCCTAGCCACTAAGCCTAATGGGATATAGCTCCTTTATTTTCTTCCTTCCTTCTTTTCATCTAGTCATCCTCGCTTCCTTTCTCTACTTAATTTTCTCTTCCTTATACTAGTATTAAGAAGATTTTGTATTCATGTATACTGTTTTGTTTTCCTTGTTTTTGTTTCTAAATTATATGTAAGATTATAATATTTGATTCATGAAATTTCATGACTACCCATATTTCTCACCCTCTTGTCATGGCTAAAGGGCTTGCATTACTCAGTGAAGCTATGAGCCATGCCATATAGGGCCACCAAAGATGTATGGGTCATACTGAAGAGTTCTGACAAAATGTAGTCCACAGGTGAAGGAAATGACAACCCACTCTAGTATTCTTGCCTGGAGAACTCCATTGACAGTATGAAAAGGCAAAAAGATATGACATTGAAAGATGAGCCCCTTAAGTTGGAAGGTGCCCAGTATGCTACTGGGCAAGAGCAGAGGGCAATTACTAATAGCTTCAGTAAAAATATGCTTCCCTGGTAGCTCAGTCAGTAATGAATCTTCCTGCAGTGCAGGAGACTCAGGCTTGACCCTTGGGTTGGGAAGATCCCCTGGAGAAGGAAATGGCAAACCACTACAGTATTCTGCCTGGAAAATCCCATAGACAGAGGAGCCTGGTGGGCTACAGTCCATGGGTTTGCAAAAGTGTTGGACACGACTTAGCAACTAAACCACCACCAGTAACAATGAAGTGGCTGAGCCAAGGCAGGAGCAACACTCATCTGTAGATGTGTCTACTGGTGAAAATAAAATCCAATGGTGTAAAGAATAATATTGCATAGGAACCTGGAATATTAGGTACATGAGTCAAGGTAAATTAGAGGTGGTCTAGCAGAAGATGGCAAGAGTGAACATCAACATCTTAGGAATCAGCGAACTGAAATAAACAGGAACGGGTGAATTTAATTCAGATGACCATTATATCTACTACTGTGGGCAAGAATCCCTTAGAAAAATGGAGTAGCCCTCATAGTCAGCAAAACAGTCTGAAATGCAGTACTTGGGTGCACTCTCAAAAATGACAGAATGATCTTGGTTCATTTCCAAGGCAAACCATTCAACATCACAGTTATCCAACTCTATGCCCCAACATCTAATGCCAAAGAAGCTGAAGTTGACTGATTCTATGAAGACCTACAAGACCTTCTATAACTAACACTGAAAAAAGATATGCTCTTCATCATAGGGGATTGGAATGCAAATGTAGGAAGTCAAAAGATACCTGGAGCAACAGGCAAATTTGACCCTGGAGTACAAAATGAAGCAGGGCAAAGGCTAACAGAGTTTTGTCAAGGGGACACACTAGTCATAGCAAACACCCTATTCCAGTAAGCCAAGAGAGACTCTACCCATGGACCTCATCAGGTGGTCAATACCAAAATCAGATTGATTATATATTTTGTGGCCAAAGATAATGGAGAAGCTCTATACAGTCAGGAAAACCAAGACCTGGAGCTGATTGAGCTCAGATCACGAGAAACCTGTATCCGGGTCAAGAAGCAACAGTTAGAACTGGACATGGAACAACTGACTGGTTCAAAAATTGGAAAATGGGTACGTCAAGGCTGTACATTGTCACCCTACTTATTTAACTTCTGTGCAGAGTACATCATGTGAAATGCCAGTATGGATGAATCAAAAGCTGAAATCAAGATTGCCAAGAGAAATATCAATAACCTCAGCTATGCAGATTATATCACTCTAATGGAAGAAAGCAAAGAGGAACTAAAATCTCTTGATGAGGGTGAAAGAGGAGAGTGTAAAATCTGGTTTGAAAATCAACTTTCAAAATGCTAAGATCATGGCATCTGGTGCCATCACTTCATGGCAAATAAATGGAGAAAAAATGGAAACAGTGAGAAACTTTATTTTCTTGGGCTCCAGAATCATTGCAGACAGTGACTGCGGCTATGAAATTAATAGACACTTGCTCCTTGGAAGGAAACCTGACAAAACTAGACAGCATATTAAAAAGCAGAGACATCACTTTACCGACAGAGTTCCGTATAGTCAAAGCTATTTTTCCAATAGACATGTGTGGATGTGACAGTTGAACCATAAAGAAGGCTGAAAGTGAAAGAAAGTGAAAGTGAAGTCGCTCAGTCGTGTCCAACTCTTTGTGACCCCGTGGACTGTAGCCCACCAGGCTCCTCTGCCCATGGGATTCTCCAGGCAAAAATACTGGAGTGGGTTGCCATTTCCTTCTCCAGGGGATCTTCCCCACCCAGAGATCTAACCCAGGTCTCCTGCATTGCAGGCAGACGCTTTAACCTCTGAGCCACCGGGGAAGCCCCTAAAGAAGGCTGAGCACTGAACAATTGATGTTTTCAATTTGTGGTGCTGGAGAAGACTCTTGAGAGTCCCTTAGGCAGCAAGGAGATCAAGTCAGTCAATTCTGAAGGAAATCAAGCCTGATTATTCATTGGAAGGACTGATGCCGAAGCTGAAAAACTTTGGCCATCTGATGTGAAGAGCTGACTCATTGGAAAAGACCCTGGGAAATATTGAGGGCAAGAGGAGAAGGAGGAGACTGAAGATTAGATGTTTAGATAGCATCACTGACTCAGTGGACACAAATTTGAGCAAACTCCAGGCGATAATGGAGGACAGAAGAGCCTGTCTTGCTGTAGTCCATGGAGTCACAAAGAGTAGAACATGAGTTAGCAACTGAACAACAAGACAATATTTCTCACCATCAACAGATAAAACATTTTTAGAATAAAACACAAGTAAATTGGTATTCAACTAGTCAAGCTCCTTTTGCTAACACATCATTATCTTTCAGTTATAGATTAAATATTTGTTTCCTCCCAAAATAAACATGTTGAAATCCTACACACAGGTGTGATGGTATTAGGTGGTGGAGCCCTTTGTGCTTAGATTATAAGGTTGAAACTCTCATGAGTGGGATGAGTGTTCTTATGAAAGGGACTCCAGAGAGCTCCCTTACTCTTGCCCTGTCAGGAATTGTCTAGGAACCAGGGAGCAGGTGCTCTCCAAACATGGAATCTGCTTCCTCCTTGATCTTGGATATCCCAGACTCCAGAACTATAAGAAATAAATGTTTGTTGCTCAGTCACCCAATCTACAGTATTGAATAGTTTCTTAAGCAGCCCAAACAGACTAAAATTATATATAGTAATTGTACATATATTCTTTATTTCTACCTTATAATAGTAAAACTACTTAGTAGTTTTTTACTATGCAGATGTAAATAGCTCTTTCCTTCATACTAAGGTGATGGTCAGGGAGGCCTGGTGTGCTGCAATTCATGGGGTCGCAAAGAGTCGGACATGACTGAGTGAATGAACTGAAGTGAAGGGAGTAATTTTCAGAGATTATGTGGCATATCAGTCCACAGAGCTAGAACACAGACTATCTGTTTTTAAATCCAATGTCTTTCCCCAAACAATAGTATTTTCTCTTACAGTCAATAGCATATCAACAGGTATGAGAGAGTTGGATGAAAAAAATATTTAAGTGTTTCTTTCTTATAAAGACTTTCTATATGAATGGGCTTTGTAAATCTGCACCAGGGAGAATATATTATACAGTACTTATCATCTCTGTCCAACTTAAGAAACTTTTTTTCTGTGGTACATCTGTTAACTTGTCCAGAAAATGTTTTTTCTCTAGTTCAGTAAACACTGCACAAGGCCAATACTCTCTATGAGGCATTATCTTACAGATGTGTGGTACTTTGCAAAGAATATCCATACTTTCTTTGAATTCATAATTCTATGAATGAATATCCATAATTTCTATCTTTAAAAATGGTTATCCTCAGTATAACCCTATGATAAATTCTGTACTCATTACAACCTTTTGATGAAGTAGGAGATTGATTACACTTGGGACATGGTAAGAACAATGAATTTTTTCCAACATTAGCTGGACATTTTTAAATTAAATATAGTTGATTTAAAATATTACTTTTTAATTTTTATTTTTACTTTATTTTGCTTTAAAATACTGTATTCCTTTTGCCATACATTGACATGAATCCACCATAGGTGTACATGAGTTCCCAATCCTGAACCCCCTCCTACCTCTCACCCCATATCATCTCTCTGGATCATCCTTGTGCACCAGCCCCAAGCATCCTGTATCCTGTATTGAACATAGATGTGCGATTCGTTTCTTACATGATAGTATACATGTTTCAATGCCATTCTCCCAAATCATCCCACCCTCTCCCTCTTCCTCTGAGTCCAAAAGTCCGTTCTATACATCTGTGTCTCCTTTGTTTTCTCTCATACAGGATTATCATTATCATCTTTCTAAATTCCATATATATGTGTTAGTATACTGTATTGGTGGTTTGTTTTTTTTTTTTCTGGCTTACTTCACTCTGTATAATCTGCTCCAGTTTCATCCACCTCATTAGAACTGATTCAAATGTATTCTTTTTAATGGCTGAGTAATACTCCATTGTGTATACGTACCACAGCTTTCTTATCCATTTATTTGCTGATGGACATCTAGGTTGCTTCCATGTCCTGGCTATTATAAACAGTGCTGCGATAAACATTGGGGTACGCATGTCTCTTTCAATTCTGGTTTCCTCGGTGTGTATGCCCAGCAGTGGAATTGCTGGGTCACAAGGCAATTCTATTTGCAATTTTTTAAGGAATCTCCACACTGTTCTCCATAGTGGCTGTACTAGTTTACATTCCCACCAACAGTGTAAGAGGGTTCCCTTTTCTTCACACTCTCCCCAGTATTTATTGCTTGTAGACTTTTGGATTGCAGCCATTCTGACTGCTGCGAGATGGTACCTCATTGTGGTTTTGGTTTGCATTTCTCTGATAATGAGTAATGTTGAGCATCTTTTCATGTGTTTGTTAGCCATCCGTATGTCTTCTTTGGAGAAATGTCTATTTAGTTCTTTGGCCCAGTTTTTGATTGGGTCATATATTTTTCTGGAATTGAGCTGCAGGAGTTGCTTGTATATTTTTGAGATTAGTTTTTTGTCAGTTGCTTCATTTGCTATTATTTTCTCCCATTCAGAAGGCTGTCTTTTCACCTTGCTTATAGTTTCCTTTGTTGTGTAGAAGCTTTTAATTTTAATTAGATCCCATTTGTTTATTTTTGCTTTTGTTTCCAGTATTCTGGGAGGTGGATCATAGAGGATCCTGCTGTGATTTATGTCAGAAAGTGTTTTGCCTATTTTCTCCTCTAGGAGTTGTAGAGTTTCTGGTCTTACGTTTAGATCTTTAATCTATTTTGAGTTTATTTTTGTGTATGACATTAGAAAGTGATCTAGTTTCATTCTTTTACAAGTGGTTGACCAGTTTTCCCAGCACCACTTGTTAAAGAGATTACCTTTGATCCATTGTATTTTCCTGCCTTCTTTGTCGAAGATAAGGTGTCCATAGGTGTGTAGATTTATATCTGAGCTATTTTGTTCCATTGATCTATATTTCTGTCTTTGTGCCAGTACCATATTGTCTTGATGACTGTGGCTTTGTAGTAGAGCTCAAAGTCAGGCAGGTTGATTCCTCCAGTTCCATTCTTCTTTCTCAAGATTGCTTTGGGTATTCAAGGTTTTTTGTATTTCCATACAAATTGTGAAATTATTTGCTCTAGCTCTGAGAAAAATACCTCTGGTACATTGATAGGGAGTGCATTGAATCTATAGATTGCTTTGGGTAGTATACTCATTTTCACTATATTGATTCTGCCAATCCATGAACATGGTATATTTCTCCATCTATTAGTGTCCTCTTTGATTTCTTTCACCAGTGTTTTATAGTTTCCTATATATAGGTCTTTAGTTTTTAGGTAGATATATTCCTAAATATTTTATTCTTTTCGTTGCAATGGTGAATGGAATTGTTTCCTTAATTTCATTTTCTACATTCTCATTATTAGTGGATAGGAATGCAAGGGATTTCTGTGTGTTGATTTTATATCCTGCAACTCTACTATATTCATTGATTAGCTCTAGTAATTTTCTGGTGGAGTCTTTAGGGTTTTCTATGTAGAGGATCATGTCATCTACAAACAGTGAGAGTTTTACTTCTTCTTTTCCAATTTGGATTCATTTTATTTCTTTTTCTGTACTGATTGATATGGCCAAAGCTTCCAGAAATATGTTGAATAGTAGCAGTGAAAGTGGGCACCCTTGTCTTGTTCCTGACTTTAGGGGAAATGCTTTCAATATTTCACCACTGAGGATAATGTTTGCTGTGGTTTTGTCATATATAGCTTTTATTATGTTAAGGTATGTTCCTTGTATTCCTGCTTTCTGGAGAATTTTTATCATAAATGGATGTTGAATTTTGTCAAAGGCCTTCTCTGGATCTATTGAGATAATCATATGGCTTTTATTTTTCAATTTGTTAATGTGATGAATTACATTGATTGATTTGCAGATATTGAAGAATCCTTGCATCCCTGGGATAAAGCCCACTTGGTCATGGTGTATGATCTTTTAATGTGTTGTTGGATTCTGATTGCTAGAATTTTGCTAAGGATTTTTGCATCTATGTTCATCAGTGATATTGGCTTGTAGTTTTCTTTTTTTGTGGCATCTTTGTCAGGTTTTGGTATTAGGGTGATGGTGGCCTCATAGAATGAGTTTGGAAGTTTACCTTCCTCTGCAACTTTCTGGAAGACTTTGAGTGGGATAGGTGTTAGCTCTTCTCTTAATTTTTGATAGAATTCAGCTGTGAAGCCATCTGGACCTGGGCTTTTGTTTGCTGGAAGATTTCTGATTACAGTTTCCATTTCCGTGCTTGTGATGGGTCTGTTAAGATTTTCTATTTCTTCCTGGTTCAGTTTTGGAAAGTTGTACTTTTCTAAGAATTTGTCCATTTCTTCCACGTTGTCCATTTTATTGGCATATAATTGCTGAGAGTAGTCTCTTATGACCCTTTGTATTTCTGTGTTGTCTGTTGTGATCTCTCCATTTTCATTTCTAATTTTATTGATTTGATTTTGCTCCCTTTCTTGATGAGTCTGGCTAATGGTTTGTCAATCTTATTTATCCTTTCAAAGAACCAGCTTTTTGCTTTGTTGATTTTTGCTATGGTCTCTTTTGTTTCTTTTGAATTTATTTCTGCCCTAATTTTTAAGATTTCTTTCCTTCTACTAACTCTGGGGTTCTCCATTTCTTTCTTTTCTAGTTGCTTTAGGTGTGGAGTTAGGTTATTTATTTGACTCTTTTCTTGTTTCTTGAGGTATGCCTGTATTGCTATGAACTTTCCTCTTAGCACTGCTTTTATAGTGTCCCACAGGTTTTGGGTTGTTGTGTTTTCATTTTTATTAGTTTCTATGCATATTTTGATTTCTTTTTTGATTTCTTCTGTGATTTTTTGGTTATTCAGAAACGAGTTGTTCAGCCTCCATATGTTGGAATTTTTAATAGTTTTTCTCCTGTGATTGATATCTAATCTTAATGCATTATGGTCAGAAAAGATGCTTGGAATGATTTTTATTTTTTTTTTAATTTATCAAGTTTAGATTTATGGTCCAGGATGTTATCTATCCTGGAGAAGGTTCTGTGAGCACTTGAGAAAAAGATGAAATTCATTGTTTTGGGGTGAAATGTCCTATAGATATCAATCAGGTCTAACTGGTCTATTGTATCATTTAAAGTTTGCATTTCTTTGTTAATTTTCTGTTTAGTTGATCTGTCCATAGGTGTAAGTGGGGTATTAAAGTCTCCCACTATTATTGTGTTATTGTTGATTTCCCGTTTCATACTTGTTAGCATTTGTCTTACATATTGCGGTGCTCCTATGTTGGGTGCATATATATTTATAATTGTTATATCTTCTTGGATCGATCCTTTGATCATTATGTAGTGGCCTTCTTTGTCTCTTTTCACAGCCTTTGTTTTAAAGTCTATTTTATCGGATATGAGTATTGCTACTCCTGCTTTCTTTTGGTCTCTATTTGCATGGAATATCTTTTTCCAGCCCTTCACTTTCAGTCTGTATGTGTCCCCTGTTTTGAGGTGGGTCTCTTGTAGACAACATATATAGGAGTCTTGTTTCTTTATCCATTCAGCCAGTCTTTGCCTTTTGGTTGGGGCATTCAACCCATTTATGTTTAAGGTAATTATTGATAAGTATGATCCTGTTGCCATTTACTTTATTGTTTTGGGTTCAGGTTTATATGCCATTTTGTGTTTCCTGTCTAGAGAATATCCTTTAGCATTTGTTGGAGAGCTGGTTTGATGGTGCTGAATTCTCTCAGCTTTTGCTAGTCTGTAAAGCTTTTGATTTCTCCTTCATATTTGAATGAGATCCTTTCTGGGTACAGTAATCTGGGCTGTAGGTTATTTTCTTTCATCACTTTAAGTATGTATTGCCATTTCTTCCTGGCCTGAAGGGTTTCTATTGAAAGATTAGCTGTTATCCTTATGGGAATCCCCTTGTGTGTTATTTGTTGTTTTTCCTTGCTGCTTTTAATATTTGTTCTTTGTGTTTGATCTTTGTTAATTTGATTAATATGTGTCTTGGGGTGTTTCACCTTGGGTTTATCCTATTTGGAACTCTCTGTGTTTCTTGGACTTGGGTGATTATTTCCTTCCCCATTTTAGGGAAGTTTTCAACTATTATCTCCTCAAGTATTTTCTCATGGTCTTTCTTTTTGTCTTCTTCTTCTGGGACTCCTATAATTCGAATGTTGGAGCATTTCATATTGTCCTGGAGGTCTCTGAGATTGTTCTCATTTTTTTTAATTTTTTTTTTCCTCTCTGCTTCATTTATTTCTACCATTCTGTCTTCTACCTCACTTATCCTATCTTCTGCCTCCGTTATTCTACTATTTGTTGCCTCCAAAGTGTTTCTGATCTCATTTATTGCATTATTCCTTATATATTGACTCTTTTCTATTTCTTCTAGGTCCTTGTTAAACCTTTCTTGCATCTTCTCAATCCTTGTCTCCAGGCTATTTATCTGTGATTCCATTTTTATTTCAAGATTTTGGATCATTTTCACTATCATTATTTGGAATTCTTTCTCAGGTAGATTCCTTATCTCTTCCTTTTTTTGTTTGGTTTGGTGGGCATTTATCCTATTCCTTTACCTGCTGAATATTCCTCTGTCTCTTCATCTTGGTTATATTGCTGCGTTTGGGGTGGCCATTCTGTATTCTGGGAATTTGTGAAGTTCTCTTTATTATGGAGTTTCCTTACTGTGAGTTGGGTTGTATCAGTGGCTTGTCAAGGTTTCTTGGTTAGGGAAGCTTGTGTCAGAGTTCTGGTGGGTGGAGCTGGATTTATTCCCTCTGGAGTGCTATGAAGTGTCCAGTAATAAGTTATGAGATGTCAATGTTTTTGGAGTAACTTTGAGCTGCCTGTATATTGAAGCTCAGGGGTGTGTTCCTGTGTTGCTGGAGAATTTGCATGGCATGTCTTGCTCTGGAACTTGTTGGCCCTTGGGTGGTGCTTGGTTTCAGTGTAGGTATGGAGGTGTTTGATGAGCTCCTATCAATTAATGTTCCCTGGATTCAGGAGTTCTGTGATGTTCTCACAATTTGGACTGAAGCCTCCTGCTTCTGATTTTCAGTTTTACTTTTACAGTAGGCTCAATGCTTCTCCATCTATACAGCACTGATAATAAAACATCTAGGTTAAAGATGAAAAGTTTCTCCACATTGAGGGACACCCAGAGAGGTTCACTGAGTTACATGGGGAAGAGAAGAGAAGAAGGAGGGGGGAGTTAGAGGTGATTAGAATGAGATGAGGTGGGATCAAAAGAGGAGAGAGCAAGCTAGACAGTAATCACTTCCTTATGTGTGCTCTACAGTCACTCAGAGATGTTGATGGAGTTATACAGAGAAGAGAGGGGGGAAGGAGACAGAGGTGGCCAGGAGGATAAAAGAGGGAAATGAAAAGGAGAGAGACAGATCCAGCCAGTAATCAGTTCCCTAAGTGTTCTCCATCGTCTGGAACACACAGAGATTCACAGAGTTGGGTAGAGAAGAGAAAGGGGAAGGAGGAGACAGAGACATTCTGGTGGAGAAAAAGGAGAGTCCAAAGGAGGAGATAGTGGTCAAGCCATTAATCTTGCTCTCAGGTAAAACTGGGTACTGAAGATTAGGTTTTTAAATGTACAAAATTGATAAATACCAAAAAGCAAAGATCAGAAATGTAGAATAGAGGTTGGATTTTCAAAAATACAATATTAAAGAAAAGAAGAAGAACAACAAGAAGGAAAAAAAAAAGTTACAAGAATTATTAAACAACAACAACAACAACCACAAAAATATATATACAGTGTTTGCTTTAAAAATAGGGTCTTTATTTTTTTGAAAAGTAATAGTAGGTTATAAAAACAAAAATTAAAGGAGATATAGAGGACTTAAAATTTTAAAAAGTTAAAAAAAAAGAAGAAAAAGAAAAGAAGAAAAAACAATCAAACAACAACATCAACAACAACAAAAAAAGAGAATAATCATAAAATAGTAAAGATATATCTGGGACGTTCTCTGGTGTTGTGGGCAGTGTGGGGCCACTTCCAAGGTGGTTCCTTCTGTTTAGCTTTTTCTGTTTGCTGGTCTCTTCAGTGTCTGATTTCCACCCTGACACAAGGTGGGCGGTGGTGGACACTTTTTTTTTTTTTTTTTTTAGGCTCACTTGTTCAGTCGCACTGTGGGGAGGGAGGGATGCTGCAAACAAATAACACTGGTGTGTGCTTGCAGTGCTTCAGCCACGCTGGGCCTGCCCCTGCTCATGGCGCACACCACTCAGGCTCTACGTTGCTCCACTGGGAACCGTCAGAGGCTGGCCCTAGGCTGCAGGCACCTTCCCAGTAAAGCCGCTCAGGCTCAGCTCTCAGGTAGCCCTCAGAGGCACAGATTCGGCTGGGCCTGCGTTTTGTGCCCTTCCCAGGTCCGAGTACCTCAGGTGTTTGGCGAGCTCAGTTGCTGCAACTTATCGCCTTTCCCGTGCCTGCTGCTCAGTTTTCTGGGTGTACCGCTGGCTCCCCTTCTCAGGTGGATGGTGACTGTCCAGCACCCCAAGAAGACTTAGCAAATAAGCCTGCTTGCAGTTTGGTAGGTATGTCTCTCTGGGGCTGCAATTGCCCCCTTACAGCTCTGGCTGCCTGTCACCAGAGGGGGATGGTCTGCAGCCGGCTATTTCTGTTCCATCCTTTGTTCTGTGTGCGGTCCTGGTGGTGTCTTATGTTAGAGCTTTTTGCGTCGTAGCTATCCCACAGTCTGGTATGCTAGCCTAAGTTAGTCACTCTGGTTACACCTGTGGCATTCCGGCCCAATTCTTAAAAAGCACTGCAGCCCCCACCTCCCTGCCCAGCCCCCACTTGCTAGTGGCGGATGCAGGCATCTGTGCTGCTTCTCCACTGGGGGAGTTACTGTTGGGCTCGTAATCTGTTGGTTTAATTATTTATTTATTTTTCTTACCTGTTATGTTGCCCTCTGTGCTTCCAAGGCTTGCCACAGACTCAGCAGCGAGAGTGTTTCCTGGTGTTTGGAAACGTCTCTCTTTTTAAGACTCCCTTCCCGGGACAGGACTCCCTTCCCGGGACGGAGCTCCCTCCCTACCTCATTTGTCTCTTTTTTCATCTTTTATATTTTTCCTACCTGTGTTTGAAGACAATGATCTGCTTTTCTGGGTGCCTGATGTCCTCTGCCAGCATTCAGAAGTCGTTTTGTGGAATTTACTCAGCGTTGAAATGTTCCTTTGATGAATTTGTGAGGGAGAAATTGGTCTCCCCATCCTATTCCTCCACCATCTTAGGACCGCCCCCCCCAAAATGTTACTTTGAATAAGGAAGCAGACATAGAGAATAGACTTTGGGCACAGCAGGAAAAAGAGAAGGTGAGACGAATTTTTAGAGTAGCTTTGACACATATACAGTACCATGTGTAAAATAGATAGCTAATAGGATGTTGCTGTATGACACAGGAAGCTCAGTGCAGTACTCTGCGACAACCTAGAGGTGTGGGATGGGTTAGAGGTGGGGGGGGAGGTTCAAGAGGGAGGGGACATATGTATACTTATGGCTGATTCATGCTATTGTATGGCAGAATCTAACGCAATATTATTTAGCAATTATCCTCCACTTAAAAATAAATTTAAAAATATTATTTTGAGGTATATAGCATAGTGATTCAGTATTTTATAGATATTACTCCATTTAATGTTACTACAAAGCAATGTTTGTCCCTGTCCCAATCTTGTACCTCTCCCCACTAGTAACCACTTGTTTGTTTCCTATACCTATGAGTCTGTTTTCTGTTTTGCTGTATATATTTCTTTAATTTTTAGATTCTATCTATACATGGGGAAACAGTGGAAACAGTGTCAGACTTTATTGTTTTGGGTTCCAAAATCACTGCAGATGGTGATTGCAGCCATGAAATTAAAAGACGATTACTCCTTGGAAGAAAAATTATGATCAGCCTAGATAGTATATTCAAAAGCAGAGTCATTACTTTGCCGACTAAGGTCCATCTAGTCAAGGCTATGGTTTTTCCAGTGGTCATATATGGATGTGAGAGTTGGACTGTGAAGAAGGCTGAGCGCCAAAGAATTGATGCTTTTGAACTGTGGTGTTGGAGGAGACTCTTGAGAGTCCCTTGGACTGCAAGGAAATCCAACCAGTCCATTCTGAAAGAGATCAGCCCTGGGATTTCTTTGGAAGGAATGATGCTAAAGCTGAAACACCAGTACTTTGGCCACCTCACATGAAGAGGTGACTCATTGGAAAAGACTCTGATGCTGGGAGGGATTGGGGGCAGGAGGAGAAGGGGATGACCGAGGATGAGATGGCTGGATGACATCACAGACTCAATGGACGTGAGTCTGAATGAACTCCAGGAGTTGGTGATGGACAGGGAGGCCTGGCGTGCTGTGATTCATGGGGTCACAAACAGTTGGACACAACTGAGTGACTGAACTGAACTGAACTGATACAATAATTGTCTTTCTCTATCTGACTTACTTCACTTAGTATGATAATCTCTAGGTCCATCTACATTGCTGTGAATGGCAGGATTTCATTCTTTTTTATACATCCCATTATATATATATATATATATATACATATATCACATCTTCTATATGTGTTTTTATGTTGATGTAAATGGGTTGCTTCCATATCTTCGCTATTGTAAATGGTGTGCTAAGAACATCGGTGTGCATGTTTCTTTTTGAATTAGGTGTTTTCATTTTTTGGATGTGTACAAGGGAATGGAACTGGTGGATCATAAGGTGGTTCTATTTTTAGTTTTTGGGAAACCTCCATACTGTTTTCCGCATTGCCTGCATCAACTTATATTCCCACCAACAGTGTACGAGTGTTTCCTTTTCTTCACATCCTTGCCAATATTTGTTATTTGTCGACTTTTGATGATAGCCCTTCTGATAGTTCTGAGATATCTCACTGTGGTTTTGACTTACATTTCTCTAATAATTAGCTATGTTAAGCATCTTTTCATGTACCTGTTAGCCATCTGTGTGTTTTGGGAAAAATGTCTATTCAGCTCTTCTGCTCATTTTTTAATCAAATTGTTTGGATTTTCTTTATATTGAGTTGTATGGACTGTTAATATATTTTGGATATTAACCATTGTCAGCAGTATTATTTATGAATATTTTATCTCATTCAGTATGTTGTCTTTTCGTTTTGTAGGTAGTTTCCTTTGCTGTGCAAAAGCTTTTAAGTTTACTAGGTCTCATTTGTCTATTTTTTGCTTTTGTTTCTTTTGCCTTAGGTGACAGATAAAAAAATATGGCTATGGTTTATGTCAGTCTTCTGCCTATGTTTTCTTCTAGAAGTTTTATGGTTTCAGGTCTTACATTTAGGTCTTTAATCCATTATGAGTTTATTTTTGTATATGGTATGAAAAAATGTTTTAATCTCATTCTTTTAGATCTAGGTGTGCAATTTTCATAGCACTGCAAATTGAAGAGACTACCTTTTCTCCATTGTATATTCTTGTTTCCTTTGTAATAAATTAATTGACCATAGGTATGTGGTAATATTTTTAGGCTCTCTACTATTTTCCATTGATCTGTTGGTCTGTTTTGTGCCATTGTTATGCTATTTTGATTGCTATAGCTTTATAGTATAGTCTAAAGTCAGAGAGAATGATCGCTCCAGCTTTGTTCTTTCTTCTCAGGATTACTTTGACAATTTAGGGTCTTTGTGTTTCCCTATGAATTTCAGGGTTATTTCTTCTAGTTCTGTAATAAATGTCATGGGTATTTTGATATGGATTACATTAAACCTGTAGATTGCTTTGGGTAGTATGGGCCCTTTAACAATATTAATTCTTTCAATCCAAAATATTGGATAGCTTTCCATTTATTTGTATTATCTTCAAGTTCCTTCATCAGTGTTTTAGTTTTCAGAATACAAGTCTTTCACTTCCTTGCCTAGGTTTTACCCAGGTATTTTATTCCTGTTGATATGACTTTAAGCAGAAGTTTTTGCTCTCTCTTTCTGATAGCTTTTATTATTTGTGTATAGAAAAGCAGCAGATTTCTATATACTAATCTTGTATCCTTCTGCCTTGTTGAATTCATTTACTAGTTCTAATAGATTTGTGTGTGTGTGTGTGTGTGTGTGTGTGTGTGTGTGTGTAGACTTTAAGGTTTTCTTTATATACCATCATGCCATCTGCAAATAGTGATGGTTTTGCTTCTTCCTTTCCAACTTAATTATCTTTTCTTTCTTTTTCTTGTCTGTTTGCTCTGGCTAAGACTTCCAGTACTATATTAAATAGAAGTGAGATTGGGCATCCTTGTCATGTTCCTTGTTATAGGAAAGGCTTTCAGCTTTTCACCATTGAGCATGATGTTCGCTGTGGATTTTTCATAAATGGCCTTTATGATGTTGAGATATGTTTTGTCAGTACCCATTTTGATGAGCATTTTTATCATGAATAGATGTTGAATTTTGTCAAATGATTTTTTTTTGCATCTTTTGGGAGGATTATGTGATTTTTATTCTTCAGTTTGTTAATGTGGTATATCAGATTGATTGATTTGAGAATATTGAGCCATCCTTGCATCTTAACTGCCACTTGATCATGATGTATGATCCTCTTTATATATATATTAATGAATTTGGTTTCCTAATATTTGGTTGAGGACTTTTGCATCTATATTCATCAAAGATATTGGCCTGTACTTTCCTTTTTTTGTAGTGTCTTTGTCTGTTTAGTATAGGGTAATGGTGGCCCTATAGAATGAATTTGAGAGTGCTCTGTTTTCTCCAATTTTTGGAATAGTTTAAGAAGTACAGGTATAAATTCTTCTTTATATGTTTGGTAGAACTTTCCTGTGAAGCTTTTTGGAGCTGGATATTTCTTTGATGATTGTTTAAATAGTAATCATCCAAAAACTGCAGTATTTCAATAGAATGCAAGAAACAATGAACAATACACATTCCCTTGAGCATTCCTCAGTCCTTATTGTAATTTTTATTAGTTAGGTGTATTAATAAAAATGAAAATCACATTACATATTTGCAGTACATAAAACTCTACATTTTTTTCATGAACCTTTGAGGTTCAGATAATTCTATTAGGTTCTATGCTCTCATTTTGTTTTCAAATATCTTGTGAGAAATGTCCTATTATTTCATGAGTTACATTTTGATTTTTTCATCATTATCGAGGTATAATTGATATGAAACACAAGCTGGATCAAGATTGCCGGGAGAAATATCAATAACCTCACATGTGCAGATGACACCACGCTTATGGCAGAAAGTGAAGAACTAAAGAGCCTCTTGATGAAAGTGAAAGAGGAGAGTGAAAAGTTGGGTTAAAACTCAACATTCAGAAAACTAAGATCATGGAATCTTGTCTATCACTTCATGGCAAATAGATGGGGAAACAGTGAAAACAGGGACAGACTTTATTTTGGGGGGCTCCACAAAATTGTTTTGAAATTCATTTCTGCTATTATGTGTATGAATATCTCATTCATTTTTATTGCTTAATAGTGTTCTATTATATGTACATACCAGAATTTCTTTTAATCCATTCAGTTTTCATGGACACTTGGATTGTATCCAGTTATGGGCTGTGCTTAGTTGCTCAGCTTTTAGAGAGATGGGAATACCAGATCATCTTCCCTGTCTCCTGAGAAACCTTATGCAGGTCAAGAATCAACAGTTAGAACCCTGTATGAAACAACTGACTGGTTCAGGATTGAGAAAGGAGTATGACAGGGCTGTCTGCCATCACCCTGTTTAACCTATACACCGAGCACATCATGAGAAATGCCAGGCTGGATGAGTTACAAACTGAAATCAAGATATGTGGGAGAAACATCAACAACCTCAGATGATACCATGCTAATGGCCAACATCAAAGAGGAACTAAAGAGCCTCTTGATGAGGGTGAAGGAGGAAATGAAAGAGCCAGCTTAAGACTAAATATTAAAAAAAAAAAAAAAAACTAAGGTCATGGCATCCGGCCCCATTACTGCATGTCAAATAGAAGGGGAAAAATGGAAGTAGTGACAGATTTCCCTTCTTGGGCTCCAAAATCACTGAGGACAGAGACTGTGGCCAAGAAATCAGGGGACAATTGCTCCTTGGCAGGAAAGCGATGACAAACCTAGACAGTGTGTTGAAAAGCAGAGACATTACTCTGCCAACAAAGGTCTGTATAGTCAAGGCTCTGATCTTCCCAGTGCTCACATACAGTTGTGAGAGCTAGACTGTAAAGAAGGTAGAATGTCAAAGAATTGATCCTTTCAAACTGTGGTGCTAGAAAATACTCCTGAAAGTCCCGTGGACAACAAGGAGATCAAATCAGTCAATCTTAAGGGAGATCAACCCTAAATATTCACTGGAAAGACTGATGCTGAAGCTGAAGCCCCAGTATTTTGGTCATCTAATGTGAACAGCTGACTCATTGGAAGTCCATGATGATGGAAAAGATTGAGAGCAGAAGGAGAAGAGGGCATCAGAGGATGAGACGCCTGGACAGCATCAGCAATGCAATGAACGTGAACTTGAGCAAACTCCGGGAGATGGTGAGGGACAGGGAGACCTAGCCTGCTGCAGTCCATGGGGTCACAAAGAGCTGGTCACTACTGGGCAACTGAACAACATGGCCTATTATAAATAAAGCTGCTGTAACCATTTATCCATAAGTCTTTGTGTAAGTATATGACGTAATTTCTCTGGGGTAGTTACCTTGATGTGGAAGAGCTGATTCATATGGTGAGGGTATGCTTAACATTACAAGAAATTATGAAGCTATTTTCCAAAGAGGCTGCACTAATTTACATTCCCACTAGGAGTGTTTCGGTTCCTCTGTATATTCCTCAGCACTGGAAATAGTCAATATTTTTAATTTTAGCCTTAATGCACTGACTAGAACTTTCAGTTCACTGTAAATTGAAGTAGTGAGAATGGACTTTTTTCTTTTTCATCTGATCTTAAAAGAAAAGCATTCAGTCTTTCACTATAAAGTATGATGTAAGCTGTAAGTTTTTGTCAAAATACATAAAGTTGAGGAAGTTCTGTTCTATTCCTGTTTTACTAAAAATTTTTATCATGAATGGGTGATGTTTTTGTCAAATACTTTTTCTTCCTCGATTGAGATGACCATACCTTTTTTTTTTTTTTTTTTTGGTCTTTAAATATCTTAATTTACATTGGTTTTCAAATGTTAAAATAACTTTACATTCCTAGGATAAACCCCTCTTGGGAGGGCTTCCCTGGTGGCTGTGGAAGCAAAGAATCCACCTATACTGCAGGAGACCTGGGTTCGATCCTTGGGTTGGGAATATCCACTGGAGGAGTGCATGGCAACTCTTTCCAGTATTCTTGCCTGGAGAATCCCCATGGACAGAGGGGCCTGGTGGTCTGCAGTATATGGGGATGCAAACAGTCACACATGACTGAGTTACTAAGCACACAGCACAGCAGGGAGGGTTATATTCTCTTTTAAGTGTATTTCTGGATATAATTTGCTAAAATTTTGTTAATGAAATTTGTGTTTATTAAAAATGTTGTTCCGTGGTTTTATTTTATTATAAGGTATACTTTTGGTATCAAGGTAATATTGACTTCATGAGCTTTGGAAATGTTTCTTCTTCGCTTGTCTAGAAGAGTATGTGTAAAATTAGCATTATTCCTTCCTTAAATGTTTGGCAGAGTTACTAATAATGCTATTTTGTCCAGGAGGTTTTCAGTTATTTAGAAAATAAATAACATACTTCTAAATAACCCATGGGACTAAGAATAAATAATAAAATATAGAAATCATTTTTATCTGAATGACAATGAACATAGAACTTATCTAGTTTTGTAGGCTACAACTTTAAGGAAATGCATAGCACTAAATATTTATATTAGAAAGAAAGAAAGGTTTCAAATCAACAACCTCAGATTCTACCTTAAAAATTAGAAAAAAATAAAATAATTAAATAGTACAAAATATTGCATTATGTCCTTCACGCAGATTCCCCAAATGCTAATTCTTTACCACATTTGTTTAGTCACTGATTCTTTCCTCTCCCCTTCTCTCTTCAACATTTTGGAGTAAACTGAATATATTATGCCCCTTTACCTTTAAATATTTCGGTGGTAATTGCCTCCACTTCTCAAAAAGAGAGAGAGACAGAGACAGACACAGAGACGGAGAGAGGGAGAGAGAATTCTGTAACCACAGTACAATCATAAAAATCTGGAAATTAACACTCACCTTGTTTGGTCATGGGTTTCCCTGGTGACTCAGATAGTAAAGAATCTGCCTGCAATGCAGAAGACCCAGATTCAATCCCTAGGTAGGGAAGATTCCTGGAGAAAGGAATGGCTACCCACTTCAATATTCTTGCCTGGAGAATTCCATGGACAGAGGAGCCTGGTGGGCTACAGTGCATGAGATTGTAAAGAGTTGGACAAGACTGAGCAACTAACATTTTCATTTTCACTTTGTTTGGTCATTGCCATTGTCCTCCTGATATCCAAAAACCACTCAAAGATTGCACATTTAGTTGTCTATGTCTTTAGTTTACTGTAATATGGAAAAGGGGAAAACAGATGATGAGATTGTTGGATGCCATCACCGACTCAATGGACATGAGTTTGAGCAAGCTCCACGAGTTGAAGGACAGGGAAGCCTGGCGTGGTGCAGTACATGGGTTGCAAAGAGTCGGACATGACTGAGTGACTGAACTGAACTGAATATGGAAAATACTATTTTTGATTATTTTGTCTTTTTTTTTTTTTGTCAAGGCAGAAACTGAAAACTTCAGTTCAGTTCAGTCGCTCTGTCATATCTGACTCTTTGTGACCCATGGACTGCAGCATGCCAGGCCTCCCTGTCCATCACCAACTCCCAGAGCCTACTGAAAGCTTAGCAGAATGTTTAAATAATTTGCCAAGGTCACAGTTGATAATTGCTATGGCCAGGGTTGAATTATCTTTTGACTCCTTCCTAGTACTATTTTTCCACTGAGATATATTGGGGTGTGTGTGTGTGTGTGTGTGTGTGTGTGTGTGTGTGTGTGTGTGTGATTCTGTTCCATAGGTTTCTCAACTTTGTGCCCAATGGCAGCCACCTTATCTTACCAACCCCATCACCTAAGGCAGTGCAATAAAAACAGTACTCATTTACTTTTTGTCCACATTTGACTACAGATTAACAAAGTGACCTACATGATTGCAATATGACCAAATTTTAATTAGAATTATTTTCATGTGGGTGATGAGAGTTAGCTTCCTTTTCTTTGATAAATAATATTAAAATTAATACATTCTTAACAGAAAAGATTCTTGGTAAAATAGCTTTATATGTGTATCAAAACACAGTTTGCTAACAAAGGGACTATTACAGGTGTGTGTCCAATGTCTTGTTACTTGACTTAAAATAATTATGCTTCACTGAAGAAAAATTGTTTGCTTTAAGGAACTTACCTAAGTGAGAAATTGTCCTTGTGAGTGTTAATAGGTGTGGTTTCATTGACATTTCAGATGTTATTTTTTCAAATGAACTTGACTTTTCTATTACTGAAATGAAGTTTTTTGTCCCCCAGCTGAGCAATGCATTGGGAAAAGATGTTTGAAATTAAGCAGTCATAAGCAATTTATTATTGAGAAAGAAAAAGTCTTTAAAGTACTTCAGTTCATTCTCCACACAAATACATAACCCATGCAAATTCAAACTTTCTTGCAATTCAAGTTAAGTTCTACAATGGAGGAATAAGCCTCTTAACAAGATTGAATTTACTATTGTGCATGTTACAAGCTGAACAAACACAGATTGGGGAAGGCTCTGTTCACTCATGTGCCTCCTTTAAAAAACAAATACCAGTTTAATATAAATGGAAATGAGGGCAACATTAGTGTGAACACAAATCTTGATCCATTGTAACCTAATAATTAAAGCCATACTTTTTTGAGGTTGGATAAATGGATAACATCATATATTTTAGAATCTGAATGATCACCATTTAACTAAGATTTTTCTTCTTTTTGAATTTTACTTTGCATGCTGGGATAATGATAAACTCTAGCACTGAAAGTCTTGAATGTTTATATGCAAAACTATAATAAGATGATTAGAAATAATGATGAAAAAATCATATGCAGATTACAAAACAAAACTTGCAGACCAGATTTGTAAAATTCTGTATTTATAGTCTTTATATTATAAAAACACCACACCTAGTGATTATATTCAAACCTGTGTAGATGTACTCGCATTTGCTTCAAAGGTGTGATCATAACAGCATTATTATATAACTTTTGTGAATAGCCAGAACTGTAATGTTTCCCTTAATTTGGGGGATGAATATTTCTGAAGAGTATAGTTTCTGACTCCAAAGAAATGATTTTATATTATTATGTCTTAACAGCTTTTAAAAGTTATAAATCAAAATTAATTAACTTCTGATTTGTAAACAGTAAAACTGTAATTTCTAAAAAAAAAATATTTTCTTATCTTTCATAACTTATAAATAACATCATTAAGATGTTATTTAAAAAAAGGAATTATTGGAGTACAGTTGCTTTACTAGAGCCAGACATCCTGGAATGTGAAGTCTAGTGGGCCTTAGGAAGCAACACTATGAACAAAGCTAGTGGAGGTGATGGAATTCCAGCTGAGCGAATTCAGATCCTAAAAGATGATGCTATTAAAGTGCTGCACTCAACTTGCCAGCAAATTTGAAAAACTCAGCAGTGGCCACAGGACTGGAAAAGTTCAGTTTTCATTCCAATCCCAAAGAAAGGCAATGCCAAAGGATGTTCAAACTATTGCACAATTGCACTCATCTCACACGCTAGCAAAGTAATGTTCAAAATTCGTCAAGCTAGTCTTCAACAGTACTTGAACCAAGAACTTCCAGATGTTCAAGCTGGATTTATAAAAGGCACCAGAGATCAAATTGCCAACATCCATTGGATCATCAAAAAGGCAAGAGAGTTCTAGAAAAACATCTACTGCTGCTTCATTGACTATGCTAAAGCCTTTGACTATGTGGGTTACATCAAACTGTGGAAAATTCTTAAAAAAGATGGGAATAGCAGATGAAGAACACCAGCTAAGAGTGGACAGGAGTACCTGGCCAATGGAAAAGGTTATATATAGAACCACACAAAACTCGGTAGGATGAAGGAACTAGGGGGAAAAACAGGAGTGTTAGTAGGACTGGACCTGCCCTCAACGAATGGGGGAAATGAAGCAGAGGTCCAATCCCCACATTGGGGCAACTGTCTGAGTCAGAGGAGAAACATTTAAGGCTGAGAGTGGAACAGCTAATCTGTGGCAGCCTAAATGGTATGAGAATCAGACAGTCCTTGCCACAGTCATGTATATCCAGGACAGGGATGCTGGTCCCCTGGAAGGCATAGTGGCTGGGAACTGGAGTTTAGGAATTGTGGAACAATCACAGGGAGAGGGCTGCTGTTGACTGCAGAGAGACGGATCGAGGGGATATGAGGGAGGAGATTGTGGTGGGAAATGCCCGTGGAGGAAAGCTGGGTAGTCATGGAAGCAAGGCAATACTGCTGAGTCAAATGTAGTGGGTGGAGCCATCATCATAGCCTCTCTCTCCCCACACACCAGCATCGACAGCTGAACAATAGAGAGGCTGGCCCATCAAACGCCTGACACACTGAACTGCAGAGTAGGACCCCACCCAGGGTGCTCCTTTAAGTAACTGATGCACCAAACTACAGAGTAGGACACCACCCAGGGTGCCCTTTTAAGAGCCTGATGCACCTATCTACAAAGTAGGACTCCAGCCAGGGGGCCCCATCTGTAGGCCTGACACGCTGAACAGAGAAGAACCCCAGGCAAGGGAGCCCTCTAAGTCCCTGAAAGGGCAGAGCTATGGAGAAAGACTGGCCAAAGAGGCCTTCTGATTGCCAGCTACAAGATGCTGGAAAAAAGACTCTGATAGGGCCATAACTCCTGTGGTGGAGGCAGTCTGTGTCCCTGCACACCTGGGACTGCCAGAGTCCTGCAAGCCAAGCAGCTGCACCATCTTCATGCTCAACTCTCACTGGGGCAGAGCTGCTACAGGCAAAATAAGGTCTTACATCTATGGTGCAGGGTCGCTTTGGTTGTGTCCAACACTTTGTGACCCAGTAGACTGTGGCTTGCCATGCTTCTCTGTCAGGGGGTTTTTCCAGGCAAGAATACTGGAGCATATTGGCCAATACTGGTTGCCATACCCTTCTAGAGCACTATATTTCCTGCTGCCCTAGCCACCAACTCCCCTGAGTACCTGGTGCTGCAACAACCCCTGCAACCTAAGCAGCTGCACCACCTCCACACCTGGCCCTCACAGGGGCAAACCCATGCCCTCCAAGGCAGCCTCAGGAGCAAACCCCCAGTGGATGACCCACATGCAGAGGTGGAAATAAAACCACAATTGAAACCCAGAGGCAGTGTGGCTAAAGAAGACCCAAAACCTTCCCACCAGTTGTACAAGCTGCAGATTAAATCCACACAATCAACTAGGCAAACTCTGTCTATGGGATATATAAAAGGACATTGAGAGCTCCCACAAAAGAAAACGCACTAGTTTTGATAGCTGTGGACATTGGAGGCAAGAGCACACAGAAGTAGGATCAGATTAGAATCTGACCTGCCCCCACAGCAGGTTCAGAGACCAGTACAGTGTTAGAGGGCATCCTAGGGAGGTGAGATGGACAGTGACTCCCAGTAAGGGAAAGGAGTCTGACAGCAGTGACTCAAGAAAAACATTTATTATCCTTATGTTTTGACTTGTTCTGTAGATCTTTTGGATTTTTTTCTTTTTTGTCCTTTTTGTACCCCCCTCAGTTGTAGTTGTCAACTTTATTGGCGCTATGAATCCTATGAAATCTAATTAAGTTTTTGAGCTTTCTTTTTTTCCTCAGTCATATTTTTATTGTTATAAACCTGTGCCTCTCCATCAGGCTTTTGCAGTTCTGTGGAGTTTTCCTTTTTTTTGCTTTTTCTTTTCTCTGCTTTTAATTTTAATTGTTTAAACCTATCATTATCTTTTTCTACATTTTTTTCTGTTGTTTGCCTTTCCTACTGTCTTTTCCCCTTGCAGTTAATCTTTAATGTATATGAATGGTCTTTATCTATATCTATTTAACTTTGCATATCTATTATTTCTTTCTTTCCTTTCATCTCAACATATTAGTTAGTTTTGTTTTCATTGCTATATTCCCCACTTGGCACCTTGCTTTAGTTTTGTTTTCCAGTTTGTGCTTTAGTTACTTTTGCTCTTAACTGGTAAATATAACTTTTGATTTTCTTTGTTCACTGGGTCAATCTACTGTACTTAACTTTGTTGAACTGTTTTGACTTTGCTCATGGGTATATATGTATATGTGTATATCCCATTACTTTAATTATTACTTGCCTGATTTTGTAATGGCCTCCTGTCTGAGGTTCATCTTTGGTTTCTCATTTTGGGATATTTGTTTTAATCTCAGTTAATGCCATAACAAACTACTTGTGGAATCTTTGTTTCTGACCAGAGATCAAGTCCTGAGCCTTTGGAGTGGGAGCACTGACTCAAAGACCCTAGACGACCAGAGAACTAACTCTAGGGAATATCAAATAGTGAGAAATCACACAAAGGAAACCACCTGAATATAAGACCCTGCATCACTCAACCACCAGTAGCATCCTGTACGGGATGCTTCATCTAAACAACAACAACAAAAAAAAAAACCAAACCAAGAATACCAACCCAACCATCAGCAGACGATTACCACCTCACTCAGCCTTGTCCATCAGAGGAAAAACAAACATAAAAACACTTAGCACAAATCTCACCCTATATGAAGCTTACACAAACCACTGGACCAGCCTTAGGAGGACAGAAACCAAAAGGAAGAAAGAATTGAACCTTGAAGCCTGGGAAAAGGAGACCTCAAATACAATAAGTTTAAAAAAAAGGCAGATAAATACTACACAAATGAAGGAACAAACTCTAAACACAGAAGTCAAAATAAATGAAGAGGATATAGGCAAACTACCTGAAAAAGAATTCAGAATAATGATAGCAAAGATGATCTAATACCTTGAAAACAAAATGGAGAAAATGCAAAATCAATTAACAAAGACCTTGAAGAATTAAAGAATAAACATATAGAGACCAGCAACATAACTACTGAAATTAAAAATACTCTAGAAGGAATCAATAAAGTAAAAAGAATGAAAATAACTGAGGATCGTCTCAGAAATCTCTGAGACAATATCAAATGTACCAACATTCGAATTATAGAGGTCCAAGAAGAAGAAGAAGAGGAAAAAAAGGGTATGAGAAAAATTTTGAAGAGATTATAGTTGAAAATTTCCCCAGCATGGAAAAGGAAATAGCCAATCAAGTCTAAGAAACACAAAGAGTCCCATACAGGATAAAGCCAAGGAGAAACATGCCAAGATACATAATAATCAAACTAACAAAGACTAAACACAAAGAAAGAATATTAAAAGCAGCAAGGGAGAAGCGACAAGTAACATTCAAGGGAAACCCCATTTGCTGAACAGCTGATCTTTCGGCAGAAACTCTGCAGGCCAGAAGGGAATGGCATGATATATTTAAAATATTGAAAAGGAAAAATCTACAACCAAGATTACTGTACCAGGCAAGGATCTCATTCAAAATTGATGGAGAAATAAAAAGCTTTTCAGACAAACAAAAGTTAATGGAATTCAAAACTAGCAAACCACTTTTACAACAAATTTTAAAGGAACTTACATAGTCAAATATATATATATATATATATATATATATATATCTACAAAATCAACCACAAACAATTAAGAAAATGGCAATAGGAACATATATATCAATAATTACTTCAAACGTAAATGGATTAAGTGCTCCAACCAAAAGACATAGACTGGCTGAATGGATACAAAAACAAGACCCATATATATGCTGTCTACAAGAAATCTGCTTCACACCTAAAGACACATATAGACTGAAAGTGAGAGGATGGAAAAATATATTCCACGCAAATGGGAAGCAAAAGAAAGCTGGAATAGCAATCCTCATATGACACAAAAAAGACCTAAAAATAAAGAATAAGGAAGCGATAAGGAAGGACACTACATGATGATCAAGGGATCAGTCCAAGAAGAAAGATGTAATAATTGCAAATATCTATGCACCCAACATAGGAGCACCGCAATACATAAGATAAACACTAACAGACAAAAAAGGAGGAGTTGTCAGTAACACAATAAAAGTAGGATACTTTAACACCCCACTCATACCAATGGATAGATCATCAAAATAGAAAATTAATAAGGAAATGCAAGTCTTAAATAATGCATTAGATGAGATGTATCTCATGATATCGTCCAGACATTCCATCCAAATGCAGAATACACCTTCTTCTCAAGGGCACATGGAACATTCTCCAGGATATAACACAACTTGGGTCACAAGTCAAACCTCAATAAATTTAAGATAATTGTATTTGTACTAAGCATCTTTTCCAACCACAATGCTATGAGACTACATATCAATTACAAGCAAAAACTGTAAGAAACACAAACACATGAAAGGTTTCTAAATAATCAACAGGTTACTAAAGAAATCCAAATGGAAATCAACAAATTTCTAGAAACACATGATAAATTAAAAAAAATAACTCAAAACCTATGGGGTGCAGCAAAGCAGTTCTAAGAGGGAAGTATATAGCCATACAATCCTACCTCAAGAAGAAAGAAAAAATATCAAATAGAGAACGTAACTTCACACCTAAAACAACTGGAAAAATTGGAACAAAAAAAAATTAGTAGAAGGAAAGAAATCATAAAGATCCAAGTAGAAATAAATGAAAAAGAAATGAAAAAATAGTAGTAAAAATTAATAAAACTAAAACCTGGTTATTTGAGTAGATAAAATTGACAAACCTTTAGCCAGACTCATCAAGAAAAAAAGAGAGAAGAATCAAATCAACAAAATTAGAAAGGAAAAAGGAGAGGTTACAACAGACAATGCAGGAATATGAAGGATTATAAGAGACTATTATGAACACATATAGGGGCTTCCCTGGTGGCTCAGTGGGTAAAGCGTCTGCTACAATACAGGAGACCTGGGCTTGATCCCTGGGTCGGGAAGATCCCCTGGAGAAGGAAATGGAAACCCACTCCAGTACTCTTGCCTGGAAAATGCCATGGACTGAGAAGCCTGGTAGGCTACAGTCCATGGGGTCTCAAAGAGTCGGACACGACTGAGCAACTTTCCTTTATAGTAAGTAAGATGGTAGGTGTTGGAAGAGGGCATCAGAGGTAAGACACACTGAAACCATACTCACAGAAAGCTAGTCAATCTAATCACACTAGGACCATAGCCTTTTCAAAGTCAATCAAACTAAGCCATGCCCCCAGGGCAACCCAAGATGGGTCATGGTGGAGAGGTCTGACAGAATGTGGTCCACTGGAGAAGGGAATGGCAAACCACTTCAGAATTCTTGCCTTGAGAACCCCATGAACAGTATGAAAAGGAAAAATTATAGAATACTGAAAGAGAAACTCTCCAGGTCAGTAGGTGCCCAATATGCTACTGGAGATCAGTGGAGAAGTAACTCCAGAAAGAATGAAGGGATGGACCAAAGCAAAAACAATACCCAGCTGTGGATGTGACTGGTGATAAAAGCAAGGTCCAATGCTGTAAAGAGCAATATTGCATAGGAACCTGGAATGTCAAGTCCATGAATTAAGGCAAATTGGAAGTGGTCAAACAAGAGATGGCAAGAGTGAATGTCGACATTCTAGGATTCAGTGAACTAAAATGGACTGGAATGGGTGAATTTAACTCAGATGACTATTACATTTACTACTGTGGGCAGGAATCCCTCAGAAGAAATGAAGTAGCCATCATGGTCAACAAAAGAGTCCAAAATGCAGTACTTGGATGCAATCTCAAAAACGACAGAATGATCTCTGTTCATTTCCAAGGCAAACCATTCAATATCACAGTAGTCCAAGTCTATGCCTCAACCAGTAGCACTGAAGAAGCTGACGTTGAACGGTTCTGTGAAGACCTACAAGACCTTTTAGAACTAACACCCAAAAAAGACGTCCTTTTCATTATAGGGGACTGGAATGCAAAAGTAGGAAGTCAAGAAACACCTGAGTAACAGGCAAATTTGGCCTTGGAATGCGGAATGAAGTAGGGCAAAGACTAATAGAGTTTTGCCAAGAAAATGCACTGGTCATAGCAAACACCCTCTTCCAACAACATAAGAGAAGACTCTACACATGGACATCACCAGATGGTCAACACCAAAATCAGATTGATTACATTCTTTGCAGCCAAAGATGGAGAAGCTCTATACAGTCAACAAAAAAAAAAAAAAAAGACCAGGAGCTGACTGTGGCTCAGATCATGAACTCCTTATTATCAAATTCAGACTCAAATTGAAGAAAGTAGGGAAAACCTAGACCTTTCAGGTATGACCTAAATCAAATCCCTTATACAGTGGAAGTGAGAAATATACTTAAGGGACTAGATCTGATAGATAGAGTGCCTCATGAACTATGGAATGAGGTTCGTGACACTGTACAGGAGACAGGGATCAAGACCATCCCCATGGAAAAGGAATGCAAAAAGCAAAATGGCTGTCTGGGGAGGCCTTACAAATAGCTGTGAAAGAAGAGAGGCAAAAAGCAAAGGAGAAAAGGAAAGATATAAGCATCTGAATGCAGAGTTCCAGAGAATAGCAGGAAGAGACAAGAAAGCCTTCTTCCGTGGTGAATGCAAAGAAGTAGAGGAAGACAACAGAATGGGAAAGACTAGAGATCTCTTCAAGAAAATTAGAGATAGCAAGGGAACATTTCATGCAAAGATGGGCTTGATAAGGGACATAAATGGTATGGACTTAACAGAAGAAGATATTAAGAAGAGGTGGCAAGAATACACAGAAGAAGTCTACAAAGAAGAGCTTCACGACCCAGATAAAAACGATGGTGTGATCACTCATCTAGAGCCAGACATCCTGGAATGTGAAGTCAAGTGGGCCTTAGAAAGCATCACTACAAACAAAGCTAGTGGAGGTGACGGAATTCCAGTTGAGCTCTTTCAAATCTTAAAAGATGATGCTGTGAAAGTGCTGTACTCAATATGCCGGCAAATTTGGAAAACTCAGCAGGGGCCACAGGACTGGAAAAGGTCAGTTTTCATTCCAATCACAAAGAATGACAATGCCAAAGAATGCTCAAACTACCACACAATTGCACTCATCTCACACGCTAGCAAAGTAATGCTCAAAATTCTCCAAACCATGCTTCAGCAATACGTGAACTGTGAACTTCAAGATGTTCAAGCTGGTTTTAGAAAAGGCAGAGGAACCAGAGATCATATTGCCAAATCCGCTGAATCATCAAAAAAGGAAGAGAGTTCCAGAAAAACATCTATTTCTGCTTTATTGACTATGCCAAAGCCTTTGACTGTGTGGATCAAACTAAACTGTGGAAAACTCTAAAAGAGATGTGAATACCAGAGCACCTTAACCTGCCCCTTGAGAAATCTGCATGCAGGTCAGGAAACAACAGTTAGAACTGGACATGGAACAACAGACTGGTTCCAAATAGGAAAAGAGTACGTCAAGGCTGTATATTGTCACCCTGCTTATTTAACTTCTATGCAGAGTACATCATGAGAAACGCTGGACTGGAAGAAACACAAGCTGCAATCAAGATTGCCAGGAGAACTATCAATAACTTTAGATATGCAGATGACACCATCCTTATGGCATAAAATGAAGAGGAACTAAGAAGCCTCTTGATGAAAGTGAAAGTGGAGAGTATAAAAGTTGGCTTAAAGCTCCACATTCAGAAAACGAAGATCATGGCATCCAGTCCCATCACTTCATGGGAAATAGATGGGGAAACAGTGGAAACAGTGTCAGACTATTTTTCTTGGCTCCAAAATCAGTGCAGATGGTGACTGCAGCCATGAAATTAAAAGACGCTTACTCCTTGGAAGGAAAGTTATGACCAACCTAGACAGCATATTCAAAAGCAGAGACATTACTTTGCCGACTAAGATCCATCTAGTCAAGGCTCTGGTTTTTCCTGTGGTCATGTATATATGTGAGAGTTGGACTGTGAAGAAGGCTTAGTGCCGAAGAATTGATGGCTTTTGAACTGTGGTGTTGGAGAAGACTCCTGAGAGTCCCTTGGACTGCAAGGAGATGCAACCAATCCATTCTGAAGGAGATCAGCCCCGGTGATTTCTTTGGAAGGAATGATGCTAAGGTGAAATTCCAGTACTTCAGCCACCTCATGCGAAGTGTTGACTCATTGAAAAAGACTCTGATGCTGGGAGGGATTGGGGGCAGGAAGAGAATGGGACGACAGAGGATGAGATGGCTGGATGGCATCACTGACTCGATGGACGTGAGTCTGAGTGAACTCCAGGAGTTGGTGATAGACAGGGAGGCCTGGCGTGCTGTGATTCATGGGGTCGCAAAGAGTCGGACACGACTGAGCGACTGAAATGAACTGAACTGAACTGAATTGATGAACACCTATATTGCAAACATATGGACAACCTGAAAGAAATTGACAGATTCTTAGAAAAGTTCAATCTTCCAAAAATGAATCTGGAAGAGATAAAAATTATGAACAACCCAATACAAGCACTGAAGTTGAAGCTGTGATTAAAAATCTCCCAGAAAACAAAAGCCCAGGACCAGATGGCTTAACAGGAAAATTCTATCAAACATTTACAGAAGAGCTAATGCCTATCCTTTTAAAACTCTTTCAAATAATCGCAGAGGAAGGAACACTTCCAAACTCATTCTATGAGGTGACCATCATCCTGATACCAAAATCAAAGACAACTCAAAAAAAGAAAACTACAGTCCAATATCACTGATGAACATAGATGCAAAAATCCTCAACAAAATTTTAGCAAACAGAATTCAGCAACAAATCAAAAAGCTCACATACCTTGATCAAGTTGGGTTTATTCCAGGGATGCAAGGATTCTTCAATATACAGAAATCAATCAACGTGATACACCATATTAACAAATTAAAAGATAGAAACCATATGATGATCTCAATAGATGCATAAAAAGCCTTTGACAAAATTTAGCACCCATTTTTGGTTAAAACTCGTCAATAAATGGGCATTGAAAGAACCTACCTCAACATAGTAAAGGCCATATACTATAAGTCTACAGCAAACATTATTCTCAATGGTGAAAAACTGAAAGCATTCCACCTAAGATTAGGAACAAGACAGGGGTGTCCACTTTCACCACTATTATTCAACATAGTTCTGGAAGTCTTAGCCACAACAATCAGATAAGAAAAAGAAATAAAAAGAATCCAGATCAGAAAAGAAATAAAGCTCTCACTGTTTCAGATGACATGATACTGTACACAGAAAACCCTAAAGATAGTATCAGAAAATTACTAAAGATAATCAGTGAGTTTAGCAAACTTGCAGGATATGAAATTAATACGTAGAAATCACTTGCATTTCTATACACTAACAATGAAAAATCAGAAAGGGAAATCAAGGAATCAATCCCATTTACCACTGCAACAAAAAGAAGTAAATATCTAGGAATAAACTTACCTAAGGAGATAAAAGAACTGTACACAGAAAATTATAAGACACTAATGAAAGAAATCAAACATGACATAAACAGGTGGAGAGATATTCCATGTTCTTTGGTAAGAAGAATCAATATTTTGAAAATTACTATATAACCAAATGCAATCTACAGACTCAATGTGATCCCTATCAAATTACCAGTGGCATTTTTCACAGAACTAGAACAAAAAATTTCACAATTTATATGGAAACACAAAAGACCCCAAATAGTCAAAGCAGTCTTAAGAAATAAGAATGGAGCTGGAGGAATCAGCCTTCCTGACTTCAGATTATACTACAAAACTACAGTCACCAAGACAGTATGGTACTGACACAAAAACAGAAATATAGACCAATGGAACAAGATAGAAAGCCCAGAAATACACCCATGCACGTATGGGTATCTTATTTTAGACAAAGGAAGCAAGAATATCCAATGGGGCAAAGACAGCCTCTTCAGTAAGCGGTGCTGGGAAAACTGGACAGCTACCTGTAAAAGAATGAAACTAGAACACTTCCTAACACCATGAGTGAGTGAGTAGCGAGTGAAGTCACTCAGTCGTGTCCGACTCTTTGCGACCCCGTGGACTGTAACCTACCAGGCTCCTCCGTCCATGAGATTCTCCAGGCAAGAATACTGGAGTGGGTTGCCATGTCCTTCTCCAGGGGATCTTCCTGACCCAGGGATTGAACCCGGGGCTCCCGCCTTGCAGGCAGATGCTTTAACCTCTGAGCCACCAGGGAAGCCCACAAAGATAAACTCAAAAGGAATTAAAGACCTAAATGTAAGACCATAAACTATAAAACTCTTCGAGGAAAATATAGGCAGAACACTCAATGACATAAATCAAAGCAAGATCCTCTATGACCCACCTCCTAGAGTAAAGGAAATAAAAACAAAAGTAAACAAGTGGGACCTCATTAAACTTTAAGACTTTTGCACCGCAAAGGAAACTATAAGCAAGGTGAGAAAACAACCCTCAGAATGGGAGGAAATAATAGCAAATGAAACAACTGACAAAGGATTAATTTCCAAAATATATAAGCAGCTCATACAACTTAATACTAGAAAAACAGACAACCCAATCAGAAAGTGGGAAAAAGACCTAAGCAGACATTTCTCCAAAGAAGACATACAGACGGTTAACAAACACATGAAAAGATGCTCAACATCTTTCATTATAAGAGAAATGCAAATCAAAACTACAATACACTGGTCAGAATAGCCATCATCCAAAAGTCTACCAACAATAAATGCTGGAGAGGGTGTAGAGAACAGAGAATGCTCTCGCACTGTTGGTAGGAATGTAAATTGAAATAGCCACTATGAAGGATGGTATGGAGATTCCTTAAAAACTAGGACTAAAACCACATTACCCAGCATTCCCATTCTGAGGCATATACCCTGAGAAAACCAGGGTTGAAAAAGACACATGTATCCCACTGTTCATTGTAGCACAATTTACAATAGCTATAATTTGAAAGGAACCTAGATGTCCATTGACAGATAAATGGATAAAGAAGTGTGGTACATTTACACAATGGAATACTATTCAACCATAAAAAGGAACACATTTGAATCAGTCCTAAAGAGGTGGATGAACCTAGAACCTATTATACAGACTGAAGTAAGTCAGAAAGAGAAAGATACTTATTACATTTTAATGCATATACACGGAATCTAGAAAAATGGTACTGAAGAATTTATTTACAGGGCAGCAATGGAGAAACACACATAAAGAATAGACTTATGGACATGGGGAGAGGGGAGAAGAGGGTGAGATGTATGGAAAGAGTAACATGGAAATTACATTCAGTTCAGTTCAGTTCAGTCGCTCAGTCGTGTCCAACTCTGTGGTCCCATGAATCGCAGCACACCAGGCCTCCCTGTCCATCACCATCTCCTGGAGTTCACTCAAACTCGCATCCATCGAGTCGGTGATGCTATCCAGCCATCTCATCCTCTGTCATCCCCTTCTCCTACTGCCCCCAATCCCTCCCAGCATCAGAGTCTTTTCAATGAGTCTTCACATGAGGTGGCCAAAGTACTGGAGTTTCAGCTTTAGCATCATTCCTTCCAAAAAACCCCTGGGCTGATCTCCTTTAGAATGGGCTGGTTGGATCTCCTTGCAGTCCAAGGTACCATATGTAAAATAGATAACTAACAGGAATTTGCTCTGTGTTTCATGAAATTCAAACCGGGGTTCTGTATCAACCTAGAGGGGTGGGATGGTGATGGAGATGGGAGGGAGGTGCAAAAGGGAGGGTATATATGTATACCTATGTCTGATTCATGTTGAGATTTGACAGAGAACAACAAAATTCTGCAAAGGAATTCAGTTTAGTTCAGTCGCTCAAGAGTGTCTGATTCTTTTCGATCCCATGAATCGCAGAACGCCAGGCCTCCCTGTCCATCACCAACTCCCGGGGTTTACCCAAACTCATGTCCATCGAATCAGGGATGCCATCCAGCCATCTCATCCTCTGTCATCCCCTTCTCCTCCTGCCTCCAATCCCTCCCAGCATCAGGGTCTTTTCCAATGAGTCAACTCTTCGCATGAGGTGGCCAAACTATTGGAATTTCAGCTTCAGCATCAGTCCTTCCAATGAACACTCAGGACAGATCTCCTTTAGGATGGACTGGTTGAATCTCCTTGCTGTCCAAGGGACTCTCAAGAGTCTTATCCAATACCACAGTTTAAAAGCATCAATTTTTCAGCGCTCAGCTTTCTTCACAGTCAAACTCTCACATCCATACATGACCACAGGAAAAACCATAGCCTTGACTAGACAGACCTTTGTTTGCAAAGTAATGTCTCTGCTTTGGAATATGCTATCTAGGTTTGTCTAAATTTTCCTTCCAAGGAGTAAGCATCTTTTGATTTCATGGCTACAATCACCATCTGCAGTGATTTTGGAGCCCCCCCAAAAATAAAGTCTGACACTGTTTCCACTGTTTCCCCATCTACTTCCCATGAAGTGATGGGACCGGATGTCATGATCTTAGTTTTCTGAATGCTGAGCTTTAAGCCAACTTTTTCACTCCCTTCTTTCACTTTCACCAAGTGGTTCTTTAGTTCCTCTTTACTTTCTGCCATAAGGGTGGTGTCATCTGCATATCAGAGGTTATTGATATTTCTCCCAGCAATCTTGATTCCAGCTTGTGCTTCTTCCAGCCCAAAGTTTCTCATGACATACTCAGCATATAAGTTAAATAAGCAAGGTGATAATTATCCTTCACTAAAAATAATTAATTTTTTTAAAAGATAAGAATAGTAGACCACCTTACCTGTCTCCTGAGAAATCTGTATGCGGGTCAGGAAGCAACAGTTAGAACTGGACATGGAACAACAGACTCTTTCCAAACTGGGAAAGGAGTATGCCAAAGCTATATATTGTCACCTTGCTCATTTAACTTTTATGCAAAATCCATCATGTGAAATCTATGGTTGGATGAAGCACAAGCTGGAATCAAGATTGCTGGGAGAAACATCAATAAACTAAGATATGCAGATGATATTACCCTTAAAGCAGAACAAGAGGAGCTAAAGAGCCTCTTGATGAAAGTGAAAATGGTGAGTGGAAAATCTGGTTTAAAACTCAACATTCAGAAAACTAAGATCATGGCATCTGGTCCCATCTGGTCCCCCATGGCAAATAGATGGGGAAACAATGGAAACAATGGCAGACTTTATGTTCTTGGGCTCCAAACTCACTGCAGATGGTGACCGTAGCTATGGAATTAAAAGACACTTTCTCCTTGGAAGAAGTTATGACCAACCTAGATAGCATATTAAAACGTAGAGAGATTACTTTGCCAACAAAGATCCGTCTAGTCAAAGCTATGGTTTTTCCAGTAGTCATGTATGGATATGAGAGTTGGACTGTAAAGAAAGTTGAGTGTCCAGCTATTAAAATGAATGCATTTGAATCAGTTCTAATGATGTAGATGAAACTGAAGCCTATTACACAGAATGAAGTAAGTCAGAAAAAAAATCAATACAGTATATTAACACATATATGTGGAATTTAGAAAGACGGTAATGATGACCCTATATGCAAGACAACAATAGAAACACAGATATACAGAACACACTTTTGGACTCTGTGGGAGAAGGTAAGGGTGGGATGATTTGAGAGACTAGCATTTTAAAAAATGTCTGTTACCATATGTGAAATAGATCACCAGTCCAAGTTCGGTGCATGAAACACCACTCCAAGCTGGTGCACTGGAACAACCCTGAGGAATGGGATGGGGAGGGAGGTGGGAAGGGGATTCAGGATGGGGAACAAATGTACACCCATGGCTGATTCATGTAAATATATGGCAAAAACCACCACAATATTGCAAAGTAATAAGCCTCAAATTAAAATGAATTAATTAATTTAAAAAAGAAGAAGAAAGCTGAGAGTTGAAAAATTGATGCTTTTGAACTGTGTTGGAGAAGACTCTTGAGTGTCCCTTGGACTGCAAGGAGATCCAACCAGTCCATCGTAAAGGAAATCAGTCCTGAATATTCATTGGGAGGACTGAAGCTGAAGCTGAAACTCCAATACTATGGCCATCTGATGCAAAGAACTGACTCTTTAGAAAAGATCTTGAGGCTGACAAGGATTGAAGGCTGGAAAAGAAGGGGATGACAGAGGTTGAGATGGTTGGATGGCATCACCGGCTCAATGGACCTGAGTTTGAGCAAGCTCTGGGAGTTGGAGATGGACAGGGAAGCCTGGCGTGCTGCAGTCCACAGGGTCACAAAGAATCAGACACAACTGAGTGAGAGAAGTGAACTGAACTGATAGTTGCTTTATAATGTATTCAGTTCAGTTCAGTTCAGTCGCTCAGTCATGTCCGACTCTTTGCGACTCCATGAATTGCAGCACACCAGGCCTCCCTGTCCATCACCATTTCCTGGAGTTGACTCAACTCACGTTCATCGAGTCAGTGATGCCATCCAGCCATCTCATCCTGGGTCGTCCCCTTCTCCTCCTGCCCCCAATCCCTCCCAGCATCAGAGTCTTTTCCAATGAGTCAAATATTCTCATGAGGTGGCCAAACTATTGGAGTTTCAGCTTTAGCATCATTCCTTCCAAAGAAATCCCAGGACTGATCTCCTTCAGAATGGACTGTTTGGATCTCCTTGCAGTCCAAGGGACTCTCAAGAGTCTCCTCCAACACCACAGTTCAAAAGCATCAATTCTTCAGTGCTCAGCCTTCTTCACAGTCCAACTCTCACATCCATACATGACCACAGGAAAAACCATAGCCTTGACTAGATGGAACTTAGTTGGCAAAGTAATGTCTCTGCTTTTGAATATGCTATCTAGGTTGGTCATAACTTTTCTTCCAAGGAGTAAGTGTCTTTTAATTTCATGGCTGCAATCACCATCTTCAGTGATTTTGGAGCCCCCAAAAATAAAGTCAGCCACTGTTTCCACTTTTTCCCCATCTATTTCCCATAAAGTGATGGGACCAGATGCCATGATCTTCGTTTTCTGAATGTTGAGCTTTAAGCCAACTTTTTCACTCTCCACTTTCACTTTCATCAAGAGGCTTTTTAGTTCCTCTTTACTTTCTGCCATAAGGGTGGTGTCATCTGCATATCGGAGGTTATTCATATTTCTCCCGGCAATCTTGATTCCAGCTTGTGCTTCTTTCAGTCCTGCGTTTCTCATGACGTACTCTGCATATAATTTGAATAAGCAGGGTGAAAATATACAGCCTCGATGTACTCCTTTTCCTATTTGGAACCAATCTGTTGTTCCATGTCCAGTTCTAACTGTTGCTTCCTGACCTGCATACAGATTTCTCAAGAGGCAGGTCAGGTGGTCTGGTATTCCCATCTCTTTCAGAATTTTCCACAGTTTATTGTGATCCACACAGTCAAAGGCTTTGGCATATTCGATAAAGCAGAAGTAGATGTTTCTCTGGAACTCTCTTCCTTTTTTGATGATCCAGCGGATGTTGGCAATTTGATCTCTGGTTCCTCTGCCTTTTCTAAAACCAACTTGAACATCAGGGAGTTCATGGTTCATGTATTGCTGAAGCCTGACTTGGAGAATTTTGAGCATTACTTTACTAGCATGTGAGATGAGTGCAATTGTGCGGTAGTTTGAGCATTCTTATGCATTAGTTTCTGCTATATGGCAAAATGAGTCAGGTATACATATACATATAACCCATCTTTTTTGGATTTCCTTGCCATTTAAGTTGACACAGAGCACTGAATAAAGTTTCCTATGCTCTATACATGTGCCACAACTTTCTGACTTGACTGTAGAAGTAGTTTTGGTAATGATCAGTGGTGAAACAAGGGGATAATCTAAAATGTAAGCAAGGAGGATTTGTTAGATGAGTTTGGCTGTCTGTAAATGTAGGCAACAGACTTACCTCACTAAATCAATTTTTTTTTTTTGAAGATTATATTAGGTTATCAGTCAGTTCAGTTCAGTTGCTTAGTCATGTCTGACTCTGTGACCCCATGAATCACAGCACGCCAGGCCTCGCTGTCCATCACCAACTCCCGGAGTTCACTCAAACTCATGTCCACCGAGTCAGGGATGCCATCCAGCCATCTCATCCTCTGTCATCCCATTCTCCTCCTGCCCCAATCCCTCCCAGCATCAGGGTCATTTTCAATGAGTCAACTCTTTGCATGAGGTGGCCAAACTATTGGAGTTTCAGCTTCAGCATCAGTCTTTCCAATGAACACTCAGGATAGATCTCCTTTAGGATGGACTGGTTGGATCTCCTTGCAGTCCAAGGGACTCTCAAGAGTCTTCCCCAACACCACAGTTCAAAAGCATCAATTCTTCAGCGCTCAGCTTTCTTCACAGTCAAACTCTCACATCCATACATGACCACAGGATAAACCATAGCCTTGACTAGAGAGATCTTTGTTGGCAAAGTAATGTCTCTGCTTTTGAATATGCTATTCAGGTTGGTCATACCTTTCCTTCCAAGGAGTAAGCATCTTTTGATTTCATGGCTGCAATCACCATCTGCACTGATTTTGGAGCCCCTCAAAATAAAGTCTGACACTGTTTCCACTGTTTCCCCATCTATTTCCCATGAAGTGATGGGACCGGATGCCATGATCTTCATTTTCTGAATGTTGAGTTTTAAGCCATTTTTTTCCACTCTCCTCTTTCACTTTCATCAAGAGGCTTTTTATTTCCTCTTCACTTTGTGCCTTAAGGGTGGTGTCATCTGCATATCTAAGGTTATTGATATTTCTCCCGGCAATCTTGATTCCAGCTTGTGCTTCTTCCAGCCCAATTTTTCTCATGATGTACTCTGCATATAAGTTAAATAAGTAGGGTGAAAATATGCAGCCTTTACGTACTCCTTTTCCTATTTGGAACCAGTCTGTTGTTCTATGTCCTTTTCTAACTGTTGCTTCCTGACCTGAATATAGGTGTCTCAAGAGGCAGGTCAGGTGGTCTGGTATTCCCATCTCTTGAAGAATATTCTACAGTTTATTGTGATCCACACAGTCAAGGGCTTTGGCATAGTGAATAAAGCAGAAATGGATGTTTTTCTGGAACTCTCTTGCTTTTTCCATGATCCAGCAGATGTATCTCTGGTTTCTCTGCCTTTTCTAAAACCACCTTGAACATATGGAAGTTCATGGTTCACGTATTTCTGAAGCCTGGCTTGGAGAATTTTGAGTATTACTTTACTAGCATGTGAGATGAGTGGAGTTGTGTGGTAGTTTGAGCATTCCTTGTGATTCGAATGAAAACTGACCTTTTCCAGTCCTGTGGCCACTGCTGAGTTTTCCAAATTTGCTGGCATATTGACTGCAGCACTTTCACAGCATCATCTTTCAGGATTTGAAAGAACTCAACTGGAATTCCATCACCTCCATTAGCTTTGTTCATAGTGATGCTTTCTAAGGCCCACTTGACTTTGCATTCTAGGATGTCTGGCTCTAGGTGAGTGATCACACCATCATGATTATCTGGGTCATGAAGCTCTTTTTTGTAGACTTCTTCTGTGTATTCTTGCCACCTCTTCTTAATATCTTCTGCTTCTGTTAGGTCCATACTATTTCTGTCCTTTATCGAGCCCATCTTTGCCTGAAATTTTCCATTGGTATCTCTAATTTTCTTGAAGAGATCTCTAGTCTTTTCCATTCTGTTGTTTTCCTCTGTTTCTTTGCATTGATCACTGAGGAAGGCTCTCTTATCTCTCCTTGCTATTCTCTGGAACTCTGCATTCAGATGCTTATATCTTTCCTTTTCTCCTTTGCTTTTTGCCTCTCTTCTTTTCACAGCTATTTGTAAGGCCTCCCCAGACAGCCATTTTGCTGTTTTGCATTTCTTTTCCATGGAGATGGTCTTGATCCTTGTCTCCTGTAGAATGTCACAAACCTCCGTCCATAATTCATCAGGCACTCTATCTATCAGATCTAGTCCCTTAAATCTATTTTTCACTTCCACTGTCTAATCATAAGGGATTTGATTTACATCATACCTGTATATTATAGTGGTTCTTCAATTTAAGTCTTAATTTGGCAATAAGGAGTTCCTGATCTGAGCCACAGTCGGCTCCTGGTCTTGTTTTTGCTGACTGTATAAAGCTTCTCCATCTTTGGCTGCAAAGAATATAATCGATCTGATTTTATTTTGACCATCTGATGATGTCCATGTGAGGGGTCTTCTCTTGTGTTGTTGGAAAGCTGAGTGCTTTCCAAAGATAGGATTTGGGGTTAGAGAATGTAAAACAGCCAATCACAATGTAGGTCAAACGGACATGATCCCTGTAATGACACAATCAATTATCCAAAATTAGAAAAATAAAGCAGTTAAATCCTGCAATATTTTTGAAGTTCTGCTCTTTTCTAAACATGTTATTTGAGGTTAGTGATAAACAAAAGGACTTCAAATCAAGGTACATATCCTAGTTTTGAGAAACATATAGTCTAACAGGACAAAGATAAAAACATTTATTTATCAAAATTTATCAGTAGACTACTGTGTATCAGGCAGTTTTCTAGACTCTGAGGAAACAGTGGTAGATAAGGTAAATCTAAGCTAACTGTTGGTCTGAGGTTATATTCTAATGAGAAGAGACAGACAGTAACCAAAGTAGTTAAACCTTCCCATGAGTGCTGTGAAGAAAATGAAAGTATGATGTGTTAATGACTGGGTAACTATTTAACTGAAATGATCAATTGAGCTCTCCCAGAAGATGACATTTAACCAAGGGAACTCAATGGCAAGGAGGAGCAGGTCCTATAAAGATTGCAGAAAATAACATCCCTGGCATAGGAGACAGCTAAAGCCAAAAGTCTGAAAGACATGAATGACTTTGGTGGCAATGTAATTAAAGAATATAAAGAAGGAAGTGTGGATAGACTGTGATACATTCTAAAGAGGCAGGCAAAGGTCAGACTGTGTCGGGCTTTGTAAACCAGAGTAAATTTGAATTTTACTCTAAATATAATGGGAATTCACAGGAAGTCTTTAAGCATAGTATAGTAAATGTTCTAATAGAGACATATGGAGGGTGATTTTGAAAACACAGCCTAGGGTGGGAGTGTAAGGGAAAGCAAAGCTTGAAAAGATGATGAGTTAAACAGAGTTAAGTCAGAGAGTTAAAGTGTGGAGGAGGGAGGCAAAGGAGTCTGTGTATATGTTTGGAAGAGGGTTCTGGTATACTAGATGCAGAAATAATATTTCAGGGAAAAAGAATACAATTAAGGAAACTCTTTAAAACAGAAAACAGTATGGTGTATGTTAGAAAGAGCAAGTTTTGTTGGAAAGCAAAGGAGGAATCAAATAATAGCCAATGAGCTGAAAAATCACCAAAACTACAGACATCATAAATGAAGCAAGAGATAATGAGGTCCTGAATTAGGGCTACAGAAATGGGGATAACACTGGAACAAGAAATTGGTTTAAGAAACATTTTGTGTATAATATTGTTGAGTTGCTAATTTATTGGATGTCAGAATCAGAGAGAGAAAAGGAGCACCCAAGAATGACATGTGGGTTTTTCGGCCCAGGTGATCATACAAAGATCATAAAAATGTTAACCTGGCTTATGTATTCTTGATGGGATTATGAGTAATTTTGACTTTCTTTTTTACATCTAATAATGGGTGCAATTTTTACTAGTTGTCATGGATTCTGTGGTAAAACATCCAGAGTCCTCCCCTCTTCAGGCCTGTGGCACTATTTACCCAGCTGCCTTGTAGTCAGATTAAAGGTGCTACTTTTCCCAAGGTTACAGGTTTTCTGGAAGCCTCTTGCCTCCAATCACTAATTGATGAAGGGTTTACCAAGGCTGGGCAACCTTGCCTCCATCTAGGATACCTGTTAGGACAATCCCAGCTCTATAGCTCCCTGTGAGGTTGGTTAAGGCCCCTAGTGCAATTGCATGAGACTTAACTACTCCCTCTGTCCAGTGCCCTTCCTTCACTCACTCACAGATGCACTTCCCAATAACCATCTGCATGCAAGTAACTATCTGAGTCTGTTTCCCAGACTATGGTAAAGCATGCCTCTCCTAATATGAACAACAATTCAACAACAATGAATCCATCTTTATTTTGGAAAATGAAGGTGCTTGACACCGGGGGAAAGATATTTTGATTTTTTTTTCAGTCACTATAAGCAATAGCTTCTGATAAGAATCCCTTTAAAAATGATGGACGTTTTGAAGAGACACTCTATAAAGACAAAGTACGCTTTAAATTGTTTGTAAATGAAGTGGTATTCTGTACTGCTGTACGTGTCTAAATGCCTATTAAACTCTATGGATAAATTTGCATGTATTTGAGAGTAAGATTAGACTTTTTCTGAATAGGCTAAAGATCATCATTTTCATTTATTACATATTCTCTATGGTAATTAACAACTGTTGGGCATATGACTTGTTAAAAATAATCGTTATCCATAATACTATACAGTGTCTCTACTTCTATTCACAATTCTTTGTACTTATTATTCATTACCCTCAAGCACATCAGAGTAAAGGAGTTTGGAATAAACTTCCTTGTATTATAACAAAAGGCTCTTGAGGGTGCACATTGCACATTTCCACTAATAAGGATTTAATCAACCCTTAAACATTTTTTTTCTTGCTTATTATAACATCAAGCAACCTGTAAGAATGCCAAGAAGAATAGGAGATGTGTGTTGAATTTTCATCAGCTAGTCTGCCAATTCAAAAGTTGATAGCTTACCTCAAGTGATATCTGTAAAGTGAAACCAAAATTAATTCAAAATCTTCACTTCTGGAAGATAGACAAATATGTCTTTTCTTATCTTGTCTCTGACAACCATCTGCCTTCTGTTTATGAACAATGGATATAAGAAAAATAATATTTAAAAAGAAAATTATATACAGACATATACACACACCATGAAAAGACAAGTTAATTAGAATATACTTACTTTGTATATTTTAAGAATTGTTTATTAATGTCAGAAATGGCAAAAAAATTCTTGTTGCTGACTGAAAATAAATGGTAGAGAATACACAAATTGTTGTTAATCTGTTTTCCTACATAATTAATAATTTCTTAGTAGTATTTAATTACCTGGGAGAAGAAATTATGTATTTCATCACATTAATTTCAAAAGAAATTATTTAAAATAACTTGCATTCTATTTTCTGGAATTAAAATATCAATTTTCTTTGCTTATATAAATAATATGGTCTTATTATGAAATGTTTTGATATAGAAAAAGCATAAATTTTAAAGTAAAATTTATTTCAAATTCTAACTCCTAGAAATACAGTGTTAACTCTTTTGTGACTATCTTCTCATGAATATGTTCTATTTATGTATCTATCTACCTACATTCTGCTGCTTCATCACTTCAGTTGTATCTGACTCTGTGTGACCTATGGACTGTAGCCTGCCAGGCATCTCTGTCCATGGAATTCTCTAGGCAAGAATAGTGGAGTGGGTTGCCATGCCCTTCCTCCAGGGGATCTTCCCAACTCTGGGACTGAACCAGGTCTCCCGCATTGCAGGTGGATTCTTTACCGTCTGAGCCACCAGGGAAGCCCATCTACCTACATACCTATACACAAATATCTTTAGCTGTAATGAGTAACACTATATTTACTACTTTAAATAGACTTTTTTTGTACTTAAAAAATCATAGACATCTTTTCCTGTCAATAAACATTCAACTACAATCTAACTTGGAATGGCTGCATATTTTTCCATTATATGTCATATTTTATTCAAATGATCCCCAAATAAAGATTTGAAGATTATTCTGTTTCATAATGTACAAAACTTCATATAACTACAATATAATAAATATATAGATGTAGATGAATAGATACATAAATAATTAGATAGAGGCTTGTGTGAACATCTATTCACTCATCTCTTTAGAACACTTTATTACATGTGGAATTTTAGGGTCAAAGGATACACTTTATACCAGATTCCTTCTATTCACCCATTCATTCACTTATTTTGCTTATAGACATATTATTTTTAAGTAAAAATTACTGACAGTGAAATAAACAATGCAATGAGAGTTGACAAACACCAATACCCACTTAGCTCATATCCTTACAAAGACATAGAACATTTCCTCAACCCAGAAAGTTCCCACATGTTCCTTCTTCCCAGTAAGTCTTACACATAACACAGGCAATCGTTTTTCTTTTTTCACTATAGGTTACTTTTGCTTTTTATACAACTTTGTATAAACAAATCATATTATATATTCTTTTTGTTCCCAGATACTTTCTTTCAGCTTAATGTCACTGAGAGGCATACTTATTTCTGTGTAATCAGTAGATTTTCCTTTTCATTGTGGAATAGTATGCCATTGTGTGAATAAAATAAAATTTGTTTATCCATTCTCCTACTGAAAGACATTTGGGGTGTTTCCCTATGATTTTTAAATGGATAATATAAACATTTCTTTTAATTGTAGTAGGGCATCTATATGAAGAAAAATTACTCAAATCATCAGATTTTGAACTTTCTGTAAATGGTTTCATGCCTTTTCTTTTGTTTCTGGTTTACTTTGCTAAACATAATCAGTTGTGAGATTCATCCATGCTGCTGCATTTTCTTTAGTACTTTTTTAAAATTTTAATTGCACTTTAATAAAAATAATTTATTTTGTGTGTTTTTGCTCCTAGGTTCTGCTTTTTAGTACTTTTCAGCAGCTCATATATGGGCTTCCCTGGTAGTTCAGCTGGTAAAGAATCCACCTGCAATTCAGGAGCCATTGGTTCGATCCCTGGGTTGGGAAGATCCCCGAGAGAAGGGATAGGATATCCACTCCAATATTCTGCCAGGCTATCCACTCCGCTATACTTTTTACTTTATTTTATTTTATTTTTTACTTTACAATACTGTATTGGTTTTGCCATACATTGACATGAATCCGCCACGGGTGTACATGAGTTCCCAATCCTGAACCCCCCCTCCCACCTCCCACCCCATATCATCTCTCTGGATCATCCCCGTGCACCAGCCCCAAGCATGCTGTATCCTGCATCAGACATAGACTGGTGATTCATTTCTTACATGATAGTATGCATGTTTCAGTACCATTCTCCCAAGTCATCCCACCTTCTTCCTCTCCCTCAGAGTCCAAAAGTCCATTCTATACATCTGTCTCTTTTGCTGTCTTGCATACAGGGTTATCATTACCATCTTTCTAAATTCTGTATATATGTGTTAGTATACTGTATTGGTGTTTTTCTTTCTGGCTTACTTCACTCTGTATAATCGGCTCATTTCATCCACCTCATCAGAACTGATTCAAATGTATTCTTTTTAATGGCTGGGTAATACTCCATTGTGTATATGTACCACTGCTTTCTTATCCATTCATCTGCTGATAGACATCTAGGTTGTTTCCATGTCCTGGCTATTATAAACAGTACTGCAATGAACATTGGGGTACACGTGTCTCTTTCAATTCTGGTTTACTTGGTGTGTATGCCCAGCAATGGGATTGTTGGGTCATATGGCAGTTCTATTTGCAATTTTTTAAGGAATCTCCACACTTTTCTCCACAGTGACCGTACCAGTTTGCATTCCCACCAACAGTGCAAGAGGATTCCCTTTTCTCCACACCCTCTCCAGCATTCATTGCTTGCAAATTTCTGGATCACAGCCATTCTGACTGGTGTGAAATGGTACCTCATTGTGGTCTTGATTTGCATTTCTCTGATAATGAGTGATGTTGAGCATCCCCTCATGTGTTTGTTAGGCATCCATATGTCTTCTTTGGAGAAATGTCTATTTAGTTCTTTGGCCCAGTTTTTGATGGGGTCATTTATTTTTCTGGAATTGAGCTGCAGGAGTTGCTTGTATATTTTTGAGATTAGTTGTTTGTCAGTTGCTTCATTTGCTATTATTTTCTCCCATTCTGAAGGCTGTCTTTTCACCTTGCTTATAGTTTCCTTTGTTGTGTAGAAGCTTTTAATTTTAATTAGATCCCATTTGTTTATTTTTGCTTTTATTTCCAGAATTCTGGGGGGTGGATCATAGAGGATCCTGCTGTGATTTATGTCAGAAAGTGTTTTGCCTATTTTCTCCTCTAGGAGTTGTAGAGTTTCTGGTCTTACATTTAGATCTTTAATCCATTTTGAGTTTATTTTTGTGTATGGTGTTAGAAAGTGATCTAGTTTCATTCTTTTACAAGTGGTTGACCAGTTTTCCCAGCACCACTTGTTAAAGAGATTGTCTTTACTCCATTGTATATTCTTGCCTCCTTTGTCAAAGATAAGGTGTCCATAGGTGTGTGGATTTATCTCTGGGCTTTCTATTTTGTTCCATTGATCTATATTTCTGTCTTTGTGCCAGTGCCATACTGTCTTGATGACTGTGGCTTTGTAGTAGAGCCTGAAGTCAGGCAAGTTGATTCCTCCAGTTTCATTCTTCTTTCTCAAGATTGCTTTGGCTATTCGAGGTTTTTTGTATTTCCATACAAATCTTGAAATGATTTGTTCTAGTTCTGTGAAAAATATTGCTGGTAGCTTGATAGGGATTGCATTGAATCTGTAGATTGCTTTGGGTAGTATACTCATTTTCACTATATTGATTCTTCCACTATTCTTCCAGGCTCCTCTGTCCATGGAATTCTCCAGGCAAGAATAATGGAGTGGGTTGCAATTTCCTCCTCCTGGGGATTTTCCCAACACAGGGATTGAACCTTGGTCTCCTACATTGCAGGCAGATTCTTTATCATCTGTCCTTTATAAGTAGAGCCATACAGTATTTGTCCCTTTGTGATTGACTTATTTAGCATCATGTCCTTGAGCTTCATCCAACATTATAGCATTATATATTTATACCGAATTTTGTCCTGATTCAACTATTGATGGACTTTCAGTATTTTCCCCCCTTTTGTCTTTTCGAATAATGCTGCAGTGGACATGGATATACAATATTGTTCAATACTCTGATTTAAATTCCTCTGGATATATACCCAAAAGTGGAATTGATGTGTCATGTGATAATTATACTATTCATTTTTGAAAAGCCATGATCCCGTTTTCCACAGTGGTTGAACCATTTTATATTCCCACCAACAACGCACAAAGATTTCATACTGTGGCCAACACTTATTGCTTTCAGTTTATATGTCAGGCGAACCCCGGATAGGTTAGAACTCCCTCTGCTCCCTTTAGTTCAAGAGAAGATGGATTAGAAACTGGGCCGCCTCCAAATCAAGATGGTGCAGCACCAAGGAAGGAGTGGGGTATGGTGAGCTGAATAACATGCCAGAACATTTTGTATGATTCAAATTCTGTTTTTTTTTAATTGATTGGGCATTTACTTGGCTGGGCATTTACTTTGATTGTTTTACAGAGTTCCTATAAAGTTACTTTAGCCAGTTTTAGTTTTGTTTACTTGTTTCTGTTTTATTTTATTTTTAATGTTTCCAAGGGGAAATGAGGACTTGGAGCTTCCTAGTTCACCATTTGGCTGATGTCACTTCTGAATCATTAAGTTTTAAACAGACTCCATCTAAACTTGAAGTTTCACTACATTGCTTATGATTTTACTATTCTTTAATTATTCAAAAGATGCTTCTGAATCTTGCTGAATCTGAGTGGCATCATTGTCAACATCAGTCCATCAGCAGGCTCCTTGACAGGTCAGACTTATTTTAGCCTAATATATCCTCCCTACAACTTTTATACTTTTAAAATAACTCCAATAAAATTTTAAAGAAAGGATCTAATATCTATCATTTGTATCTTTGTGTTAATATAATATTATTTTCTAATTGTTGGGTACAAGGTTTTTGTTTCATGTTAAAAGAACATCAAATATTGATGAGCTACTTAGAGATAGATGAAATCACACCATTTAGGTGATTGACCTCTTTCCTAAATATGAGGCATAGCTACACTCACAGCTTACCAGCACATGAGTAGGTTCATGAATTATATGTTTTATGCATGTACAGAAGAAAAGAAAATTATTGATGAAATTATGGCTTTGAAAATTGGTATTTCTCTCTCAATCATGGTCAGATGAGTTGCTGCTATTGTCCAAATCATTCTTCCATATTTTTCAGTACCTATACTCATATAACCAAACAGACTACGTCAGTTTGCCACCTGAACTGTACCATTTATTAACATGCCTGCATTGGAAGTTCACCAACTGGGGCCAGAAATTAGAATATGTATAAAGGGTCTCTCCATATTTCACCCAACTCTGTTCTAAAAATGACTTCTCCATAGTCTATGTTCCCTCCTTTGGCAAGCCTCCAAGGACCTCAGAATCTCATGCTATCTATTAAAGTCCATGGAGAATCTCATACACCTAGCTCTTAAGTTCTATCAGCAATCTTTTACCAGGGTAATTTTGCATAGAAATCAAACAGTACAATAAAAATAAGCATAAAATAAAGCCTATGCATATGAAATCAGCCATTAAAATTAATTTGGAACTATATCTTAAATACAAGTGCCATCTTAATAGTGTTCATTTCTCAACCTATGGAATTTGGCTAGTTAGCTTTTGTACAATCATATAATAGAGGTGATGTTCTGGATTAATTCTGAATCTTGTAATAATTGATATGTTCTGAGAATATTATTATTAATCCCACATCTAAAAATAAAGATTTTTTCTGCAAGTTTCCTGGCCAATAGCATCGTATTATCTAATTGAGATACAGTACTCAGTTTGTCAAATCTAAGTATTTCAAGTCTCCTAGAGTGAGTTTTAGTTTGGGCTAAATTACACTATTGATTTAGTAATTTGGTTTTAATTAGTTATATTCACTTAATTGTTTCTAGGTCTGTCATGACATTTAAAAATGGGATTGTGGAAATTTATTTCACACTTTGAAGGCTTTAGTATGTCTTTTTTTTTTAATTCATCACTTCCACTCTGAAACTTTGTGTTGAAGCTTTAGTAAAATGAATCTCTCGCAATTGATTTTTACATGTAGGTTTGTTTTAAAGAGTGCCCTCAACAAATTTCTTCAGCCATATACATAAAAACTGTCATGTGCTTCAGTACAAGAATAGAGTCATGTAAATTGTGTACAGTGATCAGTTTTCTAGATTTTTAAAAGCCACCATGATGAATGTGATGGTTAATGTTTTGTGTCAACTTGAATCATACTAAGCTCAGATGTCTGTGGTTAAGCATTACTTCTGAGTGTGTCTGTGAGGGTGTTTCCTGAAGAGACTAGTATTTGAATTTGTAGACTGTTTTTGCTTTGCTCTTCCCTATTTGGGTGCAGATTATGCAATCTTTTGTGGGTCTAAATAGAAGAAAAAGGAAAAGAAGGGGACATTATCTCCTTTTCTACCTGTGTGCTTCAGCTAAAACAGTAGTCTTCTTCCTGCCCTTGTACTGGGATTTACACCATCAGCTCCCTGGATTCTCAGGCCTTTGGACTCAGATCATAGTTACACCACTGGCTTTCCTGGGGTTCCAGTTTGCAGATGCCAGAGAGCAGATCATGGGATTTCTCAGCCTCCAAAATCATATGAGCCAATTCCTTGATAATAAGCTCTCTCTCTCTCTCTACAGACACACACAGACAGACAGACAGACAGACACACACACACACACACACACACACACACACACAAACAATTGGTTCTGTTTCTCGGGAGAACCCTGAACAATACAATGAGGGAGCAGTATTTCAATTAATTATCTTTGCTTCATACAACCTTACTCATCATCATTTCTTATCACCATCACTGTTATTATTTATCTATGCAAGATGCTGAATATTAAGCAAAAAAATTAAGGTATGATACATAATACAGTTTCATACTGTCCCTGACATTTGTCTTAGCTTTTTCTCATCTGCTGGCAGAACCACAAATGCCAAGCAATTAAGCTTTCTGCTTTTTTTGTGTTCACACTTGCTATCCTTGTAACATGATGTGTTTTACATAAATTCCCAAAACCTATGTCATAATCCTACCCAGGAAGAATGTTGGAAGACCAGAGCATGACTGACAGAAACTAATTATTTCCCAAACTGTGTCTTGTGGAAAAGAGTTTAATAAAAAACCAAGTTTGGAAAACTCAGATTAAAGTAAAATAGATTTCCTTTGTGGGGCTTTACTTAGATCACATGCATTGTGAATATCTCCAGATTGAACACTGTGTACATCTACTTGCCAAATGTGTTTCACTGCAGGACACACATATACACTGTATGCAAAGCATCTCACAGTGATTGTACAAAATACACTTTAGAAATTCTTGTACAGAAAAATTTGAATGCTTTTTTTAGTGGACTGTTCATTTCCCCCAAATTCATATTTTATAGCCTTAATTCTTATATAATGGTACTAGGAGGTGAGACCTTTGTGAGGTAATTAAGTACAGATGAAATCTTGAGAATGGAGATCCCATGATGAAATTAGTGCCCTTTTAAGAAGAGGAAGAGACAGGGGAGATTTTTCATCACCCCATGTGATAACACAGAGAGAAAGCCACTGTCTGCAATCCAGGAAGACAGTCTGCACCACAACCTGACTATGATGGTATCCTAATTTCAGACTTTAAAAGACAAAAATTAAAAGATGAAATTAAAATGCCCTTGGTCCTTGGAAGAAAAGCTATGACAAACCTAGACAGCATATTAAAAAGCAGAGACATTATTTTGTCTGTATAGTTAAAGCTATAATTTTTCCAGTAGTCATGTATGGATGTGAGAATTGGACCATAAAGAAGGCTGAGTGCCAAAGAATTGATGCTTTTGAATTGCGGTGCTGGAGAAGACTCATGAGAGTCCCTTGGACAACAAGGAGCTCAAACCAGTCAATCCTAAAGGAAATCAGCCCTGAATATTCATTGGAAGGACTGATGCTGAAGCTGAAGCTCCAGTATTTTGGCTGCATGATACCAACATCAAACTCATTGAAAAAGACCCTGATGCTGGGAAAGATTGAGGGCAACAGGAGAAAGGGGCAGCAGAGGATGAGATTGTTGGATGGCATCACAGACTCAATGGACATAAAATGTAGTAAACTCCAGGAGATAGTGGAGGCAGGGGAGCCTGGCGTGCTGTAGTCCATGGGGTCACAAAGAGTCAGACACAACTTAGTGACTGAACAACAACAAATCTCAGGCTTGTAGCCTCCAAAATGTGAGGAATAAATTTCTGTTGTTTAAGACACCCAGGCTATGTGATCCTGGTATTTTGTTATGGCAGCCTGAACAACTGAGATAGTGCAGTTGAGGTAATTGGGATAAAACTAAATTTTCAGTTCATCTCTGACCCTTACTAGCAATCTAACTCTATCTTTAAGTCTGTCACCTCATCTCTAGGGTAGGGACAGAAATATTCAGCCTTCAGGATTTTTGTGAAGATTGTTTATACATAGCTTATATCAAGCGATCAATAAACAATAGCTATGATTATGATTATTCCCTGTTATTCTGGATTTCTCTTACTCCAACTCAAAGTTTAAAGAGAATTGAAAAATGTAGAAATTTATGAATTAGGCTACTCAAACTGGAAATTTTGTACAAAAGACCATATCTCTGTGGATCTTTTTAGATAGGGCAATTACTCAAAATCTATTGCTGTAATGTTGGATCCTGCATAGCTAACCTTGGAGCATACAGGCTGGTAATAGATCAGCTGCAAGTATGATCAATACCTAGTGATAAGCCTAAGTGAGAGCTAACTCTCCTGAGCTTACTGCTTTTTCAACGAACATTGGCTGCTTACCAGGTCCAACTGGATCATGTGACATATTAGATGCATTAGGAAGGCATTCCACTGAGCTCTAACACTCCAAGAAAGCTTCTTGCCCTGGACCCCTAAGGACAGTTTCTGAGTGATGAAACATAATTTCTATACCCATAGTACTCCAGAGGAGCCTCACAATATCCTATTTCTGGTCCTAGTTGAAAATAACAGAGAAGGCAATGGCACCCCACTCCAGTACTCTTGCCTGGAAAATCCCACGGATGGAGGAGCCTGGTAGGCTGCAGCCCATGGGGTCGCGAAGAGTCGGAAACGACTGAGCGACTTTATTTTCACTTTTCACTTTCATGCATTGGAGAAGGAAATGGCAACGCACTCCAGTGCTCTTGCCTGGAGAGTCCCATTGACAGCAGAGCCTGGTGGGCTGCCGTCTATGGAGTTGCACAGAGTCGGACACGACTGAAGCGACTTAGCAGCAGCAGCAGCAGCAGCAGCAGCAGTTGAAAATAATGCTCATAATTCTTTTTTTTTTTCCCCTGAAAAACTGTATTCATATATAGTCAGTCATTTTGTTTCATGTCTTCAGATCTGGATAACTATGCCTCTTCGTATAATTGCTTTGTAAGGCCTACCTGACAATTCAGCCTAGTACCTTAACTGTAAGGAATAAATATATTAATGCCAATTTTTTGACACTAAATAAAGTGATAAAACTATACTTGAAGCATTTATTCTACAACATACTTTCCTCCTAAAATATCATGTTTTAAAAACCTAATCTTAAGTTAAAAGCATTCGTTCTAGGCATGGTTAGAAAAAAAATTAATGAGTAAATTGGGTCAGACTCTGTCTTTGGAGAAACTGTAATTTATTATTTTCATCTTTTCATATGCATATTATGTTCATATTTATTATATTTTAACCTCTGGTGGCTCAGAGGTTAAAACATCTGCCTGGAATGCGGGAGACCCGGGTTTGATCCCTGGGTTGGGAAGATCCCCTGGAGAAGGAAATGGCAACCCACTCCAGTACTCTTGCCTAGAGAATCCCATGGAGGGAGGAGCCTGGTAGGCTACAGTCCATGGGGTCGCAAAGAGTCGGACTTGACTGAGCGACTTCACACTCACACACACTCATATATATATATATATATATATATATATATATATATATATATATATACACATATGAAATTATGTGTGTATAGATATGTGTATGTGTGTGCAGAGAGAAAAATAGCTAAATAGATAGACAGTGAGATAGATTCCTGCTTCTTATTTTCAATTCATTTCTCCACAGGACAGCATTTTGTTATGACGGTAATTAGTTTCTCTTAAAACCACGAAGTTAATGTGAGAAAATACTACTGATAGGGTCTCTAATTTTTTCAGTGAAGTAACAATGCTTAGAGGACATTTAGACAAGTGATAATGGGAAAATGTACATGTATTTACAAGAAATTATCAGTGACTAAATTGAAACATATGCTAAACGCCAGTCTGCTCCTCCAAAATACATTAAAATAAAGAATTTGGAGATAAATGTATCAAATTAAGAAAAAAGTATAGTAACCAGAAGTCTCATTCTTCATTTCCCAATCAGCATTTATTGCAGTATACTGCAGTGTTACTTAATTCTACTCACTGCCACTTTTTCCCACAAATCAGGGTTTTAAAAATTCCATTATGAACTAACTATAGTGAATGCATATTACGTTCATAGTAGTTAGTATGTATTACATAAAATTACTGAAGCTGAGAATCTCACTGTCTTAGCTTATCCTTTGACTCTAATATCTGTCTTTCCATGGGCTGACTTACCTTTATCATTGTACTTTCACTTGGTCCAATCAGCTGAGATCAGGAGAACAAGGTCACATGATAAAATGCTATATCAGCAAAAGGCTTCTTCTAGAACAAGAGCTCTGGGTGAGGTAGGTTGCCATTAAAGGTACTGTGGGAAGGCAGGTGCCATGAACCATTTCTTACTCCTCTCTTCAGGATAATTTGTTGTTGTTCAGTTATTAAGTCATATCCAGTTCTTTGTGACCCTATGAGCTGCAGCATGCCATGCTTCCCTGTCCTTCACTATCTCCTGGAACTTGCTCACATTCTTGTCAATTGAGTTGGTGATGCCATCCAACCATCTCATCCTCTGATGCCCCCTTCTCCTCTTGCCCTCAATCTTTCCCAGCATCAGGGTCTTTTCCAATGAGTCAGCTCTTCACATCAGGTGACCAAAGTATTGGAGTTTCAACTCTGCTGATGTGTATGGCCCTATAATTCTATAAAGTAGGAATTAGGGAAAGTCCAGTAGTATCCATGGTCAATTGTGGTCTGAAAATATTAAATGGAATATTCCAGAAATAATTCATAAATTCATAAATTTTAAATTGCATACCATTCTGAGTAACATAATGAAATCTTGCGCTACCCATCGCCATCCTGCCCAAGACATGAATCATCCCTTTGTCCAGCTTATCCCATCTGTTAGCTGCTTAGTAGCCATCTAGCTTACCACATCACCTGTCACAGTACTGCAGTGCAGCAACCCTTATTTTATTTGGTAATGGCCCCAAATCACAAAAGTAGTAAAGCTGGCAGGTTGGATATTCTCTTACTGTCCTTAATTTATAAATTAAACTGTATCATAGGTATGTTTGTATAGAAAAATATAGTATATAGAGAGTTTGGTACTATCTTCAGTTTTAGGCACTGGGGGTGTTGGAATGTATGCCCTCTGCCTAAGGGGAGACTGTTGTATATGGAAAATAATACTGAAATAGTACATATTTCTTTTTGCTTCTTACTTATTTGAAAATGTTAATTGTGCTGTCTTTTAGATTTTTAAAATGACCAAGACTGACTTGACATGTCTAAAAAACTCTCAGCAAGGGGAATCAGACACTTGGATAAGAACTCAATATAGTTTAACTTTATCCTAACAGTTCTCAATACGTGATATAACATTTTTGGCTGAGTTGTACATTTAGCTTTTATTCCTATGTTCCACCTTAAAAATAAGAGCAGTATTTCTTAATCTTCAAAGAAATAAGACAAAGCCTCACTATATCACTTCCTTTTATAAGCAAAATTTCAATACAGAATACATACTATAGCCTGTGCATGGTCATTGAAAACAAGCCAAGATACATGTCAATCCAGGCTCTTTCACCTACTAGCTATATGAATTTGATAAGTTATCTTAAATTTACTATACTTCCATTCCTAATATAATTGCACTCATCTCACACGCTAGTAGAGTAATGCTTAAACTTCTCCAAACCAGGCTTCAGCAAGTTCACTCTGTGAACTTCCAGATGTTCAAGCCGGTTTTACAAAAGGCAGAAGAACCAGAGATCAAATTGCCAACATCCGCTGGATCATTGAAAAAGCAAGAGAGTTCCAGAAAAAACATCTATTTCTGCTTTATTGGCTATGCCAAAGCCTTTGACTGTGTGGATCACAATAAACTCTGGAAAATACTGAAAGAGATGAGAATACCAGACAACCTGACTTGCCTCCTGAGAAATCTGTATGCAGGTCAGGAAGCAACAGTTAGAACTGGACATGGAACAAAAGACTGGTTCCAAATAAGAAAAGGGGCACATCAAGGCTGTATATTGTCACCCTACTTATTTAACTTCTATGCAGAGTACATCATGAGAGACTCTGGGCTGGAGGAAGCACAGGCTGGAATCAAGATTGCCAGGAGAAATATCAATAACCTCAGATATACAGATGACACCACCCTTATGGCAGAAAGTGAAGAGGAACTAAAAAGCCTCTTGATGAAAGTGAAAGAGGAGAGTGAAAAAAATGGCTTAGAGCTCAACATCCAGAAAACGAAGATCATGGCATCCAGTCCCATCACTTCATGGCGAACAGATGGAGAAACAGTGGAAACAGTGGCTGACTTTATTTTTCTGGGCTCCAAAATCACTGCAGATGGTGATTGCAGCCATGAAATTAAAAGACACTTACTCCTTGGAAGGAAAGTTATGACCAACCTAAAAAGCATATTAAAAAGCAAAGACATTACTTTGCCAACAAAGGTCCGTCTAGTTAGGGCTATGATTTTTCCAGTGGTCATGTATGGATATGAGAGTTGGACTCTAAAGAAAGCTGAGTACAGAAGAATTGATACTTTTGAACTGTAGTGTTGGAGAAGACTCTTGAGAGTCCCTTGGACTGCAAGGAGATCCAACCAGTCCATCCTAAAGGAGACCAGTCCTGGGTGTTCATTGAAAGGACTGATGCAGAAGCTGAAACTCCAATACTTCGGCCATCTCATGTGAAGAGCTAACTCGTTGGAAAAGTCCCTGATGCTGAGAAAGATTGAGGGCAGGAGGAGAAGGGGACAACAGAGGATGAGATGCTTGGATGGCATCACTGACTCAATGGCCATGGGTTTGTGTGGACTCCGGGAGTTGGTGATGGACAGGGAGGCCTGGCATGCTGCGTTTATGAGGTTGCAAAGAGTCAGACACGACTGAGTGACTGAACTGAACTGAACTGAACTGAACTGAACATTCCTATGGGAGAGATAATCCAGGGCTCCAGTTGTTGTGGTAGGTATTAAATGAAATAATTTATGTAAAGCACTTAGCATAGTACCTGTCTTACTAATACATTCAGTAAATAACAGTCCACTAGACGACATCTCTAAGCAGTGAGTACAAGACTATAAATTGAAGTACCAAAGAAAACATGAAACAGTAAATTTGTCTATTATTTAAAAATTATGTTTATACATACTGATAAGCAATTTTATATAAATGTAAATATGTAATCATACCATATATGTTGGGTTTGGAGGGTATTTATGTCTTTCCTTTTTGCTTGCCCCATCCCTATCTCTTTCTCCTTCCTCCATATCATCTCCGTTTCATATTATTATCATCGTATCATCATCCACCACACACAAGTAAACTCCAGATACCTCATACTAAAATACTAGTATACATCTGCATTGCATTAATCCATTAAATCTCTCTTACATCTCCTCAAGAAAGTATAAAATATATGGGCATAGTATTTTGTGTATATCATATTTAAATAAGCAGACAAAAATCAAGTATGCCTTCTTGGATTTTTTTTTTAATTGTGGGAAGTCCTCTGCCTACTATTGGAAGTCCTGGGAGGGGGTGAAAGTACTCTTTTAAACACTTCATTTAGACCTAATAAAGAAGCAGCTGGTCAGTATATTAACCTCAATCATCTAACCTGCACGGTTAGAAGGAAGTTTGACCATTCTCTGAAAGAATCCTGATTCCAGGACCTCGCTGAGGTTGTTAAGTTGCAGCCTCCTTAGGTACATTTATGGGGGTAGGCGGGGTCTGCAATGCTAAATGTTTTCTTTCTGCTCAGTTCTATTAGGTGCCTGACAGTTGTGCACAGTGAGGTGAAAGCTGCCCAGGAGAGAGAGTGGCACTTGACTGTGTTTTCCCCTGCCCTAGCCCCCAAATGTTCTAAAGGCTTCTGTCAAGTCAAGAGGCCAGGCTGCACAATTGTAAGCAGAGTCCAGTGTGTCAGTGTTAGTTGTTGTTTAGTTGCTCACTTGTGTTTGACTCTTTGTGACCCTATGGACTGCAGCACATCAGGCTTCCCTGTCCTTCACTATCTCCTGAAGTTTGCTCACACCCATGTCCATTGAGTCAGTGATGTTGTCCAACCATCTCGTCTTCTGTTGTCCCCTTCTCTTCCTGCCCTCAATCTTCCCCAGCATCAGGGTCTTTCCAGTGAGATGGCTCTTCGCATCAGATAGCCAAAATATTGGAGCTTCAGCTTCAGCATCAGTCCTTCCAATGAATATTCAGGGTTGATTTCCTTTATGATTGACTACTTTGATCTCCTTGCTGATCAAGGACCTCTCAAGAGACTTTTCCAGAACCACAGTTCAAAAGCATCAATTCTTTGGCACTCAGTAAATATGGTCCAACTCACATCTGTACATGACTACTGGAAAAACCATAGCTTTGACTATAGGTCAATGTTAGACCTATTGACAAAGGAGTGCTGATAGTTTATTTTTGTTGTTGTTGTTGTGTATGATACTTTTTTTCAGTTTTTTAAATAAATTCATTTATTTTAGTTGCAGGTTATTTACTTTACAATATTGTATTGGTTTTGCCACACATCAACATGGATCCACCACAGATATACACGTGTTCCCCATCCTGAACCCCCCTCCCTCCTCCCTCCCTGTACCATCCCTCTGGGTCATCTCAGTGCACCGGCCCCAAGCATCCAGTATCATGCATCAAACCTGGACTGGCGATTCCTTTCATATATGATATTATACATGTTTCAATGCCATTACCCCAAATCATCCCAGCCTCTCCCTCTCCCACAGAGTCCAAAAGACCGTTCTGTACATCTGTGTTTCATTTGCTGTCTCACATACAGTGTTATTATTACCATCTTTCTAAATTCCATATATATGCATTAGTATACTGTATTGGTGTTTTTCTTTCTGGCTTGCTTCACTCTGTATAATAGGCTCCAGTTTCATCCACCTCATTAGAATTGATTCAAATGTATTCCTTTTAATGGCTGAATAATACTCCATTGTGTATATGTACCATAGCTTTCTTATCCATTCATCTGCTGATGGACATCTAGGTTGCTTCCATGTCATGTCTATTATAAACAGTGCTGCAATGAACATTGGGGTACATGTGTCTCTTTCAATTCTGGTTTCCTCGGTGTCCATGCCCATCAGTGGGATCGCTGGGTTATAAGGCAGTTTTATTTCCAGTTTTTTAAGGAATCTCCACACTGTTCTCCATAGTGACTGTACTAGTTTGCATTCCCACCAACAGTGTAAGAGGGTTCCCTTTTCTTCACACCCTCTCCAGCATGTATTGCTTGTAGACTTTTGGATCACAGCCATTCTTACTGACATGAAATGGTACCTCATTGTGGTTTTGATTTGCATTTCTCTGAAAATGAGTGATGTTGAGCATCTTTTCATGTGTTTGTTAGCCATCTGTATGTCTTCTTTGGAGAAATGTCTATTTAGTTCTTTGGCCCATTTTTTGATGGGGTCATTTATTTTTCTGGAATTGAGCTGCAGGAGTTGCTTGTATATTTTTGAGATTAGTTGTTTGTCAGTTGCTTAATTTGTTATTATTTTCTCCCATTCTGAAGGCTGTCTTTTCACCTTGCTTATAGTTTCCTTTATTGTGCAGAAGCTTTTAAGTTTAATTAGGTCCCGTTTGTTTATTCTTGCTTTTATTTCCAATAATCTGGGTGATGAGTCATAGAGGATCCTACTGTGATGTATGTCGGAGAGTGTTTTGCCTATGTTCTCCTCTAGGAGTTTTATAGTTTCTGGCCTTACGTTTAGATCTTTAATCCATTTTGAGTTTATTTTTGTGCATGCTGTTAGAAAGTGCCCTAGTTTCATTCTTTTGCAAGTGGTTAACCAGTTTTCCCAGAACCACTTGTTAAAGAGATTGTCTTTTCTCCATTGTATATTCTTGCCTCCTTTGTCAAAGATAAGGTGTCCATAGATGTGTGGATTTATCTCTGGACTTTATTTTGTTCCATTGATCTATATTTCTGTCTTTGTGCCAGTACCATACTGTCTTGATGACTGTGGCTTTGTAGTAGAGCCTGAAGTCAGGCAGGTTGATTCCTCCAGTTCCATTCTTTCTCCAGATTGCTTTGGTTATTCAGTGTTTTTTGTATTTCAATACAAATTGTGAAATTATTTGTTCTAGCTCTGTGAAAAATACCATTGGTAGCTTGATAAGGATTGCATTGAATCTATAAATTGCTTTGGGTAGTATACTCATTTTCACTATATTGATTCTTCCAATCCATGAACATGGTATATTTCTCCATCTATTAGTGTCCTCTTTGATTTCTTTTAAAAATTTTCTATCTTAACAAATTTTCAGTATGTTTATTTGTTCCATGATTTATTTTCTCATGATTTTTAAATTTTTATTTTGAGATAATTTTAGATTCACAAGTAATGGTAAGAAATAACACAGAGATTCAGTCTATACTTTACCCGGTTTGCTCCAATGAGAAACTCTAGTAGCATATCAGTACCAGAATATTGGCATTGATAGTGATGATTTTTTTTTTTTTGAGAGATAGTGGTGATTTAGAACATTTCCATCACTACAGTGATATCTACTGCAGCTCTGTTATGGACACAGACACTTCACTCCCAACTCTCACTTCATTTAATGCCTGGTAACTAATTTGTCTATTTCTATAAATTGGCCATTTCAAAAATGTTATATAAATGGAACCATACTCATTATCCATGATATAGATGGACTACAGTTTGTTTAACCATCCATCTCATGAAGGGCAATATCTAATCCATGTTGTTTCCAGACTTTGTCTATTATAAATAGAGCCAAAGTCTGGAAAAAACATGGATTAAAACATTTGGTGTGTGTATTTCTATGTTCTTTGTTCTGTTTGTTGTGTCTGTAGCTCTGCTAATATCAAACTATCTTGATTACTGTAGATATGTAGAGTGATTCCTCTTACTTTTCTCTTGTATTCAAGATTGTTTTATAGGGACTGTGCCTTTCCATATAGATTTTAGAACAAGTTTATTTATGTCTCCAAAATACCTTGCTGAGATTTTGATAGAAATTGCATTAAAACTACAGATAAGTTTCTGGAGTATTCATATCTGTACTATGTTGTGTCTTCAAAAATATAAACATATCATATACCTAGATCTTAACTGATTTCATGCATTAGTATTTTGTCTTTTTAACCATACATCCTATACATATTTTGATGTTTATATGTAAATATTTCATTTTATCTTTATGATTTTAAATGGTACTGTGTTCTTAATTTTGGTCTGTATATGCTAGCTGTTGGTATACATAAATATAACCAAATTCTGAGAATCCTACAACCTTGTTGAATTCAATTATCAGTTCTAGGAATTTCTACATACACAATCATTTCATCTGCAAATAGGAACACATTTATTTACTTATTTCCAATTTTTAGGCCTTTTATTTATCTTTCCTTATTAAACTGGGTAGAAATTCTAATACTATACTGGATTAAAGTGGTGAAACCAGAAACCCTTGCCTTGTTTCTTTTCTTAGAGGTAAAGCATCTAGCTTCTCATCTTTCAATAGGATGCTTGTTGTAGGTTTTTATAAATATTCTTTACTCAGTTGAAGAAGATCTTTTCTATTCCGAGTTTGCTGAGAGTTTTTATCATAAATAGGGTTGGATTTGGTCAACTGTTTTTTTTTTTCTGTCAGTTGATATGATTATATGGTTTTTTTTCATTGTACTTTTGATACATTGGTTTGCACAGATTTTCTGATGTCAAACCAGACTTGCATAACTGGAGTAAATCCAACTTGATCATGGAGTCACTCTTGTTTGGCACTTACAAATTTAGGATTGTAATGCTTTCTTTGTGGATTGATCCTTCTAGCATTATATAATGACTCTCTTTGTCTTTAGTAATTTTCTCAACACTGAAGTTCACTTTTCCTGATGTTAATATAGCTTCTCCTATTTTTTTATGACTAATGCTTGTATTATTTTTCCATCCTTTTATTTTCAATCTATTGACGTCATGTTTGAAGGGAGTTACTTATAGAAAACATATTTTTGAATCATGTTTTCTTTTTAACTCATTCTGCCAATCTTTGTCTTTTGATTAATGTATTTAGCATTACTATAAAGGAAGCTAGTATAGGGGACGGAATTCCAGATGAGCTATTTAAAATCCTAACAGACAATATTGTTTAAGTGTTGTCAGAAAATTTGGAAAACTCAGCAGTGGCCATGGGACTGGAAAAGGTCAGTTTTCATTTCAATCCCAAAGAAGCACAATGTCAAAGAATGTTCAAACTTCCACACAATTATGCTCATTTCACATGCTAGGAAGGTAATGCTCAAAACTCTTCAAGCTAGGCTTCAGCAGTACATAAACCGAGAACTTCCAGATGTACAAGCTGGATTTTGAAGAGGCAGAGGAACCAGAGATCAAATTGCCAACATTTGTTGGATCATGAGGAAGGCAAAGGAGCTCCTACTACTGCTTCATTGACTACACTAAAGCCTTTACTGTGTGGATCACAACAAATTGTAGAAAATTCTTAAAGAGATGGGAGTACCAGACCACATTACCTGTCTCCTGAGAAACCTGCATGTAGGTCAAGAAGCATCAGTTAGAACTGGACATGGAACAATGGACTGGTTCCAAATTGGAAAAGGAGTTATGACAAGGCTGTATATTGTCACCCTGTTTGTTTAACTTATATGCAGAGTAGATCATGCAAAATGCTGGGCTGGATAAATCACAAGCTGGAATCAAGGGAGGGAGGGAAGTAGGAAGATGGAGGGGGGATGGAGGGAAGAAATATCAACAACTTCAGACATGCACATGATACCACTCTAATGGCAGAAAGTGAAGAGGACTAAAGAGCCTCTTGATGAGAGTGAAAAGGCTGATTTGAAACTCAGCATTCAAAAAACTAAGATCATGGCATCTGGTCCCATCACTTTATGGCAAATAGAAGGAGAAAAAGTATAAACAGTAACAGATTTTATTTTCTTGAGGTCCAAAATCACTGCAGATGGTGACTGCAGCCATGAAATTAAAAGATGCTTGCTCCTTGGAAGGAAACCTATGACAAACCTAGATAGCATATTAAAAAACAGAGACATTACTTTGCCAACAAAGGTTCTTCTAGTCAAAACTATGTTTTTTTTTTTTCCAGTAGTCACATATGGATGTGAGAGTTGGCCCATAAAGAGAGCACCGAAGAATTGATGTTTTTGAACTGTGCTGCTAGAGAATACTCTTGAGAGTCTCTTGGACAGCAAGGAGATCAAACCAGTCAATCCTAAAGGAAATCAACCCTGAATATTCATTGGAAGGACTGAAACTGAGCTGAAGTTCTAGTACTCTTTCCACCTGCTATAAAGAGCTGACTCATTGGAAAAGGGCCTGATGCTGGGAAAGATTGAGGGCAGGAAGAGAAGAGGGCTGCAGAGGATGAGATGGTTAGATAGCAACACAAACTCAATGGATATGAACTTGAGCAAACTCTGGGAGACAGTGGAGGGCAGAGGAGCCTGGAGTGCTGCAGTCTACAGGATCGCAAAGAGTAGTACACAACTTAGGGACTGAAGAACAACAACGTGTATATTTATTAAGCTGCCTCTACCATTATCACATACACTAAAAGTTTGTGAACCTGTTCTCTACACTCTGCACCATTTCATACATGGTTACTTCTTTCAAAAATGTTCTTTCCCCGCACCCACACCTGTAGATACAAAAATGCAGCTATCTCTATGAAGCAGTCCCTGCTTTCATTTCACCACCACCAGCCATTGCAAGGGACATGTGTTGCTATGAGATGAATAATATGGGGGAAATAATCAGAACTGGGGTGTAGGGGAGTGTTGGGGAACACTGGAATGCAGCAGCTAGACTACAGTGGTAGAAAGGACCCATGGTTTGTACTTGGAACTTGTGCATTTGAGCTAATATTGCAAAAAAAAAAAAAAAATAGTGTGGGGAGCAGGGTGAAAAATAAACAGGGCAGGGTAAAGGAGAAGGAAGCAGCAACAGAGTAGCTCCCATGGACTCCCCTGATAAGTCAGAAAAGCAAATCCATCTCCCAGTGTATCCTCCCTCCTCACAAGCATCAGGTGTATTAATGCTTCTGTTAGGAGGAGGGGTGTTTGTGCAGAATGGCTACCAACCACCAGCCTCCAGACGCCATGTTTTCAACTGTGTTAATTAAATGAGCCTGCCAAGGGACTGGTCGGTCTGATGAGGCCAAGAAAATTATGGAACACCCACCTCCTAAGAATAGGCCTTCGCTCTGAACACTTACACTCTCATTTGTCCTTGTGGTTGCCTCCATCCCGAAAGCTCTTTATCCCCATGTTTGCTTGTGAAAACCTTGCCCATCCCTCAGGACCTCTCCCCAAAGCCCCAGGGGACTCTGCTGAAGCACCTGCCTCTGGAACTGAGAGTTGAGAACAGCACCTAAGTGCAGGAAGGAAGCTGCCCCTCCCCTTGACTATTCCTCTACACGTTTTCGGGCTCTGAGTTACGATGCAAGCCTGCACCTCCAACCTAAACACACACGCACATATATTTGGTTGAATCTGTCTAGGTTCAAGCAGAGGCTGATTGGCTGCTGTCCGATGGGTGGCAAAATACCCCGTATTATTTAGTGGGGATTCAGGACAGACCCACTTGGCCAGCTTGGGGTCCTGGAGTCAGGCCCCCAGCACATTCCAGGCTCATCTCATCGAACCCCACAGGCGAAGTGCCCTCCCGCGCACCAGCCCCCCAGCTGGCTCCTCCCCCCCGCCGCCGCCCCCGCCCCCTCGGGAATCCAAGAGCGCAGGTTCTGGATGAATTTCCCCCCCTCCAGGCTCCATCCACCCCTCCTTCCTGCCCCCTTTCGACCCCTCCCAGCCCGGAGCGTGCTACCCGGCCTCCCACCTCCGCCCTTCCCGCCGCCTCCACCCCCTTGCTCTCAGCCCCCGCATTGTCCTCGTCCCAAGTCGACTTCGCTCCCGCAGCCCTCGCCACCGGCCGCACTTCCCGCCCTCGCCTGGAGCCGCGTCACCGCCGCTCTCGCTGCTGCGCGCCGCCCCGCGCTCCGCTCGCCCGTCCGCGTCTCCTCGCCCGGCTTGCCAGCCCTGTCTTCCCACGCCGCCACCCACCCGCCGCCCGGCATGGCCCCGCAGCAAACAGGTAATAAGAAACGGGAAGAGCCCGCGCCCCAGGAGGCTGCAGAAGGCTCGTCGTCGCCGAGCTCGTCGTCGCCGGGCTCGGCGGCAGTGCACGCAGACGGCCCGCAGCCGCCCAAGAAGCCCAAGCGGATGGTGGTGCGGCTCTCACTGGTGGACTACCTGAAGGGGCGCGAGGTGGGCGCGCAGGGCCGCGCCGGGCTCTCCGGCTTCGATGGCGAGCTGTGTGGCTTCGCGGTGCGGAAGCTGCCAGAGCTGCTGCGGGAGCGCGAACTGTCCTTGGGCACCATCGACAAGGTGTTCGCATCGCAGTGGCTGAACGCCAGGCAGGTGGTGTGCGGTACCAAGTGCAACACGCTCTTCGTGGTGGACGTGCAGTCCAGCCACGTAACGCGCATCCCCCTCATGCGGGATCGTCGGCCCCCACCAGCCCACACCCAGCCGGGCTGTGGCATCCATGCCATCCACCTGAATCCCTCCAAGACGCTGCTGGCCACCGGGGGCGAGAACCCCAACAGCCTGGCCATATACCGGTTGCCAACGCTGGATCCCTTGTGCCTGGGTGACCGCCACGGCCACAAAGACTGGATCTTCGCCATCGACTGGATGAGCGACACGGTGGTGGTGAGCGGCTCCCGCGATGGCACCTTGGGCGTCTGGAAGATAGACCCCGACGTATTCCGGAGCAGCATAGCCTGGCACAGTGATGCAGGGCTCCCCGTGTATGCCCACATCCGTCCCGCGGAAGTGGAGGATGTCCCCAGGGCCGGCACTAACCCAGGTAACTGCAAGGTGCGGGCTGTGGCCTTCAGCGCCAAGAGGCAGGAGCTGGGAGCCGTGACCATGGATGGCTACTTCCACCTGTGGAAAGCCCAGAATACCCTGTCCAGGCTGCTGTCCATCAGGCTGCCTTACTGCCGAGAGAACGTGTGCCTGACCTACTGCGATGAGTTGTCCCTGTACGCGGTGGGATCCCAGTCCCATGTCTCTTTCCTGGATCTGCGCCAGGGTCACCAGAGCGTACGGCACCTCTGCTCCCGCGAGGGCGGCACGGGTGTGCGCTCCCTGAGCTTCTATGAGCACATCATCACCGTGGGCACCGGCCACGGCTCTCTGCTCTTCTATGACATCCGTGCGCAGAAGTTCCTGGAGGAGAAGGTCTTGGACAGCCAGCACTCCTCTCCGCGGCCCACAGGGAGGAGGTTCAGGCTGATTTGTGGCAGAGGCTGGCTCAACCAAGATGACCTGCAGATGAACTACTTCGGTGCCTTCGGCGACTTGCCCAATGCACTCTACACCCACTGCTACAACTGGCCAGAGATGAAGCTCTTCGTCGCTGGCGGCCCTCTTCCTTCAAGCCTCCGTGGAAACTATGCAGGCCTCTGGAGCTAAGGATGGCTGCCCTGTCCTCAAAGTGCCCAAATTTACCTTCCAGTCCCCTCCCACTTTTCTCCTTTGCTCTGTTTGTGCTTTTGAGTCTGTGTGGCTTTTTCTTTCAGATGAAAAAGATCCAGCTTACCTCTGCTTAGGGTATTAGCCGAAGAGAGATGGCGACCTAGAGAGTGAGTTACCCTTCAGTCAGTCAAAATTTGACTTTAACACTTTTATACACCTGTCCAATAGTGTTATTTTGAATTATACAAAAAAAATTTTAACTAATTCTTAGTTTTGTTCACTGTTTGAGTCATTTACATATTCTCTCACTTTAATGCCTTGGTTTTACAATTCTGTATATTTTCTTTTTCTGTTACCAGTATTATGATAATACTGTTTTGGTCGTTTTTCATGGCAGATAGATGGTATATTGAGAGTATTTTTTTTTTAAAGAGTTTGTACATGTGTTCTGGAAAGCTGGCTGTAGTATTATAATGTTCCAGTGGGAAGGTACATGTCAGTTTCTAGATTACCAGGTTTTGGAAGCATTCCATTTGCAAATTGTAATCTTCATGTTTGTAATTTGTAAGTTGTTGGTGCTAAACATGCTGTTTAAAAATTTCATTCATGTTGAAAACAAGGTTGTCATACAATCTTGGGTTTTTTGGTACCAAAATCTCAATTGGTCAGAATACTTTAGGAATGCAAGGGTTCTGCTGATTGACTGTTCAGAATTAATCTAAAAACCTATTTTCTCTTTTAAGTTTTCCTGAACTGTTGTTAAATAGATAACAGAATATATATTTTTTCACTTCTTGCCTTAGTAATATTAACACTTGTGAATATATTTAAATGTTTGTTGTTTAAGGTACTTGCACAGAGTTTCAGTGCCATCATTTAAAACGGATTCAATGTATAAAAATGTAGAATGTATCATGGGCTGGGTAGAATGTATACTGATCCTGATCCAGGGTATAGAACTGGATATTTTTTATTTCACTGGTTTCAATACCAAATACTATACTTGAACATGCTTTAAAATTTCTAATTCTGCTTAACAAAGTCATAGGAAAAAAACCTCAAAGAAGGAAAATGAACCCAGTCTTTACTTCTGAAAAAGATTGTTAGTTTGTAAAGTTAAATTTGTTAAGATTTTATTTTGTCAACTTCAAAGATTCTTATCTAAAGTAGAATAAACAGATTATTAAAAAGTTATTGTGATGTTATGACTCTCAATACAGTAATAAGTGATTATCAAGGATACAGGATGTTTATTTTAAGAAGATGGGCCAGAAAGTAAAAGTAAATGCCATTAGGTTGAAGAAAAGTACTTTGGAGCATAGACAAATACAAAACATGTTTGTTAGGAAAACAGATTCTACTTCTCCATATGTGAGAATACTGGAAGTGAGAAGAGAGACTGGTCCTTCCTCACAACTGGCCAGGTTGTGCGGATCTTGCATTAGTGTTGTGGCATGTCTGTTTTTCCTTAAATGTTTCAGCACTCAGATGTTGCCTTGGTGTCCATTACATTGCTGTTCAATTGAAAATCTGAACCAACTGAGTAATATAATGAGTGATTTTAGAAGTAAGTTAAGAAATACAGTGGGGAAAGGCAGTTTTTGTTTACAGAGAACAGGGTTATATAGTTGTTATATTGGAGAAGGAGATGGCAACCCACTCCAGTACTCTTGCCTGGAAAATTCCATGGATGGAGGAGCCTGGTAAGCTACAGTCCATGGGGTCGCAAAGAGTCAAACACGACTGTGACTTCACCTTCTTTCTTTCTATAGTTCCTTTTGGAGAAGGAAATGGCAACCTATTCCAGTGTTCTTGCCTGGAGAATCCCATGGACAGAGGGTCCTCGTGGGCTACCGTCTATGGGGTTGCAAACAGTCAGACACGACTAAGCAACTAACACACACATAGTTGTTATATGAGCTTCCCAGGTGACACTAGTGGTGAAGAACTAGCTTGCCATTGCAGGAGAGGTAAGAGACGTGGGTTTGATCCCTGGGTTGGGAAGATCCCCTAGAGAAGGAAATGGCAACCCACTCCAGTATTGTTGCCTGAAGAATCCCATGGACAGAGGAGCCTGGAAAGCTACAGTCCATGGGGTTGCAAACAAGCAAATCAGCATAGTTGTTATATAGCAATAAAATGCATTTGTATCCATTTATGTGTCTCCAACTCAGCTGTAAATGTCTTAAGAACAGAGAATATAACTGTCATTTTTATATTCTCAAATTTCTACACTAATGCCTAGTAAAATCATAGGCAATCGGTAAATATTTACTGAATGAATGTACTTGCCTCTAGAAACCTAAAGTTCAATGCATAAATACATAAAATTTTGACTGTTAAATAGTATGGAATCCTGTTGTATTTTCCTGTCTTTTTACCATAAGTGAAAGTTGCTCCATCATGTCTGACTCTGTTACCCAATGAAGTATACAGTCCATGGAATTCTCCAGGCTGGAATACTGGAGTGGGTAGGTGTTCCCTTCTGCAGGGAATCTTCCCAACCCAGGAATCAAACCAGGGTCTCCTGCATGGCAGGCGGATTCTTTACCAGCTGAGCTACCAGAGAAGTTTCCCCCTCCCCTGCTTTTTTTTTTTTTTTTACCATAACATTTACTCTAATTCATTTCTGTTGAGACCATGATGCTTATCCATTCATAAGCTTTCCATATGTGATACCAGAAGATAAAGGAAAATGTATACGTTTTAGATGCTATTGGAATTTAGTATTTTCACCTGCAGATACTTATATTTGAAGATTTCTTTAAAATACTTTGCTTTTTACAAAATTAAATTTTGAAAGATCTTTTTTTTGTAGGCAGTTTCTGTTTTTACTTTATGTGTATATATTTACTAAAAACTTCTTTAGATATTACCCCAAAACTTCACCTAAATATTCACTGCCTGTCTTCTTGTAGGTTATAGGGTATTGTTGCGGTTCTTCATCATTGTTTGGGGATATTGGGTAAACATTTTCAGAGGAAATGACACTTTCTATGTGAGGTGATATTTTAAACAAATAGAAGGAACATCTCCCAACTTTTTTCTCTTGCTTAGCCCTTAACTTCATCACTGACTCACTCGTTGTTCTCATGAGTTAGGGTGTTAACTCCTTCATGTCAGGTCACATGGCTAGCCCTTAAAAAACTAGATAGCCTAACTCTGTATTTATATTAGTAGAAGTTTAATTATTTTAAATATTTTCTAGTTCTGGGTAAATGTGATTTACAGGAGTACAATCAACTGTGTAATCTGTAAGGATGAAATAATTGAAAAAGTAACCTTGCCAGCATTTCAAGAAACACATACATACAGTTCACTTAAAACAAGGGAGTACATGGCTGTAAGTACAAATTACCTATCACTGTTGCCTGGGAAACATTAGTTAACTTATAACAATGCATAAAAAAGGTTAATTCCATTTATCCCTAACTACGTATTTCTCCCCAAGCTTGTTGCCGACTCAAAAAACTATGTGTTCCTCCCCTTTGCTCTCTAGATGAGATAATTTCTAAATTTTCTTTAAAAAGGAGAATTTACTAATCAAGGATATCCACTGAAATAAATTGAGATGACTACTCTGGAAAAAATTCATCTGTTAAATACACTGTAGCTTAAATGATAAACAAAATCAAATTCTCTGGAGTTTGAATTTTTTATCTGATTGTACTGCATGTTGAACAAGTCGTCAAAAATTTTCCATTAATTGCCAATTTAGAGTCGTATTAGAAAGCAATTCACAAAGCCCCCTGCCCCCTTGGATGTTTTACTGACAGTTTCCTAATCTCTGCTTGGGTAACCCAACTATATTAAACATGTCACTATATGAGCTGCTCAGGGATGCAGTTCAGAGAGAACAACATGTACTTAAGTGAAAGCTGTTGCTGCTGCTGCTGCTTAGTCACTTCAGTCCTGTCCTACTCTGTGCGACCCCATAGACGGCAGCCCACCAGGCTCTTCCATCCCTGGGATTCTTCTGGCAAGAACACTGGAGTGGGTTGCCATTTCCTTCTCCAATGCATGCATGCATGCTAAGTCGCTTCAGTTGTGTCTGACTCTATGCGACCCTATGGACAGCAGCCCACCAGGCTCCTCTGTCCACAGGATTCTCTAGGCAAGAATACTGGAGTGGGTTGCCATTTCCTTCTCCACTTAAGTGAAAGAAAGGCTGCAGAGTCCGTAGGTGTTTAAGGGATGCTGTTTTAAGAGCTGCTGAAAAGGGTTGCCTGAAAGTATTTCCCCTTCTTGGCCGGCTACAAACCCAGAAACATTGAGCATTGGAAGGTGGCATCATTAAAAGACAGTGTGTTTACAGGACCTTGCCATGACCCTCAAGTATCAACTCAGACCTACCAAAACAATTTACTTCCAAAAACACCATTTTATCTGAGTGTTTTCAAATTAATCCATTCAGACACAAAAATGAGACCAACAACTAAACAGGACATCTGCCATAAAGGTTGATGATACAGCTGAGGTGAAAGATACCTAATTCACTAGTTGTAAAAATTCGCTAATGAAAAGAAAAGGTTAATAGAGTATTAAGGATATTTACTAAGTACAATGAGAAAATGGGAAGAATAAGAATGAATTCTGCGAGAAAGGACATGAGGAGCTCCCAGAAGATAGAATACTAGAGCTGGGTCTGGAAAATAAAATAACAGTGGAGAGGGAATATTGGTTTGAAAGTATATTGTGATTGCCTGGAATGCACATACATACTAGAATGTTACAGTTGGACCTGTTACAATTTGAAATGTGTGTGTGGAGATTCTAGATAGGAATGTCTGGTTGTTAGTTAGAAATACAGTTCTGAAGCTTGTAAAATAAGTTAAGGCTAGAGATACAGATGTGAGAATCATCACTATAGAAATGGTACTTGAAAGAGACTGAGGGATATAGGATCTCAGAAGTTAGGTCTTCTGATTCTCATTCCAAAACTCACCCATATATATAGATGTACAGACCTATATGCATTACATGTCTGGTGGGCTTCCCAGGTGGCTTAGTGGTAAGGAATCCACCTGCCAATGCAAGAGATGTGAGTTCTATCCCTTGCTCAGGAAGATACCTTGGAGTAGGAAATGGAAAGCCACTCTAGGATTCTTGCCTGGAAAATCCCATGGACAGAGGAGCCTAGCAGGCCACAGTCCATGGGGTCACAGAGTCAAACACAACTGATTATGTGCGCATGCACATGCACACACACACACACAGATGTCTGGCACATAGTAGGCAATTAATGACTTGTAAATGGATGGCCAATGAATGTTTGTTTTGTGGATATTAAACACTACTTAATGCCCCCCCAAAGTAACATTTCATCATTTCACTTGGTAATGATCAATTTTTAAATTTCCCTAGTGCAATCATAATAACCAAAGATGATCAGGGAAATCTACCAAAGGTTGCTGTTTTAAGTAAAGAAAAATCTATATATCAGTTAGACGTTTTTATATCCTTTGTAGAATGTAGGTCATTCTACAGTTGGGCAAGAAGAAAACTAAATATTGATGATAGTTTCTGTACAAATGACTTTTTTGTTTTTCCATTTTGGATGTACAGTTCACTGAAGCAAACACATTGATGATGTCAATGAGAGTTATGGTGCTATTTTCACCTTTTCTAATGCCATTATTGTGCCATTCTCTGTTTCAACCTACAACATTAATGTTTCATGTTGATTAAATTTTAACATCTAAATTGCCGTTTTATGTTACGCACAAATGATAAACTTGAATATTCCAGTCAGAGGGCAGCAAATTTAGTTTCCTCTAAGCTCCTAGTAAATTCATCAAATAATATCCCCCAACACCTTAGATATGGTTCATTGTTTTTCTTCCTTCCTTACTAACCCAGAGATACAGGATTGAGTGTGATTTTTGTTTTTGAATTATGCCATGTATGACTAAAAGTAGACGCTGCTTTACACAATAGATGGCATTCCTGGACTTATGTACATGAAGCACATTTTTAAAAATGGAATCACAGATTCCCTCATTGATTTACATTATAATTTTAGAAGTGTCATCTTGATTATGGATTGATTTCCAATTGACAGTGGTTTCTAACATCTTGCCACTGCCTCCACCTCTGAGACAAGTACTTTAAGTCCTCAAATAAATGCTAAGTGATGTAATGGAACCCCCTATTTCAAAGAATATTAAAGCATACCTTCAGAATTGATAAATTAAGTCTTATTTCATTTGTGTAGAAAATAGGGTTTCTTAAAATAGGACATCCTGTAATTTGATTTGCTCTGTATACATTTATCACCAGCCAGAGAAAATTCTACATTTTTATATGTTAAGCCTAACAGCTTTCTTCTTCCTTTTTCTCTGGTCTTTCTTTATGAATATTGCCCTAAGCAAAGGTGTTTGGCTTATTGAAACTCCCAGGGGATGATAAATAATGCTTTTTTTTTTTTCCCTTACTACTTTAAACTTTTAAAAACTTTGGGTATTTAAGTCAGTTTTTTAAAAGATGGCTTCAGCAGCATCGTGTGAAGACTGACTGTGGCTCCAGAAATAATAATATAAAATTTTTCCTTAGTTGCCTTCTTAATGATCAGGGCTTTTTAAAATTATTTTTTTCCACTGTGTTAAAACACACACAACATACAATTTATCATCTTACACATTTTTAAGTGTACAGTTCAGTACTGTTAAGTATATTTGCATTGTGCAACTAATCTCCAGGACTTTGACATCTTGCAAAACTGAAACTCTATACATACTAAACAAAACTTTTCCATTCCTACCTCCCCACCAACTCCTGGCAAATGCCATTCTACTTTCTCTCTGAGTTTGACTATTCTAGCTACCTCATATAAGTAGAATCAAACAATATTTACCTTTTTTGTAGCTAACTTATTTCACTTAATAAAATTTCCTTAAGATTCATCCATGTTGTATCATGTCAACATTTTCTTCCTTTTAAACACTAAATGGTATTCCATTGTCTGTATATACTACATTGTACTTATCCATCCATTTGTTGATGGACACTGGATGTACTCTTAGCTGTTGTGAATAATGCTGCTATGAACGTAAGTGTGCGTATACCTCTTCTAGACTCTGCTTTCAGCTATTTTGGATAAATGCCAAAAATGCAAATGCTGAATCTTATGGTAATTCTGTTTTTTATTTCTGTTTTCCATAGTAGCTATACCATTTTACATTCCCACTAACAGTGCACAAGAATTCCAATTTCTCCATAGCTTCAACATTTATTTTTGTTTTTTTTTTTTTCCTTTGACAGTGACAACTTCATGGAGTGTGCGGTGTCAGGGGCTGTTTTTAAACTCGTTTCAATTTATAATTGATTATACATACATGCCAGCCCAACCCTTAAGTATTCATAGTATGCTAAATGTGGAACAGAATTTAAACCTATGATTATTATGGGGAGAAATCATAATGAGTTAGGGGCAAGCGAGTTTTGAAATTCATCAAACATATAGAAAATCTGTTTTCTTTACATATTTTTCTTTAAAAGGTGTACTAGGTTGGATAATTTGAAATTTAGGGTTTGAATTACCACTTGAAAAAATTCTCAATACATTTAATCGCTAATTTATTTATTTGAACACATCTAATGTTCCTAACTAGAGGTAAGGGAAAAGTTATACTTTAATTGTTATCCTTGGTGTATTTTCAAAGGAAATACCTATAGTAAAATTTAATTTCAGAAGTAACTAGTAATTATATTCTGCCCAATGATATAAGTTTCTTACAATAGACTTTAGCATAAAGTTTCTTAGGAGTGTCTTGGGAAATAAAGTGAGTTACAAATAGAGGAAATGTCACTTTCAGTGGCAGTTGATGGAGCAAAAATCATAGAAAGTTTCAACACCTGAAACGAATTTTAAACTCAGAGTGTACTCCTAGAATATCTGTTTTAAATAATGGATGAAACATACTACCTCTTGCTATCCAGTCTGCTTTACAGGTCAGATTACATAACCAAAGAGAAGCTATTGAACCTCTCAGTAAATAACTGAATATTTTCAGAAAGTAACTATTCTAAAATAGGCATCTTAAAACCTTGTGTATTTGGAAAGATCTAGTCTCATTCTGTACCCTTAAAATTTTGCTGCTTTTATTATCGGAAAAATATATTGAAATATATAAAGGTGGAATGCAAAGAAATCATTAATCTCTTCCATTGGCTATCTATATTTACAAATTTTGCAACATTTCAAATGGTTAGCAGTTTTTCCTGTTTTAAAGATCTCTTTAAAGCCAATCCCCAAATTTTATATTTTATCACACTTTACTCTCACTACTGATTTACTCATATATTTTTAATATTGCAAGCATTTTGCAAAACCATGTTTTAAATGTTAAATTTTTACTCTTCAATAAAGTGCATGGCATAATAAATGCCTGATATATTTTGAACAAATTGATTTGTAAATGAGATTTATTTGGCTTTCTTGATGGTTAGGAGCATCTCACTTCGTTATAAATGAGAACTGTAACATCTGTGTGTGTGTGTGTGTGTGTGTGTGTGTGTGTGTGTGTGTGTGTGTATAATGGAGTTTGATATTTTTCATATACACTCTTCTAGATATTCTTAAGATTCTTTTAACCTTCAAGACTTTGTATATTGGATTAAGAGATGGAATTCTCCTTAGTATATTCTAATTAGTGGGTGCTAGACATTCTTTTGATTCACTGTAATGGACCATGCACAAGCATGCCGGCTACTGCAACGGACTGCACAGAAGCATGGCCTAGAGGAGCTACCCCTTGCCCAAGGTCAGGGGCAGCTACCTAGAGTGCCAGGCTGTGTCAGCACAGGAGGGGCCTAGAGGAGCTACCCCATGCCCAAGGTCAGGGCGGTGGTCAAGAGGAGCGAGGTCAGGGCAGCAGCCGAAAGGAGCTACCCCACGTCCAAGGAGTGGTGGCTACGTGGGCGCAGGAGGGCCGAGAGAGCTACTCCACATTCAAGGTCAAGAGGGGTGGCCGTGAGGAGATACCCCTCATCCAAGGTAAGGAGCAGCAGCTCTGCTTTGCTGGAGCAGCCGTGAAGAGATACCCCACATCCAAGGTAAGAGAAACCCAAGTAAGATGGTAGGTGTTGTGAGAGGGCATCAGAGGGCAGACACACTGAAAACATACTCACAGCAAACTAGTCAATCTGATCACACGGACCACAGCCTGTCTAACTCAATGAAACTAAGCCATGTCGTGTGGGGCCACCCAAGACGGGAGGGTCGTGGTGGAGAGGTCTGACAGAATGTAGTCCACTGGAGAAGGGAATGGCAAACCACTTCAGTATTCTTGCCTTGAGAACTCCATGAACACTATGATAAGGAAAAATGATAGGATACTGAAAGGGGAACTCCCTAGGTCAGTAGGTGCCCAATATGCTACTGGAGATCAGTGGAGAAATAACTCCAGAGAGAATGAAAGGATGGGGCCAAAGCAAAAACAATACCCAGCTGTGGATGTGACTGGTGATAAAAGCAAGGTCCAACGCTGTAAAGAGCAATATTGCAAAGGAACCTGGAATGTCAGGTCTATGAATTAAGGCAAATTGGTAGTGGTCAAACAGGAGATGGCAAGAGTGAACATCGACATTCTAGGAATCAGAGAACTAAAATGGACTGGAATGGGTGAATTTAACTCAGACAACCATTATATCTACTACTGTGGGCAAGAATCCCTTAGAAGAAATGGAGTAGCCAGCATGGTCAACAAAAGAGTCCAAAATGCAGTTCTTAGAAGCAATCTCAAAAACAACAGAATGATCTCTGTTTGTTTCCAAGGTAAACCATTCAATATCACGGTAATCCAAGCCTATGCTCCAACCAGTAATGCTGAAAAAGCTGAAGTTGAACAGTTCTATGAAAACCTACAAGACCTTTTAGAACTAACACCCAAAAAAGATGTCCTTTTCATTATAGGGGACTGGAATGCAAAAGTAGGAAGTCATGAAACACCTGGAATAACAGGCAAATTTGGCCTTGGAGTACAAAATGAAGCAGGGTAAAAGCTAATAGAGTTTTGCCAAGAGAACACACTGGTTATAGCAAACACCCTCTTCCAACAACAGAAGAGAAGACTCTACATATGGACATCACCAGATGGTCAACACCAAAATCAGATTGATTATATTCTTTGCAGCAAAAATGGAGGAGCTCTATGCAGTTAGCAAAAACAAGACTGGGAGGTGACTGTGGCTCAGATCATGAGCTCCTTATTGCCAAATTCAGACTTAAATTGAAGAAAGTGAGGAAAAAGACTAGACCATTCACGTATGACCTAAATCAAATCTCTTATGATTAGACAGTGGAAGTGAGAAATAGATTTAAGGGACTATATCTGATAGATAGAGTGCCTGATGAACTATGGACAGAGGTTCAGGACATTGTACAGGAGACAGGGATCAAGACCATCCCCATGGAAAAGAAATGCAAAAAAGCAAAATGGTTGTCTGAGAAGGTCTTACAAATAGCTGTGAAAAGAAGAGATACTAAAGCAAAGGAGAAAATGAAAGATATAAGCATCTGAATGCAGAGTTCCAGAGAATAGCAAGGAGAGATAAGAAAGCCTTCCTCAGCGATCAATGCAAAGAAATAGAGGAAAAGAACAGAATGGAAAAGACCAGAGATCTCTTCAAGAAAATTAGAGATACCAATGGAAAATTTCAGGCAAAGATGGGCTCGATAAAGGACAGAAATAGTATGGACCTAACAGAAGCAGAAGATATTAAGAAGAGGTGGCAAGAATACACAGAAGAAGTCTACAAAAAAGAGCTTCATGACCCAGATAATCATGATGGTGTGATCACTCACCTAGAGCCAGAAATCCTGGAATGTGAAGTCAAGTGGGCCTTAGAAAGCATCACTATGAACAAAGCTAATGGAGGTGATGGAATTCCAGTTGAGCTATTTCAAATCCTGAAAGATTATGCTGTGAAAGTGCTGCCCTCAACATGCCAGCAAATTTGTAAAACTCAGCAGTGGCCACAGGACTGGAAAAGGTCAGTTTTCATTCCAATCCCAAAGATAGGCAATGCCAAAGAATGCTCAAACTACCGCACAATTGCACTCATCTCACATGCTAGGAAAGTAATGCTCAAAATTCTCCAAGCCAGGCTTCAGCAATATGTGAACCGCGAACTTCCAGATGTTCAAGCTGGTTTTAGAAAAGGCTGAGGAACCAGAGATCAAATTGCCAACATCTGCTGGATCATGGAAAAAGCAACAGAGTTCCAGAAAAACATCTGTTTCTGCTTTATTGTCTATGCCAAAGCCTTTGACTGTGTGACTCACAATAAACTGTGGAAAATTTTGAAAGAGATGGGAATACAAGACAACCTGACCTGCCTCTTGAGAAACCTATATGCAGGTCAGGAAGCAACAGTTAGAACTGGACATGGAACAACAGACTGGTTCCAAATAGGAAAAGGAGTATGTCAAGGCTATATATTGTCACCCTGCTTATTTAAGTTATATGCAGAAGACATCATGAGAAACGCTGGATTGGAAGAAGCACAAGCTGGAATCAAGATTGCCAGAGAAATATCAATAACCTCAGATATGCAGATGACACCACCCTCACGGCAAAAATTGAAGAGGGACTAAAGAGCCTCTTGATGAAAGTGAAAGAGGAGAGTGAAGAAGTTGGCTTACAGCTCAACATTCAGAAAACGAAGATCATGGCATCTGGTCTCATCACTTCATGGGAAATAGATGGAGAAACAGTGGAAACAGTGTCAGACTTTATTTTGGGGGGCTCCAAAATCACTTCAGATGGTGATTGTAGCCATGAAATTAAAAGACGCTTACTGCTTGGAAGAAAAGTTATGACCAAACTAGAGAGAATATTCAAAAGCAGAGACATTACTTTGCCAACAAAGGTCCATCTAGTCAAGGCTATGGTTTTTCCAGTGGTCATGTATGGATGTAAAGTTGGACTGTGAAGAAAGCTGAGCGCCGAAGAATTGATGCTTTTGAACTGTGGTGTTGGAAAAAAATCTTGAGAGTCCATTGGACTGCAAAAATATCCAACCATTCCAACCTAAAGGAAATCAGTCCTGGGTGTTCATTGGAAGGACTTTTGCTGAAGCTGAAATCCAATATTTTGGCCACCTCATGTGAAGAGATGACTCATTGGAAAAGAGTTGACTCCTTGATGCTTGGAGGGATTGTGGGCAGGAGGAGAAGGGGACGACAGAGGATGAGATGGCTGGATGGCATCCCCGACTTAATGGATGTGAGTTTGAGTGAACCCCGAGAGTTGGTGATGGACAGGGAGGCCTGGCGTGCTGTGATTCATGGGGTCGCAAAGAGTCAGACTCGACTGAGAGACTGAACTGAACTGAACTGAGTAACATGTTTGCTCCAAAAAATTCCAAGAACGTCACACACATCTCCACTCACTTTCAGTAATATTATTGCAGTCCATTTGGTATTCACTATATCAATTTACGAATTTGTTCTTCAGCATCATTTTGTGTATAGTACTGTGTGTGTATGTATGCTCAGTCACTCAATCATGTGCAACTCTTTGTGACGCCATGGACTGTAGCCCTCCAGGCTCCTCTGTCCATCCAATTCTCCAGGCAAGAATAATGGAGCAGGTTGCCATTTCCTACTCTAGGGGATCTTCTCGACCCAGGGATTGAACCCACATCTCCTGTGTCTCCTGCATTGGCAGATGGATTCTTTAGCCCTACAAATAGCAATGACACACTGGCATAAAAAACTTTGTCTTTTTCACCTTTATTGACCCATTTGTGTGAAAATTTTTATTAGAAGTAACACCAGGAGCAAACATTCCATTGAGTTTGACTCTTTATGTATGTATGTTCCCATTCTGCATGAAGTAATTGCAATGTTTTTTTTTGGGGGGGGGTGAGGCGGTGGTGTTTCAATACAAGACAAGCATGAAGTGACTTAATCCATAGAAGAAAAACTTACTTTAAACCCAAACTATTATGGCAATTGGAAAAGTGCTATTTTCACTAGTGTCACTTGGTTTTCTTATTTCTACAGATTTAAAAACATTATGGAGAATTCCTTGGCTGCACAGTAGTTTGGAGTCTCTGATCTCAATGCCCGGTGCCCAGGTTCAGTCTCTGGTCCAGGAACTAAGATCCCACAAGCCACATGGCCCTCTGAATAAAAAATAAATAAAAACATGAATCATTGTATCAAATCCTACCAGATGATCAGTTTATTCCTTGATTATTAGTTGTAATTGCTTTGAAATAAATCAGATCTTGTTTTGATTCAAGGCACTGAATAGTATCTCCAACAGCATGTTTGGGAAATGTTGGCTAAGATTATCTTCAAAACTCTTCTATATCATGCAGCCATTACTAACCCATTTACAAATGCCTGTAAGCTCATATAGCATCATCTCATCTCTCAAATTTCTATCATTACTCGTTGTGACATCACTCAGGCTTTGAGATACAGCTTTGCATAGGAATTCCCTAGGTATTTCTGTCCATCATGCTAAAAATGCCTCACCAAACATCTGACATCTAAGAGTGGTTTACTCTCTCAAGTGAACTGAAAAACATTGTTTCAGATCCCACAGCTCAGCATTAAATAGCCCCCATTGTGTAACAACTGTCTACTAGATTTGTTTTATATTAGATATTAAATAAAGGTATTATGTACTGTTCTATGTCAGTTGTACTTTCAACATCTTCCTGGATGTTATTTTCTAAAAATAAGATGACATATTTTAATGAGATATAGAGTTATTAAAATTGTAAAGTCCATTTGTGATTAGGAGCCAGAAGTTAGTGAAAAAGTAGGAATGCTTATGTATGTAGGGATTCCCAGGTGGCACTAGTGGTAAAGAATCTGCCTGCCAATGCAGGAGACATGGTTCGATCCCTGGGTCAAGAAGATCCCCTGGAGAAGGAAATGGCATTCCACTCCAGTAATCTTGCCTGGAGGATCCCATGGACAGAGGAGCCTGGTCAGCTACAGTCCATGCGCTTGCAAAGAGTTGGACATGACTGAGCACACACACAGAAACACATATATGTATGCAACTTTAGACTTGAGACGATTATGTAAAATGTTTTATTGGTCTTTTTATTGATCTTACTTAGCATGTACAAAGTAGATGTGTTTTATAAACTATTAAATGTATAAGAGTTCAATCGATATAGAAAAGGTTTATGTACTCAGCAGGGCAACAAAAAATGATACAGGACTTTATTCAGTTAAATTGGTTTTCATCTCAACAACCTAAAAATTAAAAAGAAAAGGACCATAGCAAGAAAATGACTGTTGCAAAAGGAAGGATCATTCAAAGAGCAAATATTACGATCATATCTAAGTTAAAATTATTAAAATGATTTATGGAATTATGCTTTTAAAACATAAAAGTGGTCATGATCTCATGAATTTGGAGATATAGAAAATGGCTAAAACATGGTAGTAATTAAAAATGTTTATCATTTTCCAACAGGTCATTGCTAGTCATGGTTTTTTTCCCAGACATTCCTTCTTTGTATGTGTCTTTAGGTTCTCTTAAGAGGGTAAATGAGGATGATTTTTTAAGTATCTTAAAAAAAATGCCTCAGGCAAATATACAAACTACATTTTATTTCTCTATGGTTTATTTTTTTCAAATATCTTTAAAATATTGTCTGTGATCCTATCAGATGAGCAGCTTATTAGTTTCCTTTGTGTTTTTAACTGCAAATAGAAATAAAAGCCACAATAAATTTTGAATCATTTATATTTTCCTATAAGTTGGAAGTAAAATGGATGCAATAAAAAATGGAGTTTAAGTTTAGTCAGTCTTTGATACTAGCTTCCTTTGTGAAGGTCAGTGTTTCTTCAAACATGTTCCTGGAACTAGCTGCACTAAACTTACCCAGGATTTTACCAAACCAAACCAAAGAAAAGAGATTGCAGACTCCTGGCTGGGCCCAGAAGTTCTCATTTAAACTATGGATATCAGAGATTTGGATGCCTCTTAAAATAAGGGAATATTTGCTTTTAGCAGTTGAGCTTTCAATTATCTGGTCTTGGGGGTCATTTTGCTCACTGCTTTTTTTTTTCCCCCCCCAGCATTTACACTGAAGTTTCATTACACATATTAATTAGTTGTCTATTGGAGTAAATGTATAGCATCTATAGTCAAAGAAAAAGATTGAGAATTATGTTTATAAACATTACATACAATAATAAGGATTGAGCTTAACCTCTAAACATAATCAACTAGAAAACAACTAGAAAACAATTGTTTTCAGACATTAATCAGGCAATTCAGATTGTTAATGAGAAAAAGGAAACAAAATGAATCTTATGGTTACCCTGTGTTTCTGCATTGAGGAAATTTCTGGACCATGGCACAGGGAAGGGGAGCATAAATGCAAACTGATTTGTTTGCTCATTGCTTTTTAACCTGAGAAAACTGCATGGAAGAGAACCAGCTATGATTTAAATGCTTAAATTCATTTTAGACTCAAGCTTTGGCTGTGATGTTCTTATTCCTACTTGCTAGTGAACAGACTAGGGAATTTATCTCAACTAATGTTGCTTATGCATCCTCAGAACCTGGAAAAGTACCTGGAACATAGAATGCTGTGCTGTGCTGTGCTGTGGTTAGTCACTCAGTCATGTTCTACTCTGTGACCCCATGAGCTGTAGCCCACCAGGCTCCTCTGTTCTTGGGAATTCTCCAGGCAAGAATACTGGAGTGGGTTGCCATGCCCTCCTTCAGGGGATCTTCCCAAGATAAGGATCGAATCCAGGTCTCCCATATTGCAGGCGGATTCTTTACTATCTGGGCCACCAGGGAAGCCCAAAATATAGTATATGTTCAATTAATTTTAACTCTAAGAATAAGAAAGCTCAAAATTTAAATAGTACATTTCATTCTTCTAAAATACAACGTAATGTGGCTCCATCACACTCTATATTTGACTTCACTGACAAATGTTATTTGATTTGATGAGTATCCATTTTTTCTCAATAATGTAAATCTTAGGATCTCACATAGATTTCTATGTGTCAGGATTGATTTACATAATAAAATACTCTGCTATACATTTACACTTATGGAGATTTTTAAAGACATTTGCTTTGTTTCCTTTAGATTTAAATTTCTTAAGACAATTATGCTTCATATAAAAGCCATTTTTACATTTTAAGAGCTGTATAAAATTTTCTACACTTATTTCTATCATCCCATGATACTCATTTTAAAATGTGTGTCTCCAGAAACATAATAGGCCCCTTGCAAATAGAAAAGCATCTGAACTTTGAAGAATGCTTTAGAAAAACTCTCCATTTCCTATATACCTACCAGTGGAGTAAGAGTATATTCCCATAACTAGTACTTTATGATTGACAAAATTTCTATGCAGTGACCTTTAATTTTCTAATATTCATCATAGTTTATAGCTGGATTGTATGACAATAGAAGGATTATTTTGAATATAGGGTACCTGTTTTATCCTGCTTAAAAAAAATCTCACAAATTTGTGTTTTTGTTGAGCAATATAAGCTACTTAAAAATGTTTATTGAAATATATCACTTCATGGGAAATAGATGGAGAAACAGTGGAAACAGTGTCATTCTTTATTTTGGGGGGCTCCAAAATCACTGCAGGTGGTGACTGCAGCCATGAAATTAAAAGACGCTTACTCCTTGGAAGAAAAGTTATGACCAGCCTAGATAGCATATTCAAAAGCAGAGACATTACTTTGCTGACTAAGGTCCGTCTAGTCAAGGCTATGGTTTTTCCTGCGGTCATGTATGGATGTGAGAGTTGGACTGTGAAGAAAGCTGAGAGCCGAAGAGTTGATGCTTTTGAACTGTGGTGTTGGAGAAGACTCTTGAGAGTCCCTTGGACTGCAAGGAGATCCAACCAGTCCATTCTGAAAGAGATCAGCCCTGGGATTTCTTCGGAGGGAATGATGTTGAAGCTGAAACTCCAGCACTTTGGCCACCTCATGCGAAAAGTTGACTCATTGGAAAGGACTCTGATGCTGGGAGGGATTGTGGGCAGGAAGAGAAGGAGACGACAGAGGATGAGATGGCTGGATGGCATCACTGACTCGAAAGACGTGAGTCTGAGTGAACTCCGGGAGTTGGTGATGGACAGTGGCGTTCTGCAATTCATGGGGTCGCAAAGAGTCGGACACGACTGAGCGACTGAACTGAACTGAACTGAACTGAATGCAAAAAAAAATTTACAAATCACAAGTCATAGCTCAAAGAGTTCTTGCAAATTCAATGTATCCTTGTAAATCAACCAACAACCAGTTCATCAACCAGAACAATATGGACACATCAATACCCCCTATGCTTTCTCCCAGTCACTCCCGCCTTCCTATTATCAAAAGGGACTGCCCTGATGACTTATAATGCCATCAGTTTTGCCTATATTTGAATTTGATAAAAATGGAATAGTGTGTGCTCTTTTGTGTCTGGCTTCCTTCACTCATTGTTATGTCCTTGCTGCTGCTGCTGCTGCTGCTGCTGCCGCTGCTGCTGCTGCCGCTGTTTTTCAGTCGTGATCGACTCTGTGCGACCCCATAGATGGCAGCTCACCAGGCTCCCCCGTCCCTGGGATTCTTCAGGCAAGAACACTGGAGTGGGCTGCCACTTCCTTCTCCAATGCATGCATGCTAAGTTGCTTCAGTCATGTCCGACTCTGTGCAACCCTATGGACAGCAGCCCACCAGGCTCCTCTGTCCGCAGGATTCTCCAGGCAAGAGTACTGGAGTGGGCTGCCAATTCCTTCTCCATTATGTCCTTGAGGTCTTGAATTTTGTCAGATGTTACTGTCTGTATCTATTTATAAACAATCATATAATTATTTCCTTTATTCTGTTAGTATCATGTTCAGTCAGTTCAATTCAGTTCAGTTGTGTCCGACTCTGTGACCCTATGGACTGCAGCACTCCAGGCCTCCCTGTCCATCACCAACTTCTGGTGTTTACTCAAACTCATGTCCATTGAGTTGGTGATGCCATCCAACCTTCTCATCCTCTGTCACCCCCTTCTCCTCCCACCTTCAATCTTTCCCAGCATCGTGTTACAAGCAATTATTTATTTTTTAGTATTAAATCAATTTCCCTTTCCCGAAATAATCTCCTCTTGATCTTTTTGTATTATCTATCCATATGTTACAGGGTTGGATTTATTACTATTTTATATATAATATTTATATTATCAAAAGATAGAAGTCAGTAATATTTCTGTTATTATCAGTCTGGGTATTAAGCCATGTTGGCTTTATAAAATGAGGAAGTGGTTCTTTTTTTCCTATTTTCTGGGAGATACAGGGTATATTTGCTTAAATACTTATAGACTTCACCAGTACAGCTCTCTAGCACAGTATTTTTGTAGGAAGTTTTACAGATTCAATTTATTTATGAAATCTAAATGTTTTAAGATTTTCTAGTTCTTCTTATGTCTATTTTATATTACTGCAGCTTCCAAGTATAGTTTGTCCATTTCATCTAAATTGAGAAATATATAAAATTACTTATAATAGTCTCATATATCTTAATTTGTATTCAAGGTTTAAGTTATATAAAGTACTCCAAATAGATTAACAGTATATTAACAGTACATACAAAGAGCTGACTCATTGAAAAAGACCCTGATGCTGAGAAAGATTGAGGAAGAGAAAGGGACAACAGAGGATAAGATGGTTGGGGTAGCATCACCGACTCAATGGATATGAGTTTGCACAAACTCTGGGAGATAGTGAAGGACAGGGAAGCCTGGTGTTCTGTAGTCCATGAGGTCACAAAGAGTTCGTCACTACATAGCGAATGAACTAAACTAAACCAAACAGTACATACACACAGACATACACACATATGTGTGTGCATACTTATGTGTTGTGCATATATACACACATACACATGCACGCAATTTATTATAATACAGATTGTTTCCAACTCTCATGCTGCGGTGCTCCTTTTCCCTGATATTTGAATTTATCACCAGATGTTAATTTTGCCTATTTTTAAGCTTCATGATTGAGTCATATGGAATGGATTTTTGTGTCTCATTTTTCTCACTCAACATTATATCTGTGAGTTCTATCCATACAGTTACATGTATCACTAGGGTTTTTTTTTTAATTTCTGTGGTAATATTTCATTGTAGTAATATAGCACATTATACTTGTGATGGACAGGGAAGCCTGTCATGCTGCAGTCCGTGGGGTTGCAGAGAGTCAGACACGACTGAGGTACTGAACTGAACTGATTTACCCATTTACTGTTGATGGATATTTTTTCTAGTTATTCACTACTTTGTATAAAGTACTATGACATCTTTGTACATATTTTATGGTGGGCATCAACTCTTTTTTATTTTTATTTTTGGTTTATAACTACCCTTTGATTTTTTTTTTTAATTTTTTCTTGTATTGGTTTCCCCATACATCACCATGTATCCGCCAGCTGAATGTATACTCATGTATGGAACTGCTGTATTGTAAAGTAGGCTTATGATTAGCTGCAATAGGTACTAACCTTTTTGTTTTTTTAAGTTGTACTATTTTATAGTTCCATCAGTGGATTCAGAAGAGAATTCTAGTTGATCCAAATTCTTGCCAAGTGTTGGTAGTCTTGGCCTTCTTTTCTGTTCTGATCTGTGTGCAATGGAACTTCATTGTGGTTTTCATTAGCAGTACTCTGAGCAGTAAGAATGTTTATTACCTCCTCACCTGCTTGTTTTCCATTTTTTTTTCTCTTTTGTCAACTATCTCTTCAATTCTTAACCTATTTTTTTAAAGTAGGGTTTCCCTTTTTCTCATTTATAGAAGCACTTTTTTCTAGATATGAGAACTTTGCAAATATGTGTATTCTGAAAAATCTCTTACTTCATAGGTTGCCTTTTCTTTATTTTCTTAGCAAGCTTTTATGAGAAACAGAAGTTCTGACTTTCAATGAAGTGAAATTTAGCAACTAAAAAATTCTATAATTAGTGATCTGGTGTGCTGACAAGGAATTCTTTCCTTATTCTGAGTTCAATAAGATATTCTTCTGTTTTCCTCTTTAAGTTTTCTTCTTTTAGCTCTCATATTTAGATATATGATCAAATTCCAATTATGGTATTGAGTTTATTTTCATCTATATAGATATCCAATTAACCAAGTACATTTTATTTCTTTTATTAATTGCAGGGGAGTCTATGATAAAAATCATCTGTAGGGATCAGTTTGTGGATTTCACTCCATAATTTATTTGCTGCCTTTGCACTAGTACCAAACTGTCTGAATTACTTTTATTCATAGTAAATCTTGAAATTTGGCAATGTAAATCCTCCAGGTTTATTCTTTTCTATAATATAACTTTGGATATTCTTGAAGCTTTTCATATCCATATTTTGAGAAACAATTTAAAAAGAAATCTGGGTATTAATTCAAGTTGTATTAAATCTATGAAATATTTGGGGAGATTTCACACATTTATAATGGTGAGCTTTTTATTCCAGGAGCAGAATATGTTTCTTTATTTATTTAAAATCTTAGTAATATTTTATAGTTTTTAGTACAATGGCACAACTTCCCTTAAATTTCTTCCTAGGTAATTTGCATTTTAATACTATTATAAAGGACACTTAAAAACTTTAATTTTCCATTTCTTTAATGCTAGTATTTAGAAATACAATTAAAAGTTGTGTACTGGCCTTGTATCCAAAGAAATTGCCAAACTCTCTTCTCATTTCTAATACTTTTTATATAGGAGCTTGTGGATTATCTTTGTACTCAGTGATATCATCTGAGAATAAAGACAAATTTCATTTTTCTTTTCCAATCTCAATCAATACCTTTTATTTCTTTGTCTGGTTAATTGCATTAGATAGTACCTTCAATACAATGTAGACTAGCATGGTGATAGTAAATACACACCTCTTGTTCTGAAATTCAGGGGAAAGTTTATAATACTTCATCATTAAGTATGATTCTTACTGTATTCTTGAAGATAATGCTTTTCTAATTAAGAAAGTTCCCTTATATTTCTAGTTTGCTAAGATTTTTAAAGACTCTTGGCTGAGTATTGAATTTTGTCAGTATATATTATGCATCTCTCTAGAATTATCATATGATTTTTTGCAGTGAATTGTATTGCTTTTCAAACATTAAAATTTACATTGCATTTCTGAAATAAATCATTGGATTTGATTTGCTAATATTTATTAGGGTTTTTATTTTTCTGATATATACTTCAATTACTTAATTTTGTTGTTCAGATTGTTCATATTCTTACTGATTTACTGTCTGTTCATACTGTTGATTATTGTGAAAGTTGTGTTCCTATCTTACAGCATGGTAGTAGACATATCTGTTTTCCTTTTGAGGATTATCAATTTTTTCCTCTTTATAAATATTTTAATTTATGTTATCTAAGGAATATACATTTGAATTTTATATTTTTCTGCTGAACTGACTATTTCACTATTTTTGAAATTTCCTTTTTTTCCAGTTTTACTGAGAAATAATTGACAAAGTTGTCAACATGATGTTTGATTTGAATAAATTATGAAAGGATTATCACAATAGGTTTAGTTAACATCCATCATCTCATATACGTACCATAAAGGTAATAGAAAAAAAATTCTTGTCATGATGAGAACTCTTAAGAATCTACTCTCTTAGCATTTTTCCTATATATTATATAGATATGTTAACTATAATCATGTTATACTCTAGGACCCTAGTACTTATTTACCTTATTACTGAGAATTTGTAAGTTTTTACGACTTTTATCCAATTCCCTACAGCCCTCTCCCCACCTCTGGTGATGATAAATCTGATCTTTTTCTATGAGTTTGGTGTTTTTGATGTTTATTGTATTTTGTCTTGCTTTCAGATTCCACATATAAGTGAGATCGCATAGTATTTGTCTTTCTCTGTCTTACTTCACTTAGCATTATATTGCCTTCAAAATCCATTCTTATTGAGACAAATGGTAGGATTTCTTCATTCTTTATGGGTGAGTGATACGTATACACATACACATGCACATGTGTGTGTGTGTGTGTGTGTGTCACAGCTTATTTTTCCATTTAGCATCAATTTATTTATTGATTATTTTTCCATTTAGCATCAATGGATGCTTAAACCTAAGTGTCCATATCTTGGTTACTATTACTAACGCTGCAATGAACACAGGGATACAGATATCTTTTTGAGTCAGTGTTTTTGTTTCCTTTAGATCTATTCCTCAAAGTGGAATTGTTGGATCATATGGCAGTTCAATTTTTAATTTTTTGAGAAACCTCCATACTATTTCCCATTATGGCTGTACCAATTTACATTCCCATCAACAGTGTACAAGGGTTCCCTTTTCTCCACATCCAGGCTAGCAATTGTTATCTCTTGTCTTTTTAATAATAGTCATTCTAACAGGTATGAGGTGATATGTCATTGTAGTTTAGATTTGCATTTCCCTGATGATTAGTGATTTAGAACACTTTTTTATGTACCTGTTGGCCTTTGGAATATCTTTGGAAAAATGTCCATTCAGGTGCTTTGTTTATTTTTAAGTGGATTATTTATTGTTTTTATTCCTTGTTTGCTATTGAGTTGTATGTTGTTGTTGTTCAGTTGCTAAGACATGTCCAGCTCTTTGCAACTCAATGGACTGCAGCATGCTAGGATTCCCTATCTATCACTATTTCCCACAGTTTGCTCAAACTCATGTCCATTGTGTCGATGATGCCATCCAACCAGCTCATCTTCTGTCACCCTCTTCTCCTCCTGCCTTCAATCTCCCAGCATTAGGGTCTTTCCCAGTGAATTGGCTCTTCGCATCAGGTGGCCAAAACTTCAGCTTCAGCATTAGTCCTTACAATGAATATTCAGAACTGATTTCCTTTAGGATTGACTGGTCTGATCTCCTTGCTGTCCAAGGGACTCTCAAGAGTCTTCTCCAGCACCACAGTTCAAAAGCACCAGTTCTTCAGCACTCAGCCTTCTTTATGGTCCGACTCTCACATCCATACATGACTACTGGAAATACCATAGCTTTGACTACTTTAGGGACCTTTGTCAGCAAACTCATGTCTCTGCTTTTTAATATGCTGTCTAGGTTGATCATAGCTTTCCTTCCAAGAAACAAGTGTTTTTTTGTTGTTGTTGTTGTTTTTTAATTTAATGGCTGCAGTCACCATCTGCAGTGATTTTGGATCCCAAGAAAATAATATCTGTCACTATTTCCACTTTTTCCCCTTCTGTTTGCCATGAAGTGTTAGGACCAGATGGTATGATCTTATTGTTTTGAATGCTGAGTTTTAAGCCAGCTTTTTCACTCTCCTCTTTCACTTTCATCAAGAGGCTCTTTAGTTCCTCTTCACTTTTCACCCATTAGAGTAGTATCATGTGCATATCTGAGGTTGTTGATATTTCTCCCAGCAATCTTGATTCCAACTTGTGATTCATCCAGCCTGGCATTTCACAGGATGTACTCTGCTTATAAATTAAATATGCAGGGTGGCAATATACAGCCTGGATGTACTCCTTTCCCAATTCGGAACCAGTCCATTGTTACTTCTTGACTTGTATACAGGTTTCTCAGGAAGCAGGTAAGGTGGTCTGGTACTTCCATCTCTTTAAAAGTTTTCCACAGTTTGTTGTAATCCACACAGTCAAAGGTTTTAGCATAGTCAATAAAACAGAAATAGATGTTTTTCTGGAATTCCATTGCTTTCTCTATGATCCAATGGATGCTGGCAATTTGATCTCTGGTTCCTCTGCCTTATCTAAATCCAGCTTGTACATCTAAATCCAGATTTAGATGTACAAGCTGGATTTAGATTTAGATTTAGATGTAATCCAGATAGATATCTGGATTTAGATGTACATGTACTGCTGAAGACTAGCTTGAAGGATTTTGAGCATTAGCTTGCTAGCATGTGAAATGAGTGCAGTTGTGTGGTAACTTGAACATTCTTTGGCATTGCCTTTCTTTGAGATTGGAATGAAAACTGACCTTTTCCAGTCCTGTGGACACTGCTGAGTTTTCCAAATTTGCTGACATATTGAGTGTAGCACTTTCACAGCATCATCTTTTAAGATTTGAAATAGCTCAGGTGGAATTCTGTCACCTCCACTAGCTTTGTTCATGGTAATGTTTCCTAAGGTCCACTTGACTTCACATTCCAGGATATCTGGCTCTAGGTGAGTGACCACACCATCGTGGTTATTCAGGTCCTTAAGACCTTTCTTGTATAGTTCTGTGTATTCTTGCCACCTCTTCCAAATCTCTTCTGCTTCTGTTAGGTCTTTGCCATTTCTGTCCTTTATTGTGCCCATCCTTACATGAAATATTCCCTTGCTATCTTCAATTTTCTTGAAGCAATTTCTATGCTTTCCCGTTTCTATTGTTTTCGTCTATTTCTTTCATTGTTCACTTAAGAAAGCTTTCTTATCACTCCTTGCTGTTCTCTGGAACTCTGTCTTCAGATGAGTATATCTTTCCCTTTCTCCTTTGCCTTTTGCTTTTCTTGTTTTCTCAGTTATTTATAATGCCTCCTTTGACAACTACTTTGCCTTCTTGCATTTCTCTTTCTTTGGGATGGTTTTGGTCACTGCCTCCTGCGCAGTGTTACAAACCTCATTCATAGTTTTTCAGGCACTCTATCTACCAGATCTAATCCCTTGAATTTATTCATCACTTCCACTGTATAAGGGATTTTATTTAGGTCATACCTGAATGGCCTAGTGGTTTTTCCTGCTTTGTTCAATTTAAGCCAAAATTTTGCTATAAAGTGCTGATGGTCCGAGACACAGTCAACTCCAGGTCTTCTTTTTGCTGGCTGTATAGATTTTCTCCATCTTCAGCTGCAAAGAATATAATCAGTCTGATTTCGGTTGACCATCTGGTGATGTCCATGTGTAGAGTCATCTCTTGTGTGTTTGGAAGAGGGTACTTGCTATGACCAGTGTGTCCTCTTGATAAAATTCTGTTAATCTCTTCCCTGCTTCATTCTCTACTTCAAGGCCAAAGTACTCTGGTGACTCAGCAGTAAAAAATCCACCTACAATTCAGGAAATGTGTGAAATGCAGGTTTGATCTCTGGGTCTGGAAGATCCTCTGAAGGAAGAAATAGCAACCCAGTATTCTCCTGGGAAAATACCATGGACAGAAGAGCCTGGTGTGCTGCAGTCTGTGGGGTTGCAAAGAGTGGGACACAACTGAACATGCACATACATCAGAATCAAAGCCTGCTGTCTCAGTAGATATCCAAAGCATATAGTGAGTTGTATGTATTCTTCATATGTCTTGGACATTAACGCTTTATCATATAGATGGTTTGCAAATATGTTTCCCATTCTGTAGGTTATCTTTTCCCTTCATTGATGATTCCTTTGGCTGTGCAGAACCTTTTTAATGTGGTATAGTCCTACTTGTCTATATGTTATTTAGCTGCTTTTGCTTTAGGTGTGATTTCCAAAAAATATGTTACCAATATCCATTTCAAGGAACACTTGTGCTTTGTTTTCTACTAGTTGTTTCATGGGTTTCAAGTCTTACATTTAAGTCTTTAATCCATTTTGAGTTAATTTTTGGCAGTGGTGTAAGATTCCTATCTTATACCAACATGAAACTACCTTCTTTTACATGTGACTATCTGATTTTCCCAGCACCATTTTGAAATATCCTTTTTTATCTCTAGGAATACTTCTTGTCTTCTTTGTCTACTATTATTATGGAGACACCAGGTATTTTTTCAGTTATCATTTGCGTGGCATATTATCTTCAGTCTTCTCTTTTTCTGTTTTAAAAATAAAGCATAGACTATAAACTATAGAATTGCTTTATATTTAGACACAGTTAGGCTTTTCTTGGGGGGGAGAATTTAACCCATTATATATAAAGTATATATTTTTATTGAACCCATTATATATAAAGCATTTATTTTTATTTGCATCCATCATCTTGCTATGGACTTCCCTGGTAGCTCAGACTCTAAAGAATCTGCCTGCAATTCAGGAGACCCAGATTCGATCCCTGGGTGAGGAAGATCGCCTGGAGAAGGAAATAGCTACTGACTACAGTATTCTTGCCTGGAGAATCCAATGGACAGAGGATCCTGGAGGGCTATAGTCTATGGTGTCGCAAAGAGTTGAACATGACTGAGACCCTAAGCACGCATGCACACATCTTACTATTTCTTTCACATTGTATCTTCCTGTTCTATTTTTTCTCCTTTCTTAACTTCTTTCGAATGACTCAATTTTATGTTTATATCTCCCACTATTCCCCCAATAATACTAGGATCTTCAAATTTATTAATCCACTATATTCCCTACCACACTTTCCATTATTGCTGTCATGTATTTTAATTCTATGCAAATTTTAAATGCAAGACATTTGTATTATCATTCTATTAACTTTTAAATGTATGCACATATTTACCCTTTCATGCGTTCTTCATTCTCTTTCATATTTCTTTTGTTTCCGTGTAGAATAATTTTATTCCTACCTCAATTATATCATCGTGCATTTTGTTTAAGAATAATGTACTGGTGACAGCATCTCTTACTTGCTGTTCATCTGACAATATCTTTATTTCACTTGCATTTTTGAAAAGTGTTTTCACTGTGTATGGAATTAAGGTTGGCCAGTATTTTATTTCAAGTTCAATGTGTTATCCTTTTAGTTTTCATTTCCATTGAGTAGCCAGTTGCCAAGTCATATTACTTTCACTTTGATTGTGATGTACTCTTTGCCCCTCAACCTGCTTTTAAGATTTTATATTTTGTCTTGGTTTTTGTCAGTGTAATCTTGATATGTTTAGGTGTAATTTTTATTAATGAATCTTTATTGTATTTTTTTGAAATTCTTGAATCTGTGTGTTTCATCAGTTTTTAAAAATTCCTGGCATCATCTCTTCAGATATTGTTTCTGTATCATTTTCTCTTTTTTTGCCTATGGATCACAAATTACTGGTATGTTGGAACTTTTTAATATGTCCAATATGTTTCTTATCCCCTTTTCTATATTTTACACCATTTTTATTCTCACTTTACACTGTTTAATTTATTGTTAAAGCCACCTATTTGAGATTTTAAGGCTGTTATTTTATTTTTATACTTTACATTTTCTATTTTGGACATTTTCTATATATTCTATTTTTAATGGTAAAATTCTTAAACTATTATTTTACTGAACATATTACAGTCTCCTTCAGGGGAATGGTTTTAAGGTCTACCAAGGATATCAAAACACATGGTTGCACAGGTCCCATAGTCAACATTCCACATCCTGTGCTTCTCATCTGTGGATTCAACTAACTGCAAATCACGTTGACTGTATTTATTGAAAAAAAAAAAAAAAGGCTTGGTTCAAGCCCCTGTTGTTCAAGTGTCAATAGTAATCATATTCAACAATTTCCTAGTCTACTAATTGCAAAATTTTTATCACCTATATGCTCGTTTCTAATATTTAATTCCACCCCAACCCCCACCCCCCACCCCAACCCACCCCCGTTTTGGGGCATCTCGTCCTAATCCTTAGGATGTTTACTAATTATCATCAAATTTTAGAACTTTTGTTTAAAGTTGTAGAGGCTCCAGATGACACTGTCTTCAATCAGGAATGGTTTAAACTTTCCTCTTTTGGACAGCATAATGAGAGATGATTACCTTTATCCACTGAGGGACCAAGATGGCACAAGTCTAGGTTGTGGTTTTGGTAAGGTTAAGACTGTGCTTCTGAGTAATTTCTGTTCCCAGGGCATAACCCTCCAGAGATTTCACCTAACAGCTTGTTGTTTTATCAGGGCCTCATGTCTTGGCAGGTCCTAACCTCTTACCTTTAGCTATTTGTCACAGCAAGACGGCTGAAAACTCCATTGTTTTTAGAAGATTTTTAACTTCACACCTTTACCTCCTGATAGGTACAGCTGTGCAATTCAGCAAATATTTTAAGGAGAAAACTGGTCATATGTTTGGCTCTTCATGTCTCTAATTTCGTGACTCCAGCCTTGTGAAAGCATCAAAAACTATTCTACATTCTCTCCTTCCCCTCCTGTCTCTGCTTACAGCCATTTGTCCAGGATAAACTCAGATTATTAGCCTCTGGCCTATATTCAGAATTGACAAATTGGAGAAAGCAACTACATAAAATCTGCTCACCTCTGCAAGATTCTACTGTCTAAAATGTTTGCCCTTCTTCACCTTGTAGCTTCTACAGAGCTCTAACTTATTTAAGCTGATGATTTATGTTGTTTCTTCTTTTTAATCCTGCTTTGCTAAGCATCCTTCGTAGTACTCCTGGTCTATTAAAACATACTCCATTTCACTTGGGAAGTAGGAGTCTGCATCTTACTTTTTTGAGGTATTAGTAACATCTAACATTTTATAATCTTCAAAACAATCTTATGACTTAGGTACTACTATTATTCCTCTTTTTCATATGGAAAAATGATACAAAGAGAGGTTAAGTAAGTTCCCAAAGTCACAGCTGGTAACATAGCCAAAATTTGAACTCAGGTAGCAAAGTCCAAGGGGCTTCCCAGGTGGTGCTAGTGGTAAAGAACCCACCAGCTGGTGCAGGAGACATGAGACATGGGTTTGATCCCTGGGTTGGGAAGATCCACTGGAGGAGGATATGGGAACCCGCTCCAGAATTCTTGCCTGGAGAATCCCAGGGACAGAGGGAGCCTGGCAAACTACAGTCCATAGGGTCGCAAAGAGTCAGACACGACTAAAACAACTTAACATATACACACAGCAAAGTCTGAAGTCCATAGTCTTAACCTCAGTGTTATTAAGAATATACATTTGAGATCTCTTCAGCAAATGATGACATTGTATGCAAATGTATGAATTTACTGTAATTCATGTGCCAATTCTTTAGTGTGAATAGATATTTATATTGCCTTTGGTTTGCATTTGGTTTTTAATTGGCTTCATCTTTTTCATTGTTGTTGCTCAGTCACTCAGTCATAACCAACTCTTTGCAACTCCATGGACTGCATCACGCCAGGCTTCTCTGCCCTTCACTATCCCCCAGGGTTTGTTCAAACTCACATCCATTGAATTGGTGATGCCATCCAACTATCTCATCTTCTGTCACCGCCTTCTTGTTCTGCCTTCAATCTTTCCCAACATCAGGATCTTTTCCAGTGAATCATCTTTATCTTTCTTAAGTTTTCCATTACAATGAGACTCAATGTACTTAGAGTACTAAAGAGAAGAACTATTGATGTTGTCTTGAACATTTTAGTTATGATCATTTCCTATTCTTATAATTTCCTCACAGTGTGCAAAAAAAAAGGTATGATTTAGCAATAGTAAAATCACTGTTTTGTTGTAACAAAGATACATATACTTTTATTTCCATATAATGTATATCGGTTGTATAAATTCCTGGCAGTTGATCTTTTTGGTCAGTCAATAAACACATTTAAAATTTTGGTATACATTGCTAAATTTTACTCTAAAACTGTCACACCACTTTATACTTTCTCTTAATTGTATGAGAATTTGTATTTCCCACAATCTCACCAATATTCACTATAATTAAAAGTTTTTAATATGCATAGAATTTAACTTTAAACAAGAATAAAAATTTAATGATTGTTTGCTTCCTTATCATTCCACCATTAAGATATTTGTTGAACCTTAGTAATTTGACTTTTCCAGTCTTTTTTTGAATTAGCTTGAGAAAAATATTTAGATCATATTTCATGTTTACATATGGATTTCAAACATTCTTCTAAAATTCTTTTTTATTTCTAAGTCCCTGATGCTGGGAAAGATTGAGGGCAGAAGGAGAAAAGGGTTTCAGAAGGTGAGATGGCTGGTGGCATCACTGAAGCAATGGACATGAACTTGGGAAAACTTCAGGAGATGGTGAAGGATAGGGAGGCCTGATGTGCTGCACTCCATGGGGTGGCAAAGAATTGGACACAACTGAGCAACTGGACAGTTAACAACAGTAAATTCTTTATTATGTTATTGGGTTTCCTGATACATCATTTTACCATGATGTGCTTTAGAACTAGAAAGATATAATCAATCAATATTTAATATTTCTTTCTGAGAATTTCTCAAGCATTCATTAATTTTTATCATATTCCATTGGGGTATAAATATGTATTCCATAAGAACTTGTTTTCTGTTGACAAATTTACTTGAGAAATACTGAATTAAGCAATATCAAACTACTCTTTTCCTTTCAGAGCTTTTCAAGTGGTCATGTGCTTTGTAACACTCCAAGAGGCAGGTATGATTTGTAGCATTTCTAAAACATATTTCACCAGAAAGAACTTTTTTTTTTTCAGAGAAGCTCATTGAATTAGTATTCTAGCAATTTTCCTGTATGTGGAAGAATTATGTACACATTGCAAATGCTAAGAGTGGCCAAAGATAATGGTCATTTATATTTAGAGGAAATGTCTTCAGATAAGAAGTTTTAGATAGGCTAATGATTATTGGCCATGTATTTATAAGATCTGGTATCAGCCAATTGTGTGACTAAAAATCATTTGAAACTATTGTACTACAGTTCAGTTCAGTTCAGTCCCTCAGTCGTGTCCGACTCTTTGCGACCCCATGAATCGCAGCACACCAGGCCTCCCTGTCCATCACCAACTACCGGAGTTCACACAGAGTCGCGTCCATTAAGTCCGTGATGCCATCCAGCTATCTTATCCTTGGTCGTCCCCTTCTCCTCCTGCCCCCAATCCCTCCCAGCATCACAGTCTTTTCCAATGAGTCAACTCTTCGAATGAGGTAGCCAAAGTACTGGAGCTTCAGCTTTAGCATCATTCCTTCCAAAGAAATCCCAGGGCTGATCTCCTTCAGAATGGACTGGTTGGATCTCCTTGCAGTCCAAGGGACTCTCAAGAGTCTTCTCCAAAACCACAGTTCAAAAGCGTCAGTTCTTCAGTGCTCAGCCTTCTTCACAGTCCAACACTCACATCCATACATGACCACAGGAAAACCAATAGCCTTGACTAGACGGACCTTAGTCGGCAAAGTAATGTCTCTGCTTTTGAATATGCTATCTAGGTTGGTTATAACTTCTCTTCCAAGGAGTAAGCGTCTTTTAATTTCATGGCTGCAGTCACCATCTGCAGTGATTTTGGAGCCCAAAAAACTAAAGTCTGACACTGTTTCCACTGTTTCCCCATCTATTTCCCATGAAGTGATGGGACCGGATGCCATGATCTTCATTTTCTGAATGTTGAGCTTTAAGCCAACTTTTTCACTCTCCTCTTTCACTTTCATCAAGAGGCTTTTTAGTTCCTCTTCACTTTTTGCCATAAGGGTGGTGTCATCTGCATATCTGAGGTTATTGATATTTCTCCCAGCAATCTTGATTCCAGCTTGTGTTTCTTCCAGTCCAGTGTGTCTCATGATGTACTCTGCATATAAGTTAAATAAGTAGGGTGACAATATACAGCCTTGATGTACTCCTTTTCCTATTTGGAAACAGTCTGTTGTTTCATGTCCCATTCTAACTGTTGCTTCCTGACCTGCATACAGATTTCTCTAGAGGCAGGTCAGGTGGTCTGGTATTCCCATCTCTTTCAGAATTTTCCACAGTTTATTCTGATCCACACAGTCAAAGGCTTTGGCATAGTCAATAAAGCAGAAATAGATGTTTTTCTGGAACTCTCTTGCTTTTTCCATGATCCAGCGGATGTTGGCAATTTGATCTCTGGTTCCTCTGCCTTTTCTAAAACCAGCTTGAACATCAGGGAGTTCACTGTTCACGTATTGCTGAAGCCTGGCTTGGAGAATTTTGAGCATTACTTTACTAGCATGTGAGATGAGTGCAATTGTGCGGTAATTTGAGCATTCTTTGGCATTGCTTTTCTTTGGAATTGGAATGAAAACTGACCTTTTCCAGTCCTGTAGCCACTGCTGAGTTTTCCAAATTTGCTGGTGTATTGAGTACAGCACTTTCACAGCATCATCTTTCAGAATTTGAAATAGCTCAACTGGAATTCCATCACCTCCTCTATCTTTGTTCATAGTGATGCTTTCTAAGGCCCACTTGACTTCACTTTCCAAAGTGTCTGGCTCTAGATGAGTGATCACATCATCATGATTATCTGGGTCTTGAAGATCTTTTTTGTACAGTTCTTCCGTGTATTCTTGCCACCTCTTCTTAATATCTTCTGCTTCTGTTAGGTCCATACCATTTCTGTCCCTTATTGAGCCCTTCTTTGCATGAAATGTTCCCTTAGTATCTCTGATTTTCTTAGAGATCTCTAGTCTTTTCCATTCTGTTGTTTTCCTCTATTTCTTTGCATTGATTATATTTACCACATTTCAAAAAGCCTTTCTACAATTCTTTATGTGAATAACAAATTATCTCTGTTGAATGGTATCTCTATGTGATGTTTCTCAAATCTTCATGCAGTGTATAATTGATGTTTCAACTGATCTCAGAACCCAGAATAATGAAATCAGCACTGAATTGTTATTTGTTATCATTTAGCTAAGAATATTTTCAGTGTAATTGATAAGAAGACAGTGATTTTACTCTTGGAGATCACATCTTGTTTGCAAACAGTGGAAAAATTGTGATAATAAGAAATGGTTATAATTTATAATGCAAGTTTTCAAGAGATCATCAGTAGTTCTTGTCTTTATTACTCTAAGTTTCTAAGCATATTAAGAATGAGTCTCATTGTAATGGAAATATTAAGATTAAGCCAGTTTAAAACCAAATGGTTATCTTCTAAACATATTTGATAATATTTTACAAAAATATTAACAAACATGCATTCATTTATCTTCAATAATAATTGATATTATAACATTTTAATTTCAATGAAAGAATTTGGATGATCTTTTAACGGTGTGAAAGCTAAAAATTTGGAATAGCTTACTATTTTTTTTTTTTGCTTCCTCCTGAATAAACTGCCTTCATTCTCCCGCTGATCCATTGATGCTAAATATATTTGGTTTTGCCAAAATAAGAATGTTTATGTCCTTCCCCACCCCAAATCATTTGTTGAAATCTAAATCTGCAAGGTGATGGTATTAAGACATGCTTAGGTCCTGAGGGTGTAGCTCTAATGAGTGGGATTAGTGCCCTTATAAAAAGAGGCTCCAGAGAGATTCCCAGCCCCTTCATGTGAGGACACAGTCAAAATATTCCACTATCTCTGAACTAACACATTAGTCCCATCAGACATTGAATCTGCTAGAACTTCTAATCTCTAGAATTGTGAGAAATGCAAGTTTATTGTTTGTAGGCCATCCACTTTATCTTTGCCACAGCAGCTCAAGTAGACTAAGATAGGAAACTGGTACCAAGAGTGGTGCACTGCCATGACAAATACCTAAAAATGTAAGAGTAGCTTTGGAAATGGATATTGGTTAGAGGCTGAAAGAGTTTCAAAGTTTATGCTAAAAAAAAAAAAGCCTACATTCCATGAGGAGACTGTCGAGGACGATTCTGGTGAGGGCTCAAGGAAGAGAGCTGTACAGAAAGCCTCAATCTTCTTAGAGAATACCTAAGAGGTCACAAAGAGAATGTTGGTAGAAATATGGAAAGTGGAGGCCATTCTGATGGGTCTTAGAAGAAAATGAAAAACATATTGGAAATTGGTTTACCACAGGTGATAAACCTGGGTAGCATCATCCAGGTACTGTCCCTCCCAGCCAGCAGAGTGCACAAGCCATGGGGGCATGGCTACCTCCATGTTTCAAAAAATGCCCAGAGATCTTCAGGGCCAAGGCAGAGAGTGGCAAAGGAGGTGGAGCCACCTGAGAAAGCCCCAAGCAGGGCTATGCCCAGCTGAGCAGTGGGAACAGGGCTACTCTCCTGGTTGAGCTGCATCCTGCAAACTCATCATGGAGAAACCAGGCTCCAAAGTGTCCAGAAAGTGAGACATCTAGCCTTGGCGTATACTGTTATTTGCCCCATTAAGTTTTGGACTTATATTGGACTTGTTAATCCTTTTCTCTTTCCTATTCTTCCATTTTGAAATTGGAATGTCTACCCTATGCCTGTACCACCATTGTATTTTGTAAGCCCATAACATCTTTGTTTTCACAGGTTCGCAGCAAGGGAAGCAATTTGTCTCAGGATGAATCATATTTTGACTCTTGTCCATATCTATTTTAGAGGAAACTTAGATGAGACTTTGAACTTGGACTTTGGAGTTGATGTCATGTGAGGATATGAATTTGGAGAGACCCAGAGGCAGAATGCTATGGACTGAATGTCTTTCCCAAAATTCATGTGGAAATCTAATGCCCCAAGTGATGGTATTCTGAGGTGGGGCCTTTGAGTGGTGCTTAGAGGTCATGACCTGGGTTCGATCCCTGGGTTGAGAAGATTCCTGGAGAAGGGAAAGGCTACCCACTCCAGTATTCTGGCCTGGAGAATTCCATGGATTGTATAGGCCATGGGGTCTCAAAGAGTTGGACATGACTAAGTGACTTTCAGTTTCTTTCACTTTCACTTTAGAGGTCATGAAAGTGGACCCGTCATGAATTATAAGAGATTAAAGTCCCTACAAAAGTGGCCTAATAAAGCTCCCTTGTCCCTTCTGCTATGTGAGCTTATAGTGAAAATACAGGTATAGTTGTCTATGAGAAAACTGACTCTGATCAGGCATTGAATCTGCTAGTGCCATGATCTTGAACTTCTCAGCCTCCAGAACTGTGAGAAATAAGAGTTTATTGTTTATAATCCATGCAGTTTGTACTAGTTTTGTTATAGGGGCCAAAATGGACTAAGACAATTACTTTAGAAATATTTGTGAGATCTCTAATTGTACACATAGCTCAGAATTGCATGTCTATGGCAAGAACATTAGACACTAGTGGGAAAGAGCTATTACTAGCTATGACTCATTTGTTAGGGTTTTGTTTACAATTTCATCCAAATGGTTTATCACTTCTTACCTTGTAAATACATTCATTCTAATAATAAAAACAGTATTAAGGGAAATTCCAAGCAAGGAAAGTAAGCCTACATACTTAATACAAACTAGTGAAATGCATATATACATTACCGACCAGTGGATAGTACTGGCTGCAATAACAGAACTTCAGTTTAAACAAATCTTTATTATGGTTTACAATACACTTAAACACACCACTAATTAATTTTCCCGTAGTTGAATAGTTCACTGTATGTTTACATTCATTCACATTTAGGGCTAAATTCTGCCTAGTTCAGAATAACAATATGCCTGAAGATTTTTGAACGGTTGCTTGCCGAGTGTTATGTACTCAAACAGAAGGAACTACAAAGATAGGGAAGAGAGAAAGTAAATACTTCTGCCCTAAAATCAGACATTATAACCTTGTTTCTTAAAGTAAACACTTGTAATTTTTTACTCTTTTTTCCCTAATCTGTCAGAATGTTTTTAACTATTTTCATGAGGCAGTAAAAAATACGCAGAAACAGCAATTAGAGAACTCCCAGAAGGGGGAGCTCTGGTGCCCTGAGAAGACCGCAGAGCCCAAGAGGAAGAAGAGACTTCGCTTCTTTCCTGGCCCATACGCAGTGAAGAGCCACGGATTCTATTTACTCTTACCCTCCCAAACTTCCCTTTCTTTTCTACAGAAGGCTTCTCCTCCTTTTTCCATGTGGGAAAGTTGCACATGGTTTGCCGTTGTTTCAGACCCCGAATTGCAATTCTATGCTGATCCCAAATATGCCCATCATTGCTGGAGAAGTAACTCAATTTGTTTCTGGTCAACTAAGCACACCGCAACTCTGATTCTAACCCCTTGTCGGCTTGAATGTCTATTTGCCATCAGACCTCATAGTTCATTTAGTAGTATTTTTAGTCAGATATTTGCTTGGCCTATGTACATATATGTTTGTAAGTAACAGAGGTGGACTTGAAAGCTTCCCTTCAAGTGTGTGTGTCTGTGTGTGTATGATAATCTGCACACGAATTTCAGAGTAACTCATGATTTTATGGATAAATAAAACCTTTGGAATATGGTTCCTCATGGAGTTACTTGCTTTTCTCGCACCCATATGCTATTATTTATAAAATATAGTCAATATTAACTCCTTTAAAAAATGTCCAAAGAGTGAATATATATAGAGTACTTTAGGATACTATTTTAAGGTTTATAAGATATTTGCTTACATGTCCATGAAGACAAACTGAGAATTGCTTTTCTCTTTCAAGTAAAACTTGCACCTAAATATATATACAATATAATTTGCCTTACTCTTTAAATACCTGTAACATCAGAAAATCTTTCACTGCTAAGGGACAAAGAAACAAAGGGAACAAAAAACCACTTTCTTAAGCATCCTTGCCAAGAGGAACTGTTCTGTCATTGTCTCTTGATCATCATTTTCATCCAATTTTGGCTAAAACAAGGACAGGATTGTTCACTAATTACCAATGTCAAGACATAACAATTTGACCTAAAACTTAAGGTGAAAATGAACAAAGCCAAAGTGTCATTTAAAACAGCAATAAATTGTAGTGGCAAGGAAAACAATTTGTTATACACTAAGATGAACATAAAGCATATTTTTTCTTCTGCAATTTGTAGCATTGATATAAGTAGCAATTTATAATGTTCACTTGTCATCACAGTAGTGCTTAATAAATCTAAGAAATGAGGCTATATTTGAATTCAGGGTTCATAAGAATTCTTCAATAAACTGGCCTTCTTTTAAATGAAAGAAGGGCATTTGTATTGAAAAGCAATTATTAGAATTTAATTTTATCAGCAAGGAGGATTAATCACCTACTTAAAATGATAATTTTGGATAATGAAGTTGCTAAGAAAAATTTTTCTTTTTTTGCACTTCCTGATTTTATGACGATTTTAGTCAGGTGCTATTTCTCTAACTTTGCCAGGATGATTAATCATTATTCATAACTTTAGTGTTGTCATTATTATTTATTTATTGACTGTTGAGAGAAAATCCAATTCTACAAACTCTGGAGTTCAAACTTATATAGGTATATTTGCCATTTTATTCCACATAATCCAGTTAAAATGAATAACATAAAGTGAAAAGTGAAATTTTAATATTAACTGCATTCAGAATGCATCATTCATAGTTGAAAATAGGTTTATCATTGAAAATGCATGTTTTTCATTACTAGAGGTTAATCCAATCTATTACACCTCTAATTAAAATATGAAATGTGACCTAATTAAAATATGAAAGAGATATTTAGCACAAGTAGCTATAGGGGACATGAAAACTAAATTGTCAATAATACCCACTGGTCTTAACATCTTATTTTGATCATGTCTATTTCTGTGAAAAAAATGTATTTAATAATTAGATTTCTAAATAAAAATATAACCTTATTTTTGAATTTAACTTTTGTTGATAAATTTAAAATATGTACCATGTGGATGCATATTATAATATTGTTATATAAAATCAAGTCTTTGTAGAAGTTCATTTTTATTCAGTTAATGCATACTTTATGCCTGTTAGATGATGATTCATTACTTCTTTGAATTTTGATAATGGTCTTTAAAATTATCTTGGTAGCTGATACAACAAAGGTAAATAATATTTTAAATTTAAGAGAAAGGCATCTTTAAAACAATCTCACACAGCTTTATATGATTGCTATGGTATCAGGTTAATATATAGACTTAGTAATAAATATGAACAAGGAACAGTATGACTTTGACAATAAAAAACATTAGTAGTAATTATATTTTAGTGTTTTTATGAATATTACCAGACACACAAAAGCCACAAGGTTTCTGAATATTTAAAACAAAATTCAGACTTCTTTACAGACTTTAAGCTACCTGATACACTTGTGTGAAATTTAAATGTTTGTGGTATATTGTAGAAATGGAAGCATTTGATTGTTAATAGATATAAGAAAATCCCCTCAATATTATCATTAGCTCTAGAGTGACAGTGTTATCAAAATGTATAGTCTAAGGACCAAAATGATTTTACAGAGTTTGTCTATTTGCAAACAAATTTATCTCATTTTTGGTGAGACAAGATAAAGAGAAATTTAAAACTGTATCACAAGTTGAAGCAAAAACTTGAAAAGGTGGAACAACTGTTGTTTAAAATCTGAGAAGCATCCTATCGTTGAACGTTCATTCTCATGCTTGAATTTTCATTCAACATGCATGCAGCTATATATCAGATAGAGTCTCTGCCTTCCTGCTTCCCAAAGATTCACGACCTTGCAAAGAAGCCCTCCTGTAGACATACTTGCACTGTGGCTTTATAAGTGCTATTATGTCGGGTTGGCCAAAAATTTTGTTTAGGTTTTTCCATAAGATGTTATATAACAGAAGTATTTAAAAGGTATGGTGGTGGCACAAAGCATGGAATAATCACTTCTCTTTGAGGGGTATGGTAAGAAAGAATAATCGATTCTTCTGAGGCTTTGGGGATAATATATATTAGAGAAGACTTTGATGAGGAGTTATTGAGATGATTTTTGAAGAATAAGTGAGAATGTCTTAAATGATAGGTAAGGGCATTCTAGGCCTAAAGAGCAAAGTATATAGAAGCATAAAAGTGAGAAAAAGCACTATATGGCATTCAGATAAAGTGAGATAATAGAGAGAGATGGAAATGGGGAAGATTATGAGATGCTCACTACAGAGGGCTTGTACACCATCAAATGAGCTTCATACTATAGTAATGCAGAGATAAGGATTAATACAACTTCCAGCCATATTCCTAAAAAATTTTAAAATTTTAAGTTGGCAAACATTGTATATAGACTTCTGAGTTTTTTAGTGGATACCAAGTAGCAAACCCTTATACGTATTTTAATGCATATTAAAATTCAATATTTCTCTTCAGTGATTTATCTGAAAACTTAAAAGAGCAACTTAAAAAACATTGCTTTGGCTAACATGGAAAGAGGGACATTAGAATTCTAGGGTGTTGAGATTTCCTAAACAAATATTTAAACAATGATATCTGACCACCCTAGCTAAGATGGATAATCCAGTTTAACAATTCTCACAGAGTCTTCCATCCCTGGTGATTATTGTACTTTATCCTTGATCATATCAACATCTTGCAGTCACAAAGTGAGTTAAATAAAGAATGGGAGACAAGATTGAAATATTCTGTCAACTTCAAAAACTTACATAGTCAAGAATGAGGATGGAGAATGAGGAAACTGGTGATTTCTCTTCAGACTCTAATACAATTCTTTTTCTTTCCAGCTTTATTGAGGTATAATTGACAAACAAAAATTATATCTATTTAAGATGTATAACTTGATGTTTGAGATACATTGTGAAATAATCATCACAATCAAGATGCATAGTCATCACCATACACAGTTACTTTGTGTGTATGAACACTTAAGATCTACCCTCTTAGCAAATTTCTAGTACACAATAGAGTAGTGTTAATTACAATCACATTGCTGTACATTAGATCCCCAGAAATTATTTCATCTAGCACAACTGAAACCCTAGTTTTTACAAGATGCAAGTCTAGAATGCTATCCATCTATGTTCTAATATTCTATGTTACTATGATATTTCCATATTCTGTTTTATTTATTCTTTTAAAAATTATTTATTTATTTACTTTTGGCTGTGCTGGGTCTTCATTGCTGCACATGGGCTTTCTTTAGTTGTGGCAAGCAGGGGCTGCTCTCTAGTTGTCCTGCATGGGCTTCTCATTTCGATGTCTTCTCTTGTTGCTGAGCATGGTCTCTAGGACATACAGGCTCAGTTACTGTGGTGCACTGGCTTAGCTCCTCTGCAGCATGTGGGATCTTCCTGGATCAGGAATCAAACCCGTGTCTCTGGAATGGGCAGGTGGATTCTTTACCACTGAGCCACCAGGGAAGCCCCTCTATGTGCTCTTTTAAATTCATTCCCCAAATTAATAGCCTACATATTGAAGCAATGTTACACATTACAGGATTTAGAAAAAGAGCCTTACTGGAAGGCTATTGTTTTCACCTATGATGGAAATCAAGGGTGATTTCTGGCAGTAAATTTCTGGGCCTACCCTACTTTTGTGTCAGTAAGAGGTACAATACAGTCATCCTTTTCAGATAAACAGTCATTAATAGATGTTTGTTAGCTCCCTGTCATATGCTCAAATCTGTATACTAGGATTAGTAAAAAGCTCCAAGCAAGAAGAAAACACAACACATGCCTTAATAAACAGGAGGAAGTTATGCACTAGCTGTGAAGATGGTATGTATATTCATCAAAAAGCTGGACAACAGCACACGATGTGTATGTAAGCTAAAGTAATACAGATGATATTGTGGAAATTTGTAAAATTTATATAGCTTAATTTCATCTATGAACCATCACTTTTCCTCTGTTGTTCATCTTTTCATGAAGATAGTGATAATAACCTACTACCTTCCTTAAGGGGACAATTAGAAAGATAAATGAACTAACCTTTGTAAAAGGGTTTGAACTCAGAGAGAAGAAGATATTAGGAAAATACAATGAAAAGGAGCTTATAAATCAGGGCTGATTTGGTTATAACAGAAAGAATAATAAATCATTCCTTTGTTTACTTTCATCATCTTCTGTATTTAACAATTAAGCCTTTTAAAATACCTGGTATTTAAACAGGCAAAAATAACAGTGAATTGCCCAAATCATACTAATTTTTTTTAAGCACAGTGCCTGTTTTTAGCCATGCCTTCATTTTAAAAAGTTTAGCCATGCCTTCATTGTAAAAAGTTCCTTTAATAATAGTCTGAAATAATAGAGGAAAACACTGAATGCATCTATTTGTCAGTAATTACAAGGCATTATTTTGCAGGGGGAAGGAGAGGAAGAAATTTCCTTGGTTTTAATTTTTTTGAAATTTCTAAAATACCTTTTCCATCAGGATTCACTATAAGAGTATTTACCTATTTTAAATTAATTATACAGTGTTTTGTTTTCCCCAGAGTGATCTTCAAGGACCCAAGCCTAATATCACCAACAATTCTTTTGATTACTGAGGGAGAATGATTCTTTTGAACAGGTATGGTGTGGTGTTCTGAATTTGATATTTTTTTTTTTTTGGCAGTTTATGTTGTGTTCCACAGATATATCACCTTCAAGACTCTAAATGATGTCTTTGAGCTATATATTTTTAAACCACAGCTTCAATTCACATATGTGGGACTGAACATTTCTTTCTTTAATCCTTGGTTCCCTCCCTCCCTTCCTTTCTGTTTTCCTTTTCTTTTTGCAACTCAGCTGAAGAACGTTGATTTATTCAGACACCTTTGTTCACGGGACATAATCAGTCACCAACCTGTGTAAAGCACCTTTTCAGTCTGCTTGTACATTGCATTGGTTCATTCATGTACTTATTAACTTCATTCATTCACTCATTCATGCATGCATTCTTTTTTAACTTCACTTTCTACTTCCTTTCCTCTTTATATATATAGATAAGCATTATAATATATTTAATATATTTTTTGTTTAAATGTATACTTTGAAAATGTATGTCTCAATCTGCTCTGCTTGGTTGCAGGTAGCTGTCTCCTCCCTAAACATATGTTTATTTTGTATATGTTTATAATTTATATAAATGGCATTAATTTTAAATAATTGTTAAAACTGACAGCACTTTTCATGTGTCAGATGCTGTTCTAAGCACCTTTATATATACAAAGTCATTTAATCATCACAGCAATATTACGGTGTAACTACTGTTATTATGCACATAAATAGAAGAAGAAATTAAGACACAGAAAATTTAAGTAACTTGACCAAGATCATAAACACAATGAGAAAGAAGAGCTGGGAAAATAAAACCATATGTCTGGATGTCATATCCATACTCAACAACCTGTCAAATTGCATCTTGTCACGTAGTATTATAATATGTTTAAACTGGTTTTTTAGAGTTCATCTCTGTTGCTATGTGCGTGTGCCAAGTCGCTTCAGTCATGTCTGACTCTTTGCAACCCTATGGAAGTAGCCCTCCAGGCTCCTCTGTCCATGGGATTCTCCAGGCAAGAATACTGGAGTGTGTTGCCATGCCCTCCCCCAGGGGATCTTCCCGACCCAGAAACTGAACCCACGTCTTTTATGTCTCCTGCATTGGCAGGCAGGTTCTTTACCACTCATGCCACCTGGGAAGTCCTTTTATAGGTTTAGGCAACTTTTTGTCTTAATTCTCATCAAGGGTTCCAAGTTGATCTTCAGTACACTAGCATGTATGGACCAGGACAGAGGTGGAGGTCAGGATGGGTGTAACCAAAGGGGCCCTGAGAAATATTCTCTAGGAATGTGTCAGTGATATTTCTTAATTTATACTTAATAACAAACTCATTTTGAAACTATTCCAAAATAGGAAATTTCTGGTGATTTAAGCACAACTGAAAAAACCTGTATTAGTTTGGTAGGGCTGCCATAACAAAGTACCACAGACTAGGTAGATTAATAACAGAAATTTATTTTCTCACAACTATAGAGGGTAGAAATCCAAGTTCAAAGTGCCAGCAGGTGTTGGTATCTTCTGAGGGCCTTAAGAGAAGAATTTGTTCCAATCCGCTCTCCTTGGTTGCAGGTAGCTGTCTCCTCCCTATGTCTTCACAGGTCTTCGCTTTGTATGTCTGTGTCCAAATTTCATCTTCTTATAAGGACTCCAGTCATATTGGATTATGGCCCAGCCTAATGACCTCATTTTAACTTAATTACCTCTTTAAAGTTTCTCTCTTCAAATATGAGCACATTGTTAAGGTACTACCGGTTAGGACTGCCAACATACGAATTTGAAGGGGACACAGTCCAGCTCACAACAACATGTAAGGGACAAAGCTAGACCATGGCTTTACTATGTATTAAAGGTAATGTTGCTCTTATGAAAATATTATAAGATGATTCTATCAACAAACATATACTGGAAATCTGTTATGTGCCAAGAACTAGGCTAAGAAACCAGAGAAGGAGAATTTGATGAATAAGTAATTTCCAGATGGTGAGGCTTCCATTATTACCATTATTGCTGAGGAAAATTTCAGAATCACATTGGGATAGCATTTTCAAAGCAGAATGGATTCAAAGCAGGGAGTGTTTTTTCCCCGTGATGCTGTATTTCTTTGAAATCATGTTTTTTCTCCCCTTCTGGATCTTTTTAAACTTAAATTCCTCACACAATCTGTTCACCACAATAATCCTGACCCTCAGTCAAATGTCACTCCTTTTTAAACCACTTACTCCTGCACTCTTTCTTTTACCAGTTGACCTGGTAGTGGTTGATTAATTCATAAGCACACAGATTATACTTAAGCTCTGTGCCAACCAAAGCACATTGTATCCAGACTTCTAAGGTAAAGAGGAAAACATGCACCTTAGATCCAAAAGAGCAAAGAGCAAGAGTGAAAGGTTGAACTTGTTTAATATTACAAGGCAATGAATTTTCACAGCATTTAGATTCTAATCTGCTTCATGATTCAGTATATCTGAGGTTAACCAGAGCCATAATCAAGAAAGAAGAGGGCATTTGTGTGAGCTGGAAGAAAGTTTAGAAATAATCTAAACAAAGCATTTACTAGTGAATACCAGCTCAGTCGTATCTGACTCTGCAACCCTATAGACTGTATGTAGCCTGCCAGGCTCATCTGTCCATGGAATACTGGAGTGGGTTGCCATTTCCTCCTCTAGGAAATCTTCCAGCCCAGGGATTGAACCTACGTCTCCTGCACTGCAGGCAGAGTCTTTACCACTGAGCCATCTGGGATTTTACAAATCAAACATAGTACCTCATAATTGTGTATCCCATAAATAATAGCCAGTCTGCTATTGGCCTAGCTGATTGACTGAGTGGCAAGGTGGTTCCAAAGTTACACTAACAAATGCCTGAGTTTAGAGAAAAATTCCTCCAATTCCCATGCAATGGAGTCCGCATGTGTTTTATCTAACATAAACTGGAATGGTTGTTGAAAAGTCCACAGAGTCCAGCTTTTTTAATTGAAAAAATATATATACTCATATATAAAAATACCAATGCCAAGTTAAATGCTTGAGATTAGACCTATAAAACAGGTTATTCTCAGCAGAGTAGTGTATTATTTTTTGGCTTTGATATTTCCTGTCAACTTACAAAGAATCCATTGTGAATGTCCTGCTTCTAACTTCTTTCAGAGAGGATTTGCCTGAGCTCTTTTTGCTGACTCTTAGTGTAACTACATTCCATTTAAAGAAAGGGGAAGGGAATAAAAGTTTTCTAGCTAAGCAATATTTATAATATGACACGGTTTCCAATATAAGCAGTTACATTATCTATTTTTTAACTCCTTAAATGAAGCTATTAACATGTTGTACGTCTCAGAACTGGCTTGTTTCTAAACCTAACCATTAGCATACTGCCTTTCATGCCACAAACATGTTAATTATGTAATAGATATTATTTTTAGGTTTCCTTTGATTTCAAATAATTGTATTAAAATATTTGAGCTATATGGAAGGATATTTTCAGACTCTAATAAGAAAAATTATATTGGACCAGAGCAAGGGAATGCTTCAATTAAAGGAGCATTTGCATTCAAATTAATTTTCTAGTCAGACTTGTTACACATTTTATTGCAACCCTTATCAGCCATTCCTTATGGGTATGAGATAAGATAACAATGATTTGCACTAGAAATATTAAACACAGTATTAAAAATTATTTTAAATAACTGCATTTAGTAAAAATATTAAACTGTATTTAAAAATACGTGAGTAGTGAAGAAGCTTGTAAACATTCTCTTTCTAGCCTTAAACACTTATTTTAACATCTAGCATACTCACTCTCTAGAGTTGGTAATACCCACTAGGATGGATTAACTCATGATTATTTAAATTGATTTTGCTGTTTATCAACTCTTACTCAGCAAATGGCAAGCTTGCTGACACAGCAGTGTAGATCCTTCCTCCCAGATTCTATCAGTCCTTTAATTCAGTGCAGGTCTATCACTGCTGTTTCAATATGAAGATCTTTAATGTACCACTGTAAAACTTCTAGAAATTACATTAGGGACTTTCTGTTGTTTGGGGGCTTTGAAAGGAGCAACCAGATAAGAATAAAATGCAAATAGCTTCACTCAGTCTTTGAAGAAATTTTTATGTGATTTTTACTGGTGCATACAATGTATTTAGAAAAGACAGAGGAACCAGAGATCAAATTGCCAATATCCTTCAATCATAGAAAAAGCAAGAAAATTCCCCAAAAAAAAAAACATCTACTTCTGCTTTTACTTGACTATGCTAAAGCTTTTGACTGTGTGGATCACAACAAACTACAGGGAATTTTTTAAGAGATGGAAATATCAACCCATCTAACCTGCCTCCTGAGAAGCCTGCATCCAGTTCAAGAAGCAACAGTTAGTACTGGACGTGGGACAATGGACTGGTTCCAAATTGGGAAATGGGTATGTCAAGGCTGTAAATTGTCATCCTGTTTATTTAACTTATATGCTTAGTACATCATGCAAAATACCGGCTGGATAAAGCACAAGCTGAAATCAAGATTGCTGGGAGAAATATCAACAACCTCAGATATGCACATTATACCACTCTAATGACAGAAGGTGAAGAGGAACTAAAGAGCCTCTTGATAAGGGTGAAAGAGGAGAGTGAAAAAGCTGGCTTAAAACTCAGCATTCAAAACACTAAGATCATGATATCTGGTCCCATCACTTCATGGCAAATAGATGAGAAAGTGGAAACAGTGACAGATTTTATTTTTGGGGGGGAGCTCCAAAATCACTGCAGATGGTGACTGCAGCTGTGAAATTAAAAAACACTTGCTCTTTGGAAGAAAAGATATAACAAACCCAGACAGTGTATTAAAAAGCAGAGACATCACTTTGCCGCCAACCGTGCATATAGTCAATTCCAGTAGTCATGTATGGATGTGAGAGTTGGACCATAAAGACGACTGAGCACCAAAGAATTGATGCTTTTGAATTGTGATGCTGGAGAAGACTCTTGAGACTCTCTTGAATAGCAAGGAGATCAAACCAGTCAACAGTAAAGGATATCAACCTTGAATATTCATTGGAAGGACTTATGCTGAAGCTGAATCTCCAATACTTTGACGACCTGATACAGAGAGCTGACTCATTGGAAAACACCCTGATGCTGGGAAAGATTGAGGGCAAGAAGAGAAAGAGGTGACAGAAGATGAGATGGTTGGATGACATCACCGTCTCAATGGACATGAGTCTGAGTAAACTCTGGGAGATAGTGAAAGACAGAGGAACCTGGCATGCTGCAGTCTAATGGGTTGCAGAGTTGGACATGACTTAGTGACTGAACAACAATGTATTAGGAGTTGAAATACTGAAGCACACTCATATAACTTTAATACTTCTGAAGAATTTTTTACAAAGATTAACTTCTGCCTATAGTTTGTTATTCTAAGTTTCTTAATTCAAAGCAATCAATTCCTTGTCATCTCTTAAAAGCCTGCTCTCATTTATAAGTGCTACTCTTTTTTCTATTCTATGGATTATCTTCACCACTATTCTTCCATAGCCATCTTTTCAGCCTTATAGTTCAATCAAGTGGAACAGAGACCTTTTGTTTATATTAAAATTTGGATTATCACTATTTCTTTCCTCTGTATGTTAAACAGAGAATTGAAAACTGGCAGTTAATAACATGATCGAGTGGATAAAGTTTAACAAAAATTTTTAATAAGTTTCCTTTTATCAAGAGTATGAATGTTCTGTCTTTTCTACAGCTAACTCTTCCTAATGTGTTCTTTTCCATTTCTCTCAAGGCTACTCCAGAAACTTTACTGAATTATCATGCTTCTTTAGTTTTGATTTCTTCTTTTCCACTGATTTCCTGTTTGGCATATAGAAATAAATGGGATTGTCCATTTATAAAACACCTCCCTTGAGCTGGTAACTCCTCAAGCTACTGCTCTCTTTTCTTCTTTTCTTTCAAGCTTCTTGAAAGACTATTCATCTCTGGAAGATCTCCACTTGCTTTGACTTTCCAATCCACTGCCATAGTTTTTGTACCAACTACTTCACTGAAACTATTGTCATTGACTCCTTTTTAGTTTTAAACACAGACTCCTTGGTTGCTAAATCCAGTTTGCCTCTTAAGTACCCCTAACTTGCTGTATCTCCAGCAGTTGATAAGAAAGTCATACCATATATTTCTTTCAGAAATTCCTTCTCATATTTTTTCCAGATTACTACTTTTCAACTCACTCTCCTACATTTCATCTTATAATTTTTCTTTGCTGCTTTCTTTTCCTCCAACTTCTAAATATTAATATTCACCAAAAGTCTTACTTTTGGCCATCTTCTCCAAACATCCCCTTGGTGTTTGGAAAAACACCAAAAGTTTTTCTGAAAAAATAATGCAACCAAATGATATTATATGCAATTTAGGTACAGATAACTTCAAAATCCATCTCCTCAAACTTGACCTGTGTTTCAGACATATATGAATTTACTAGTAGTATTCACCAAGGGCTTTAAATATAGCAAATCTCAAATCAAACCCATATTTCCTCTATAATCAAAACCTGTTCTTACTTCTGAATTCCACATGTCATATCATGTCATCTATTTCTTCCCCTCTCAAGCTCCTAGATTAAACATTGACTCTTCACTCCCCTTCAATATCCACATTTAATACTTCACTGATTCAACCAATTATAACTCCTAAATTCTTTTCAAATATTTTTATCCTCCCCATCCCTACTTTCACTATTGAAAGAATTCAGAACATGCCACCCCAAGATATGCTGCTTTGCCATATTGATTATTTTAAGTTGAATGCATTTGAGAAAGGGTAAATGCAAAAAGGGATCTTTGACCTCTCCCCCTTTTTACATAAAAATAAGTCATAGAATACTTTATGAGAAAAATACCCTCTCTGTATTAGGAAGAGAAGAATACTTTTATCACACAAGACTGGGAGTTGATGCCAAAATGGATCTGTATAGAAAACCTACTAAAATAATTCTTATCTTCTGTGTTTCCCCTGTATATTTCCTACTCACTGTCCTCAAATTTACTGCCTTTAGCTCAAACTCTTTTGTCTCATCTCTTTCTTACAAATGTTTATATAAGCTCTTAGTCCTAACTGCTTCTTTGGATTGTCACTTTTCTTATGAAGACCCTTGTGTGCACATGAGAATATTTTTTTAAAATTTATATGCTTTTATCCTATTAATCTGTGTCCATGTAATTCTTAGGCTCAATTACAGAACCTAGGAGGTAGAAGAAGTGTTTCTTCCCTTACACTATCTTATAATTTCTCCTACTGAACTATTTATTGAAATAGCTTCATTATTGATTACTTTATTAATATATTATCTTCTTTCTAGACCATTTTCCCAATTATCACTGTAGTTATATTTTTAAATATAATTGATGTGTGGGACTTCCTGCTTAGGATGCACGTGAAGTATCAGCTCTGAGGTAATACTGTGAGCTTGAGGTGCCATCCTTAAACATGCCTCCTACACTTGTGGAATAATACTTTTATTATTATACATTGTTTATAACAAAGTCCTTTCTACCGTACCTGAGTTTGTGCTAATGAAATGACTGCTGGCTGTCCCTAGTTAGCTTCAGGATTGGGGTACACTCCCAGAAGAACCAACTATGTAGTTAGAAAGTTGGAACTTTCAACTCTGTCCTCAGTCTCCAGAGAGGGTAGAGAGCTAGAGATTGAGTTCAGTCACTAATGACCAATGATTTAATCAACCATGCTTATGTAATAAGGCTTCATTGAATAATCTTGAATAACAAAATTTGAGGATCTTCTGGGTTGGTCAATGCACTGTCATGGTGTTATGCGTGGACAGGGCATGGAATCTCTGCTCACCAGTCCTCCCCCATACTTTGACCTATCTCTTCCATTTGGCTGTTTCTGAGTTGTATCTTTTATAATAGAACTATATTTAGCATAGCACTTTCTGGAGTTCTAAGTATCATTCTAACAAATCATCTAACCTGAAGGGGGCTCATGAGAACCTTCGAATCTACAGTTGTTTGGTCAGAAGTGCAGGTGGACCCTGGGACTTGTGACTGGAATCTGAAGTATAGACAGTAGACTGAGGCCTCAACTTGTGAGGTCTGCACTAACTTAGCACAGTTAGTGTAAGAGTTAAATTATATTCTGGGGCACTCAGTTGATGCTGAAGAAATGAAAACTGCTATTGAAGCAATATATTTAATATCAGAAAAAAAAAAACACAGAATTTAATGCCAAAAAAATGGGGGATTTTCTAGAATGTCCCTGACTCACAGAAACATGTGGCTTGGGAAGAGAAAGGATGAAAAGGTGAAGGGTGAGGAACTTTTGATTCCTAGGTAGCTACAAAGTCAACCTTGGTATGGGAGAGCAGTTGTGTTCTAATCAATTGCTAAAGGTAAAAGTTATCAATGGAATTTAACAAAAGGCCCCTAGATTTGACTGCTTCTGAGGAGGTAAAATAGAAGGTGGGAAAAAGATGTTTCTGGAACTCTGTGATACGGGAGCCACAGTCACTAATAGTACCAAAACCTGTTGGATAAATCCTAATGCAGGTTACAGTTAGATTGAAAGAATATAGAAACACAAAAATTGAAACAATTAAAGGGAAAGTTTGGATGAAAATTGCAATGTTTAAAAAGACTTTATGGAAAGGATTCTTGTCTCCTTTACTTGACTGTTTTATGGGAAAGGATTTAGTGTCTGACTGGGGAGCATTTATTCTACTTAATACCATAAAATCAAAACCTGTTGAGGAAGTACAAAGAGAGGTTCCAATTAGGAATGCAAGGATTGATGGGATTACAGTGAAAGCTTGGACAAAAATTGGTATGTTTGAACAGGCTTTATGTGAAGTAGTTATGTCTCTTTCACTGTATATAATATGTAATATGGGAATGGATATTGTGGCTGACCAAAGAACAGTTCCTCTACCTAGCATTGTAAAACAGAAGGCATGCAAATCTGCCCTTCAACCAATATTAATTGGACATGCTAAATAAAAATGAAGAAGTTTCCTGAGACACAAAGTATACAAAAAGACATGGAGTGCTGGGACAGACAGAGTCTTTGTATAAGAGCCATACATGGAGCCTAGACTGGGTTCATGGCAGAAATGCCTGCGAACAATGACAACTGGAACTTAGAACTAGAGAATTTCCATTTGAGGGGGTAATACTAACTTGAAATCAACATTAATTGAAACTGTTCTTATGATTGAAGGACAAAAATAATTTTGAAACTGGAAATATCCAAAATGTCATGGGTGATTTTGGAGAAGAGTTTCTAATGGGAAGGCAGTGCTCAGAAAAGTTCCATCATAAAATGGAAATGATTTATACTATTGAGAAAATGTAGGCAGTTACTCAGTTTATTAAGCAGGTAGACTCATTTCCCCCAGTACTGACTTGGGAACCATGCAAGGACCTGCCAGATTTTATTGTCACTTGGAAGGAGCCTTTAAACAGATTTAAACTAAACACCAAAGAGCTGTTTGGTTTATGGATGACAGTTCCAAAGTTAATGAACAACAACCTATTTGAAATGCCACCACTGTGATCAAGGAAGATAAAACCAAAACAGCTCAATGAGCTGAGTTTTAAGCTATTTGTCATAATATTTTGGATTTTACTGTCTCATAGGCAGTGGCCAATGCCCTGGCTATTTGGCCAAAAAGAGGGCAATGGAAAACTATCCTAGGAAGGGTGTGCCCCTATGAGGCATGGCCCTACGGAAAGAAAGAATTAGAGAATTTAAGGGATACATTAAAATAGAATATGTCAAGGCCCGCCAGAGAATCCTCTTCCAAGTTTGAAATGTGATTGGAATCAGCTAGTAGATATTTTGATCTGTTTACCTAAGGTCCTATTTGACTCCATGAAATGAATGGATATAGGGTAACTGCAGTAATGCAGAGATAGACTGAATCTAGACATGTTCCTCTTGCCACCTTTGAGGCCTAAAATGCCAATAAGAGTTGTTCTGTTTGCCAGAGAGACAGACTGCAGATGCTTGGTGGGAGAAGGGGTTTTAAAGTAGCTTAAATTCAGACAATGGCTTATAGCCTCAGGGTGTTACCTAGGGATCCCAACAGAAATAGACCTTGAGTCTGGGCTGAGCTTTGCTCACCCAGTATTAGACATTCACGTTTACTTAGAGTACTATAAAAAAGCTGAAACAGAAGATATTGTAACAATTTGTTAAATTATTAATTTGTTAATAAATTTGTTAATTTGTTAAATTTTAAAACCTCTGAGTCACATTTCTTCAGACAAGGAGCACATTTTACAGCCCATAATGTCTAACGAGGCAAAGAAATATTCTGAGAGCAACAGTTTGATAAAAATTTGGTGCTGCTAACTGAAACACCAGTTGTCTAAAATGGGAAGAGATAGGGGCCTCAAGGGCTGACTTATGTGCTTTGGGGATATGTGCTCACCCTCAACATGAGAACTGCTAAGGGAATGTCCCCATTAAATTCTCACTTGTTTCTCTGGGTCTACAGAAGAGGGGAAGAAGGAAGATGCTGGCATGACTATACAGTTCTTCCCAGGAGGGGAGGATGCTTGTATGACGACTACACTTTTCCTACCCCACATAAGTTCAGCTCTCTTTTTCTTACATGATACAGTGAACTTTGCAGGTGGTGCCAGTGGTAAAGAACCTTCCTGCCAATTCAGGAGGCATAAGAGATGTGGGTTCCATCCCTGGGTCAGGAAGATCTCCTGGAGGAGGGCATGGCAATTTATTCCAATATTCTTGCCTGAAGAATCCCATGGACAGAGTAACCTGGTGGAGTACTGTCCATGCGGTTGCAAAGAGTCAGATAGGACTGAAGCAATTTAACATGCATGCACAGTGATCGGAGGGCCAGAGCTGAAACTACAAGTGCCAGAAACACTTGTAGTGTTTCTGATTTCCTAAGCAAAAATATATATATAACTTTATATTTAAACCTGCATATCAAAATTCTTAACCAGGTTATTCCTTCACCCCACCTGGCAAAACTGGATTTTATAATGAATGCAGCTATAGTGCCTAGTGATTAAAATAGCCCATTAGTTCTGTCCCTATGTATCCCTACCCTATATGAATGGGACGAGGGGGAGGTACTCGCTAGACTATTGCTGCCTACAATCTAGACCAGCAAGGTGACGGAACTTAATGTTCCTTCAAAATGTGGGAAACATTGGGTATAAATAGAGATAAAGAGAAATAGTAGCTAAGGGTAAAGGATTGAATAAATGTGTTAAATAAGAGAGAAATACATTATTAGATTAATATCTTGAAAGAGGTTCAGATCAAGAGATGATATTGTCTTTTAGCTAAAATCTATCAGATTCTTTGAGAGTCCTTTGGACTGCAAGGAGATCCAACCAGTCCATTCTGAAGGAGATCAGCCCTGGAATTTCTTTGGAAGGAATGATGCTAAAGCTGAAACTCCAGTACTTTGGCCACCTCATGCGAAGAGTTGACTCATTGGAAAAGACTCTGATGCTGGGAGGGATTGGGGGCAGGAGGAGAAGGGGATGACAGAGGATGAGATGGCTGGATGACATCACTGACTTGATGGACGTGAGTCTGAGTGAACTCTGGGAATTGGTGATGGACAGGGAGGCCTGGCGTGCTGCGATTCATGGGGTCGCAAAGAGTCGGACACGACTGAGCAACTGAAATGAACTGATCTGATCTGATCAGATTCTTGAAAGGGTAAAAGCATATATTAATATTACTGAGTCTATGCCTGCTTTTGGAACCTGACAAGATCAAATGGAGGCCTGCAAATCTGACTGGTCCATCCTGAGAGATATTTTCATAGGATATGGTGAACTGAACTAATTATGACTGAATGAACTCTAGTAATATGCCAGTATCTTTTGACTTTGATGATATTTTACTGTATGGGCACTGTGGTTAAAAATCAGAGGGTTGCCCATGGTATAATAAAAAATATATACATTTGGTTTTTGTCCCTGGCCCTTGCACAGAACTCCTCAAACACTTGGAATTTCCTGAGTGATTGAGTGTCTTTTGTTATTTATAATAAGCCCCTTCTACTTACAGGAGCTTATGCTAATGAAGTGACTCTTGGCAGACCCTAGATAGTTTCTGCATGGGCTGGCTGCCAGAGAAATGAAGCACATGATTAAAGGGTAGCTTTCAACCCCACTCCTCAATTTCCACAGAAAATGAAGGGCTAGAGATTGAGTTTAATGACTAAGAGCCAATGATTTCATTAAACATACTTACATAGTAAGACTTTGTTAAGTACCCTTGAACAATGAAGTTCAGGGAGCTTCTAGGTTGGTGAGCACATCAATGTTCTGGGAGGGTGGCATGCCCGGAGAAGGCAAGGAGGTTATGTGCTCCTCATCCCCATTCCTCCATACCTTGCCCTGTGCATCTCTTCCATTTGTCTGTTTCTCAGTTGTATCCTTTATAATAAAACTGTAATTTTAAATACAGCTGACCCTTGAACTCACGGGTCAACTTATACATAGATATTTTTCAATTTTAAATACTGCAATACTGCATGATCTGCAGTTGGTTGACTCTACCATTACAGCCATGAATATGGAAGAACCTGAATACAAAGGAATTTTGATTGTATGAAGAGTTGGTACTATAAAGGGTCAACTGTATAATACTTTTATAACTTCTATGGGTTGTTCTAGTAAATTATTAAATCTGAGAGCTTCATTGTAGGAACATCCAAATTTATGGCTGATTGGCCATAAGTTGGCCAATAGGATTTATGACTGGCATCTGAAGTTAGGGCAGTTTTTTGAAACCAAACCTTGACTTATGAGGTCTGCATTAACACTGGTTAATGTAAGAATTCAACTGACTTCTGGGACACACAGTGTTAGAGGATCGAGAATTTTTCAAATGGCAAGGTATTTAGTGTCAGATAGAAACAAATAGCAAGGGACTCTATGTAGCACTGTGTCTGCAGTAAAAGGATACAGACGGGTCTAGGAATCAAGGAGTAGAAGTAAGATAGGCTCTGCATATTATCATTCCCAGTGACTCATTAGAGGATTCTGTGCTTTCTGTACCTGCAACTCTGGAATCTTCAGAGAGAGAGGTCTCAAAGCGGGTTCATCTTTACTGTGTGCCAATAAATTATAATCTATAATTACCACTAAGACAGTTTAGACTCTTTGTGTTCAGGGAACAAGCCGGAATAGAAGTTATTATTTGGAGCAGAAGTGACTGATAATGATAACAAGAGAGAGGAAACAGGGCTACTCTTACACAATGGGGGAAGGGAAGAATATATTTGGAATCCAATGGATCTATCTGGGTCCCTATTGGTATTATATTTCCTTGCCCTGTTGTAACTAACTGGACACATGCAACAACTCCTACAAGGTAAGGATATGATTACTAGGGTTTAGACTCCTCAGGCATGAAGTTTTGAGTGACACCACATTGACCCCCAAGACCTATAAGATGATAGCTAAGGATGAGGGCAATTTAAAATGAATAAATAATAGAGGAGGGAAGAGATGAGAGCTTGAGACCAACTACAATAGGAACTCTAGTTTGTCCCACTAGCATCTCTCTTCTAAGTCTCATCAGGAAGAGAGGTTCAAGAGAACTGTGGAGGAGCTGTTTCCCTGATCTTATATGGAGAAGTACATCTGCGCAATGCAAGTGGTGGGCTGTGGCCTCGTTGAAGGTGCCCGCTTCACATTTTCCCTTCAAGAGAACCTGCTGCAGGATAGTGACCTCAGCATCATGGCAGCATAAGATGCGCCATCTTTTAATCCCCTCCTTTTAAACAACAAATCATATGTCCATTTGCAAACAAAGGTGCCTTTGTGAAAGCTGTTGAATCTAGTACATACACCAAGAGACCTAGAAAGAGTCTCACCCACCTGTGCATCAGGTAATAGGCATACAGACTTTGGTGAGGACTATGGAACCAGCAGAGCCAGTGAACCTTCCCAGATCCTTCTCAGGGCAAAACAAAACCTCTACAACAAAAGAAACACTCAATAACTAAAACGGCAAGCTATGGGATGAGAGAAAATATTTGCAAACCACATTTTGAATAACGGCTTAGTATTTAAAATATGTAAAGAACTCATACAACTCAATAAAAAAGAACATAATCTGATTTAAAAAAGGGCAGGGTGATTAAATAAACACTTTCCCAAAGACATCCAAATAGCCAACAGCTACAGGAAAAGATGCTCAACATCAATAATCACTTCAGTTCAGTTCAGTCACTCAGCCGTGTTCGACTCTGTGACCCCATGAATCGCAGCACGCCAGGCCTCCCTGTCCATCGCCAACTCTCGGGGTTCACTCAGATTCACGTCCTTCGAGTGATGCCATCCAGCCATCTCATCCTCGGTCGTCCCCTTCTCCTCCTGCCCCTAATCCCTCCCAGCATCAGAGTCTTTTCCAGTGAGTCAACTCTTCACATGAGGTGGCCAAAGTACTGGAGCTTCAGCTTTAGCATCATTCCTTCCAAAGAAATCCAAGGGCTGATCTCCTTCAGAATGGACTGGTTGGATCTCGTTGCAGTCCAAGGCACTCTAAAGAGTCTTCTCCAACACCACAGGTAAAAGCATCAATTCTTCAGCGCTCAGCATTCTTCACAGTCCAACTCTCATATCCGTACATGACCACAGGAAAAACCATAGCCTTGACTAGATGGAACTTAGTCGGCAAAGTAATGTCTCTGCTTTTGAATATGCCATCTAGGTTGGTCATAACTTTTCTTCCAAGGAGTAAGAGTCTTTTAATTTCATAGCTGCAGTCACCATCTGCAGTGATTTTGGAGCCCCCCAAAATAAAGTCTGACACTGTTTCCACTGTTTCCCCATCTATTTCCCATAAAGTGATGGGACCAGATGCCATGATCTTTGTTTTCTGAATGTTGAGCTTTAAGCCAACATTTTCACTCTCCACTTTCACTTTCATCAAGAGGCTTTTTAGTTCCTCTTCACTTTCTGCCATAAGGGTGGTGTCATCTGCATATCGGAGGTTATTGATATTTCTCCCGGAAATCTTGATTCCAGCTTGTGTTTCTTCCAGTCCAGCGTTTCTCATGATGTACTCTGCATATAAATTAAATAAGCAGGGTGACAATATACAGCCTTGATGTACTCCTTTTCCTATTTGGAACCCATTTGTTTTTCCATGTTCAGTTGTAGATGTTGCTTCCTGACCTGCATATAGATTTCTCAAGAGGCCCATCAGGTGCTCTGGTATTCCCATCTCTTTCAGAGTTTTCCACAGTTTATTCTGATCCACACAGTCAAAGGCTTTGGCATAGTCAATAAAGCAGAAATAGATGTTTTTCTGGAACTCTCTTGCTTTTTCCATGATCCAGCAGATGTTGGCAATTTGATCTCTGGTTCATCTGCCTTTTCTAAAACCAGCTTGAACATCAGGGAGTTCACTGTTAACGTATTGCTGAACTCTGGCTTGGAGAATTTTGAGCATTACTTTACTAGCATGTGAGATGAGTGCAATTGTGCGGTAGTTTGAACATTCTTTTGCATTGCCTTTCTTTGGAACTGGAATGAAAACTGACCGTTTCCAGTCCTGTGGCCACTGCTGAGTTTTCCAAATTTGCTGGCATGTTGAGTACAACACTTTCATAGCATCACCTTTCAGGATTTGAAATGAAATAGCTCAACTGGAATTCCATCACCTCCACTAGCTTTGTTCGTAATGATGCTTTCTAAGACCCACTTGACTTCACATTCCATGATGTCTGGCTCTGGATGAGTGATCACACCATTGTGATTATCTGGGTCATGAAGACCTTTTTTGTACAGTTCTTCTGTGTATTCTTGCCAACCCTTCTTAATATATTCTGCTTCTGTTAGGTCCATACCATTTCTGTCCTTTAACAAGCCCATCTTAGTCCATCTTTGTTCCCTTGGTATCTCTAATTTTCTTGAAGAGATCTCTAGTGTTTCCCATTCTGTTCTTTTCCTCTATTTCTTTGCATTGATCACTGAAGAAGGCTTTATTATCTCTTCTTGCTATTCTTTGGAACTCTGCATTCAGATGCTTATATCTTTCCTTTTCTCCTTTGTTTTTCACCTCTCTTCTTTTCACAGCTATTTGTAAGGCCTCCCCAGACAGCCATTTTGCTTTTTTGCATTCCTTTTCTATGGGTATGATCTTGATCCCTGTCTCCTGTACAATGTCACAAACCTCATTCCATAGTTCATCAGGCACTCTGTATATTAGATCTAGGCCCTTAAATCCTTAAATCTATTTCTCACTTCCACTGTATAATCATAACGGATTTGATTTAGGTCATACCTGAATGGTCTAGTGGTTTTCCCTAATTTCTTCAATTTAAGTCTGAATTTGGTAATAAGAGTTCATGATCTGAGCCACAGTCAGCTCCTGGTTTTGTTTTTGTTGACTGTATATAGCTTCTCCATCTTTGGCTGCAAAGAATGTAATCAATCTTATTTCAGTGTTGACCATCTGGTGATGTCCATGTAGAGTCTTCTCTTGTGTTGTTGGAAGAGGGTGTTTGCTATGACCAGTGCAGTTTCTTGGCAAAACTCTATTAGTTTTTGCCCTGCTTCATTCCACATTCCAAGGCCAAATTTGCCTGTTACTCCAGGTGTTTCTTGATTTCCTACTTTTGCATTCCAGTCCCCTATAATGAAAAGGACATCTTTTTTGGGTGTTAGTTCTAAAAGGTCTTGTAGGTCTTCATAGAACCATTCAACTTCAGCTTCTTCAGTGCTACTGGTTGGAGCATAGACTTGGATTACTGTGATATTGAATGGTTTGCCTTGGAAACGAATAGTGATCATTCTGTCATTTTTGAGATTGCATCCAAGAACTGCATTTCAGACTCTTTTGTTGACCATGATGGCTACTCCATTTCTTCTGAGGTATTCCTACCCACAGTAGTAGATATAATGGTCATTTGAGTTAAATTCACCCATTCCAGTCCAGTTTAGTTCACTGATTCCTAGAATGTCGATGTTCACTCCTGCCATCTCTTGTTTGACCACTTCCAATTTGCCTTGATTCATGGACCTGACATTCCAGGTTCCTATGCAATATTGCTCTTTACAGCATCAGACCTTGCTTCTGTCACCAGTTACATCCACAGCTGGGTATTGTTTTTGCTTTGGCTCCATCCCTTCGTTCTTTCTGGAGTTATTTCTCCACTGATCTCCAGTAGCGTGTTGGGCACCTAATGACCTGGGGAGTTCCTCTTTCAGTATCCTTTTTTCCTTTTCAGTATCATTTTTCCTTTTCATACTGTTCATGGTGTTTCAAGGCAAGAATACTGAAGTGGTTTGCCATTCCCTTCTCCAGTGGACCACATTCTGTCAGACCTCTCCACCATGACCAGCCCATCTTGGGTTGCCCCACAGGCATGGCTTAATTTCATTGAATTATACAAGGTTGTGTTCGGCTGAGACCAGCGCACTAAGTGCAGGCGGCTGTGACTGGTGCACTAAGCACTGCCGAGAGGAGCTGCCCCACATCCAAGGTCAGGGACAGAAGCTGGGAGGACCCCCATGCCCGAAGGGCAACAGCCAAGAGGAGTTGCCCCACGTCTGAGGTCAGGGGCAGCGGCCGAGAGTGCCAGGATGTGGTGGCGCAGGAACGACTGAGAGGAAGGCCAGGGGTGGCAGCCAAGAGGAGTTACCCAGCGTCCGAGGCGGGGGCGGTGGCTGTGAGAAGCCACCCCATGTCCAAGGAGTGGTGGCTGTGTGGGCGCAGGAGGGCCTAGAGGAGCTATCCCACTTTGAAGGTCAGGAAGGGTGGCGGTGAGGAGATACCCTTCGTCCAAGGTAAGCAGCAGCGGCTGCGCTTTGCTGGAGCAGCTGTGAAGAGATACCCCACGCCCAAGGTAAGAAAAACCCAAGTAAGATGGTAGGTGTTGCAAGAGGGCATCAGAGGGCAGACATACTGAAACAATACTCACAGAAAACTAGTCAATCTAATCACACTAGGACCACAGCCTTGTCTAACTCAATGTCTAACTCAATAATCTTTAGGGAAATACAAATCGAAACTACAATGAAGTATCACCTCACATCTTTTAGAATAGTATCATCAAGAACACGAGATAACAAATGTTGGCCAGGATGTGGAGAAAAGGGACCTCTTACACACTGTTGGAAATGCAAATTGGCTCAGCCTCTACGGTTGACACTCCTCCACTCTTATGTATAAACCTAAAGTATATACCCAAAGCAGGATATTGAAAAGATATAACAGTCCCATGCTTATTGCAGCCTTATTCACAACAGCCAAGATATAGAAACAAATTATGCTTGTCAATAGATCAATGGATAAAGATTGGTGTATATATAGTCAATGGAGTATTAGCCAGTTATGACAAAGAGGGAAATCGTACCATTTGCAACAACATAGGTGAAACTTAAGGGCATTATACTGAGTGAGATAAGTAAGACAGAGGAAGACAAAATGCTGCATGATATTTATATATGGAATCTTAAAAAGCTGAACTTGTAAAAATAGAATGGTAGTTATCGGGGTTGGTGGGTGGGGGAATTTGAGAGATGCAGTTAAGCATGTATGTGTGTGCGTGTGCTCAGTCATGTCTGACTCTTTGCAACCCCATGGACTGTAGCCCTCCAGGCTCCTCATCCATGGTATTTTCCTAGCAAAAATACTGGAGCGGATTGCCATTTCATCCTCCAGAGAATCTTTCTGACCCAGGGATTGAACCCTCATCTCCTGTGTCTCCAGCAATGCAAGTGGATTCTTTACATTGAGCCACCAGGGAAGCCCAGTTTAAGGGTACAAATTTGAAACGAGTAGGTAAATAAGTCCTAGAGAACTAATAGACAGCCTAATGATTATAGATGATAATAATGCATTATAAACTTCAAAGTTGCTGAGACTAGATCTTAATTGTGCCCACCGCAGAAAAAAAAAAAAAAGATAATTATGTGACTTGATAAAGGTTTAGCTAGCTAGTCATATTGCAATATATTAATGTATCAGGTCAACATGATGGACATCTTAAACTTATCTATTGTTACATGGCAATTATAGTCAATAAAAATTTAAAAAAACACAAGCTTATGAATCCATAAAAAACATAAATGATCTTAATGTATATTGTTACGTGAAAGAAGCCAGTCACAAAAGACTACATACTGTATGATTCCAATTACATGATATTCTAGAAAAGGCAAATTTTTAGCGATATTAAAAAACTAAAGGTTGCCATGAGTTGGGGTTGCAAGGGCAGAAGGATTTGAATGAGTAAAGCATAAGAAATTATTTAATACAGTGAAATGCTTCTGTATGGTACAATAATGGTGAATACATGTCACCATGCATTTGTCAAAACCCATGGAACATTACAGCACAAAGTACAAACCATAACACATGCACACTTTAAAAAATAATTTAGGAGTTCATGAGGATGAAATGAAAAATATAACAAATAATATTAATTTATTGCAAATATATGGAGCTAATTCGCTGAAGGAAGTGATAAGATACTGACCGAAGTAAGTTGTCAGAAAAAAATAAATTCTACCTCAATAAATGTAGATTAAACGGACAGAGGAACCTCTAAGAGAAGTGCATTCTCTTTCAGTTCTTGGAGTCAAGAGTCCAAATGAGTCTCATAAGCCTAAAGTCAAGATGTTCAACAGTGTTGGCTCCTTCTGGAGGCTCCAGGGAAGAATGTGTTTCTTATCTTTTCCAGCTTCTTGTGACTGCCAGCATTACTTGACTTCTGTTTCTGTTGTCACATTGCTTTTTCTTATTCTGTAGTCAAATCTCCTTCTGCCTCCCTCTTTTAAGGGCATTTATGGTTACATATAGTGTTCACCCAGATAAGGAAGATAATCTTCCCATGTCAAAATTATTAACTTCATGATATCTGCAAATTTCTTTTTGCAATATAAGATTAACTTCACAGGGACTAGGACATAGATATATTTAGGGCCGTTATTCAGCCCAGCACACTAACCGTGAGAAAAGACATCAGACATATTCCATCTGACAGATATTCCACAAAACATCTGGCCAGTAGGCCTCAAAACTGTCAAGATTATCAAAAACAAGCAAAGTCTGAGAAACTGTTATAGACAAGAGGAGTCTAAGAGATGATAACTCCATGTAGTAAAATATCCTAGATGGAATCTCAAAGAAAAAAATACCATTAGCTAAAAATTAAGGATATCTGAATAAAGTGGGATTCTGTAAATAATAGTGGTCTATATAGGATTATTAATTATAAAAAATATACTAGATTAATGTAAACTGTTAATAATAAAGGAAATTGGATGTATTGTACATGAAAACTGTGTACTATCTACCATTTTTAATAAATAAGTTCAACATCTTTTATTTATAGTCTGATTTCAATTATGCTCAGAACAATGTAAGTCTAAACAAAGTCCAAGAAGAAGCATATAAAATATGCAAAGTCAATTTTAATTGATGGTTGCTGGTCTAAGACATGATTTTCATATTAAAAGCAAATATGTAATTATTATTAATATAAATTAAAATTTCCTTGAATTTTGAAGCTAAAAATGAAATTCCAGTATTGATGGTCATTGTGGATCATGGAACTACTTGTGATCATAAATGATATTACAACTAGCCACCTTGTACTTAAATTTTGGTTGCACTTCAAATTGTTTATTTAGGACAGACTCCAAGAAGCAGGTAGAATTACTAATAGATATGATAATTTAAGAAAGATTATATATATTTATTTTCCCATAAGCCAGTTCACTGCAAATTTATCCACTGCTTTTCTGTCTAGCAAGTTTTTCTGAATCTAGAGATTATTTAAATATCTACCTATATTTTTTCTGATATTTAAGCCTGTTAATATATAATATTAAACTTTCCCATCTTGTACTCATACAGAAGAATTTTAAACTTGGTTGTTAAAAAAGATGGAAATTAGGAGAGTAAAATTATCTTTCCATAATGTTTTGGTTATTGATTCTTCAGTTTATTTACTTGCATCAAAAATCTGAAACCATGAGTAGCTTATTTTTCTTGATCTTTAAACTGAAGAAATGTTCCCAAATGAGCACTTGCAGAGATTAAAGTCTGTTTTTCATTTAGGTAAGCTCCTCCAACTTCAGGTTGAAGTTCTCTTCAGTTGAAACTAAAAAAAAAATATGTCCTTTTGGGAAGCGAGGTTTAGGTGCTTATGATAGCTCTGGCAATATCTTGATGACTTTCCCAATGGATATGTACCCAGGACACAGGAAAATATTCTTTTCAAAGAACAATGTTTGATCTAGGACAGTTTATGATAAAATGTATTATAATCTATTTGTTTTCAATTTATATTTATTTAAGAAAAATTTAGATGTTTGACTAGATCTGTATTGTTAACAACTCTTGACCACACGAAATAATTGTTTTAGTAAGTGGTGTTGCACAGCTAAAGGATGATCTGGAAAACTACAGACAATCTTGAAATTACTTGTTTCCACTCCTTGTTCTCCTGGTAACATTAAGAGGTGAAAGTCTCAAGAACCTACTGAAAATGTTAGATGTGTTAAGGCTTAATGGAACACTCTCTTATCATGCTACAAATAAGCGAATCACAGAATCATAGAGTGAGAATGCGATTCTCTGTTGACAATGTTAAACTAACTTGTTTAAAAAGAATTTTATACAAAAGTTTTAAAATATTCTATTCTCAAAAATATATCTTGCATGCTCAATGGATAACAACAAAGATTATTTGCATGTAGTTAGAAAATTATTACAGTCCATGTAATAAAGGGTAGCTTAATGGCAGTTGAGAATTCTACCACTGAACCACCCAGTCACCAAAATGGTAGCTTAATGATCTATCATATAACAGTATTAAAATATTATTCCATTCTCACATTGCCTTTATTCTTTGAATTTAAGTCATAAAAGACTAAGTTCTGTTTCCTCAGGATGGAGAGTGGGGAAGGCATTATTTGAGAAGATAACTCAATGTATTTTTAAAATTATATTTAATTTTCAAGCATACTAGCTCTCCTCAGTGTGAATTGGATCAAACCCACTAATTCTGAACTAATCGGTGCCCATACTTCAGGTCAGGTAGCACTGCATTGATATCCAGTGACTATTTTCTCATAGAGATTATATGTTAATTTTTTCCTTTTACTTTCTTTAAATCTAAATCATTGAATGTATTAAATATTCATAGAAGAAGAACATTTTCTTTTTCTTAATATTTTATTTTATTGGAGTATAGTTTATTTATAATGTTGTTAGTTTAGGTGTACAGGAAAGTGGTTCAGTTTGATAGATATATATATATGAATGAAAAGAATGGAATCATTATTTTTTAGATTCTTTCCCATATAGATCATTACAGAGTATTGAGTAGAGTGTGCTATACAGAAGGTCTTTGTTGGTTATCTATTTTATTCTAGAACATTCTTTATTCTAGAATGTTCCCTTCTTGGGAACTGGGATAAAGATTGATCTTTTCCAGCCCCGTGGCCACTGCTGTCTTCCAGATTTGCTGCGGATGGTGACTGCAGCCATGAAGTCAGAAGATAATTGCTTCTTGGCAGGAAAGCTATGACAAACCTAGACAGTGTGTTAGAAAGAATAGCTATCACTCTGCCGAGAAAGGTCTGTATAGTCAAAGCTATGGTCTTCCCACTGGTCATGTATGGTTGTGAGAGCTGAACCGTAAAGAAGGCAGAGCACCAAAGAATTGATGTCTTCGATCTCTGGGGCTGGAGAAGACTCCTGAGAGTCTCTTGGACATCAAGGATATCAAACCCGTCAATCTTAAAGGAAATCAACCTTGAATACTCATTTGAAGGGCTGATACTGAAGCTGAAGTATTTTGGTCACCTGATGCGAACAGCCGATTCATTGAAAAAGTCCCTGATGCTGGGAAAGATTGAGGGCAGAAGGAGAAGAGAGCATCGGAGGATGAGATGGCTGCATGGCATCACCAATGCAATGAACATGACCTTGGGCAAACTTCTGGAGATGGTGAGGGACAGGGAGGCTTAGTGTGCTGCAGTTCATGGGCTCGCAAAAAGTCAGACATGACTGAGCCACTGAACAACAACAAATAATATATTAACCAGATGTTTAAGTTGTCACTATAATCAATCTGTTCTCACATGTCATGTGTACTACAACAGTGATCTAACTGGTCCCTGCTTGGTATGCTGGTCCTCTCCTTTCCTTTATTTCCATACTGCAATAGAATGATGTTTTCAATATAAATTGGATATATTTAAATTTATATCTGCTTACTATTGCATTTAGGATAAAATCTTAACTCTTTTATCATAGCCTTTTAGGAACTGTCCCCTAGACTTCATCTTGTATTACTTTCTCTGCTTCAGACACATACACCTCTGCCAGTTCCTCACACATAATAAGCTAAGTCCTGCTTAGGGCCTTGGCATATGCTCCTCCCTCAACTTGAAACACTTTCCTGAAATCTTTACATGACTGACTTGTGTTATTTATGCCTCAGGTTAAATTTCACCTACCCAGAGAGGCCGTCCCTAATGTTCCCTCTAGAAAATACCACCACCTGACCCTAAACCTTCTTATCACAGAGCCTTGTTCATCTCCTTCTGAGCACTTGGCCACACCCTGTAATTGATGCATTCATTTAATTACTTCAATTATACCTGTCTTCCCCATGAAAATGGATGTTCCAGGAAAGTCCACTTGGCTTGTACACTAATGTATCAACAGTGCCTAGAAGTGTACTTGGCACAGAGTTATAAGTGCTCAATACATGTTTTTTGAACTAATGGATTTAACCTTTTTAGTACTGTGTTTTGTATAAAAAAAATGTAACTGAAATTTATTCCTAATTAAAAATGCATTTCTTATCATTAAAAAATCAACACTTCAAAATTAATACTTGTAGTCATAATGTTTAGTATTGATATTTTTAGCTGCATGTCTTATCACTTGAATGCTGCTTATTTCAAATTGCCATTCAGAAAAAATGAACACTGCATTTTAAACTAGTAAAGATTTAAAGCATATACTAAAATGCTATAAACTTTAGTACAGCAAATCTGTCATTTATTTATAGTAAGTCACCGATGATATGCAACGTGTTTTTTCCTAACTGTACCTGTAATTCATTGTTTCTAAAATATTTACAATTTGCTAATCTCTCAATAATATTTCATTTTGGCATGATAAGAAAAAATATCATTGAAATTGAATACCTTCCCATAGTCAATGTGCTCTGATGAACTTAAACTATTTTAATCCTGATTTTCAACTACTTTAAGGATAAACTGTAGCTATACCTTAATTGCTAAGCATTTCTTATAACTATATTAAAATATAACAGAACCATACTATATTATACAATTAAATGTAGCTTTATTTTATTATATATAATGTATAGCTATAAATATACATAATGAAACATTGTATGCAGCTCTAAAATAACATTTTTAAAACAATGGAAATTTATATTAAGTTAAGAAGCTTATTATTTGTTGGAATTTTATTGTTGTTATCTTTTAGTTATCAATTTCTAATTTATTGAGATGTGGTCAAAGAATGTGATCTGTGTGATATGGATTTTTGAAATTTATTGAAAATGGCATTTCACACACATTATATACATACACTTGAAAATAATGGGTATTCTTTGCTTGGATTTATAAATGTTTACTACATTAAGCAGGGCTTCCCAGGTGGCACAATGGTAAAAAATCTGTCTCCCAATGCAGGCGATGCAAGAGATGTGAGTTTGACCCCTGGACAGGGAAGATCCCCTGGAGTAGGAGATGGCACCCCACTCCAGTATTCTTGCCTGAAAAATTCCATGGACAGAGGAACCTGATGGACTACAGTCCATGGGGTCACAAAGAGTCGAACACAACTGAGCCACTGAACACACACACACATTAGATTAAGCATGTGTGTTTATTAAGTCTCTTCATTGCATTTTGAATTCCGTATCTTGACTGATATTTTGGGATTTCTCTGGTGGCTCAGATGGTAAAGAATCTGCCTGTAGTGCATGAGATCCGGGTTGGATCCCTTGGTAGGGAAGATTCCCTGGAGAAGGAAATGGCGACCCACTCCAGTATTCTTGCCTGGAGAATTCCATGGACAGCGGAACCTGGTGTGCTACAGTCCACTGGGTCATAAAGAGTTGGACATGACTGAGAGAATAACACACTGATATTTTAAAAGCTTTTTTTGATCTCTCTTTTATTATGAAGGTTATACTTATATTCACGTGTTTTTAAGCCAATTTCTTCTTGAAGAGACATAGCATTTTATTTCAGAACACTCTAAAATTGTGGTTTTCAGATGCTGGTATACACCAGCATCATCTTGGATTGGTGGTCCCACTCCTGGAAATTCTGATTCAGTAGGTCTGAGGTAGGTTCCAAGAATTTTCATTTCTTACAAATCCCCTGGTGATGCTGATGCTGCAGGTCCGAGACTGCATTTTGAGAACCATTGCCCTAGAAGTGGACTTTCATTCTGGATGCTAACTATAGTCATGTTAGGGAACTAAAAATTAAAAATATCAGAGTTTGGGCCCCAAGTATGACCAGAAAGTTTAAGTGTAGGATTCAGACTCCATAAATTTAAGATTGCCCAGGTTAATCATTGTATAGCAGTTGAGAAACATTAACCTAAAACATGTTTGAATCAATCTGACTCAATGTGTGATTAATATTCATCAAAGAGTAGTTTCTCCACATTTGGTTACCTCTGATTTGACTAGAAATGTCCCCTTACTAGGCTACTAATGCCCACATTTCAATTTCCTGATATTTTTCAGTTACACAGACTTCACTGAATGAATGTTACGTGTGAATCACTATACCAGCTTGCTTTTTTTTAATACCTACTTTTGCGTTTCTTTGTCACATAGTTCTTTATCTTTATTTCAATTCATTATTATCTGAATAATAATCATCACAATGAAAATAATAATGATAGTATTAGCTATGTATTGGGCACTGTTATAAGTGCTTTCCATGTATTAACTCATTACTCATAACAACCCTATGAGGTAGGAATTTTTATTTCTATCATACAAATGAGGAAATTGAAGCAAATACAGTTTGAGTCAGTTAACCAAGGTCACCATTGTATTATAAGTGGCTGAAATTTAAATTTATATATGCATTCTACTTTGAGCTACTAACAATCACAAAGCATCTGTAAAATTAGTCACTAGTAAATAATTATTATCCAAAAATTAATTCACAGTTTTTCTTAAAAATTATATCTCCCATTGTTTGTTTTAGTATGAATGCTTAATGGAGTATCATTCTATTTTTTTTTATTCTGAAAAGGCAACCGTTCTCAGTCATAGATGGCATAAGTATTATTATTCTTTGATTCTGTACGTTTGAACTAGTGACAACATTTTTTATTAATCTGTATAAATCAATGTAAAACTGTCATATAGTCTTTTAAATTTTTTTTTATATTTGGCTGCATCAGGTCTTAGTTGTAACACATAGGGTCCTTTTTGCGGTATGTGGGCTCTTCCTTTTGGTGTGTGGGCTTCTCTCCAGTTGTGGCATGTAGGCTCCAGAGCCCGTGAGCTCTGTAGTTTGTGACACGTGGGCTCTCTACTTGAGGTATGCAGACTTAGTTGCCCTGTGGCATGTGAGATCTTAGTTCCCCGAACAGGGATGGAATCCATGTGTATATTGGAAGGCAGAGTCTTAACTGCTGGACTACCAGCAAAGTCCCTATCTTAATATTCTTATACTGCAATATATAAAATTCTTTTGTCTGACAAATAATATTATATACATAGAACACATGCTGTATAGGAAACATTTTTAACCTGTCTTTTGTTTATACAATATGCCCAGAATATTGCTAATTAGTACACATATTAGTCATCTGGGGATGTTAACAGAATACCACAGACTGGGTGGCTTTAAAAACAGGAGATTATTTCCTCTTAGTTCTGGAGAAACTAACAAATACAAGACTAATGTTTGGCAAATTCAGTTTCTGGGGACATTTCTCTTCCCAGCTTTCAGAAGAAAAGCTAGTACGTGCTCACATGATCTTTCTTCTGTTGTGTGCACGTGAAGAGAGAGAGCTTTCGTGTCTCTTCCTCTTTTTATAAGAACAACAGTTTTTCCAGATTCAGTTCAGTTCAGTTCAGTCACTCAGTCATGTCTGACTCTGCGACCCCATGAATCACAGTATGCCAGGCCTCACTGTCCATCACCAACTCCTGGAGTTCACTCAGACTCACGTCCATCGAGTCAGTGATGCCAACCAGCCATCTCATCCTCGGTTGTCCCCTTCTCCTCCTGCCCCCAATCCCTCCCAGCATCAGAGTCTTTTCCAATGAGTCAACTCTTCTCATGAGGTGGCCAAAGTACTGGAGCTTCACCTTTAGCATCATTCCTTCCAAAGAAATCCCAGGACTGATCTCCTTCAGAATGGACTGGTTGGATCTCCTTGCAGTCCAAGGGACTCTCAAGAGTCTTCTCCAACACCACAGGTCAAAAGCATCAATTCTTCGGCATTCAGCCTTCTTCACAGTCCAACTCTCACATCCATACGTGACTACTGGAAAAACCATAGCCTTGACTAGACGGACCTTAGTCGGCAATGTAATGTCTCTGCTTTTGAATATGCTATCTAGGTTGGTCATAACTTTTCTTCCAAGGAGTAAGGGTCTTTTAATTTCATGGCTGCAATCACCATCTGCAGTGATTTTGTAGCCCCCTAAAATAAAGTCTGACACTGTTTCCACTGTTTCTCCATCTATTTCCCATGGAGTGATGGGACTGGATGCCATGATCTTTGTTTTCCGAATGTTGAACTTTGAGCCAACTTAGGGCACTAATAATTACCTGCTCCTAAACTGATGATTTTCATGACTTAGACTTTTTGCTTGCTGGATGTATATAGAGTGAAAAGTGTTAGTGGCTCAGTCCTGTCTGACTCTTTGTGACCCCATGGACTGTAGCCACCAGGCTCCTCTGTCCATGGAATTCGCCAGGCAAGAGCACTGGAGTGGGTTGCCATGCCTCCCTCCAGGGGGTCGCCCCAACCTAGGAATCAAACCTGCGTCTCCTGCATTGCAGGCAGATTCTTTACCACTGAGCCACTGGTGAAGCCCTGATATGATCTTGTTGTTCAGTCACTAAGTCCTGTCTGACTCTGTGATCCCATGGACTGCAGATGCCAGGCTTCCCTGTCCATCACTATCCCCCAGAGTTTGCTCAAAGTCATGTCCATTGAGTTGGTGATGCCATCCAACTATCTTATCCTCTGTTGTCCCCTTCTCCTTCTGTCTTCAGTCTTTCCCAGCATCAGGGTCTTTTCCAATGAGTCGGCTAGTTAACCTTAATTACTCCCTTACAGAGGCTATCTCTAAATCAGTCACATTGGGGATTAAGATTTCAACATATGAATATTGTGAGGGAGCCACAATCTAGTCCATAACAGTACCTAAAACTATTATTACAAAAACATAATATTGTATGCATAAAAATTTTGCATTCTAAAAACTTGAGAATAAAGAAGAACAAGTGACCATTTTGACATATTAAGTAGCTTCTGAAATGAGGATTTATTTTGAGATTCAGATCCTAATTTTTAAAATAAAGTTTACATTACAGACCCAAAATTAGTTTGTAGTCGCAGGTGTAAGGCACAGTGAAATGTGAGGGTTTGCTGTGAGTTAAATTGGATCACTTTATATATTTGTATAGAATATCTAGATAGAATGGCTATTTGGGAAGAAGCAAATGGAAGTATAGACAAAATTAATAAATCAAAAATTTGTAGTTCATTGTTGTGAGATTATATAAGTTGTTTTTAATTCAGCATTTGATTTGCTAAGTTCAAGAATATTGAGTGTATTAAAGAAATAAATGATAAAATAAAAAGGAAATCTTATTGAAATAATATTATCTGTTGCAGGCATATAGAAAGACTAAACTCTACATATATTTACGTACTCCTGAAGAGACAGAATTGTTGGGCTTATAGATATTGAGATATTATGGTTTACAAGAAAAATATATTTGGTCCTTCAGATGACCATGGTCTTTATTCATGGTTCCTGGCTCACAGCTCCCCAAACCTTGGGGATTTCCTGAGTGATAAGAGTAATGGGATAATATTTTGTTTCTTGTCCTCACTTCCTGAAACCACTTCCCAGAAAGTGACTTTGGTTCCCATCCAAAGGTGGGGCCTGGTTGCTAGGAGAACAAACCATGTGATTAGAGAGTTGGAACTTTTAGTCCAATCTCCTGACTTCTGGGGAGGGTAGAGGCACTTGAAATTGAAGCAATTGCCATTGGCCAATGATTTAGTCAATTATGACTAAGTAATGAAACCTCCACAAACACTTCAAATGACAGCTTTTAACCCTTTTTGAAGAATTTCCACATGGGGGAACTGGAAAATTCCTTGTACCACCGTGCCAAAGCCATGAGCTCCCATGAGGACAGAAGCTCCTTTGTTCCAGACCTCAGGTCTATGTATTTCTTCTTCTGATTATTGATTTGTATCTGGTAATCTAGTGAGTGGGCTTCCCTAGTGGCTTAGTGGTAAAGAATCTACCTTGCCAACGCAGGAGATGCAGGTTCGATCCCTGGGTCGAGAAGATCCCCTGGAGAAGGAATTGGCAACCCCCTCCAGTATTCTTGCCTGGAGAATCCCATGGACAGAGGAGCCTGGCAGGCTACAGTCCATGGGGGTCACAAAAGAGTCAGATACAACTTAGCAACTAAACAACAACAACCTAGTGAGTAAACAGGTTTTCCAGAGTTCTGTGAGCAGTTCTAGCAAACTGTTGTTGCTGCTGCTGCTAAGTCGCTTCAGTAGTGTCCGACTCTGTGCGACCCCACAGGCAGCAGCCCACCAGGCTCCCCTGACCCTGGAATTCCCCAGGCAAGAACACTGGAGTGAGTTGCCATTTCCTTCTCCAATGCATGAATGTGAAAAGTGAAAGCAAAGTCGCTCAGTCGTGTCCGACTCTTAGCGACCCCATGGACTGCAGCCTACCAGGCTCCTCCGCCCATGGGATCTTCCAGGCAAGAGTACTGGAGTGGGTTGCCATTGCCTTCTCCTCTAGCAAACTACTCAAACCTAAGTAGAGTCAGGACTTCTGAGGTGGCTCAGTGGGTAAAGAATCCTCCTGTCAATGTAAGAGATATGGGTTCGTTCAGTCCCTGGGTTGGGAAGATCCTCTGGAGAAGGAAATGGCAACCCACTCCAGTATTCTTGCCTGGAGAACTCCATGGAGAGGAGCTCTATGGGTTGCAATCCATAGGGTCTCAAAAAGTCAGACACCACTGAAGAGATTTAGCATGCAAGCAATGTAAAGAATAAGACTCACTCTTTCCCCTCATACCTCTATACTTTAGAAGTAATTGGGAGAGGCCTCCTGGCTCACAGTGACTGGACTTGGAAACAGTTATAAGATAGCAGGCCAGTCTTGATCCATCAGCCATTCTGGGAAACAGACCAGGTGCACAGGTAATACAGAGAAAGGATCCTATAACTCTATACACCTGGTACCAGCTTGTGCTATGGAAAAGCAGGGGCCCTGCAGACTGCTAAGATGCCCCTACTCTGGCTGACCTTTTATTGTCCTAAGATGCACAAACATTTATAAAGATTATAAACTCATTTTATACCTGGCTGAGTTTTTACCTAATCCTTATTTGTCTCTGACTTCTCATATTTTAATGAAAACAATGTTTGTAAGGCTCTGTTTTGCATGAAAACAAAAACAAAACCAACTGTAATGTGTATGTGTGTATGTGTTTGTGTGTGGCTCAAATGATAAATCCCAATAGATAAAGTTTATTTCCATGTATTGGGGGGTGGAGGACATAGGAACTGTTGGGATGTTTTTTATATTCCTATATTTTATACATTTTAAAAATTATATCTTAAAAGGAAAGTAATAGGTGAAAGTTAACATTAATTTGGAGTAGGGAAATCCTTAAAAGACAATTTAAAAATTCCATTGATGTTTAACATTTGAATAACTTGACATCAAAAGATAAAAAATAGAACAGAAAATAATTTAAAAAATTGAAAGGCTGATAAAAAATTGGGAAATCTTATCCTTTATATGATGAAGGAATATTTTCCTTAACACATACAGTATTCGGAGAGGGTGGGATGATTTGGGAGAATGGGAATTCTAACATGTATACTGTCATGTAAGAATTGAATCGCCAGTCCATGTCTGACGTAGGGTGCAGCTTGCTTGGGGCTGGTGCATGGGGATGACCCAGAGAGATGTTGTGGGGAGGGAGGTGGGAGGGGGGTTCATGTTTGGGAACGCATGTAAGAATTAAAGATTTTAAAATTTAAAAAAAATTAAAAATTAAAAATAAATAAATAAATAAAGTTCCAGCATTCTATCCTTAAAAAAAAAAAAAATCAATAAAATGACAAATACCTCAAGCTATGTAATAATCTCTGAGGAGTAGGGCTTTATCTTAGTTAATGCTTTATCATTAGCTCCTAGTACATAGTACATATTTGAAAAGTATTCTAAAGTGAATTATTTTCAAACAGAAAAATGAACTCATAAACAAATGGAAATATTCAAGTTTAATAAAAATTAATTAAATAAAATTCAAAATGTTATCTTTTGTTTGGATTATTTATCCATCTTTTTATGCACCTAGAAGATTAATCAAGCTTCACGATGTATACCAAGTATCATGTCATCTCTGAAGTCTTTCCTATTTCTCTATTCACATCATCTTTAGTGTTATCAGGTCACTGTATATTTTATCCTGTCATTGAATTTATCTTATTATAATTTGAGGGCATGTTTGTCTTCACAGCTGGACTTAATTCTAAAGGGCAAGGAAATTTTCTTTTTATTCCACTTTTTTAAAAACTGAGGTATAAATGACATATAACATTACATTACCAAAAAAAATGGAAAGCAATATTGATTCATAAAGAAAAATAGAAAGTGAATTAATCTTTCTTTATCATAGTATGCAAGTTTACTTTAAAAGTATATAATCATTTTTATGATTTTGTTAGTCTTTGCTAAAAGTTAAGGTTTTAACATTTATTTTTGTTTAGTGTTAAATTTTCCAAATTGCCAAAGCCTTTGACTGTGTGGATCACAATAAACTGTGGAAAATTCTGAAGGAGATGGGAATACCAGACCACCTGACCTGCCTCTTGAGAAATCTGTATGCAGGTCAGGAAGCAACAGTTAGAACTGGACATGGAGCAACAGACTGGTTCCAAAAAGGAAAAGGAGTACATCAAGGCTGTATGTTGTCACCCTGCTTATTTAACTGATATGCAGAGTACATCATGAGAAATGCTGGGCTGGAGGAAGCACAAGCTGGAATCAAGATTGCTGGGAGAAATATCAATAACCTCAGATATGCAGATGACACTACCCCTATGGAAGAAAGTGAAGAACTAAAGAGCCTCTTGATGAAAGTGAAAGAGGAGAGTGAAAAATTTGGTTGAAAGCTCAACATTCAGAAAACTAAGATCATGGCATCTGGTCCCATCACTTCATGGAAAATAGATGGGGAAACAGTAGAAACAGTGGTGGACTTTATTTTGGGGGGCTCCAAAATCACTGCAGATGGTGACTGCAGCCATGAAGTTAAAAGACACTTACTCCTTGGAAGGAAAGTTATGACCAACCTAGACAGCATGTTAAAAACCAGAGACATTACTTTGTCAAAAAAGTCCCTCTAGTCAAGGCTATGGTTTTTCCAATAGTCATGTATGAATATGAGAGTTGGACTATAAAGAAAACTGAGTGCCGAAGAATTGATACTTTTGAACTGTGATGTTGGAGAAGACTCTTGAGAGTCCCTTGGACTGCAAGGAGATCCATTCAGTCTATCCTAAAGGAGATTAGTCCTAGGTGTTCATTGGAAGGACTGATGTTAAAGCTGAAACTCCAATACTTTGACCACCTGATGCAAAGAGCTGACCCATTGAAAAAGACCCTGATGCTGGGAAAGATTGAGGACAGGAGGAGAAGGGGATGACAGAGGATGAGATGGTTGGATGGCATCACCAAGTCAATGGACATGGGTTTGGGTAGACTCTAGCGGTTGGTGATGGACAGGGAGGCCTTGAGTGCTGTGGTTCATGGGGTCGCATAGAGTCAGAAAAAACTGAGTGACTGAACTGAACTGAACTGAAATTTTCCAAAGCATTTTCCATAGTGTGTTAGATTCATTGCACTGAATATTCTATTCTCTCTATAGTCAGGATACATTGATCCTACCCTTGAAACTGGAGAGACTGGTAATAGTTGTTGTACTGGCAAGGTACAAATTAGCATAAGAAAGTCCCCAGTAAAATCTTTTAAATGCTCCAGAAAGAATGTCCATAGGGTTTCCCCTTCAAAAATGATATGGGGATAGCTCTGTAAGTTAATCACACACTTGGAAGGAGGTTGAGGTCCTGAACTATGGTCCTCTTATTACAATAATTTTCCCCTACATTCTCAATCTGTATCCCTAAACTCAGTCTTTTTAAAATGTCTATGACATTATTGAAAAAATGAGAAAAGATCAATCCTCCATGAAAAGAATAGAAGGTACATATAAACTGAAGAAATTCTTTTTATTTTCTACTGAGAATAGGACATGTTTACTGTGAAATAAACTTTGTTGAATATTTATATAATTTTAAATGTAAAATACCTATTAAAGTAGGTTATAGATAGTAAAGAATAAAGTAGACACAAAGCTCTGTGAGATTTTATTCTGGTTACTCATCAGACTTTGGATTCTTGTATGATCTAGTTGTGGCTTTTCCTTCATGTTTCAGATGAAAGTAGATTTTATATTGGTGTAGGTTTAGCATATTTTTAAATTTTCTGTTTATTTTCTCTGCTATTTTTGAATTTTTCTCTTTTAAAAACAGAACTTGGCTTTCATCTGGTGCATTAGAAGACTTATTTAAATGTTATTAAGTCATTAATATAAGTACTATATTTTAGCCACTCTGAATAAGAAATTTTCTGCTCACTGTCCATTTAGTGAATTAATGTATGACCTGACAGGGAACTAAAAATAAGAGATGAAAATCACATTTACCTCAAATGATTTTGGTTTAACTCAATTTATTAAGTCTTAGAAATGTAAATTATGCATATTTATTAAGTACTTAAATCAATATACCAAGATGATGAGGAAAATGTGAATTTATATTATAGTACAGCTTGCAGTTAATGTTTGGATGAATTCATGGAAACTTTCTCAAACCTGCCTGTCAAATTTTCTCTTAAATTAACAGAACTTTAGTATTAGAGGGAAAGAGTACCTTGTGGAAATGTAAGTTGAAATCGACCAGAGTGAAAACTCTTGATTACTTCATAGAGGCCACTGTTGATTGCAAAACATCCTTAAAATCTGAAGCATCAAAGAAGCGAATTTAATCGTAATGCCATGTGTCTGTCTATCTTTTCTCTTCTCACACTGTGGTTCACATTAAAATAAAATTGGAATGATTTTCTTGGGAAATCATTCATTTTGTAAAATGAAGCTAATGAGTAGTCCAGCCCACATCAATTTATGGAACAACTGTGAAGTAAAAAAGGCATGTGCATGAATGCACCTTGAACATTTTTCCATGATTAAAAAGTATTATCAAAGATCAATCTGGATAACATAAATTATTTTTTGAAATGAGAGTGGTTTTATTTTTATGGAAGTAATATATAATTATTGTTAGAATTAGTTAATAAAGGTGAAAGGCAATCCAACCATAAAATACTTCCCAGGTATAAGCACCGGTAACGTCATATTTCTCTCACTATGTTTGTGTGTATGTGTGTTTGGGTTAAGAATGGAATTCTATATAAGCATTTTTGATATTCAGACTATATATCATTGATTTAGGATTATCTAATAAATTCAGAATAATCAAGTTAAATATGTGTGTAACCAAATTGCCCTCCCTAAAATTTTTACGAACTTACTTTCTTACCAATAATGAATTTCTACTTTTTGCCATCCTTGCTAATATATTAATTGTTTTTGTTAGTCTAATAGATTTTTAAGGTATCTAATTGTTTTGACTTATACTTAACTTGTAGTGAGGTGAATTTTTTTCAGATTTTTATTGTTTCTGTTTTCATGTTCAATACTTACTAGTTTTGAGTCCATTTCTTTCTTCATTGTTGTTTAGGCTTTCAGATACATTTGAAACATTTACCCTTTTTCAAACTCTTACAACAAATTAAAGAGAACGTAATACTCCTAAACTCATTTTACAAGGCTACTGTCATCCTGATACCAAAGCCAGTAAGATGAGCAGCTCAGGCTAAGCATTTAGTTGGTTCTTACTCATCAGTTCAGTTCAGTCACTCAGTCGTGTCCGACTCTGCAACCCCATGAATCGCAGCACACCAGGCCTCCCTGCCCGTCACCAACTCCCAGAGTTCACTCAGACTCACATCCATCGAGTCAGTGATGCCATCCAGCCATTTCACCCTCTGTCGTCCCCTTCTCCTCCTGCCCCCAATCCTTCCCAGCATCAGAGTCTTTTCCAATGAGTCAACTCTTCACATGAGGTGGCCAAAGTACTGGAGTTTCAGCTTTAGCATCATTCCTTCCAAAGAAATCCCAGGGCTGATCTCCTTCAGAATGGACTGGTTGGATCTTCTTGCAGTCCAAGGGACTCTCAAGAGTCTTCTCCAATACCACAGTTCAAAAGCATCAATTCTTTGGCGCTCAGCCTTCTTCACAGTCCAACTCTCACATCCATACATGACCACAGGAAAAACCATAGCCTTGACTAGATGGACCTTATAGATGTACTTAAACTGTTAACACTGAAAGAAGAATGTGTTATTTGCTCAGTAGTGTCTGACTCTTTGTGACCCCGTGGACTGTAGCCCAACAGGCTCTTCTGTCCATGGAATTCTTCAGGCAAAATACTGGAGTGGGTTACCATTTCCTTCTCCAAGGGATATTCCCAACCTAGCGATCAAACCAGGTCTCCTGCACAGCAGGCAGACTTTTCCCAACTGAGCTATCAGTGAAGTTCAGTTAACACTGAAAAGGTACTCAATTAGTACTTTTCAATTGATTTCTTCAAGATTACTATGCATTCCAATTTCAGTAAGAACATGAAAAATGTTTAAAATACGTGTATAGATAACAGTGACTCATCAACAGTGACCCATCAAAATAATTTGCTTCTGCCTTTAACATTGAAACTGAGAATTTATAGTGTTTTAGCATCTATATGTTCCAGAAAGATGAAGCCAAACAGAAATAGTTACACATTTAATACCACCTGTGTTGCAGCAAGTACTTACCATCCCCAAATTTGTGCTATTTATATAATGAGAAGAACATTCAAGCATACATCCCGCCCTCCAAGTTTGTTTTTAAAAGCTAACCATGAATAATAGAATAAAAACTATAAGAAATTTAAAAAATAGAAGGAAAGAAATCATTATAATCTCAGGTCCTAACACTTTAGCCATTAGGTTTGTGTGTTCTCTCCATACATATCTTTCAAAAACAAAATGAAATAGTTAGTTGCTCAGTTATGTCTGACTCTTTGCAACTCTATGGACTGCAGCCCACCAGGCTCCTCTGTCCATGCGATTTTCCAGGCAAGAATACTGGAGTGGGCTGCCATTTCCTTTTCCTGGGGATATTCCTAATCCAGGGATCAAACCCAGGTCTCCTGCATTGCAGTCGGATTCTTTATCATCTGAGTCAACAAGGAAGCCCCATTAATATGTTTAAGTAAGGGTTAGTTTCTCAGTCATGCCCGACTCTTTGCGACCCCATGCACTGCAGCCCACCAGACTCCACTGTCCATCAGATTTCCCAGGCAAGGATACTGGAGTGGGTTGCCATTTCCTTCTTCAGGGATCTTCCCAACCCAGGGATCGAACCCAGGACTCTTGCACTGCAGGCAGATTCTTTACTGACTGAGCAACAAGGGAAGCCCGAACATCATGCTAAAAGTACCATCCTTGTTAAACATTAATTATATGGCTTTTCCAGTAGTCATGTATACATGTAGGAATGGACTATAAAGAAAGCTGAGCACAGAAGAATTGGTGCTTTTGAACTGTGGTGTTGGAGAAGACTCCTGAGAGTCCCTTGGACTGCAAGGAGATCCAATGAGTCAATCCTAAAGGAAATCAGTCCTGACTATTCACTGGAAGGACTGATGTTGTAGCTGAAGCTCTAATACTTTGGCCACCTGATGGGAAGAACTGACTCATTGTAAAAGACCCTGATGATGGGAAAGATTGAGGGCAGGAGGAGAAGGGGACAACAGAGGATGAGATGGTTGGATGGCATCACTGACTCAATGGACATGAGTTTGAGTAAGCTCTGGGAGTTGGTGATGGACAGGGAAGGCTAGTGTACTGCAGTCCATGGGGTCACAAAGAGTTGGACACGACTGAGTAACTGAACTGAACTGAACTAATATTTTTAGCATCTTATTAATTGTTATCATAGCCATTTTGATTGCTGCATAATAGTCATTCAAGTGAAGATACTATAATTTGCTCAACTGCCTCTTTATAGTTGCATCATTTGAAGGCTAATTTCACATATTCAAAATTAATAAAAAACCCAACAGTTATTAGCTTTGTGTATTTATCTATATCTAAGTTTTGAATTATTTCTCTCAACGTAAATTCCATCTTTTTATTCTAAAATAGGAGTGCTATCTTTAATGGTGATTGGATCCGTTTAAAATATTATTATGGGTTAATATTTTCATAATTAATCTCTACAAGTAACTTTGTGGTATTGTCTCATATCATTTAATATATTAGTAGCAATAATATTGTAAAGTAATTAACCTCTAATTAAAATAGATACATTTATATAAAAAATAGATCTCTAAGTTTCCTTCTAACTTCACATATCGAAAGTTTACAAAATTCCACTGATTTTAAGGATAAACCACTTCTAGACTATTAGTTCAGTTCAGTTCAGTCGTTCAGTCGTGTCCAACGCTTTGCAGCCCCATGGGCTGCAGCACAGCAGCCCTCCCTGTCCATCACCAACTCTTAGAGTTTACCCAAGCTCATTGAGTCTGTGATGTCATCCAACCATCTCATCCTCTGTCCTCCCCTTCTCCTCTCACCTTCAATCTTTCCCAGCATCAGGGTCCTTTCAAATGAGTCAGCTTTTTGCATCAGGTGACCAAAGTATTAGAGTTTACGCTTGAACATTAGTCCTTCCAATAAACACTCAGGACTGATTTCCTTTAGGATAGACTGATTGGACTCCTTGAAGTCCAAGGGACTCTCAAGAGTCTTCTCCAACACCACAGTTCAAAAGCATCAATTCTTTGACACTCAGCTCCAACTCTCACATCCATACATGACCACAGGAAAAACCATAGCCTTGACTAGACGGACCTTTGTTGGCAAAGTAATGTCTTTGCTTTTTAATATGCTGTCTAGGTTAGTCATAACTTTCCGTCCAAGGAGTAAGCTTCTTTTAACTTCGTGGCTGCAATCACCATGTGCTGTGATTTTGGAGCCCCCAAAAATAAAGTCAGCCACTGTTTCCACTGTTTCCCCATCTATTTTCCATGAAGTGATGGGACCGGATGCATGATCTTAGATTTCTGAATGTTGAGCTTTAAGCCAACTTCTTCACTCACCTCTTTCACTTTCATCAAGAGGCTCTTCAGTTCTTCTTCACTTTCTGCCATAAGGGTGGTGTCATCTGCATATCGAAGGTTATTGATATTTCTCCCAGCAATCTTGATTTCAGCTTGTGCTTCATCCAGCCCAGCGTTTTGCATGATGTACTCTGCATATCAGTTAAATAATCAGTGTGACAACATACAGCCTTGACCTACTCCTTTTCCTATTTGGAACCAGTCTGTTGTTCCATGTCCAGTTTTAACTGTTGCTTCGAGACCTACATACAGATTTCTCAAGAGGCAAGTCAGGTGGTCTGGTATTCCCATCTCCTTCAGAATTTTCCACACTTTATTGTGATCCACATAGTCAAAGCCTTTGCCATAGTCAATAAAGCAGAAATAGATGTTTTTCTGGAACTCTCTTGCTTTTTCCATGATCCAGCAGATGTTGGCAATTTGATCTCTGGTTCCTCTGCCTTTTCTAAAACCAGCTTGAACATCTGGAAGTTCACAGGTCACGTATTGCTGAAGCCTGGCTTGGAGAATTTTAAGCATTACTTTACTAGCATATGAGATAAGTGCAACTGTGTGGTGGTTTGAGCATTCTTTGGCATTGCCTTTCTTTGGGATTGGAATGAAAACTGACCTTTTACAGTCTTGTGGCCACTGCTGAGTTTTCCAAATTTGCTGGCATATACAGTTTCTCTGTGTATTCTTGCTACCTCTTCTTATTATCTTCTGATTCTACACTATATATAATTGTAAATTACTACAAGAGGACACCTTTTAGTTTTGTAAGCTACATCACAAGAATAAATGGATCTCACCTTACAAAAATCCACTACCCATTTTAGAATATCTTTAAAATGTAGGCATCTATATTTTGCAAACAACTTGTGGCAACATGTCCAAATAATTTCCATTTGAAGGAATAATTATAGTGTTTCTCTGGAAACACTGATAGGAAAACATAATTTTGAAATTTACTTGTTTTAGAGTAGGACTAGTGGTACTAGCTAAACATGAGGGATGTGACAAATAGTGAAGCTATCTGAACTGTTTCATATGATAATATTGTACCTGCTGTTTACAGCTTAAATTAGGTGCAATTTTAAATACTGAGAAATTATAAATATTAAAATGAATTTTAGAATTATGTATTATAACGTATATCTGGACTAACATTTCTTTCTACCTACTCTTCTGCAAATAGATACAAAAAACATTCATATATCATGTAAGTTAACTTAATAATTCAATTAATTTTAAACTTATGGCATTAATTTTACCCAAAACTTTGACCTCATATATCCATCAGTGTTTATAGTATAAGCAGCTATTGATTCTCCCAAGTAATTTTTGATGGAACATGTATAAGAAGTTCCCCCTCAAAAAAAAAAAAGAAAGAAAGAAAGAAAGAACAACATAAATTTCCTTTTGGGAATCAGTAATGTAACTAATTCTTGATTGAAGGACACATACCAGTTTCAGCTGTAGAGCTCGTTTTCAAGTCTAAGGAGAAGTGCTGCTAAAATATTGCCTAAGATTAGCTTGATAAAACTCAAATTCACAATGCTCTTCTATTATTTAAGTGAGCTTATATTAAGTGTTGGGTTTTTTTTTTGAAGAATTGGGCCTGAATAAAGTTGAATTTCCCATCATTGAAATTTGACTACACAGTTTTCATGTGTTGATTCATTCATTCAATAACAACAGCCACAATAAATATATATCTGGAGAGACAGACACATAGGGAGAGAAATAGAGATTCTGGGTCTACATTGGTGAAAAAGTGAGGTGCAGCCTCTCCTTACACTGAGTTTACAATCTAGTTAGATGAAACAAGTTAAAAATGAGAAAATTTCTCCTTGTTATGAGTGCTACAAGGAAGATAAAACACGGTAATATGACAGCTGTTATGGTGAGGGTTGACACCGGTAACAGACTGTTTGGGGATTGCCTTGGGTTTTGAAATTTTAAGAGAGACTGAGTGAAGAGAGTAATTCAAGATGAGAACAGCTGGAGGGAAAGTGTTTCATGGGAAATATAGAGTAGAAGGATCCTAGCGGCAGAAATGAGCATAGAGTGTGCAAAGAATAGAAAAAAACAGTGTCACTGAAGCATAAAAAGGTAAGGAAGAATGGGAAGAGTGGGGCATCAGACTGTCAGCCTTTGCATGCTGTGATGGGCATTTTTATTGACCTTCCAAGCATATCAAGGGACACTACATATCATAGTATGTAATTATTATATATTATATATGTGGTTTCCTAACAGATGTGTAACACTACCTTGTATTAATCACAGTGAAGGTTATTATGATGACACAATTGTATTATTATATGTTAATATATTATTATATTGACAAGATTGCTGAATTAAGATTGCACATATAAAATTTTAAAATTCATTGATGTCTTATGATATGCCACTTAGAAGAATAAGTACTATGTATGACATTTAATTAAATCTTCATGACAGCCTTCTTGTGTAGGAATTTATTATTACTCCCTTCCCTTTTGGGGGGCTTCCCAGTGGCTCAAGTGGTAAAGAATCTGCCTACAGGAGACATGGATTCAGTCCCTGGGTGGGGAAGATCCCCTGGAAGAGGAAATGGCAATCCACTTCAGTATTCTTGCCTGGGAAATCCCATGGACAGAGGAGCCTGGAGGGCCATAGTCTTTGGAGTCTCAAAGAGTTGGATGTGACTGAGCACTACAGCATCCCTCCCTGCCCCTTTTTTTTCCACCAACAGATGAAGAAACTGGAAATTTAAGGACTTGCTCAAGGTCATAGTGATAAGAAGTGGAGCTTGGATTCTTAGAGTTTTTGACTTCAACAAACCCACATGATCTGTAGAAGATTTCACCTCCTGAACTTGTCAAGGTCTAGGTGGCTAGCAAGTCAGGGTATTCAGCTGATTCATGGGTAGTGGTGATATTAATAACTCAAATTCAGTGAACAAGCCTTGTTCTAAATGCTTAAAATGTGTAAACTCATTGAATACTTACACCAATTTTATGAAGTAGGTATTACTGTAACTTTCATTTTATAGATGAGGATACTGAAGCACAGAGAGGCTAAGCAAGCAATTTGTCTTATGTCACAAAACTGGGAGAAAGGCAGTGCCAGAGTTTGAAGCCAGGAGTCTGATTCCAGAACTTATGCTCTTAACAATTATTCTTTAAATGCTTCTCAAATGTAAAATTTAAGAAAGATAAAATTCAAGGCACCAAGTGAGGCGAACAGACCAAGTATTGCTTTGATCTTTTCGGTCAGACCAAAGCAAGCACTGCCTAGAAGCCTGCGGGGGGCGCTCCGCAGAAAGAGAAAGGCAGTGGAACTTCCCTCAGCAGAGCTGAGGGGTCCCGAGGAAAAGTGACCCTGCTGTCCGCCAACCCAGCCCCTCGGCAAGCGAGACACGAACAGACACCACAGGGGTTCCGTCTAAGCAGCTCCCGGCTTATAAAGGCAAGCGGTGGGGGGTGGGGGGTGGGGGGGGGTAGGGGGTTTGCGAGGGACTTTCCATAGTTGCAGCAATCATGTTAAAGGTCAAATCGTCATGTGCCATCATTATAACAGGAGTCTATGGTGATCACACGCTGTCCACCTGCAGGGAAATCAAGAGAGCCAATCAAAAGTTTTGACAAACAACATAGACCACGCCCCTATCTCTTCCGCCAGGCACCATCTTAGTTTCCCACTGCAAAGTTAGCCCTTCTCTTTTTCTTTTTTAAGGTTTCCCATTTAGGGCCCCCAGAAGCCTCTTACAGGAATGAAGTCTTTCTGAGGGCCACCTCCCTCAAGTCACCAGAGCTAAACAAATGTGCCCTCATTGTTTCTCCACAGATGCATATTTAACATTTTAGCAGGCTCATTTTCTTTTTTCTTTCCTATCTTCCTTCCTTCCTCCCCACCTCCCTCGCTCCCTCTCTTTTTACTTTTGTCTCTTTCTGATATATTGTAGAGTGGCCATGGATCACTAAATGAAAATAGAACTACCCCTCTCTGCTCCCTCCTCTTGTCAGAACAACAACAAAGATGCCCAGAAAATTCCAGGAAAATTTCTTAGGTCAACCAATGTGCTTTTGCATATCTACACCTTAGGGTAAGCCTTTCTATGTACTAGGGTAGAAGGGAAGGACCAATCTTTGAGTGTCAGCTATGTGTGAGGCTATACCTTTATTCGTGTGTATACACATCTTGTAAAATTTTACAGTGATTTATAACCTTGTGCGGTGGGGATATTATCTCCAACTTGCATATAAGGAAAATCAGAATTAGAATTTACCTAGGGTCTTAGAGTGGTAGAGAGGGAAATTGAGGTCTGAATAACAGGCACTGCATCGCAATGCCTGAACACATATGATGGCTACCATGCTGCTTCAGCTGTCTTGGTCACATCAAGAACCTTTTGATATTTACCTTAGGCATGGTTGGGGATATATCTTCTTAACTCATGATTAAGAGTTTCATCTGAGAGATATATCTTTAGAATATTCCAGATGATCAGGGGTTATCTTTTATTCTTTAGTAAGTCACTGTTTCTTAGAGTTCCCATCTCTTCCAGAGCAATAATTCAACTTAGGGCTAAGGGCTCTGAGATGCTAGTCTCAAAAAAGGCTGTGAAACATTCATCTCTAGAAATTTTAGATAATAGAATTGTTTGCTATTTTTCTAGTTAGAGTCACATTCTGAAGGCATGGAACTAGATTAATTGAAAAGAAATATTTTTTAACCATGTGATTAACAAAAAATAATTGTATACTGAAAGTAAGTGGCTATGTGTTAGTATAATTGTCATTACTTTTATCCTATACATTTTCCCAATAACAACTTTTCTGTTAATTTAGATGTCAATTGAACATGATTTCAACTACATTATTTAAGAGCTAGGAATAGACTGTGCTAAAAGAAGAAATTTGTTTACTTTCAAAAGTAGAATGCTGACTAACATGATCTGAGGATTATTATAGCAGTAAAATGATTTATTTTTGAGAAGGTCTAAGGCTCAAATGATAAAGAATCTGCCTGCAGTGCAGCAGACCTGGGTTCGATCCCTGGGTCGGGAAGACATCCTGGAGAAGGGAACAGCTATCCTGTCCATTATTCTTCCCTGGAGAATTCCAGGGACAGGGGAACCTGGTGGGCTACAGTCAATGGGGTCACAAAGAGTTGGACACAATTGAGCAACTAACAATTTCACTTTCAAAGGTGGAAAGTGAAAAGGCTAGCATTTCAAAATCAATCAATTACAGAAAACAATCTAATTTTGACTGCAGTTTTCTTCCATACTGACATCATAGCATTAGTTTGCAAATAAGAATTTTTCTATATCAATGCTGTCGTTTTAAAACATTTTTAATTGAAGGACAACTGCTTTATAATATTGTGTTGGTTTCTGCTTTACATCAACATGAATCAGCCATAGGTATACATATGTGCCCTCCCTCTAGCACCTGCTTTCCACCTCCCACCCCATCTCACTGCTCTAGGTTGTCACAGAGCACCGGGTTTGGGCTCCAGTTATTAGTTTTGTTGTTATTCAGTCACTCAGTTGTGTCTGACTCTTTGCAACCCCATGGACTGCAGCATGTCAGGCTTCCCTGTCCTTCACTATCTCCCTAAGTTTGCTCAAACTCATGTCCATTGAGTCAATGATGCCATCCAACCATCTCATCCTCTGTTTCCCCCTTCTCCTCCTGCCCTTAATCATTACCAGCATCAGGGTCTTTTCCAATGAGTTGACTCTTCACATCAGGTGGCCAAAGTATCGGAGCTTCAGCTCTAGGATCAGGCCTTACAATGAATATTCAGGGTTAATTTCCTTTAGGATGGACTGGTTTGATCTCCTTGCTGTCCAAGGGACTCTCAAGAATCTTCTCCAGCACAACAGGTCAAAAACATCAATTCTTCAGTCCTCAGCCTTCTCTATGGCCCAAATCTCACATCTATATATGACTACTGGAAAAACCATAGCTTTGACTATACTGACCTTTGTTGGCAAAGTGACATCTCTGCTTTTTAATATGCTATCTAGGTTTGTCATAGCTTTTCTTCCAAGGAGCAAGCGTTATTGAATTTCATGGCTGATTCTAGAAGACCTACAAAACCTTCTAGAATTAACACCAAAAAAAAAGTCCTTTTCATCATAGGGGACTGGAATGCAAATGTAGGAAGTCAAGAGATACCTGGAGTAACAGACAAGTTTGGCCTTGGAGTACAAAATGAAGCAGGGCAAAGGCTAACAGAGTTTTGCCAAGTGAATGCACTAGTCATAGCAAACACCCTTTTCCAATAACACAAGAGATGACTCTACACATGGACATTACCATGTGGTCAATACTGAAATCAGACTGATTATATTCCTTGCAGCCAAAGATGGAGAAAATCTATGCAGTTAGCAAAAACAAGACCTGGAGCTGACTGTGACTCAGATCATGAACTCCTTATTGCCAAATTCAGACTTAAATTGAAGAAAGTAAAGAAAACCACTAGGCCATTCAGGTATGACCCAAATCGATTATACAGTGGAAGTGACAAATAGATTCAAGGGATTTAGATTTGATAGACAGAGTGCTTGAAGAAACTATGGACAGAGGTTCATGACAATGTACAGGAGGCAGTGATCAAGACCATCCCCAAGAAAAAGAAAGGCAAAATGGTTGTCTGAGGAGGCCTTACAAATAGCTGAGAAAAAAACAGAAGGGAAAGGCAAAGGAGAAAAGGAAGTATATATCCATCTGAATGCAGAGTTCCACCTATTAGTCCTCTACATTTTGAAGAGGGTACTATTTCTTTTTTTTTTAATATAACAGTATTTATTTTAATTCGAGGTTAATTACTTTACAATATTGTATTGGTTTTGCCATACATCAACATGAATCCGCCACAGGTATACACATGTTCCCCATCCTGAACCCCCCTCCCCCCTCCCTCCCCGTACCATCCCTCTGGGTCGTCTCAGTGCACCAGCCCCAAGCATCCAGTATCATGCATCAAACTATTTCTTAAGATGTGTTTGATAAGTTTGCTCATTTAATGTTTTGCTCTTGAAACTCAGTCTTATTTGAACATCAGTGATAATGTTTTCAGGATAATTATGACAATGCTGTAGGTTATTTATGTTGCATAAATCTTTTAATGTTTGTAAAATAGTTTCAGATTTATTCCAGTTAAGGGCCAATTTATTCTCCATTTCTCCTCACTCCTGCTAATATTACTATTATGTATTTTAAAAATAACCTCTGCCAATGTTATAGAGAAATATTTTATATAAATAATTGCATTTCTTTGATTGTTTATCATCCTTGTACAGAATATTTCAAGTATTCTGATTGTCATATATTTTAGGAATTGCATTTTCCCCTCTCTTGCCCATTTTTGTCCTATTTCAGATTTTTTCTAAATCAGTATAAAACATTTATTTATATTAAACATATTAACTTATTGTCCATCATATTCAATGCAAGTTATTTCTTTCTTTAGTTCTTTGACTTTAGTTTTGCTAAAAGTGGATGTTTATTTTAAAACAAATTTGCATGTAGGCAATAGTGTCAGGCTTACACATGTGATATCCTTCTACCTTTGCATTATTTCAGTCATTATAGCTGAATTTTATTAAGTGATAATAAAATTTGATCATAACTCTGACTTCTGGCTAAGTTTACTTATATTTTCTTGCTTATTTATTTCTCCATCTATATGCTGGCATTGCTTTGTTATTTTTTTTAAGATGGAAGAAGAGAGGGAAGAGATTTTGACTAGAATTTTATTATATGTGTAATTTTGAGGAGAATTTTTGTAACTACAACATCCAGTCTTACACTTTTCCCTCGGTTTATTTACATCACTTTTTATCTATTCCAATATTAAAACTATTTTTAAGGTCATGCAAATATATGTACTGTACATTTTCAGTTAAAATTATCCTAAGATATTTTACATTTATATTAATGTTGCTATTTTCAATAAAATACACGTGTGTCATTATTTACTTCCCACTTTTTACACCTTTTTAAAATTTTATTGTTATGTAACTAGGTCTATAGTGTTATGCTGAGTAAAAGTGTTGATAGTGACCTTACACATCTTGTTCCAAATTTTAATGAAAATGTTTTTAACATTTCACTGTTATGTATTATGTATGATATAGTTTGTTTTTGTTTTTTTAACTGTTTTTTTGACAGTCCTGGTGTCTGAATGATTCCCTGGGCCCAGCAAAGGGACCAAATTTCCGGAGCCTTGAAGACAAGGGATAACGCCCCAAAATATGGACTCATTTTCCACTCTACCTTGATTGGCCGAGCAGCTGCCAAGAACAAAGACAGCATCTCCCGATACCTAGCAAACAAATGCAGTATTGCCTCACGAATCTATTGCTTCTCTAAGGTGCCCACCAGTGTTTTGGGGGAAAAGCTTTGAGATCAAGCCTTTCTATGAGACTAGAGAGATTCCCTGAAAGAATCTGGATGTCATGAAGGAGGCAATGGTTCAGGCTGAGGAAGTGGCTGCTGAGATTACTAGGAAGCTCGAGAAATATCTTCCAAGTGGGGCATAACTTACAGAGGTATTGCCTATTTCATTGCCTAGAGCCCAATAAAAATAAAAACAAACACACACACACACAAAACAGCAACTGTGTTTTGAGGTATAATTTATATATCATGTAAGTTACTTATTTCAATTGAATAAGTGAATGCTATTTAGTAAATTTACTGAGCTCTAAAATCAATCACTCCAACGCGATTTAAAAAGGTTTCCAGTTCAGTTCAGTCACTCAATCATGTCTGACACTTTGGGACACCATAAACTGCAACACACCAGGCTTCCCTGTACATCACCAGCTCCTGGAACTTGCTCAAACTCATGTCCATAGAGTTGGTGATGCCATCCAACCATCTCATCCTCTGTAGTCCCTTCTCCTCCTACCTTCAATCTTTCCCAGCAATCAGGATCTTTTCCAATGAGTCGGCTCTTTGCATCAGGTGGTGAAAGTATTGGAGCTTCGGCTTCACCATCAGTCCTTCCAATGAATATTCAGGCTGATTTTCTTTAGGATTGACTGGTTGGATCTCCTTGCAGTCCAAGGGACTCTCAAGAGTCTTTTCCAACACCACAGTTCAGAAACATCAATTCTTCAGCTCTCAGCTTTCTTTATGGTCCAACTCTCACATCCATTCATGATTATTGGAAAAACCATAGCTTTGAATATACAGACTTTTGTCAGCAAAGTAATGTCTCTGCTTTTTAAAATGTTGTCTAGATTGGTCATAGCTTTTCTTCCAAGAAGCAAGCATCTTTCAATTTCATAGCTGCAGTCACCACCTGCAGTGATTTTTGAGCCCAAGAAAAACATGTCTGTCACTGTTTCCATTGTTTCTTCATCTATCTGCATGAAGTGATGGGGCCAGATGCCATGATCTTAGTTTTTTGAATGTTGAGTTTTAAGCCAGCTTTTTCACTCTCCTCTTTCACTTTCATCAAGAAGCTCTTTAGTTCTTGTTCACTTTCTGCCCTAAGTGGTATCATCTGCATATCTGAGGTTATTGCTATTTCTCCTGGCAATCCTGATTCCAGCTTGTGCTTCTTCCAGCCCAGAATTTCACATGATATACTCTACATATGAGTTAAATAAGTGGGGTGACAATATACATATTTGATGTACTCCTTTTCCAATTTGGGACCAGTCAGTTGTTCCATGTCTGGTTCTGACTGTTGCTTCTTGACCATCACCCCACAAAGATCCCTCATGCCCATTTTCAGTCATTCACTGAATATTATTCAGCCATGAGAAAAAAGGTAAGCCTGCCACTTACAGAAATAAGGGTTATAAGATTTTTAATGAAACTAGCCAGACAAAGACAAATACTGTATTATCTCATTTATATGTGGAACCTTACCAAAAGTCAAACTTGTAGACACAGAAATTAGAATGTTAGTTACTAGGTGGTATGTGGTGGGAAAGATAGGGAGATTGTATTCAAAGACTACATGTCTTCAGTAACAAAATTAATAAGCTCTGGGGATCTAATGGTGACAATAGTTAATAATACTGTATTGTTTTCTTGAAATTTGCTGAGAGTCAACTTAAACATTATCATCACAAAAGTAAAACAGATAACTAAGTGAGCTGATGGATGTATGAGTTAACCAGATATTGGTAATCATTTCACCAAGTATATTTATGCCTAATTGCCACTTTAAATATATACACTTTTATTTGTCAATTATACCTCCATAAAGCTGCGGGGGGGGGGGGGGAAGATTGCAAATAAAACACTGCCTTGAGTTTTCAGACTTGCTAGTTTTCACAATTGTGTGAATGATGTCATCAAAATCAATGCCTTGTTCCTTCTCAGTGTATGTATCTGTCTCTCTCTGACACATATATATGCATATTTTATATATGATATTTTTGAGTAATCTTTTCTTACTGTTGCATTTTGGGTGTATTTTTCTAAATTTTTCATATTTAAAAACTTAAAAAATATACTTATTTTGGAAGTTTTCATTAAGCTATTTTCAATGTCCCTGTTATTTTTCTAACTTTTTGGTTAAGTAATTCATTTGCTTCTTTAAAAGTAATTTGGAGAACAGTGTGGGGTTTCCTTAAAAAACTGGAAATAGAACTGCCTTATGAACCAGCAATCCCACTGCTGGGCATAGAACACTGAGGAAACCAGAATTGAAAGAGACATATGTACCCCAATGTTCATCGCAGCACTGTTTATAATAGCCAGGACATGGAAGCAACTTAGATGTCCATCAGCAGATGAATGGATAAGAAAGCTGTGGTACATATACACAATGGAGTATTACTCAGCCATTAAAAAGAATACATTTGAGTCAGTTCTAATGAGGTGGATGAAACTGGAGCCTATTATACAGAGTGAAGTAAGCCAGAAAGAAAAACACCAATACAGTATACTAACACATATATATGGAATTTACAAAGACAGTAATGATAACCCTGTATGCGAGACAACAAAAGAGACACAGATGTATAGAACAGTCTTTTGGACTCTGTGGGAGAAGGACAGGGTGGGATGATTTGGGAAAATGACATTGAAACATGTATAATATCATATAAGAAATGAATCGCCAGTCTATGTTTGATGCAGGATACAGGATGCTTGGGGCTGGTACACTGGGATGACCCAGAGAGATCGTATAGGGAGGGAGGTGGGAGGGGGGTTCAGGATTGGGAACACGTGTACACTCGTGGCAGATTCATGTTGATGAATGGCAAAACCAATACAGTATTGTAAAGTAAAATAAATAAATAAATAACAAAAAAAGTTATTTAACATTGGCTTGATTTAAGACAATATATATGTTTAAAATTTATAGAATCCTATTGAATCCATGTTGAATTGGCTGCTACTCTTTCAAGCTCTCATTAAACTCTAAATCTTTTCCCCACAGGGGATGGGGGGAGAAGGCGATTTAGAATTTAATGAAAGCAGAGACAGAGTATATACATATATATATATATATATATTATATATTATATATATATATATATATAATTATGACTGATTTCTGCTGTTGGCCAATCAAGGTGACTCAGGAGATGCAGGTTTCATCCTTGGATAGGGAAGATCCCCTGGAGAAGGGAATGGAAACCCACTCCAGTATTCCTGCCTGGAGAATCCCATGAACAGAGGGGCCTGGTGGCTATATAGTCCATAGTGTTGGAAAGAGTCAGACACGTCTGAGAGCCTGAGCACACACACACAACAGAAACTAACACAACAGTGTAAAGCAATCTTCTTCCAATTAAAAAATAAATTTAAAAAATTAGTTTTAGAAATGAGAAAAAAAAATATTTCCCTCTCTACCACTACTAAGAAATCACTGGTGAGTTTTTACCACAAGGTTGACATGCTTTGATTTGTAATTTGTATCATTTATTCTATCTAACATCAGCATGGGATATATACTGGCTGGGAGTAATGTTGGTGTAAAGGAAATCTGTCAGAGAGTAACCAGATAACTATGTGTATAGATAGTAGAAAGAAGAAGAGATTCAAGAGAGTTTAAGACATACAACCAATAGCATTGAGTAACTGATTCGAATGGTGAATGAGAAAATATCAGGTACAAGAGGAGAAGTAGGTGGTAGGCCAGAAAAGAACATTTGAATTTATAGGATCTGTGTGATAGCTATATGGATATTAAGGCACTAGATGGATTTGTCAGCAAGGTTTAGTTTAAAGATACAGACTTGTGAAGAAAATCATGAGCTCTAAGAATCAATTTAATGACTCAGAAAAATTAAGGAGAAAAACAAACAAACAAACAAACAGCTATGGTTAGAATCCTAGGGAACATCTAAATTTAACATATAGAGAAGGGTATCCCATAGAGGAGTGTCTTCATCAGTTTGAGCTGCTACTATATATATATAGCCTGTGTAGTTCAAACAACAAATATTTGTTTCTCATAGTTCTGGAGACTAAGTCTGAGATCAAGGAGCTGGTAGATTTTGTGCCTGATACAAGCCTGATTCTTGGTAGCACACTACCAACTTCTTGTTGTGTCCTCGTGTGGTAGAAAGAGAGCTAGAAATATCTCTGGGATCTCTTTTATAAGGACACTAGACACATTCATGAGGATTTCCCCATCATGACCTAATTGTCTTCCAAAAGCCCCAAAGGCATTAAGTTTTCAACATGTGAATTTAGGGGAGACACAAACATTCAGTCCATAACAAGGAGCTTGAGAAGAAGAAAGTTAAGTATGGGGAAAATCAGGAAATAGTGGTATCACAAAGCCCAAAGGTAAATAGTATTCCTGGCTTGCCCTTTAAGTTTGACTATCTTTTAAGTAGCAGCCTGATGGAGTGTGAGAGGAAACAGTTTATGAATGCCTTCATTTGGCACCATTGCTCATTAAATATCATCTTTGTAAGATCTCATTCTCATAGAATTGGGTTGTGCTATGAACTCTGTGTTCTCCCTATTTGTTATAGGCCTTACTTGACTCTCATTCACAGAAGCTGATGAAACTGGGAACTAGTCTGCAGAGGAAAAATGTTTAGCAATGAATTTGGTAATGGAGTCTTTTTAGTCATAGAATTTTTTCCAGGTTCTTTCAGCAAAGTTAATAGGACAATAGCACATTACATCTGTAGTTTTATTAGTTTTATTTCACTGCTGAATGACTTGCATTGTATTTATTCTCTCCATTCCTTAAAATTCCAACTATTATTGAATTCTGTGCTGTCATGGGCTATGATCAAACATTAATAATATTTCATATTCTAAATGTTTTGTTCACTAAAAATACACATGAAGAAAAACTTGGTTTTGAAATATTATTTTGGTCCCAATTCTAATGCCAGTGAAGGGGTATGAAAACTAGAGACACAAGAAAATATAGTCAATATAATTGCTCTCCTCTCATTTACCATCTTTTTTCCCCACTAGATTTAATTTACTCATCATTTTCACTTTAATTGTTTTTATACCTTGCAAACTGTAATAGTCAAAAAGGAAATAAAAGACTTACATATTTCCAATAGTTTTAATTTGGGAGTGTTTGCAAACAATTTGTCTGCTGACAGTTCTAAAAAACAGTGGAATAGTCAACTGATCTAGTTTAGCTTTCTCCTAAAATCTATTCATACCAAATGTCAAAAGATTAAAATACACTAGGTTGTGTATGCCCTTGGGTACATAGGGGAGTAAACAAATCTTTTTCCTCTACATATCTTCTGTCTCTGTCCAGTACCTATAACTTAGACTAATGAAAGACAGCTTAAGGAGAGAAAAACAAATAGAAGTTTTTAACCTGTGCATGATGCACGGATAACTCTAAGAGGTAGTTAGAACTTGAGGTTATCTAACATCCTAACAAAAGAACAATGAATTTTTAGAATTGTGACAAGACAAAGGAAAAGGACTTGGGCATATCATGAGACAGCAAGTAGATGGGGAAATTAATACTAGAGGAGTACCCCAAGTCCAGGGTCAGGGGTGGCGGCCGAGAGGAGCTACCCAACACTGGAGGTCAAGGGCTGTGGCCGAGAGGAGCTACCACACACCCGAGGTCAGGGGAGGCGGCTGAGAGGAGCAACCCCATGTCCAAGGATCGGCGGCTGCACGGGCACAGGAGGGAAGAGAGGAACTACTCCACCTTCAAGGTCACGAGGGGTGGCTGTGAGGAGATACCCCTCTTCCAAAGTAAGGAGCAGTGGCTGCACTTTGCTGGAGCAGCCGTGAAGAGATAGCCCACGTCCAAGGAAAGAGAAACCCAAGTAAGACGGTAGGTGTTGTGAGAGGGCATCAGAGGGCAGACACAATGAAACCATAATCATAGAAAACTAGCCAATCTGATCACACGGACCACAGCCTTGTCTAACTCAATGAAACTAAGCCATGCCATGTGGGGCCACCCAAGACGGGAGGGTCATGGTGGAGAGGTCTGACAGAATGTGGTCCACTGGAGAAGGGAATGGCAAACCACTTCAGTATTCTTGCCTTGAGAACCCCATGAACAGTACGATAAGGAAAAATGATAGGATACTGAAAGGGGAACTCCCCAAATCAGTAGGTGCCCAATATGCTACCGGAGATTGGTGGAGAAATAACTCCAGAAAGAATGAAGGGATGGAGCAAAGCAAAAACAATACCCAGCTGTGGATGTGACTGGTGATAGAAGCTAGGTCCAATGCTGTAAAGAGCAACATTGCATAGGAACCTGGAATGTCAGGTTCATGAATCAAGGCAAATTGGAAGTGGTCAAACAGGAGATGGCAAGAGTGAACATCGATATTCTAGGAATCAGCGAACTAAAATGGACTGGAATGGGTGAATTTAACTCAGGCGACCATTATATCTGCTACTGTGGGCAAGAATCCCTTAGAAGAAATGGAATAGCCAGCATGGTCAACAAAAGAGTCCAAAATGCAGTACTTGGATGCAATCTCAAAAACAACAGAATGATCGCTGTTCGTTTCCAAGGCAAACCATTCAATATCACAGTGATCCAAACCTATGCCCCAGACAGTAACGCTGAAGAAGCTGAAGTTGAATGGTTTTATGAAAACCTACAAGACCTCTTAGAATTAACACCCCCAAAAGATGTCCTTTTCATTATAGGGGACTGGAATGCAAAAGTAGAAAGTCATGAAACACCTGGGGTAACAGGCAAATTTGGCCTTGGAGTACGGAATGAAGCAGGGCAAAGGCAATTAGAGTTTTGCCAAGAGAACACACTGGTCATCACAAACACTCTCCTCCAACAACACAAGAAAAGACTCTACACATGGACATCATCAGATGGTCAACACCAAAATCAGATTGATTATATTCTTTGCAGCCAAAGATGAAGAAGCTCTATACAGTCAGCAAAAACAAGACTGGGAGCTGACTGTGGCTCAGATCATGAGCTCCTTATTGCCAAATTCAGACTTAAATTGAAGAAAGTAGGGAAACCACTAGACCATTCAAGTATGACCTAAATCAAATCCCTTATGATTATACACTGAAAGTGAGAAATAGATTTAAGGGACTAGATCTGATAGACAGAGTGCCTGAAGAACTATGGATGGAGGTTCATGACATTGTACAAGAGACAGGGATCAAGACCATCCCCATGGAAAAGGAATGCAAAAAAGCAAAATGGCTGTCTGGGGAGGCCTTACAAATAGCTGTGAAAAGAAGAGACGTGAAAAGCAAAGGAGAAAAGGAAAGATATAAGCATCTGAATGCAGAGTTTCAAAGAATAGCAAGGAGAGATAAGAAAGCCTTCTTCAGCGATCAATGCAAAGAAATAGAGGAAAACAACACAATGGGAAAGCCTAGAGATCTCTTCAAGAAAATTAGAGATACCAGGGGAAAATTTCATGCAAAGATGGTCTCGATAAAAGACAGAAATGGTATGGACCTAACAGAAGCAGAAAATATTAAGAAGAGGTGGCAAGAATACACAGAAGAACTGTACAAAAAAGAGCTTCATGACCCAGATAATCACGATGGTGTGATCACTCTCCTAGCCAGACATCCTGGAATGTGAAGTCAAGTGGACCTTAGAAAACATCACTATGAACAAAGCTAGTGGAGGTGATGGAATTCCAGTTGAGCTATTTCAAATCCTGAAAGATGATGCTGTAAAAGAGTTGCCCTCAGATTTGGAAAACTCAGCAGTGGCCACAGAACTGGAAAGATCAGTTTTCATTTCAATCCCAAAGAAAGGTAATGCCAAAAGAATGCTCAAACTACTTCACAATTGCACTCATATTGCACACTAGTAAAGTAAGGCTCAAAATTCTCCAAGCCAGGCTTATGCAGTACATAAACCGTGAACTTCCAGATGTTCAAGCTGGTTTTAGAAAAGGCAGAGGAGCCAGAGATCAAATTGCCAACATCTGCCAGATCATGGAAAAAGCAAGAGAGAAAAACATCTATTTTTGCTTTATTGAATAGGCCAAAGACTTTGACTGTGTGGATCACAATAAACTGTGGAAAATTCTGAAAGAGATAAGAATACCAGACCATCTGACCTGCCTCTTAAGAAATCTGTATACAGGTCAGGAAGCAACAGTTAGAACTGGACATGGAACAACAGACTGGTTCCAAATAGGAAAAGGAGTACGTGAAGGCTGTATATTGTCATCCTGCTTATTTAACTTCTATGCAGAGAACATCATGAGAAACGCTGGACTGGATGAAGAACAAGCTGGAATCAAGATTGCTGGGAGAAATATCAGTAACCTCAGATATGCAGGTGACACCACCCTTATGGCAGAAAGTGAAGAGGAGCTAAAAAGCCTCTTAATGAAAGTGAAAGAGGAGAGTGAAAAAGTTGGCTTAAAGCTCAACGTTCAGAAAACTAAGATCATAGCATCTGGTCCCATCACTTCATGGGAAATAGATGGGGAAACAGTGGAAACCGTGTCAGACTTTATTTTGGGGGGCTCCAAAATCACTGGAGATAGTGATTGCAGCCATGAAATTAAAAGACACTTACTCCTTTGGGAGGAAACTTATGACCAACCTAGATAGCATATTGAAAAGCAGAGATATTACTTTGCCAACAAAAGTCTGTCTAGTCAAGGCTATGGTTTTTCCATTGGTCATGTATGGATGTGAGAGTTGGACTGTGAAGAAGGCTGAGTGCCAAAGAATTGATGCTTTTGAACTGTGATGTTGGAGAAGACTCTTGAGAGTCCCTTGGACTGCAAGGAGATCCAACCAGTCCATCCTAAAGATCAGTCCTGGGCATTCTTTGGAAGGAATGATGCTAAAGCTGCAACTCCAGTACTTTAGCCACCTCATGTGAATAACTGACTCATTGGAAAAGACCATGATGCTAGGAGGGATTGGGGGCAGGAGGAGAAGGGGATGACAGAAGATAAGATGGCTGGATGGCATCACTGACTCAATGGACATGAGTTTGAGTGATCTCCGGGAGTTGGTGATGGACAGGGAGGCCTGGCGTGCTGTGAATCACGGGGTTGCAAAGAGTCAGACAGGACTGAGGGACTGAACTGAACTGAAGTGAAGAGTAGTTTTACCAAGTTTGTTATGCAGATTCCCCTGGGGCTATTCAGGGTCTAGAGTTGTCTTCTGCTGCTAAGTCACTTCAGTAGTGTCTGACTCTGTGAGATTCCATTGATGGCAGCCCACCAGGCTTCCCCATCCCTGGGACCTCCTTGCAAGGACACTGGAGTGGGTTGCCATTTCCTTCTCCAATGCATGGAAGTGAAAAGTGAAAGTGAAGTCGCTCCGTTGTGTCCGACTCTTAGCGACCCCATGGACTGCAGCCTACCAGGCTCCTCTGTCCATGGGATTTTCCAGGCAAGAGTACTGGAGTAGGGTGCCATTGCCTTCTCCAAGAGTTGTCTATAATGCTTAAATCTTGTCCTTCTTGATAGAGAGGAAAGTGCAGTTGTGCTGTGCTTAGTCACTCAGTTGTGTCCAATTCTTTGCAACCCCTTGGACTGTAGCCTGCCAACTCTTCTGTCCATGGGGATTCTCCAGGCAAGAATACTGGAGTGGGTTGCCATGCCCTCCTCTAGGAGATCTTCCCAACTCAGGGATCAAACCCAAGTCTCCTGCTTTGCAATCAAATTCTTTACTGTCTGAGTCACCAGGGAAGCCTAGAGAGGAAAGTGCAGACACTTTTTCGAATTTGTATCCTGGTTTACAAATTTACATATCCTCCTATTTAGGAGAAGAGCAGATAATTTTTCTTCTATCTGCTTCTTCTTAATTACTGTCAGCTCAAAAAAAAATCTTTATGTCAAAATGGCTTATTGGGGGTGGCATATTCTGCTACCATTCACTCCTGTCCTTCAAAGAGAATTTGGGTGGCATGGAAGTACCTGATTTTAAAGGCAATGCCTTTCTGATGAAGAAAGTTTTACTTCCAAATGTAATTCTTCCTTTGCCATACTTGATGTTGTATAATGCATATTGGATAGGATTTCTGGGGTTTTTTTGAGGAAGGATGTAACTCTAGCTCAACTTGAAGGCTTTCAGCTTAAAAACAAATGGGAAGATGGTCAGTATGCAAATTACCGAAGAAGCAGATACTGGGAGGAATGTGACGAGTTCAGATTCACACATATTCATGTTTTCAGTTTGATTTCATATGGGACATCCAAGTGGTGATACTGAATATGCGGCTGGAGTTTATAATTCAAGGAAAAAGCTTGGAGATGCAAAGTTGAGATGGATTAGCTTATGTGTAGAAATTGAAGCCATGAATATAAAAAAAGATTTTCCCAGAAAGAAAGTGTGGAAGATGTCCAAAATAGTACATGAAGAAAATCCACATTTACTGGTTCATTTCAGTTCAGTTCAGTCGCTCAGTCGTGTCCTACTCTTTGCAACCCCATGAATTGCAGCACGCCAGGCCTCCCTGTCCATCAACAACTCCTGGAGTTCACTCAGACTCATGTCCATCGAGTCAGTGATGCCATTCAGCCATCTCATCCTCTGTCGTCCCCTTCTCCTCCTGCCCCCAATCCCTCCCAGCATCAGAGTCTTTTCCAATGAGTCAACTCTTCACATGAGGTGGCCAAAGTACTGGAGTTTCAGCTTTAGCATCATTCCTTCCAAAGAAATCCCAGGGCTGATCTCCTTCAGAATGGACTGGCTATATGCTACTAATTAATTCAATTAAAATAGTAAATATTTCTTCAGTCAGTTCAGTTCAGTCGTTCAGTCGTGTCCAACTCCTTTTGACCCCATGGACTGCAGCACATCAGGCTTCCCTGTCCATCACCAACTCCATCAAGTCGGTGATGCCATCCAACCATCTCTTCCTGTCTTCCCCTTCTCCTCCCGCCTTCAATCTTTCCCAGAATAAGGTGGGTTTTTTTTTTTTTTTTCCAGTGAGACAGTTCTTCACATCAGGTGGAGATTCAGCTTCAGCATCAGTCCTTCCAGTGGATATTCAGGGTTGATTTCCTTTAGGATTGACTGCTTTGATCTCTTTGCAGTCCAAGGGACTCTCAAGAGTCTTTACCAACACCACAGTTCAAAAGCATCAATTCTTTGGCACTCAGCTTTCTTTATAGTCCAACTGTCACATCCATTCATGATTACTAGGAAAACCATAGCTTTGACTAGACAGACTTTTGTTGGCAAAGTAATGTCTCTGCTTTTTAATATGCTGTCTAATTGGTCATAGCTTTTCTAACAAGAAGCAAGCATCTTTTAATTTCATGGCTGCAGTCACCATCTGCAATGATTTTGGAGCACAAGAAAATCAAGTCTATCACTATTTCCATTGTTTCCCCATTGATTTGCCATAAAGTGATGGGAATGGATGCCACGATATTCATTTTCCAAATGTTGGGTTTTAAGCCAGCTTTTTCACTCTCCTTTTTCACTTTCATCAAGAGGCACTTTAGTTCCTCCTCACTTTCTTCCATAAGGGCAGTGTCATCTCCATGTCTGAGATTATTGATATTTCTTCTGGCAATATTGGTTCCAGCTTGTGCTTCATCCTGCCCGACTTTTAGCCTGATGTACTCTGCATATAAGTTAAATAAGCAAGGTGACAATATACAGCCTTGATGTACTCCTTTCCCAATTCAGAACCAGTCTGTTGTTCCATGTCTGGTTCTAACTCTTGCTTCTTGACCTGCATACAGATTTCTCAGGAGGCAGGTAAGGTGGTTTGGTATTCTCATCTTTAAGAATTTTCCACAGTTTATTGTGATCCACGCAGTCAAAGCCTTTGGCCTAGCCAATAAAGCAGAAGTAGATGTTTTTCTGGAAGTTGCTTTTTTGATGATCCAACAGATGCTGACAGTTTGATCTCTGTTTCCTCTGCCTTTTCTAAATCCAGCTTGTACATCTGAAAGTTCACGGTTCATGTACTGCTGAAGCTTCACTTGGAGAATTTTGAGCATTATTTAACTAGTGTGTGAGATAAGTGGAACTGTGTGGTAGTTTGAATATTCTTTGGCATTGCCTTTCTTTGGGATTGGAATGAAAACTGACCTTTTCCTGTCCTGTGGCCACTGCTGAATTTTCCAAATTTGCTGGTCTATTGAGTGCAGCACTTTAATAGCATCATCATTTAAGATTTGAAATAGCTCAACTAGAATTCCATCACCTCCACTAGCTTTGTTCATTGTCATGCTTCCTAAGGCCCACTTGACTTTGGACTCCAGGAAGTTTGGCTCTAGGTGAGTGTTCACACCATCATGATTATCTGGGTCATGAAGATCTTTTTGTATAGTTCTTCTGTGTATTCTTGCCACCTCTTCTTAATATCTTCTGCTTCTGTTAGGTCCCTACCATTTCTGTCCTTTATTGAACCCATCTTTGCATGAAATATTCCCTAGGCATCTTGAATTTTCTTGAAGAGATCTCTAGTCGTTCCCATTCTATGGTTTTCCTCTATTTCTTTATATTGACCACTGAGGAAGGCTTTCTTATCTTTCCTTGCTATTCTTTGAAACTCTGCATTCAGATGGGTATACCTTTCTTTTTGTCCTTTGCCTTTAGCTTCTTTCCTTTTTCAGCTATTTTTAAGGCTTCCTTAGACAACCATTTTTCCTTTTTCATTTCTTTTTCTTGAGGATGGTCTTGATCACTGCCTCCTGTACAATGTCACAAAACTCTGTCCATTTCTTAATTGCTTATTATGTCCACATTTTGCTGCTTAAGTATTTAACAATGAAAATTTCATTTAAATCTTCATAATAATCATATGAGATAGATGCTATTTTTTTTCATTTTACAGATGAATAACACTCTTACAGAGGTTAAGTGACTTGACCAAATCATATATCCAGTAAGTAGTACAACCAGGAATTTGACTTAGTCCATGCTCTTGACCATTGTCATATGCTTTCCAAATATTTATTGACCAAGCATAATAGAAGGCACTTGAAATTCAGCAGTGAAAAAGACAGATAATCCTGCTTTCATGGGGCTTACTATCTTGTGGTGAAATAAGTCTTATACTTATAAGCTGTAAGTGAAATCATAAGCTTAAATTGCAATATCAGCTATAAGAAATTAATTGGGGTAATATGTTGGTGGGTGTAAAGATGGGGTGAGAGCCATTAGATAAGTTAGTTGAAGAAGACATATTTAATAGTATTTAATGTGAGATCCAAATAATGAGAAGAATCCAGGAAAAGAGCTTTATAGGAACAGAGAACAGCAAATGAAAAGACCTTGAGATAAGATAGGATGAACAAAGGGAAGAGTGACATCAGAGAAGCATGGAGTAGGCAGGAGTCAAAACTACATAAAGCCTTGCAGGCTGCAGATAATAGTTTAGACTTTATTCTAAGAATAATGGAAGGCATTAGAGAGTTTTAAGGAGTCGTATGATATCATTTATACATAAAAATAGCACCTTGGTTGTTCCATGAATAGATTGAAAGTGAGGGAAAGTTTTAGTTGCTTAATTGTGCCTCACTCTTTGTGACCCCAAGAACTGTAGCCTGCCAGGCTCCCCTGTCCATGAGGATTCTGCAGACAAGAATACTGCAGTGAGTTGCTGTTCCCTTCTCCAGGGGATCTTCCCAAAGTCTGAGCCACCAGAGAAGCTGAATAATAAATTGGAGGGAGGTTAAAGTGAGAGGCACAGGAAGACCAAGAGGAACTTCCTACAATGATCCATGCAAGACATGATGGTATCTCATTTTAAAGTAGTATCAGTGGAGATGAGAGGAAGACCACTTTGAAATATATTCTGGATATCGATACTATAGAACAGGCTGATTGATGTGAATGTAAGAAAAGGGGAGGAAAAAAAGTGATTTGTAGCTTTTGGGTCTGAGCAACTATGAGGACATTGATTCCATTTATTTAGAAGGAGAACACTGGTCAAGGAACATGTTGGTGAGTGGGAAATCAATAATGTTGTTTAGGTAATGGCTGAGTTAGACTTGTCCATTAGTTGCCAAAGTGGAAAGGTCAAGTAGAAAGTTGTAAATATGTCTGTAGCTCTGAAATAAGTTCTAGATTGTAGTTTTAAATTTAGAAGTCATCAACAGACAGATAATAAGATCACTTAAAAGGAAGAGAGAATTAAAATAAGAAAAGAAGAGGGCACTGAAGTCCCTGGGATTTCAGATTAAGGTACATGATTGTTTGGGGATTGGATACAGAAGAAGCAACTTCACTCACTCATACGTAGGAAGAACTGGCAAAGAAAACCATAAAGGAATAACTAGTGCAATAAAAATAATTGACAATTTAACAACTCCCTTATTCTTAGGATACACTGCTCCACTGGCTTTGGTGAAGATGTACATTTCTAGTTTTTCTTCATTGCACAAAGTAAGTAACTGGCTTTCAATAGGAAAAGGTAAACTTCTTCCTTGAGAAGAAGAAGATAGAAATATGAATACTAACACAGCTAAGTTTGTAGATTTGGTTGAGAGAAGAAAATGTATTTCTCTTCTGATGACTTGTGATCTCAGTGAAGCATGTGCTCAGTTGCTCAGTCAAGTCCTACTCTTTGTGACCTCATGGACTGTAGCCCTCCAGGCTCCTCTGTCCATGGGATTTTCCAGGCAAGAGTACTGGAGAGAGTTGCCATTTCCTCCTCCAGGGGATCTTCCTGACCCAGGGATCGAACCTATGTCTCCTGAGTCTCCTGCACTGGCAGGCGGATTCTTTACCACTGCGCCATGAAGCGTAAGGTGATGCAATAAAATAAGGGTAAAGATGGAAAGAGCTGGTGGAGAGAATCATTGAATAATATTACGCAAGAATGATCTGAGAAAGGGCTGAGGTAATTGAGTACAAATTCCTTGGTGCAAGCAATTTTACTTCTAGGAATTTCTCTTACAGAAATAGTCATTGCTTTGGGGAGATCACTGACCAAAGTTGAAGTAAGATCCTCCATTTTTTTTTTAACCAGGCCACAAATTATGTAGTAGGTTTTATTTATAAAACAGTGAGTCAGTGTTTCAAAACTTGAAGAAACAGACATTAGATAGATGGATTTTTCCCAAATAAGTAATTTTAACATACACTCATGATAATCTTATAATAATCAGATATTGCCCTCAATGTTTTTTAGACCTGTGCTGGTGTGATTATTTTTTCTTCTTGAACAGTTTCAAATGTCCAAACTCAAGTGTAATCACTCTAAATTTACATGCTCACTCTTCTGAAAAGCAGACAGAAAGATATTTTTTCCATATCTGCATAATGGGACACAAGATGCTAAGTATGTCCCCTTCTTTCAGTGTCCTGAAAACCTTCCTTATATTCAGGATGATTAAGAAGAAATCCAGTGAAAACTTCATTTTATCAATGGGAGCACTGAGGGGTGAACTTCTTATGTTTGCTTACAGAAATATTGCAGTTTTCAGGATGTGAAATATTTCAAATGTGTAATCTGTCTTTCCCTTCTCTTCTTATAAATTATCTCATAGGACATGTAAGCATCTAAATTTTTCTATACTAAACTCAACTGACAATTTATTAAATTCATATGTTCACATATAGAAGAAGCATTGTCACATGGCAAATAGCCAAGGTTTTGGCATACAAAGGCAACATTATCCAGTTTGACTCCTTGGCGCTCATACAGCTATGCAAGGATTACACACAAACACACACACACAACTACAAACACTGAAATTAATATCCTAGTGCTCCTATTTATCCAAATGTTGTATGCAGTCTGATTTGCAATAGTAAACATTGATATCAGTCTAAATATTTGTAAATAAGGGATGCAATAAATAGAGCATATAGGTAAATGGAACACAATAAACCTAAAATAATAAATCTACATGTACTGAGATGAAAAGATGTTCATAATGAGCTAAATGATATTTTATTTTAAAATGCATCCATATATTTATGGAAATATGTACAATAAAAAGTGGTTATCTAGTTACCATGATTTTATAGAACAACTTTCAAACCCACATAAGAGAATTCTTACAAATGTCTTTATAACACATGTACATTTTCTTACTGAGAAAAAAGTAAATATATTTACTTGAAGTAATATGAAGAGGAAATTGAAGAATAGCTATGTATGATATAATTTTACTACATAAAATATGTACATATATGTTTGTCTATGAATGAAAATACTGGAAGGATATATGGCTAATTTGTAATAGTGATTCTGTATTTCTAGTAAGTGGTAGATTTATGGTAGAAATTCCAGTCTTTATACCATTTGAATGTTTTGCAACCATTATTCATTTCAAATTCATCTGTATATAGTGATCTTAGCTAATACACAGATTCAGTCATTTTTTATATATAGTAGTATTCTCTAGGCAATGGTAACTCTCTCCTCTTGTCAATTTATACTCATTAGAGAAATATGATTCTCTAATATTCTAAGGACTTGGATAACATTCTAAAATAATACAAGTACTAATTAAAATGTATTGCCACTTCTGAAGAATAGTAAAATAGTGTTCATTATTTTGAAATTTGCTTCAGAGCATATAATTTGTCCTTTAACAGTTAATATATTTTTAAAATATTTTTTACTATTTTTGTCATAAAAATGATGCAAAGAGAATGATTAAAATATGTGCTTTAGTAAATAATCAAGAAGACATTGGATGAATAAATATGATGCATTTTAATGAGAGTCATTTCTGATAACTAAAATCCTGATTCTCAGATTTAAAGTAAACTTGATAAAATGGAATCCTTACAATTCAGTAAAAGTGTTAGTCTCTCAGTCGTGCCCAACTCTTTGGGACCCCATAGACTGCAGCCCACCAGGCTCCTCTGTCTATGGGATTTTTCAGGCAAGGATACTGGAGTGGGTTGCCATTTCCTTCTCCAGGGGATCTTCCCAACCCAGGGATTGAACCCAGGTCTCCTGCACTGCAGGCAGATTCTTTACCATCTGAGCTAGGAGGGAAGCCCCAAAATTTCAGTATCTTAATTCCATTTACTTTGATTTCATATTTATTCTAAAAACAAAGATATTTGATAAACAACAGGGACCTACAGTACAGGAAGTTATATTCATTGTCTTTTTTATTTTTAATGTCATAAGACTTTATTCAGAAAACATATCATCCTTAACACAGCCCAAATCAATCAATTGGAAAAGATTAATAAGATAGAAACAAGGAGAAAATTGCCAATGAGAAAACACAAAACCATAATAACCTACAATGGAAAGAATCTGAAAAGGAACATATATATATGTATGTATGTATGTATATATATATATATACTTACATATATGTGTGTGCAAGCTAAGTCGCTTCAGTTATGTCCGACTCTGTGCAACGCTATGGACTGTAGCCCATCAGGCTCCTCTGTCCATGGGATTCTCTAGGCAAGAAAACTGAAGTGGGTTGCTATGCCCTGCTAGAGGAGATCTTCCCCATCCCAGAATCCAAACTGCCACTGTTAAGTCTTCTGCATTTGTAGTTGGGTTCTTTGTCACTTGCGCCACCTGGTGGCTCAAATGGTAAAGAACCTGCCTGACAATGCTAGAGACAGAAGAGAACTGGGTTCGATCCCTGGGTTGGGAAGATCCCCTGAAGAAGGGAAAGGCAACCCACTCCAGTATTCTGGCCTGGAGAATTCCATGGACAGAGGAGCCTGGCGGGCTACAGACCATGGGATCACGGAGAGTCAGACACAACCGAGCGACTAACACACACACACACACACACACACACACATACAAAGCTGAATCATTTTGCTGCACACTTGAAATATTGTAAACGAACTATCATTGAATAAAAAATTAAAATTAAAAAACTAAAATATTTGACTTAGATTGGAAAAAAATTAAAAGAATGATTGAACAGGCAATATCATAAATAAAATCAGAAATAACTACTTCACTTTATCCAACCTTTGGAAACAATTATGGAACATCAAACTTGTACATACAGGTGAAACAGAACACATGTATCTCATTTTCAGGTCAAGCAAAAAATAATCAGCTGGTTTTTGTGGGTTTTTTCTCCTCAACTCTGCTGTTCTGTGGTCCTTTCTGAGAGCCCACTTATGCCACCTAGTACTATGCTACCTAGTACTGGAAAAAAGCTGACCTTAGAAAAATAAATTCTATTCTATATCTGGGAAAAGTAAAAGAATATTTTTTTTTATCCAAAAGGGAAATGCATTTCCTTTGTGGTATATTTATTTAAACTTTGCCACACTTGAACACATATCATACAGTACTAATTAGTGAAACCAGGTTAAAGCTTAGTTGATTAACTGAAGGAAGGAGTATATATCATAGAATTCCTTGTTGTGTAATTAAATAGACATTTCTATATAAGTAACATGAAGTGTGCCCTTTAGGTAAAGTTTAATTATCCGAAAAAATAGCTGCAATTACTGTCATTAAATTTTTTTTAATGAAAAAGAAGTTTATGGGAAATCATAAGACTATGATTATTAAACATGATCAAGCTATCAGAAAATGTTTTAAAAATGATACCTAAGAATTAATCAGTGAAATCTAAGGTAAGTTGGTATATATACACTATACTATTTTTAAGTGGATTTTGTTTGTTTTTAATGTTTTCCCATTTTTTGTAAACAATATATAGGAAAGTAAGTTGAAATATTTATAGTCTTTGATAGCCTATCAAAAGTGTTATTTTTCACAGAAACTCACATGATAATAGGATTATATTTCATTTTCCTTAATTAAAGTAACTAAGTCATAACATAAGCACATTACTTTTGGTTGGGAAAATCAAGTAACTTTCAAAATTAATGGACATGTACTATTTTTTAGTTTATTGTCATTTTACTGAAGGCTAGGACCATGTTGAAATAGTTTCTAAAATCAAGACCTTACACATTGTTTATAAATTTTTTCTCCTCAAGCATATCTAATAGCAAAGAAGTTGACATATATCCCCTAGAATTCTGGGGGGAAACTAGGCCAAAACAGCTCACAACAAATTCATTTTTTTCTTAAATCTTTAGTGTCCTCTGAAAAATGCACATGGATTTTACATTCTATTCCATGATATGCATTTGTTTAAATAAAAATGAAGATTTTTTTTCAACTGAAATTTGGAGATAAAATTGATGTTACAGAAAGAGGCACTCATATTTATATTGTGAGTTTGCATAACTTTGTGCGGAAGTTAAGTTTGAGAAACACAGTGCTATCGAATGTCAGGGCCTATATTTGAGACTGAAAAGATGGGATACCATGTAATTTCTCTTTAGATGTATAGTAAAAAGAAATTAATGTCACATTTAATTTGAGACTGGAAAAAAAAATCCTCTACTTAACGCTACTAGTGTGAAACACTTACATTGAGGGAACCTATTAATTTTTGGTCATTTCAAAATTGTCATAAAGTATTTATTGCTATTTTTAACCAAACCTGAGTCTTTGTAATTGTGACTTATTTTGATTTTAGTTTTGTTCTCAGTGTCAATACTCCTAAAAGCATAAATCCCAAAGTTAAACTACCTATGAGTGTTCTTAAAGATGAAACAAATTTTAATATATGTTGAAATATGAGTGTGCCCTTTTCCCTTCTGTAACGTGTGTGTGTGGTGGGGAGGGGAGAAAGGGAGTGAGAATTACCTGGATCTACTTTTGAGGTGAACAGAATGACTGTATGACCAAGCTCAAAAAAAACAAAGTCTCTTATATGGCAATGATGTAAATCAAAATAAACACTGTTCAATTGTTAAAAACAAGTAAACACAAAATCATCCATCTACTTGAGGATATATATATATTTGTAGCTAATTCATCTTAATGGACTCAAGTTGTTCTAGCTAATCAAACATTCTGTAGAAAGTATACGGATACTCTGTTACTGTCAGATACTCTGTTACTTCCTAGCACTCTCTTCCATTATAAATTTCCTAGTCAAACTTGGCTCCTTTTGAGCAATAACATACAAAGCATAAAAAAGAAACATGAGAAAAATGTTCAAATAATAGTAAAAGTAACAACAAATAACAAACTCTTACTTACTTAGTACTTAATATGTGTCAGATGTAGTGCCAGGGCTTTAGATAAATTATTTTATTTAATCATGACAACACACACAGAACTGATTATCTTTGTCCCAATGGAATAGATGACAAATTGAAATGCAGAGAATAAAAGGTTTACCTAAGGTTACATAGCTAGGTGATACTTGGTGAAACCAAGATTGAAACAAGACTTGGCTTCTTAAATTCTTTATCTCAGTAATTTATCTAAAAATTAATAGTTGTTCCACTGATTGAAGAGATTAAAACTACCTATTATGTCCCTTTTTCTTTTTTTATACTTTCCAAATTTACATTAAGTCTATATTACATGTATAAATAACAAAATCTTCTAAAATATTGTATTATTTACTTCACTGCCTATCACATGAGAGTCTTATAGTAGCTGTATATCGTTTTAGCCTCTTCATTAATATTTTTTGAAATAAACTCTTCTCTATTCCATGTATATCTTTAGAGCTATCATTTAGGGGCTTCTCTGGTGGCTCAGATGGTAAAGAGGTATCATTTACGGTATCACAGGTTCCTTGCCTCGGGTATAGACTTTTCACTGAAGTCTAGCTAATCAATATATTCCATCTCACAGATAATAGCAATTGGTCCAGAATTTGATCATATTGTCCAGAGTCCTTTCCTGGAATTTATAGTATGACTCTAGAATAAAGAAGCTTCTTTCCACTGTGATGTTGGGAGAATATAAATATGAGGCTACTGGTGGCTATCTTCCTTGTAATATAGAGAGGACTTGTCTCTAAAAGAGGGGCTTCGCTGGTTGCTCAGATGGTAAAGAATTCACCTACCAATGCAGGAGATGCAAGAGACGTGGGTTCAATCCCTAGGTTGGGAAGATCCCCTGAAGAAGGAAATGGCAACCCACTCCAGTATTCTTACCTGGAGAATTCCATGAACAGAGGAGTCTGGCGTTCTATAGTCCATGGGGTTGCAAAGAGTCAGACATGACTGAGTGACTAACACACACACAGACACAGAGGCGGTGTTGAGAGAATCCTTGTCTATAAAAGGAAGTCAAGTAGATGGAAAGAGGGATGGGAAATGGTTGTCTTAATAACAGTGAACCCTAGTTTCAGTCCTTAAAGTTTTTGCTGTTCCCCCTTGTTCATTGTTCTTGCTTTATTCCCTGGCCTTATTCTGGGGTTGAGTCTAGGAGTTTATTATTATTAATATTAAAGATCCTCAATTGATTATGATGACTTGCTATGTGTGGCAATTATGGGATATGTTAATAATCCATCCCTTTGTGTGTTTTTTTTACATTTTGGTTTTTGATCAATGTCAGTTTTTCACTAAATATTTTCTCTGAAATACCAGTTTCTCAAATACTCTACAGCAAAAAAGGTTTTTCAGTGTTCATTAAAGGGTCTGAGAAGTCTTTCAGTAAAACTGATTGTTGAACCCAGCATTTCTTAATTCTTACAGATTTGACACAACTCGTGCCCAGATAAACAGAACTTCCATATCCAGAAGTCTTTTGCAGGCTCCCTTGCACTTAAAACCCCTCCTAGAATAATCACTATCCTAACTTCTAACTCCATAGATGTATTATGCCTTCTGGAATGGTCCACAGGTCCAGGTTCATTAGAAAGTTACAGTTCACAGAATTATTCTAAATGTTCAAGTTGAAGAAACTCAATGTTCTTCTTTAACATTTCTTGAACTTTCTGATTGTACAATCTTCGCCAAATTGTTTAACTTCTCTGACCCTCAACTTCTTCAACTTTACCATGGAAATAATAATGCTATCTGTCTCATAGATTTGTGAATAGTAAATATTTTATGCATATATATGTATATTATTTACATCTATCTATGCAAATTTTGGAGTTGTTTTTGTTTTGCTCTCTACCAAAAAATATCTTCTATTAGTTACCATACCCACCATACTCATTTTGAGCTCTGCACACACATCTCTTCCCCTCTGGTAACCACTACTCTGTTCTCTGCATCTATGTGTTTGTTTGTTTTGGTGGTACTATGTGGCATCTGGGATCTTAGTTCCCCAACCAGGGATCAAACCTGTGGCCTTTGCCTTAGAAGCACACAGTTTTAACCATTGGACCACCAGAGACATCCCTCTATCTGTTTGTTTTTGTTTGGTTTGCTCACTTATTATGTTTTTGTTTGTTTATTAGCTTTTTATATTCTACATATTAGTCTTTCTCCCTCTGACTTGTTTAACATAATACCCTAAACATCTATCCATGTTGTCACAAATAATAAGATTTCAACTTTTTATGGCTGAATAATATTTCATTGTACATACACATAGAATTTCTTCCTTTAAGAATGCTAATAACTTGTTATATATATATATATATATATATATATATATTTGTGTTCCTATATTAGTTATACATACACACACATATATATAGGTGCTCCTGTGTTAGGTACACATATATTAATCATGCTTATTTATTCTTGATAAATTGCCCCTTTAATATTATATACTGTCCAATCTTTGTGTCTTGGTACCCATTTTAGGTTTGAAATCTGTTTTGTCTGATATGAGTATAGCTACATCCACTTTCTTTTGGCTGCCATTTGCCTGGAGCATCATCTTCCTTCCCTTCACTTTTAACCTATGTTAGTCTTTAGAGCTAAGGTGTGTCTTTTGGAGGCAGCATATATTTGCATCTTGTTTCTTAATCCACATAAGCACCCTGTGTCTTTTGAGTAGTGAATGCAATCCTTTTATATTTATGGTGCCTATTGACAAATGAGGACTTAGTATTGCCATTTTATTTCTTGTTTTCTTATTGCTCTGTATCTCCGTTGCTTGTTTTTCCTTGTAATTCTGTGTGCCATTTTGGCTTGGTCATTTTCTATATTGTCCTGGATTTCCTCTTTTTTATGTTTTCTGTCTCTGCTCTATGTTTATGTTTTGTGGTTATTATGAGGTTTGTATAAAACATCTCATAGATAAATTTCTCATTTTTCTGCTGATTGCACCTCATCTTCATTTACTTATACAAATTCTTTTATTTCCTTATTCTCCTTTAATGTTTTTGTTGTCTCAAATTATTTCTTTTTCTGTTGTAAGTTTGTTACCTGAGATAGCTATAATTCTTTTGTTTTCATTTTTCTAAAAAAAAAAAAAAACTTTTGAGTAGAATTTTTCTGATTCTATTTATCATCCAACTCAAAGTTTTGTGTAGCTTTGCAGCTTTGTTTCTGGTAGAAGTTCAGCTCAGTTCAGTCACTCAGTCATGTCCAACTCTTTGCGACCCCATGAACTGCAGCAGGTCAGGCCCCCCTGTCCATCACCAACTCCTTGAGTTCACCCAAACCCATGTTCATCGAGCTGGTGATGCCATCCAACCATCTCATCCTCTGTCGTCCCCTTCTCCTCCTGCCCTTAATCGTTCCCAGCATCAGGGTCTTTTCAAATGAGTCAGCTCTTCACATCAGGTGGCCAAAGTATTGGAGTTTCACCTTCAAAATGAGTCCTACCAATGAACACCAAAGACTGATTTCCTTTAGGATGGACTGGTTGGATCTCCTTGAAGTCCAAGGGATTCTCAAGAGTCTTCTCCAACACCATAGTTAAAAAGCATCAATTCTTCTGCGCTCAGCTTTCTTTATAGTCCAACTCTCACATCCATACATGACCAGTGGAAAAATGATAACTTTTCTTGACAGAGTATTCTTGGGTGACGGTTTTTATCTTAGTATTTTCAGAATGTCATTCTATTTCCTTCTGGCCTGTAGAGTTTCTACATAGCCCAGTTGGTAAATCATCTGCCTGCAATGCAGAAGACCCGGGTTCAATTCCTGAGTCAGGAAGATCCCCTGGGGAAGGAAATGGCAACCCACTCCAGTATTCTTGCCTGGAGAATCCCATGGACAGAGGAGCCTGACAGGCTACAGTCTACGGGATCGCAAGAGTTGGACACGACTTAGCGACTAAACCACCACTGAAAAATCAGCTAATACCTCAATGGGGATTCCTTTGTATGTTACTATCCCTTTTCCCCTAGCTGCCTTTAAAATTCTTTCTCTGTTATTGACTTTTGACAACTTTAATATTATGTGTCTTAGAGGTCTTTCTGCATTGAGACCATTAGGTGTTCTCCTAGCTTCATGGAGTTGTATATCCAGTTCCTACCCCAAATTTGTAAAGTTCTCAGCTTTTATTTCGTTAAATAAATCTCTCTGCTCCCTTTTCCCTCTCTTTTCCTACGAGGATACCCATTATCCTAATTTTGCCCTTCCTAAAAGAATCAGGTACCTCTTGTAGAATTTCCTTACTTTTCTATATCTTATTTCTCTTTTACTTAAATCATGCCTAGATTTCTATCTTCGTGCTTATTAATTCTTTCTTCCAAATGATCTGCTATATTTCCAATGCTTTTGGATGCATTTTAATTCTCAATTATTGAATTCTTCAGCTTCACAATTTCTGTTTGTCTCTTTTCAGATTTTCAATCGCTTTGGCAAAATAATCCTTCTATTCATTAATTTTATTGCTAAGCTCATTAAATTGCCTTTCTGAGTGTTCTTGTATCTCATTGAATTTCTTCATGACACCTACTTTAAATTCGCTATCAGTTAAATCATAATATTCCATGACTTCTGAAAAACCATCTTTTTTTGTGTGGTGGTATAGCATAACTGTGGTTCTTCATGGTACTTGAGTTGTTCCCCAGTTGGTATATACGAAGTTACATGACAGGTTAAAAGTTAGTCTTCTGTTTTCTGGTAGGTGGTGCTGTAACACAAGATTTTGGTTTCTTTTACCTGTGTTACCTCTGTTTATACTTGAGAGTTGGCACTTTTCATCCTCCATCTTCTCTGTAAGAAGTATGACTGCATGCCTTCTTTGCTTCTTCTTATGTGCCTGGTATCCTTGCTGCCTTGCTTCTGCCAGAATCACTGTGAACATTGGGCTCTTCGTTTGTGTTGGGGATCCCCTGAGACACAGGCTCTACCATGTGGGGAGGTGGCAGCAGTGGGGAGGGAGCTCAGGTCATAAAAGTGCTTCTACTTTGTCTAGTGTTGTAAGGTTCACTGGTTTCCACCACTGCCAATGGCGGGGTGTGAGGGTGGGGTGACAGGGGTGGCCTGGCATCATAAGTGCTCCAGTGGCTAGAGGGATGGAATCCTAGGCTCCACGGCTTTTGCTGTCCAGTTACCTGAGGCTGAAGAGGCTGGTGTGTTTGGGAGGCAAGGATCATGTATGCAGCTTCCCCTGCTGCTACTGGGGTCTCTAAAACTGTGCACTCAGCTGCAGTCAGAAGGTCATGATTGCAGGCACCAGTCTACCCATGTTTAGATGTACAACATGGAAAATTCTCAGGCATCCTCTTGTGTTTAGCAGAGGCACTTTTGTTGAGCTGTGGATATTTCACTCGTTGCAATATTGAAAGGAGATAAAGGTATATTTTCACTCTGCAATATTTCTGGCCTCACCACAAATCTACTATTAAGAAACAGAATGTTTTAAATTTTTTCAAATAAAAAATACTGTTTTTATTGAACCTTATTATAAACACTAACATAATGAATATCATGTTCTTGAATGATTGAGTCACCTGCCATACATTCATTTTGTGGCTACAGTGATTAATTCTGGTGTGTTTGCAAGTTTATCTTATGTATTATGGTAATTTTAAAATTCCTGACACTGACATGGAAGTATGTCAATAATTTGTCAGCACATTCATGACTCACATAAAGTTCTACACAAAAAGCCATTGGTAATTTTCAAACATTTTAGAAAATGTCTGAAAAAATCAATTAACCATGAAAGTTACTTTTGATTTGTTAGTAGTTTTAATATTTTTGATTGTATTAGAATATGACTTTCTATCATTTTTAAGTGATAGTTTTTGAGAATTCAGGTAGGAGTCTATTTAATGTTGAACCAGTCAATTGTGCCATATATGGTTCTAATGAACTAGTTCCAAATTGGGAAAGGCTATATGTTGTCACCTTGCTTCTGTGTGACCGTGCTAAGTCACTTCAGTCATGTCAGACTCTTTGTAATCCTTTGCAGTGTAGCCCCCAAGACTTCTCTGTCCATGAGATTCTCCAGGCAAGAGTACTGGAGTAGGCCTCCTCCAGGGAATCTTCTTGACTAGGGATCCAACATGCGTCTCATGTCTCCATGAGACATGAGCTTTGGCAGGTGAGTTCTTTACCACTAGTGCCACCTGGGAAGCCCATATCAGTTCAATTCAGCTCAATCAGTCATGGTCTGACTCTTTGTGACCCCATGGACTGCAGCACACCAGGCTTCCCTGTGCATCACGAACTTCCAGAGCTTACTCAAACACATTTCCATCGAGTTGGTGATGCCATCCAACCAACTCACCCTCTGTTGTCCCCTTTTCCTCCTACCTTCAATCTTTCCCAGCATCAGGATCTTTTCAAATGAGTCAGTTCTTTGCATCAGGTGGCAAAAGTGTTGGAGTTTCAGCTTCAGCATCAGTGCTTCCAATGAACATTGAGGACTGATTTCCTTTGGATGGACTGGATGGATCTCCTTGCTGCCCACGGGACTCTCAAGAGTCTTCTCCAACACCACAGTTCAAAAGCATCAATTCTTCAGTGTTCAGCTTTCTTTATAGTCCAACTATCACATCCATATATGAGTACTGCAAAAATCATAGCTTTGACTAGATGGACTTTTGTTGGCAAAGTAATGTCTATGTTTTTTAATATGCTGTCTAGGTTGGTCATAGCTTTTCTTCCAAGGAGTAAACATCTTTTAATTTCATGGCTATAGTCATCATCTGCAGTGATTTTGGAGCCCTCCTCAAATAAAGTCTGTCACTGTTTCCACTGTTTCCCCATCTATTTCCCATGAAGTGATGGGACCAAATGCCATGATCTTAGTTTTTCCTAATGTTGAATTTTAAGCCAACTTTTTCACTCTCCTCTTTCATTTTCATCAAGAGGCTCTTTAGTTCTTCTACTCTTTCTGCCATAAGGGTGGTGTCATCTGCATATCTGAGGTTATTGATGTTTCTCCCAGCAATCTGGATTCCAGTTTGTGCTTCATCCATTCCAGCATTTCTCATGATGTACTGTGCATATAAGTTGAATAGCAGGTGACAAAATACATCCTTGACTCCTTTCCCTATATGGAACTAGTCTGTTGTTCCATGTCCAGTTCTAACTGTTGCTTCTTGACCTGCATACAGATTTCTCAAGAGGCAGGTCAGGTGGTCTGGCACTCCCATCTCTTCAAGAATTTTCCACAGATTGTTGTGATCCACACAGTCTAAGGCTTTGGTATAGTCAATAAAGCAAAAGTAGATGTTTTTCTGGAACTCTCTTTTTTGATGATCCAGTGGATGTTATCAATTTGATCTCTAGTTCCTCTGCCTTTTCTAAATCCAGCTTGAACATCTGGAAGTTCACAATTCATGTACTACTTAAGCCTGGCTTGGAGAATTTTGAGGCTTACTTTGCTAGCGTGTGAGATGAGTGCAATTGGGCGGTAGTTTGAGCATTTTTGGCAATCCTTTCTTTGGGATTAGAATGAAAATTGATCTTTTCCAGTCCTGTGGCCACTACTGAGTTTTCCAAATTTGCTGGCATATATATTGCAGTACTTTCATAACATCATCTTTTAGGATTTGAAATAGCTCAACCTGAATTGAGACACTCAGATGCTCAGAGGGCTCAAACAATCCTTGTGCACACCAGCACCCAGAGACCCCACAGAGACTGAGACAAAACTGTATTTAGGTGTCTCCTGCAGAGGTATGGGTCAACAGTGCCCTGCTGCTGGGGGAGGGGCTCTGGGTACAGTAGACCTGGTTATGGCATAAGCCCTCTTGGAAGAGATCACCATTAACCCCACCATCGAGTCACCAGCACCTACCCAGGACTGTGAAACAAATTCTTGGAGGGCACACACAGAACCTTGTGCACATCAGGATCCAGGAAAAAGGAGCAGTGACCCCATAAGAGACTGAATCAGACTTGCCCAGTAGTGTCCAAGAGTCTCTGGCAGATGCGTGGGTCAGTGGTGGGCTGCTGCAGGGTTGGGGCCATTGAGTGCAGCAGTACCTGCATGGGACCTTTTGAAGGAGATCGCCATTATCTTCATTACCTTCACCATAGTTTGGCCTCAGGTCAAACAACAGGGAGGGAACATAGCCCTGCACATCAACAGAAGATTGAATTAAAGATTTACTGAGCATGGCCCCACCCATCAGAACAAGACCCAGTTTCCCCCTCAGTCACTCTCTCCTATCAGGAAGCTTCCATAAGCCTCTTATCCTTCTCCATCAGAGGACATACAGAATGACAACCACAATCACAGAAAACTAACCAATCTGATCACATGGACCACAGCCTTGTCTAACTCAATGAAACTATGAGCCATGCTGTGTAAGGCCACCCATGATGGATGAGTCATGCTGGAGAGTTCTGACAAAACGTGGTCCACTGGAGAAGGGAGTGGTAGAGCACTTCAGTATTCTTGCCTTGAGAACCCCATGAACAGTATGGAAAGGGAAGCCCATATATAAAAATGTAGTTTTTATTACAATAATACCATAAAGAAGGATATTATACAATACCATATACTTTATCAAAGTTATTTTATGATATTGAAATTAAAATGAAATCAATCCAAGCTTGATTGTTTTAAGTTAAAATGTTAGTTTTAATTGTAGGGCAACCACAAAGAAAGTAACTTCATAAAATATGGCAATAAGGAACTTAAAATAGTTTGTTAGATAATGTAAATTTAACACGCAAATATCAATAATGGAGGAATGAATGAGCAGAAAAAGTATAGAGCATATAGACAACAAATAGAAAAATGGCAGAAACTAGTCTTACCTTATCAATAATTACAGTCAATACAATGGCCTAAATACTGCAAGCAAAAGGCAGAAACTAGAAGAATGCATAAGAAAATCATGATTCAGCTATATATTGTATAAAAGAGAGAGACTTTAGATTCAAAGACACAAGTAGGTTAAAAGTAAAAGGATGGGAAAGTAAAAAATAAAAAGAAAAAATAAGATGAAAACTCCAAGCCAAGAAAGCTGGAGTGGCTATACAAATAATAAGGATAAAATAGACAATAAGATAAGAATCTGTACTAAAAACAAAAAGGATATTATGATAAAAGAGTAAACCCATTGATAATACATAATTACAAACTTACATGCATTTCATAGAGCTTCAAAATATATGAAACAAATCTGACAGAATTAAATAGAGAAATGGACAATTAAATAATAATAACTGGTGATTTCAACACTGCATTTTAATGATTACTAATGAATAAAACAAGGAGGCAGAATATCAAGAAGGAAACATAGACTGAAAGAACATTACACATCATTTAGAACTAACATCTATAGAACCTTCCACCCAACAATAACAGAACACACATTTTCTTAAAGGAACATGGAAAATTTTCATGGATAGAACATATTTTAGGTCATAAAGTAAGCCTCAATACATTTAAAAGGATAAGATTTGTGTACAGGTTGTATCCTCCAATCACATGGAATAAAACCAGAAATCATGAATTAAAATAAATTTCAGAATTCACTAATATGTAAAAAGTAAAAAAAAAAAAAAAAAAATTCTTAGATAACCAGTGATTCAAAAAAGAAATCACAAGGAAAATGGAAAGAAAAACTATAAGAAGAATGAAAATGAAAATACTACACAGCAAAATTTATGGTATACAGCAAAAGCAAAGCTTAGAAGGTTATTTGTAACTATAAACACCAATGTTAAGAAAGATGAAAGATGTCAATTAAAAAATTTTAGTGTCCATGTTAAGAAACTAAAAAAAAAAAAAAAAAAAAAAAAAGAGCAAACCAAAACCAACCAAGAGGAAGGAAGGAATAGTTAATGAAATAGAAAACAAATAATAGATTTACCAGTGAAAGCAAAAGTTGGCTTTTTGAAGAAAGCAAGAAAATTGACAAACTTTTAGCTATAATGAACGAGAAGGAAAGAGGGTAATTTCAAATTACTTAAATCAAATATGAAAAATTCCTATGAAAAAGGAAACATCAATAGAGACTTTATGGGAATAAGAATGGTTATAAGAGAATATTATGGTCAATTGAATTCCAAGTAATGGATAACTAAGATGAGACGGACATATTCCTAAAAAGACATAATATTCTGATATTGACATAAGAAGAAATAGAAAATATGAATAGATATATAACAAGTAAGGAGATTGAATTAATAACATAAAACAAACAAAAATGGGAAAACCTTACAGCAAAGAAAATTCTAGGCCCAATGAGTTTACTGGAAAATTCTGTCAAAAATTTAAAGAATTAATACCAATCTTTCACAGATTTTCCAAAAATTAGGAGAGTACACATCTCAGCTCATTCTCTGAGGTCAGTGTTAATCCTAATACTAAAACTGGACAAAGACATCACATGTAAAGAAAATTACACATCAGTATCCCTTATGAATATAGATGTAAAAATCTTCAATAACATATTAACAAGCTGAATCCAGTAACATAAAAATGGGACTATGCACTATGATCATTTGAGATTTATCATAGGAGTATGCAAGGTCAGTTCAACATTAAAAAAAAAAAACTATCAATGTAAACATCATATTAATAGAATGAAGGGAAAACATCATGGAATCATCTCAATAAATGTAGAAAGAGCAATTGATACAATCTAACATCCTTTCATGATAAAAGCAATCAAGTTAAGAATAAAAGTAAATTTCCTCAACCTGATAAACATATTTAAGAGAAACCCATAGTTAACATCATGCTTAATTGTAAAAGATTAAATGTTCTTCTCCTAAGGTCCAGATCCAAATAAAGGTCTCCACTCTCACTGCTTTCTTGTCAAAATTGTGCTTGAGGCTCCAACCAGAACTACTGGCACCAAAAAGTTATAAAAGTGGTCATTGAATACAATGAGATAGGTATAGGTTAGTCAAAGTGATGGTATGTTGGATCTTGGAGGTTATATTAAGAATATTTAGATTTATTCTAAGAACATTGAAAATGTAAAAGAAAGTAATGTCATTTAATAGAGAAGACATTATTTGCACTTTACTATTCAAAACTATTAGGCATTTATTTTAATTGTAGGTAACCACATGCTTAAATTCTAAAATATTGAAATAATTTAAATTTTTAACTGACATTTCAGATTATGTGTCCATCATAATATAGGTTTAAAATCTGATTTGATTCAAAATCATTCAACATGGATTTCTCTTTTTGTCACTTCTCGAAACATATTGAAATATGAAAGAAAAGTCCCTGGGAAATTCTCACCTCCTCATTTCAATTTAAATTGAAAATACAATGCATAGTCAGAGAATACATGCTGTGATTGTTTTTTCATCCTGTGCCCAGAATTCTCCATTGAATACTATACTGTGAAGGTTAATACTGGTAGGCTTAGTATTGCCTTGGGCTTTATTACTGAAATAAGAAATATCTGCCTGGCACTGATCCCTGGTCAATGCCTGTATTTGTGTGTGTGTGTGTGTGTGTGTGTGTGTGTGTGTGTGTGTGTGTGAACTGTGGGTCCAAGGATTTTCAGGGAGCTTTGTTTCTGATTTTCAACATTGTTGAAATTGATGACTTGCACCTGGTCCCACTAAGGACCCAAGTGTCTTTGACATTGAGTTGATTACATAGCAAAAATGGATCTTCAAAGGGAGCACAGTTGAAATTTGAGTCCAGTCACTTCAGAGTGAATGCCATGAGATGACATTTTATTGTGATTCATTTATTAACTTTAATGTGGTTTGTATATTGTATCATACTTCTGCAATAAAACATATGTTTATAAAAATTGTCATTTGGGGCCCTACTAGTATTCTTTAACAATGGAACCCTATCTACCTGCCACTTTCAGTGCAGATACCTATTTTCTATTGCCTGATTTTGAACTGTTCAGTGTAATTAACAGGCCCTTCCCAAATGGCCTAATTTCTCTCTCCAAACGTGTATATGTCCCTCCTGCTGGCCCCTCACTCAATATAATTTTATTTTTTCCTTTGTATTTTCATAGAAAGTGGTTCATCCTGTCACTGTAATAGTACTGAGTTGAATCATGACTATCTGTATAATATTTTTGTATCCAGTATCATTAAAACACTGTCTGAAATACAGTAAGTGCTCAACAAACTTTGGATGGATAGATGCATGAATGGAAGATTGTCCTTAAGTTTGGTCATACTGATCTTGAAATAACGTTTCTCTAACAAATGGCACAATGTGACAAATAAAAATGTGTTTGTAGAAATTATAAAAGCATAAAATAATATTCCTGATTATCTACTTGACCTTGCTAGTGTTCATAACTGGTTCTATTACCAGCTAATTCTATCCCATTGTTCATTTATTGCTATAATTTAACTTGGTCATCACATATAGCAGAAAGTTTCATTGAACTGCAGTCAAAGTATGGCTCTAAATGTGTCAGGGATAGTTAAATGAATTATAAAGTGATATTGGCCAAGGAGGGGCTCAGCCTAAAAAAAACTGAATGGACAGTTAGCTGATCTGAAAGGAGAATACAATGGAAATTTTAAACAATTCACTGATAATCACCCAGGAGGGATTTGGAAAGTATGCTTTTATAGATACCACTCACAAAAAAATATTTAAAATTAATGCTTGAAAACCTTTAGCCAAATTTGTTTTAATCCTTATAATAAGCAGAATATTACAGTTTTTTTAACAGTCAGGCTTTGCATCAGGCTTTCATGTTCATGTAAAATACTAAAATGGAAAGGAAATTTCTAAAGTCACTTTTTAAAGAATAACTTCAGGACATTAACTTGGCCAAGAAGTGACAAACTCAGCCAAAGACTACACTCTTGGAGTTATGAATTGATACAATCATTGACCAAGAAGCTATGTTCCATTAAAAAGTGTCTTTTCTTCCCATCCCACAGCAATCTGATTTTTAAACTAATGGAGCTATTGACAGTAAAAGAGTTTTCACTCTGCAAAACAACAGTAACAACAAAAAATGTTTGCAAACAAACTACTATGTTCAGTTATTATAAAAATTAAAAGTGTTGTTGCAGAAAGCTATATAATAGGCAATTGTGCCAATAAAATTGAACAAGTTCTATCCATAAATCAAGGGCTTGCTGATAAAATGTTACTTTTTAATCTCTTGAGTTAACACAGGTGTTTTTATTGTATTAACATGACATTTTGAAAACTGCAATTCAGTTATTACTAAGTACAGGCCTTGCGGTTTTCACAGTGTGTTCCACAGAAATATGCACGTACCTTTTCCCTCTGAATCCCTGAAAAACAGTAGTTTAATTTCAACTTTATCTTCAGTAATTTAATGATATTATTACTCAATACACAGGAGAATAAAGTGTGTGTGTGAGTTTGGGGGGCATGGTGCTAGTTCTCTTTCTTTCAAGTAATAGGGAATAACATGTCAAAGTCCTGAATATTTATTCCTTAATACATGCATCGCATATGTACTACCCAATTAGTTCAGTTCAGTCACTCAGTCATGTCAGACTCTATGCAACCCCTTGGACTGCAGTACGCTAGGCCTCCCTGTCTATCACCCACTCCAAGAGCTTGCTCAAACTCATGTCCATTGAGTCAGTGATGCCATCCAACCATGTAATCCTCTGTTGTCCCCTTCTCCTCTTTCCTTCAATCTTTCCCAGCATCAGGGTTTTTTCCAGTGAGTCAGTTCTTCACATCAGGTGGCCAAAGTATTGGAGCTTCAGCTTCAGTATCAGTCCTTCCAATGAATATTCAGGACTGATTTCCTTTAGGATGGATTGGTTTGATCTCCTTGCAGTCCAAGGGACTCTCAAAAATATTCTCCAACACCACAGTTCGAAAGCATCAGCTCTTCAGCACTCAGCTTTCTTTATGCTCCAACTCTCATATCTATACATGACTACAGGAAAACCATAGCTTTGACTAGATGGACCTTTGTTGGCAAAGTAATGTCTCTGTTTTTTAATATGCTATCTAGGTTGGTCATAGCTTTTCTTCCAAGGAGCAAGCATCTTTTAATTTCATGGCTGTAGTCACCATCTGCAGTGATTTCAGAGCCCAGTAAAATATACTAGTAGAAGGCCTAATATCCAGGAATGTGACACTCCAAATTATACTACCGCTTCATGGGTGAGTCTGTGTGAAATGCCACCTAGTAGAAGTTTATATGCTATATTTGTAGTTGTTTGGTAGCTAAGTTGTCTCAGACTCTTTGTGTCTGCATGGACTGTAGCTCACAAGGATCCTCTATCCATGGGATTCTCCAGGCAAGAATACTGGAGTGGGTTGCCATTTCCTACTCCAGGGAATCTTCCAGAGCCAGGGATTGAACCTGCCTCTCCTGCATTGGCAGGAAAATTCTTTACCACTGAACCATCTGGGAAGCCCCAGTACATCATATACAAAGTCCTTACAGAGTACAGATTTATTGTTCTCAGCCCAGAGGCCCCAGTGTGCTAGGACTACCATTCTTGCCTTGGTGACCTCTGTGGCATTTTGGGCTATCTCTAGACAGGCTGTTGTCCCAAGGAATAGTGGAGCAGGAAGTAGAAAGTGGAAGGTAAGAGTGTGGTAGGGATCCAATCAATCAATCATTAGCATGCAATATCCTCTGAGGGGCTTCCCAGGTGGCTCAGTGGTAAAGATTTAGCCTGCCAATGCAGGAGATGCAGGAGATGTCAGGTCAATTCCTGGGTCTGGAAGATGCCCTGGAGTATTAAATGGCTACCCACTCCAGTATTCTTGCCTGTGAAATACCATGGACAGAAGAGACTGGCCAGCTACAGTCCATGGGGTTACAAAGTGTTGGACAGGACTGAACATGCACGCAATGCAATGCAATCCTTTGAACCTCCACAGTTGTTAACTCCCTCAGATGTGTTTGTGCACCTTTATGTAGCTCCTTTTGGCAATATTTCAAACTACTGATTGCCATTTTTAGTATTTACTCTCTTGGCTTTGAGTGCCAATTGTTTCTACTCACTAATAACTAATAAGCTGTATTCCCTCCCTAGACTCCTGACTGAACTTCACATCAAATCTTAGTTCCCTCCCCTGCTCTGGCTTCATTATATTACTTTATGAAAAACATCAAATAGATCATTTTATCCAATTCAGTTGTAGTGTGGCTAACAATGCAGTCTCCAGGTAAATCATTTATTTTTGAAAAGATGTTTCTCAGATCATTGGATGAGCTGCATATCTAGGTTACTTAAAACACTGAATATTATAGTAACCATATGCTTTTCAAAGGCACTCTGAAAAGCTTTGCTTGAAGTTGTTAAGAATTCTCAAAATCATTAACACATACCCAGCTTAAAAGATTCTTAAAAGCATATGCTTGACAAAGTATAAAGTTTTAAACGAGAGGTTTCCTTGATCATGAATAGCTTTGTTAGGTTTGTTTGAAGAAATGCTCTATGAATTTCCTCAGGAAAATCAAGACAACTAATTATCTTGCTTGTAACCTTGCTTACCCCCAAATTAAAAAAAAAAAAAAAACTCAAAGCTTTACATATCTTACATGTGGATTTTTCTGAATTAAGCCATATACCATTACTCTTTACTTCTTGGTCTTCCACTGGCAAAAGTGGAATTCTGTCCGCATGTACATTACTTTTCCTCATGGAAGTAACTCTCATTTAGTACAATCTGAAAGAAGAAGCAATTTCAACAGTGTTCCTCAACTACTTAGAAGTTGGTGTGTGTTTACAAGGTTGGAAGTATGTAAAAACAAAAGAAAACAAACAAAAAGCACAATAGGTTCCTTTGTAGTCAAAATAACAGTATATAGTCTTAGTTCTGTTTCCCAGAGTAGATCAAGGCATAACATTATGCAACATCTAGATCTGAATAGGTGGTGGTGGCCTAGTTGCTAAGTATGTTCAACTCTTTTGTGACCCCATGGACTGCAGCCTACCAGCCTCCTCTGTCCATGAGATTTTCCAGGCAAGAATACTGGAGTGGGTAGCCATTTCCTATTCCAGGGGATTTTCCTGACCGAAGGATCTAACTCGGGTCTCACACATCACAGGCTGAGTGTTTACCGACTGAGCCATCAGGGAAGTCTCCTAGATCTGAATGGTACATATCAATTAGTGTATGATACTCATCACTGAAAAGGCAAGAGAGTTCCAGAAAAACATCTATTTTTGCTTTATTGACTATGCCAAAGCCTTTGACTGTGTGGATCACAATAAACTGTGGAAAATTCTGAAAGAGATGGGAATAACAGACCACTTCACGTGCCTCTTGAGAAAACTATATGCAGGTCAGGAAGCAACAGTTAAAACTGGACATGGAACAACAGAGTGGTTCCAAATAGGAAAAGGAGTACATCAAGGCTATATAATGTCACCCTGCTTAACTTATATGCAGAGTACATCATGACAAATGCTAGGCTGGAAGAAGCACAAGCTGGAATCAAGGTTGCTGGGAGAAATATCAATAACCTCAGATTTGCAGATGACAGCACCCTTACGGCAGAAAATGAAGAGGAACTAAAAAGCTTCTTGATGAAAGTGAAAGAGGAGAGTGAAAAAGTTGGCTTAAAACTCAACATTCAGAAAACGAAGATCATGGCATCTGGTCCCATCACTTCATGGGAAATAGATGGGGAAACAGTGGAAACAGTGGCTGACTTTATTTTTTGGGCTCCAAAATCACTGCAAATGGTGATTGCAGCTATGAAATTAAAGGACGCTTTTTCCTTGGAAGGAAAGTTATGACCAACCTAGATAGCATATTCAAAAGCAGAGATATTACTTTGCCAACAAAGGTCCGTCTAGTCAAGGCTATGGTTTTTCCAGTAGTCATGTATGGATGTGAGAGTTGGACTATGAAGAAAGCTGAGTGCCGAAGAATTGATGCTTTTGAACTGTGGTGTTGGAAAAGACTCTTGAGAGTCCCTTGGACTGCAAGGAGATCCAACCAGTCCATTCTAAAGGAGATCAGTCCTGGGTGTTCATTGGAAGGACTGATGCTAAAGCTGAAACTCCAGTACTTTGGCCACTTCATGTGAAGAGTTGACTCATTGGAAAAGACTCTGATGCTGGGAGGGATTGGGGGCAGGAGGAAAAGGGGACGACTGAGGATGAGATGGCTGGATGGCATCACTGACTCGATGGACATGAGTTTGAGTGAACTCCAGGAGTTGGTGATGGACAGGGAGGCCTGGCGTGCTGCAGTTCATGGGGTCGCAAAGAGTTGGACATGACTAAGCGACTGAACTGAACTGAACTCATCATAATATTATACATTTTACTTTTGATTCATTTGTTGTATTCTTTACTAATATTTCAGCATACATTGATTTTACTTACACTGATATTCTATTAAGCCAACATATTCATTGGAAAAGTGAGAACATTAATTATGTCAGCTTCGTCAAGAAACTTTGTTAGACATCCACGTTCCTATCCACCATCCAAACCACTGGATTAGCTGATTACCTTGGTATTTGTGTAAAAATAGTTCAGATTTTGGTCTATAGTTAGCTATGTTACTTATTTCCTTTCATCTAATAAGTTAGGCTAATTGTCTTTAATGATTGTAGAAGAAAGCTTATAGAACATTTTTCACTTGGAGATTAGGAAACTATTTCTCACTAAGTTCACTGTTTGAATTAATTATTTTAGTCATGAAATAAGATAAGTATCTGATTGCATTAGTTTTGAATTGTTAAAAAAAAGGAATACAGTTGTCCTAAGCAGCCATTCACATAGTTTATGAAAACCAAAGATACAAATAAGATTTTTTATGTTTCTGAAAAAATCAATATCATTTAATTTTTTGTAATAACTGTATTCAGAAAATTTTGGTGTGATTTAATATGTTAATTTTATATTTCTCCTGTTTTGATATACAGTTGACAAATAAAAATTATGTACATTCATGTGTACAAAATGATGATTTAATATACATACACATTGTGAAATAATTACTACAATCAAGCTAATTAGCACATTCATTATCTTACACAATTACTTGTTTTTCTTTTTTGTGATGAGAATACTCAAGATCTATAAGTTAAGTTAATTATAAAGCACATGCATGCATGTTAAGTCACTTCAGTCATGTCCCTATGAACTGTAGCCTGCCAGGCTCCTCTGTCCATGGGTTTCTCCAGGCAAGAATAATGGGAAAGGTTGCCATGTCCTCATCTTATAATTGGCTAACACCTTTCCACTTCCCTCAACCCTCAGCCACTGGCAACCATTATTTAACTCTCTGCTTCTATGAGTTCAACTTCTTTCGAGTCCACATATTAGTGAGATCATAACAGAATTTCTCTTTCTCTCAAGATTTCCTTACTTTCATGGCTTAATATATAATATATATATATATCACATTTTCTTTATCCATCCATCTGTCCAATGGACATGTAGGTTGTCACCATATCTTGGGTATTGTGAAAAATGCTGCAGTAAACATTAGAGTGAGATATCTCTTCAAATATTGATTTCATTTCTTTCAGATGAGTACTCAGAAGTGAGGTTGCTGGATTATACGGTAGTTCTATTTTTTAATATTTGAGGAACCTCTAGATTGTCTTCTATAGTAGCTGTACCAATTTACATTCCCATCAACAGTGCACAAGTGTTCCCTTTTCCTACTTCCTTGACAACATTTATTTTATCTTGCCTTTTAAAAAATAGCTCTCCTGACAAGTATGAGGTGATAGCTCATTATGGTTTTGATTTGCATTTCCCTGTTGATTGTGGAATAAAAAACTTGTATGACCAAGAGAAAAGTACCCCAAATATTTTGATTAGAAAATGGGCAAAGGATTTGAATAGACATTTTCCAAAAAGAAATACAAATGGCCAACAGATATATGAAAAAGTGATCATTATCAATAACATCAAATGTAATAATGCTAAGCTCAGAGAAGGCAATGACATCCCACTCCAGTGCTCTTGCCTGGAAAATCCCATGGACAGAGGAGCCTGGTAGGCTCCAGTCCATGGGGTCGCTAAGACTTGGGCACGACTGATCGAATTCACTTTCACTTTTCACTTTCATGCATTGGAGAAGGAAATGGCAACCCACTCCAGTATTCTTGCCTGGAGAGTCCCAGGGACAGAGGAGCCTGGTGGGCTTCTGTCTATGGGGTCGCACAGAGTCGGACACGACTGAAGCGACTTAGCAGTAGCAGCAAGCTTAGTATGACTGCTTATTCAGTTTTTAAAAAAGATTGTGTGTATCTATAGTTATTTAAATGTGTCCTCTTCAGAATAATCTACATGTCCTTCAAGAAGAAAATGATTACATAAGACCAAAGATGTATAGAATTAATCAAATCCCATATTTGATCTCTCTTCCATTAACTTGTTTCACATTATAAAGTGATGATATTACAAATACCTGAATAATTACATTATTAAAATGAGTTACATATTACTTCAAAGAGTTGGACAAGCAGTTTAGTTCTGGAATAAGCAGGACAATTTAATGAGCTAGGCCAGCATTTCTTAAAGCATGCTTCCTGGATCACTAGTTTCATGGGATGCTAATAGGTATTACATGGGAAAAAATAGTTACACAGGGTTATCTTCTGTTTTAAACAGATTTCATTCCTGCAAGATTATTCAAAGCTTTTAGTATGCTAATGTTCATTATGACTCTCTAAGAATGTGGTAGACCATGTAGCATTTCTCAAAATTATTTGGCTATAGGACCTTTTGCTTCACAGAGCATTTTTAAAAATAAGTGACCCATGAATCACCCATTGTGAAACACTCTTTTATGCATAGTTGAAAGAGAAGCCAGAAGTGGAAAAGGAAAAGCCTAAGAGAGTACAAAAATGGAATTGTAAATAAGCAACCAATAAGCATCCTAGGAATAACTGGGTGCCTTATACTGTGCTTGATAGATAGAATACATATTTGTAAATATTCATAAAGTGAATGGAAGGGTGATTAGAGCACAGTATTTAAGAAATCAGTTTAGTGTTATAGTTAAAAAAGCATTGGTTTTGTGGTTAGACATACCCAAGCTTAAGTCTACAATCAGATGCCTCAGGCAAATTATTTCATGAACCCAATAAATTATGTTGAGCCTTAGTTTATCTGTGATTTACAATTAATACTATCTAATTTAAAACTTTTCATAAGGATTAAAATTAAAGTTGCTTGGCACAGAATAAGTATTTAACTAACATTCCCTCCCAAATGAATTGGACTTTGGTTCCAAATTATCATGGCAGAACTTTTATATGAATGGGAGCCACCATGAATCCTGTTCCAGCCCCCACCCATGGACTTGCTAGCTGTGTATCCTGGTGAAATCTTTGATTTCTCTAAGCCTTGTTTGTTTTTACATAATAATGAGAATAAAAAATACCAAGCTTGAGGGATTATTTCGGTGATGAAAACATAAGTGTTTAGCAAGCAGCTTGCACAAAGTAGGTCCTCATAATTAACAGCTATTATTCCTGATTTCTGAGATATTCTGCTGTAGAAGGCCTATTTCATAAGCAGCCAAACCATTATAAAAATCTTTAAAGACTGTTGTAAGCTTATGATTTGTAGACAACAGTTTTTCAGCCCACAGAGTCTATTCAAAGAAAAAATGAAAATAAAAATGATTGACCACATAAGCAAAGATGTAGCAAAGCATTTTGTAGACTTGTGGAAAATTCACTGACATTCAGAATGCAGTCAAATTAAAACCCATTTCTCTTTTTTTACTAACCCAAATAACAATATTAAGCTTAGTAAATATAGTAATCATAATTAGATTATCTGGAGCCAGAAATGAGGACAGTTGGTAAAAGGCAAGCAAAGAACTGTGATGATGATTATAAAGCTATAACTCTGACTTAGATCATATTTTTTTCTCGATCTTTTCTCCTTTGTTTCCAAAACTTTCATGTTTTTAAAAATACTCATTATTTTCTTCCCCTTCAAAGCAAGTCCTGTAAGATAAGATCATACCACAACTTCCTCTAAACATACACACACGCACACAATATTTTACTATAGCATAATAAATAGTCAAATAGATGTTATTTAGTATCTATCAGGTTTTTAAAAAATCTTTGAAAGACTGACACTTTCTCAGCTACTTTATTGACTGCAAGGCAAATTCTCTCAGTTGAGTTATAAAGCGCAGGAAGTAGACGTTTATAATGGCAAAGATGACAGACTTTTAAATAGAATGGCACCAGCACACCACTATAATTTAAATTTTTGTCTAATTCCTACAAGAGCCTCTGTAGATCATGGCTAATAGCACTCTAGGGGCGTCAACATTTCAAAGAGGGGCCACATAATTCAGTGAGCGTCTGGTGAGTATCCAGTATACATGTCAGAGGAGGAGGAAAGGAAGGAGCTGGCATTTCCTCAAATGCCACCAGTCAGAGCTGTTCTGAGAACAAGATGGAAACACTGAGAACAAAACAATGGCCAGTGGCATAACACTCTGTATGGAAAATTTTTCTGGCAGCCTTGTCAGTTTAGCTGCAATGTCAATTGTGGGCTGTGATTGATTTATCTGAATTATTTTCCTATTAATCCTTTCAACATTTTTGGTCTTGCAATTTTCCTGAATGCAGAGGACAATGGGCTCTAGGGGGATAAAAGAAAATACTGACTGTTGATATTTGAGGTGTTGGATTCATTAGCATCATTCTTCCAAGCTGTCCTAACCTCATCAATTTAGTGCTCTCATCCTTCTCCAAGAGAGGTTAAAAATAAAACGTATTATGAGGAAATTGAATAGTTACCTATGTTTTTTATTTTTTTCCCTTGAGTGACTCTCATAGTAGAAAAAGTCTTCAAGTGAGTGTGTAAACTTAGTTGGTACTTACTTTGTCAGCAAGAGGGACAAGCAAAACTTTGAAGGTGAGAAGTCTGGAAGCTTGATATTCAAAAGAAATGAAGTTTTTCGGTATAGAAAGAATTCTTTACTTCACCTTCCTTCTTCAAGGAATGATTGCAGAACGGGTATGTTGTGAAGTGAAAGTTGCTCAATTGTGTCTGAATTCTCCAGGCTAGAATACTGGAGTGGGTAGCCTTTCCCTTCTGCAAGGGATCAAGCCAACCCAGGGATCAAACCCAGGTCTCCTGCATTCTTTACCAGCTGAGCCACAAAGGAAGCCCAAGAATACTGGAGTGGGTAGTTTATCCCTTCTCCAGAGGATCTTCTGAGCCCAGGAATCAAACTGGGTCTCCTGCATTGCAGGGGGATTCCTTGCCAACTGGGCTATCAAGGTATGTTAAGGTTCTGTAAATACAATAATAAATAAGTTTTGGACTTTGATTAGTAGTTTATAAAGTGCAATACATGACTTTTGAAAAAGTGTTTCCTTTCATGAAATTCAAACTATCGTTACAGGAGAGAAGAATAATGATTGGGAAAGACTGTGAAGGGTTGAGGTGCTGATAGTGTTCTATATGTATCCATAAGGAAGGTTGAGCGCCAAAGAACTGATGCTTTCAAATTGTGTTGCTGAAGAAGGCTCTTGAGAGTCCCTTGGAGAACAAGGAGATCAAACCAGTCAATCCTAAAGGAAATCAACCCTGAATATTCATGGGAAGGACTGATGCTGAAGCTCCAATCCTTTGGCCACCTGATGCGAAGAGCCGACTCACTGGAAAAAATCCTGATGCTGGGAAAGATTGAGAGCAAGAAGAGAAGGGGGAAACAGGATGAGATGGTTGGATGGCATCACTGACTCAATGGACATGAATCTGAGCAAATTCTGGGAGATAGTGAATGACAGAGGCACCTGGTGTGCTGCAGTCCATGAGGTTGCAAAGAGTTTGTCATGACCTAGCAGCTGAACAACAGCAATGAGTTTGTGAAAAGCATTAGTCTCTCAGTTGTGTCCAACTCTTTGTGACTCCATGGACTGTAGCCCACCAGGCTCCTCTGTCCATGGAATTCTCCAGGCAAGAATACTGGAGTGGGTTGCCATTTCCTTCTCCAGAGGATCTTCCCAACCCAGAGACTGAACACAGCTCACCCGCACTGCTGGCAGACTCTTTACCCACTGAGCCACCAGGGAAGCAACTGAACAACAGCAATGAGTATATATTATATATTTTAAAAGTTAATAATCTAATCACATTACAGAATAATAATGGAAGTTTAGACTACAAATTGTGCAAGAGAAAACTTTAAAAGTACAGCCAATTGATAATACAAAAAGAATTTTATTTCCTACATATTAATGAGATAAGCAAGTTTTGAGTTGTACAGTTATAAGATAAATGAAAATCACTTTGCAAATAGATTGGTATTAACATCTCTTTAATAACTAGCGATGGGACTTCCCTGGCAGTCCAGTGGTTAAGACCTCTCCTTCCAGTGCATGGGGTGCAGGTTTGATACCTGGTCAGAGATCTAAGATCCCACATGCCTCATGAACAAAAAAACAAAACATAAAACAGAAACAATATTGTAACAAATTCAATATGTGTGTGTGTTAGTTGCTTGGTTGCATCCAACTCTCTGCAACCCCATAGACTGCAGTCCACCAGGCCCCTCCATCCATGGGATTCTCCAGGCAAGAATACTGGAATGGGTTGCCATTTCCTTCTCCAAAAGGAACTATAGAAAGAAAGAAAGTGAAGTCGCTCAGTGGTGTCAGACTCTTTGTGACTCCATGGACTGTAGCCTACCAAGCTTCTCCATCCATGGAATTTTCCAGGCAAGAGTACTGAAATTCAATAAAGACCTTAAAAATGCTCCATATTTAAAAAAAAAAAAAAACAACTAGCTATGTTTAAGTTCTCTAACTTAGTCTCATGAGTTGTGTGTATTTCTCAGGTAAAGTGTTACTGAATGCCAGGTTTTTTGTTGCTGTTCCCTGTAATAGCTAGAAGGAGTCGGACATATAATTTAGTTAACTTCTCTCAATCTCTGTATCAAGACACAGTTGTATATTACAAGTAAATTGTAAGTAAACAAAGTTAAAAATCCAAAGTTTATAAATATTTTATCTTATATAGTATTTAATCTTAAGATTATGTTGTCCTCTTTAGTGTATATCCTTTTATCCTTTTATGAGTGGAAGAGAGATAGAACATACTAGGAAGAACACATGACTGACAGACTATTTTATGTATTTCATTGCCCACAATTGAAATTTGAATCTGTCTATGGAAATGTGTTGAGTATACAATCTTTATCCCTCCTGGGAGACACACCAAAAACAAAAGAACAACCAAATTTGACAACTACTGTTTTAACCCACAAACATAGGGCTTCCCTGGTAGCTCAACTGGTAAGGAATCTGTTTGCAATGAGGAAGACCTAGGTTCGATCCTTGGTTTGGGAAGATCCCCTGGAGGAGGGCATGGCAACCCACTTCAGTATTCTTGCCTAGAGAATCCCCATGGACAGAAGAGCCTGGGAAGGGGGGTGGGTGCTATAGTCCATATAGGGTCACAAAGAGTCAGACAGGACTGCACGACTAACAACAGCACAGCACTCTTTTAGATCACAACCAGAGAATGTATTTGCAGCCTGGCCTTGGGAAACAGAACTGAGCACTATCTTAGAGTGCTGGCTGTCATCTGTGATTTCCTTATTCATATTTTCATTAAAGCCAAGTCCCATATATTGATAGAAAACCCAGCTATGTCACTAATGAAGCCACAGAGATTCATTCCACTGTGATCTCTCATCCATAATCTCAGATATGTGAAGAAAAAGAATCAAGATTAGGAGAATATAGGAAAGTTATGACACTCTAAGCATATGTGTATGCTCAACTAACATAGGCAAATTCAATTAGTGATTGAAAGAACTAAGAGAGCAGTCAGTATTATGTTTATATTTCTATGAGGAAAGATAATAACTTTTAACTTATATAGCCTTGACTTGCATCTGGAATTGATTGTGTTGGATGCCTGATCCAAAATCAAATACAGGCAAAAATAAGATATACTCACAGACATTCAAAAGTAGTTTGAATGTCTCACAGGTCTCACCAGTTTCTGAGAATAGATGAGGTCACATATTAGGTAAGTATTCACATTCCCCTGGCTCTTTTCCACGCCTGTTTACAAGATCTAACCATCTTTTCCACACCTGTTTATGAGATCTAACCATCTGTAGAGTCCCTTAAGTATTTCTGGGAATCCTTAGGAAATGCCTCACATGTAGTTACAAAAAACAAACAAACAAACCAAGTCTGATCCTGCTGGACTAACAGACTCAGATGTTAGTTTCACTATCGCTCACTGGGCAAAACAGACTCTGGCTAATGCTCACTGCATCTGCATCTTATTAGCTCTGCCATTTTCCTGACAGGAACCAGTTTCCAGCTAGAGTCATTACCAATTTACTGGCATTCTCAGCATATCAATGTTGACTACTGTTTTGTGGTGAAGTATGAAAGAAAGCTTCCCCTAGCCTCATATCTCATCTTTAGTTAGGACTAGACTTTAAGTTTCAAGAAGGTAGGTACTGTGTCTCTCTTTCTCTAAAAAAGAGACAGCAAACAGCAATTTCAAGTTTTAATTATAATCCCTGTTTCAGGACTCTGACACCGTCCACAGTAGACCAAAAGCATCATGAGGGCAGTAACTATGTCTGCTTCATTCATCATATTGTTCATGAAATATTTGGTTAAAAATGAATGAGGCTAGAACATGGGATGAATGAAACCAACACTATACTGCACTTGGAATTGCTCTTCCTTACAATAACCAAAATTTTAGTACAATGTTCATTTCATGCTGGGCTCTTTCTTGCATTACATAAGTTCTATCCCAGAAAGCTTCACAGTTGTCATGCCAGTAGATTTTGTCAAGTTTGCTATCTTTTTTCACCATATATTTCTGATTACTACACAGAATCAAGCTGGGCTGTGTCTTTATACCTGAAAATGAAAGTGAAAGTGGCTCAGCCATGTCTGACTCTTTGCAACCCCATGGATTATACAGTCCATGGAATTCTCCAGACCAGAACACTGGAGTGGGTTGCCATGCCCTTCTCCAGGGGATCTTCCCAACCCAGGAATCGAACCCAGGTCTCCTCCATTGCAAGCAGATTCTTTACCATCTGAGCCACCAGGGAAGCCCCTAAGAACTTCTATTTTGACTTAATTTCAAAGGTATAATACCTCATAGAGGATGATTTATACTGGCAGCTTTAAAGATTTTTGTCTGGTAATTCCAGCATCTTGGGATTAGCATCAGTTCATTGTTTTTTGTTTGTTTTCTCCCCCTATGAATTAGTTCAATTTCCCTTTTTTTTAAAAAAAAAGTCCAATATTTAAAAAGTTATTTCATGAATATTTTAAATTTTGTGTGGGACTCTGGTTCCTGTTAAATTCTTCTGGAGATATTTTATTTGCTTTTATTTTAGCAAATAAACAAAGTTAAATTTATACCACAAGTGCTGGCTTTCTCTGTGTTCCTGGTGATACCAATGCCCTTTGCCATACTCCTAGGGTCTGACATCCATATAAGCCACTGGTAAGATTAGTCTGGAATTTGGGTGGTGGTTTATATGATATATCCAATGGCAAAGTCTTTACTATGCTTCTTTGGGTGTGTTCCACACATCTGCAGTTTGAGGCTGAGCCTGGGGTTTGCATCAGTTCGTACAAGGGATTAGGGGATCCACTTTTCCAACTTTGTGAACTCCCCACACTCCCAAGGCTGTTCTTCTGGCTGAAAAATAGAGTTCTCTCAGAGTTGTAGCCACCTGCACAGGTCCACAGTTCAGTGTGAACAGGCCTGCTTTAAGGAGAAGCAGCAAGAGAATAGAGAGAAAAAAGCAATCACAAAAATAATCAGTACTCTTTGCAGAAGAGAAGCTCATTTTCCTGGTCCCTTTATCCAGAGAGATGGGTTTTCTCTTGGAGTTTTAGATACCTCTGCCTCTGTGGCTGCAGTGCAGTTCAGCAGCTGGTCCTGGCCTCAGGGTAGGGAGGTGAGAAAAAAGGAAAAATTGAAACTTTCCCCCCTTCTCTGTGGCTTCATGGGTCCCTTTTCCAGACATTGTGGTCAGAAGGAGAGATTCTTGAAGTTTTGGCTGCCTGTGCTGGCTGCACAATTCCCCGAGATGGCTTTGTGTCCTGATAAAAGCCTGGAAGTAAAGAGAAAAAAAAGAAACAAAACAAGAAAATTATCGCTGGTATTTCTACAAACTTTGACTTCCCTCCCCAATCTGCGTCTATTATTTACATCTCAGAGATCTCATATCTTTGTTTTTTTGGATTTTGTCCATGGTTGTTTGTTGTCATCAGCTGGGGAGTTAGTAGTAGCAGGCATATTTTACCTCCGTCAGCATCAGAAGTCTTCCCATTCTCTCTTCAAAAAGAAATGATCAGATAACATTTGTTGAAAAGTTAGTTTATCAGGCACGTTTGTATGCAAGCCAGGTACTACTATTATTCTGGTTTTGCAAGCTTGGAGACATTAGGATGTTTGAGATCTCACAGTTGGTCAGAAAAGTTACTAAGATTTAAACACAGGTCATTTGAATACAAATGGTTTTCCCATTAGGGGAAAATTATTTCATAATTGTCAGCAGAATAAAATACATCAAACTCACAGTTTGTTTTTTTTTTTAAATTGTCAAGTGACAAAATTTGGTTTTCTGTATTGGAAGTGAGAAATGGAATAGTTCCTGCCATATTAATAAATTAAGGATGTCATGTGAAAGTGAAAAGTCAAAGTGAAGTCGCTCAGTCGTGTCCGACTCTTTGCTACTCCGTGGACTGTAGCTTACCAGGCTTCTCAGTCCGTGGGATTCTCTAGGCAAGAATACTGGAGTGGGTTACCATTTCCTTCCCCAGGGGATCTTCCTGACCCAGGGATCGAACCCAGGTCTCCCACATTGAAGGTAGATGCTTTAACCTCTGAGCCACCATCAATTTAGTTCAGTTCGGTCCCTCAGTCGTGTCCGACTCTTTGAGACCCCATGAATCGCAGCATGCCAGGCCTCCCTGTCCATCACCAGCTCCCGGAGTTCATTCAGACTCATGTCCATCGAGTCAGTGATGCCATCCAGCCATCTCATCCTCGGTCGTCCCCTTCTCTTCCTGACCCCAATCCCTCCCGGCATCAGAGTCTTTTCCAGTGAGTCAGCTCTTCTCATGAGGTGGCCAAAGTACTGGAGCTTCAGCTTTAGCATCATTCCTTCCAAAGAAATTCCAGGGCTTATCTCCTTCAGAATGGACTGGTTGGATCTCCTTGCAGTCCAAAGGACTCTCAAGAGTCTTCTCCAACACCACAGTTCAAAAGCATCAATTCTTCAGCGCTCAGCCTTCTTCACAGTCCAACTCTCACATCCATACACGACCACTGAAAAAACCATAGACTTAATCAGACGGACCTTTGTTGGCAAAGTAATGTCTCTGCTTTTCAATATGCTATCTAGGTTGGTCATAACTTTTCTTCCAAGGAGCCACCATAGTCATCAGCAATTGTAGTCACCATGGATGGTAAATTGGTGAGCCCTGAGGGAACTCAGGAAGCAACGTTTATCTAGCATCTAGCAGCCATGAGACTGTGGCCACTTCTGATGGTGAACCCTGAGGAAGCTCAGAATGTGAAAACCCAGGATACTGGCTCCAGATAGCTGAGGGGCATATTAAAGTAATGATGTCAGTGAGCCCAGACTCTTGAATCTTCCTATACATAGAAAAGTGCTAAATTCCTTAACTTGATCTTCTTTAATTAATAATAATCTTTTGATGCTCATACTCTCTAACCTTTGTTGCAAAACTTCTATATAGCCACTGGAGTGGCAGCTACATGGCTCTGGAGTGACTGTGAGGAGATACCCCATGTCTAAGGGTGGAGAAGCCCCAGAAAGATGTTGGGCACTGGGGCGGTGGCTGTGTAGTGCTGGAGCATATGTGAGGAGATACCCCACATCTAAGGGCAGAGAAGGCCCAAGAGGATGGTAGGAGGGGCAAAACTGCATTTAGAATCAGACTTCATACCCACTAGAGATGCTAAGATGGCTCAAGCAAACCTTGTATGCACCAGGATTCAGAGACCCCACAGAAACTGAGTCAGAACTGTGTCTGAGTGTCTCCTGTGGAGGTATGGGTCAGCAGAGGACTGCTGCAGGGCAGAGGCTCTGGGTGCAGCAGACCTGGGTATTGCATAAGCCCTCTTGGGGGAGGTCACTATTAACCCCACCACAGAACCGCCAAAACTTACACAGGACTGGAAAACAGACTCTTGGAGGGCACAAACAGAACCTTGTGCACACCAGGATCCAGGAGAAAGGAGCAGTGACCCCACAAAAGACTGACCCAGACTTGCTGGGGAGTGACCAGGAGTCTCTGGCAGAGGCATGGGTTGGTGGTGGGCTGCTTCAGAGTTTGGGGCACTGAGTGCAGCAGCGCATGCATGGGACATTTTGAAGGAAGTCGCCATTATCTTCATCACCTCCACCATAGTAAGGCCCCAGGTCAAAACAGGGAGGAAACACAGCTCCACCCATCAACAGAAAATTGGATTAAAGATTTACCGAGCATGGCCTTGCACATCAGAACAAGACCCAGTTTCCCCCTCAGTCACTCTCTCCTATCAGGAAGCTTCCATAAGCCTCTTATCCTTCTCCATCAGAGGACATACAAAATAAAAGCCACAATCACAGAAAACTAACCAATCTGATCACATGGACCACAGCCTTGTCTAACTCAATGAAACTATGAGCCATGCTGTATAGGGCCACCCAAGATGGACAGGTCATTGTGGAGAGTTCTGACAAAATGTGATCCACTGAGAAGGCGATCTCAGAAATAGATCTTCACGACCCAGATAATCATGATGATGTGATCACTAATCTAGAGCCAGACATCTTGGAATGTGAAGTCAAGTGGGCCTTAGTAAGCATCACTATGAACAAAGCTGGTGGAGGTGATGGAATTCCAGTTGAGCTGTTTCAAATCCTGAAAGATGATGCTGTGAAGGTGCTGCACTCAATATGCCAGCAAATTTGGAAAACTCAGCAGTGGCCACAGGACTAGAAAAGGTCAGTTTTCATTCCAATTCCAAAGAAAGGCAGTGCAAAAGAATGCTCAAACTACCATACATTTGCACTCATCTCACATGCTAGTAAAGTAATGCTCAAAATTCTCCAAGCCAGGCTTCAGCAATATGTGAACCGTGAACTTCCTGATGTTCAAGCTGGTTTTAGAAAAGGCAGAGGAACCAGAGATCAAATTGTCAACATCCTCTGGATCATGGAAAAAGCAAGGGAGTTTCAGAAAAACATCTATTTCTGCTTTATGGACTATGCCAAAGCCTTTGACTGTGTGGATCACAATAAACTGCAGAAAATTCTGAAAGAGATGGGAATAACAGACCACCTAACCTGCCTCTTGAGAAATCTGTATGCAGGACAGGAAGCAATAGTTAGAACTGGACATGGAACAACAGACTGGTTCCAAATAGGAAAAGGAGTACATCAAGGCTGTATATTGTCACCCTGCTTATTTAACTTATATGCAGAGTACATCATGAGAAACGCTGGACTAGAAGAAACACAAGCTGGAATCAAGATTGCCTGGAGAAATATCAATAACCTCAGATATGCAGATGACCCCACCCTTATGGCGGAAAGTGAAGAGGAACTAAAAAGCCTCTTGATGAAAGTGAAAGAGGAGAGCGAAAAAGTTGGCTTAAAGCTCAACATTCAGAAAACGAAGATCATGGCATCCGGTCCCATCACTTCATGGGAAATAGATGGGGAAACAGTGGAAACAGTGGCTGACTTTATTTTTTGGGGCTCCAAAATCACTGCAGATGGTGACTGCAGCCATGAAATTAAAAGACGCTTACTCCTTGGAAGAAAAGTTATGACCAACCTAGATAGTATATTCAAAAGCAGAGACATTACTTTGCCAACTAAGGTCCTTCTAGTCAAGGCTATGGTTTTTCCTGTGGTCATGTATGGATGTGAGAGTTGGACTGTGAAGAAGGCTGAGCGCTGAAGAATTGATGCTTTTGAACTGTGGTGTTGGAGAAGACTCTTGAGAGTCCCTTGGACTGCAAGGAGATCCAACCAGTCCATTCTGAAGGAGATAAGCCCTGGGATTTCTTTGGAAGGAATGATGCTAAAGCTGAAGCTCCAGTACTTTGGCCACTTCATGCGAAGAGTTGACTCATTGGAAAAGACTCTGATGCTAGGAGGGACTGGGGGCAGGAAGAGAAGGGGACGACCAAGGATGAGATGGCTGGATGGCATCACTGACTCGATGGACATGAGTCTGAGTGAACTCCGGGAGATGGTGATGGACAGGGAGGCCTGGCGTGCTGCGATTCATGGGGTCTCAAAGAGTTGGACACGACTGAGCGACTGAACTGAACCGACTGAACTGAACTGAGAAGGCGATGGAAAACTAGTATTCTTGCCTTGAGAATCCCATGAACAGAATGAAAAGGCAAAACAATAGGAGACTGAAAGATGTACTCCCCAGGTCGGTAGGTGCCCAATATGCTACTAGAAATCAATGGAGAAATAACTCCAGAAAGAACGAAGAGATGGAGCCAAACAACAACACCATAAAGTTGTGGATGTGTCTTGTGATGGAAGTAAAGTCTGATGTTGTAAAGAGCAATATTGCATAGCAACCTGGAATGTTAAGTCCATGAAGCAAGGCAAATTAGAAGTGGTCCAACAGGAGATGGCAAGAGTGAATCAACATTTTAGGAGTCAGCTAACTAAAATGTACTGGAATGGGTAAATTTAACTCAGATGACCATCATATCTACTACTGTGGCCAAGAATCCCTTAGAAGAAATGGAGTAGCCCTCATAGTCAACAAAAGAGTCCAAAATGCAGTAGTTGGATGCAATCTCAAAAACGATAGAATGATCTCTGTTCATTTCCAAGGTAAACCGTTCAATATGACAATAACCCAAGTCTATGCCACAACCAGTAACATTGAAGAAGTTGAATTTGAACAGTTCTAAAGCTACCCAACTTCTGAGGCCAGGGGCGGAGGCCAGGAGGAGCAAACCCACATCCAAGGAGCAGTGGCTGCGCGGGTGCAGGAGGGTCCAAGGAGCTATTCCACGTTCAAAGTCAGGAGGTGCAGCAGTGAGGAGATATCCTTGTTCAAGGTAAGGAGCAGCAGCTGTGCTTTGCTGGAGCAGCCATGAAGAGATACCCCACGTACAAGGTAAGAGAAACCCAATTAAGATGGTAGGTGTCGCAAGGAGGCATCAGAGGGCAACACACTGAAACCATAATCACAGAAAACTAGTCAATCTAATCACACTAGGACCACAGCCTTGTCTAACTCAATGAAACTAAGCCATGCCTGTGGGGCCACCCAAGATGGGAGGGTCATGGTGGAGAGGTCTGACAGAATGTGGTCCACTGGAGAAGGGAATGGCAAACGACTTCAGTATTCTTGCCTTGGGAACCCCATGAACAGTATGAAAAGGCGAAATGATAGGATACTGAAAGAGGAATTCCCCAGGTCAGTAGTGCCAAATATGCTACTGGAGATTAGTGGAGAAATATCTCCAGAAAGAAAGAAGGGATGGAGCTAAAGCAAAAACAATACCCAGTTGTGGATGTGACTGGTGACAGAAGCAAGGTCCGATGCCATAAACAGCAATATTGCATAGGAACCTGGAATGTCAGGTCCATGAATCAAGGCAAATTGGAAGTGGTCAAACAAGAGATGGCAAGAGTGAACGTCAACATTCTAGGAATCAGTGAACTAAAATAGATTGGAATGGGTGAATTTGACTCAAATGATGATTATATTTACTACTGCAGGCAGGAATCCCTTAGAAGAAATGCAGTAGCCATCACGGTCAACAAAAGAATCCAAAATGCGGTACTTGGATGCATTCTCAAAAACGACAGAATGATCTCTGTTCGTTTCCAAGGCAAACCATTAAATATCACAGCTATCCAAGTCTATGCCCCAACCAGTAACCTGAAGAAGCTGAAGTTGAATGGTTCTATGAAGACCTACAAAACCTTTTAGAATTAACACCCCAAAAAGATGTCCTTTTCATTATGGGGGACCGGAATGCAAAAGTAGAAAGTCAAGAAACACCTGGAGTAACAGGCAAATTTGGCCTTGGAGTACAGAATGAAGCAGGGCAAAGGCTAATACAGTTTTGCCAAGAGAACACACTGGTCATAGCAAACACCCTCTTCCAACAACACAAGAGAAAACTACACATGGACATCACCAGATGGCAACACCAAAATCAGATTGATTATATTCTTTGCAGACATAGATGGAGAAGCTCTCTATATTCAGCAAAAACAAGACTGGGAGCTGACTGTGGCTCAGATCATGAAATCTTTATTGCCAAATTCAGACTTAAATTGAAGAAAGTAGGGAAAACCACTAGACCATTAAAGCATGACCTAAATCAAATCCCTTATGATTATACAGTGAAAGTGAGAAATATATTCAAGGGACTAGATCTGATAGACAGAATGCCTGAAGAGCTATGGACAGAGGTTCGTGACATTGTACAGGTGGCAGGGATCAAGAATATGCCCAAAGAAAATAAATGCAAAAAGGCAAAACTGTCTGAAGAGCCCTTGCAAATAGCTGAGAAATGAAGAGAAGTGAAAGGCAAAGGAGAAAAGGAAAGATATAAACATCTGAATGCAGAGTTCCAAAGAATAGCAAGGAGAGATAAGAAAGCCTTCTTCAGTGATCAGTGCAAAGAAATAGAGGAAAACAACAAAATGGGAAAGACTAGAGATTTCTTCAAGAAAATTAAAGATACCAAAGGAACATTTCATGCAAACATGGGCTCAATAAAGGACAGAAATTGTATGGACCTAACAGAAGCAGAAGATATTAAGAAGAGGGGGCAAGAATACATGGAAGAACTATACAAAAAGGGTCTTCATGACCCAGATAATCAAGATGATGTGATCACTCAACTAGAGCCATACATCATGGAATGCGAAGTCAAGTGGGTCTTAGGAAAAAGCATCATTACAAACAAAGTTAGTGGAGGTGGTGGAATTTCAGTTGAACTCTTTCAAATCCTAAAAGATGATGCTATAAAAGTGCTGCACTCAATATGCCAGCAAATTTGGAAAACTCAGCAGTGGCCGCAGGACTGGAAAAAGTCAGTTTTCATTCCAGTCCCAAAGAAAGGCAATGCCAAAGAATGCTCAAACTACCACACATTTGCACTCATCTCACATGTTAGCAAAGTAATCCTGAACATTCTCCAAGCCAGGCTTCAACAGTACCTGAACTGTAAAATTTCAGATGTTCAAGCTGGATTTAGAAAAGGCAGAGGAACCAAAGATCAAATTGTCAACATCTGCTGGATTATCGAAAAAGCAAGTGTTTCAGAAGCACATCTATGTCCACTTTATTGACTATGCCAAAGCCTTTGACTGTGTGGATCACAACTAACTGTGAAAAATTCTGAACAAGATGGGAATACCAGACCACTTAAGCTGCCTCTTGAGAAAGCTGTATGCAGGTCAGGAAGCAAAAATTAGAACTGGACATGGAAAAACAGAGTGGTTCCAAATAGGAAAAGGAGTACGTCAAGGCTGTTTATTGTCACCCTGCTTATTTTACTTATATGCAGAGTACATCATGAGAAACACTGGGCTGGAAGAAGCATAAGCTGGAATCAAGATTGCCAGGAGAAATATCAATAACCTCATATATGCAGATGACATGACCCTTATGGCAGAAATTGAAGAAGAACTAAAGAGCCGCTTGATGAAAGTGAAAGAGGAGAGTGAAAAAGTTGGCTTAAAGCTTAACATTCAGAAAACTAAGATCATGGCATCTGGAGCCATCACTTCATGGCAAATAGATGTAAAAGCAATGGAAACAGTGACAGACTTCATTTTTGAGGGCTCCAAAACCACTGCAGATGGTGCCTACAGCCATGAAATTAAAAGACGCTTGCTCCTTGGAAGAAAAGTTATGACCAACCTAGTTCAGTCCAGTTCAGTTGCTCAGTTGTGTCCGACTCTTTGCAACCCCATGAATCGCCACACACCAGGCCTCCCTGTCCATCACCAACTCCCGGAGTTCACTCAGACTCACGTCCATCGAGTCCGTGATGCCATCCAGCCATTTCACCCTCTGTCGTCCCCTTCTCCTCCTGCCCCCACTCCTTCCCAGCATCAGAGTCTTTTCCAATGAGTCAACTCTTCACATGAGGTGGCCAAAGTACTGGAGTTTCAGCTTTAGCATCATTCCTTCCAAAGAAATCCCAGGGCTTATCTCCTTCAGAATGGACTGGTTGGATCTTCTTGCAGTCCAAGGGACTCTCAAGAGTCTTCTCCAATACCACAGTTCAAAAGCATCAATTCTTCAGCGCTCAGCCTTCTTCACAGTCCAACTCTCACATCCATACATGACCACAGGAAAAACCATAGCCTTGACTAGACGGACTTTAGTCGGCAAAGTAATGTCTCTGCTTTTGATTATGCTATCTAGGTTGGTCATAAAGAGATGGGAATACCAGACCACCTGACCTGCCTCTTGAGAAATCTGTATGCAGGCCAGGAAGCAACAGTTAGAACTGGACATGGAACAACAGACTGGTTTCAAGTAGGAAAAGGAGTACGTCAGGGCTGTATATTGTCACCCTGCTTATTTAACTTATATGCAGAGTACATCATGAGAAACGCTGGACTGGAAGAAACAGAAGCTGGAATCAAGATTGCCTGGAGAAATATCAATAACCTCAGATATGCAGATGACACCACCCTTATGGCAGAAAGTGAAGAGGAACTAAAAAGCTTCTTGATGAAAGTGAAAGTGGAGAGTGAAAAAGTTGGCTTAAAGCTCAACATTCAGAAAATTAAGATCATGGCATCCAGTCCCATCACTTCATGGGAACTAGATGGGGAAACAGTGGAAACAGTGTCAGACATTATTTTGGGGGGCTCCAAAATCACTGCATATGGTGATTGCAGCCATGAAATTAAAAGACACTTACTCCTTGGAAGAAAAGTTATGACCAACCTAGATAGCACATTAAAAAGGAGAGATATTACTTTGCCAACAAAGGTCCGTCTAGTCAAGGCTATAGTTTTCCAGTAGCCATGTATGGATGTGAGAGCTGGACTATAAACAAAGCTGAGTGCTGAAGAAATGATGCTTTTGAACTGTAGTGTTTGGGAAGACTCTTGAGAGTCCCTTGGACTGCAAGGAGATCCAACTAGTCCATTCTGAGGGAGATCAGCCCTGGGATTTCTTTGGAAGGAATGATACTAAAGCTGAAACTCCAGTACTTTGGCCACCTCATGTGAAGAGTTGACTTATAGGAAAAGACTTTGATGCTGGGAGGGATTTGGGGCAGGAGGAGAAGGGGACGACAGAGGATGAGATGGTTGGATTGTATCACTGACTCGATGGACGTGAATCTGAGTGAATTCCGGGAGCTCATGATGGACAGGGAGGCCTGGCGTGCTGCGGTTCATGAGGTCGCAAAGAGTCAGACACAACTGAGCGACTGAACTGAACTGAACTGATGTGAAGAACTGACTCATTGGAAAAGACCCTGATTCTGGGAAAGATTGAAGGAAGGAGGAGAAGGAGACTAGAGGATGAGATAGTTAGGTGGTATCACCTACTCAATGACATGAGTTTGAGTAAACTCTGGGACTTGGTGATGAACAGGGAGGCCTGGGATGCTTCAGTCCATGGGATCCCAAAGAGTGGTACATGACAGTGATTGAACTGACTGACTTTCAATCTTTTGATGATCAGTCTTTTGATGATCAATCTTTTGATGTTCAGACTTTCTGCCCTTTGTTGCAAAACTTCTATATAACCGGGCTCATCCCCTTGCCTCTAAGCAGCAGTTCTCTTAGGGTTACTTGAAATTCTGTTTTCTAGGTTTGAAGTCCCAAATATTCCCACCAAATAAAACATAACTCTCAACTTTTAGGTTGTGAATATTTTCTCTAGGCCGACAGAAGTGACAAATCACAGTACTCAGTGTCTTCGTGCACTTCATTGATTCTAAAATATTCTAGTACATAGGATGCCACTAAAGTCTGAGTTTCTTTTTTAATAATCTCACCAACTATATATCCTCCCCCAAATTATGGTTTGGGAGAAATATGCTTTGATTTTCTCTTCCCATAAAGTTAATTTTACTTCTGAACTTCATCTCTTCCTTCTCTGATCCAGCTTCCTCCTCCCTTTCCACCTCCCTGCTTCTACTGACCTAAATTCAGCCCAAAGGGAAATATAGGAATCCTTAAGTTTCTTTCCAACATTTAGAGTACATTTTTCTTGGCAGAAAACTACAATTCTGTTTATATGGAAAATAATTTAGCCAAATGAATACTGCTGACCTGTTCTATAAAAATAAGATTCTTTTTTTGCTCATGTATTTAAAGACTAATTTGTGCATGTTAAAATTGAGTAACAGGCCCTTGAAAGGGTCCCATAATTATCAATTTAAATTTATACAATTACAATCCTATTAAGTTGATTTATTTTAATATAAATTTATTTATTTTAATTGGAGGTTAATTACTTTACAATATTGTATTGGTTTTGCCATACATCAACATGAATCTGCATTTTTAAAAATGAAGTATATGAGACTGACAGAAAAGGACACAAAATAATATACACCCATGTAACTACTACTCAGGTTAAGAAATTGAACATTGCCAAGACAGTGATTTGACTTTTCATGCTTCTTTAAAGAGTGTTCTAGTGCTTCAGTAGTCATCCAGTAGCAGAACATCAGCTAAATTAAGTGCATTGAATTTATACACTTAAAAATATTTTAAATGTCTTTACAGAAAGAGATAGAGTAACTATATGTGTTTGTCCTTCATAGCTTTTATATTTATAGCCCGAGTAAATGCATGGGTAACTTGCTTTACCCCATAAATGTCTTCCTAAATATTGTATGGAAGTGAATTTCACCTATTATAAAGCATTTAAATGCAATAAGCAAGGGAATGGAATAATGTTAAAGCTGTTGTGAATCTTTTGTAACAAGGCAGTTGTCTTCACAAAATAAATAACCACCCCTAAGTTATCTGTTTTAAAACTGCATTTGTGTACTCTAAGTTTCCTTAAAGTGGGGTGTATATATTTCTACTAAGGCAGATCTATTTCTACTAAGGCAGGGCTTCCCTGGTGGTTCAGACAGTAAAGAATCTGCCTGTAATGCAGGAGACCTGGGTTCAATCCCTGGGTTGGGAAGATCCCCTGGAGGAGGGCATGGCAACCCACTCCAGTATTCTTGCCTGGAGAATTCCATGGACAGAGAAGCCTGGTAGGTTACAGTCCACAGAGTGTCAAAGAGTCAAACACTACTGAGCAACTAAGCACAGCAGAGCAAGGCAGATCTAACCATCTTTTGGTAGCTTTGATGGAACTGGATATTCCATATTATTAAGAGCTGGCCTTGTAGGGTCTAATTGGATATAGAGCAAATGTACCGAATTTTTAAAAATCCATGTTTATGCCAATAAAGAAGTAACTGTATTTATCCTAACTTTAAGTCCACCTAACTACATGAGTCTGAGTGAACTCCAGGAGTTGGTGATGGACAAGGAGGCCTGCTGTGCTATGATTCATGGAGTCGCAAGGAGTCGGACATGACTGAGTGATTGAACTGACCTGAACTGTATAAGTGTCAGATTTAGATGCTATAATACCCTTATTTTTTCTAAGTTTATATAGCTCAATTAAGATTTGAACATGTAGTGCAACTTTGAATAAAAGTATGACTGAGCATTTCATTTTAATTAATCTAAGTCCCAGAGTGTCCTAAAGTTTGCTCCAAGCTCATGATTTCTACTGAAAATGAAACAAATCACTGTGTGAGAAATATATTTAATCACCTAATGCTTTAGTAGGTTCACATATAAATCTGAATAAACAAAATTCATCTCTGAGAATCATGAGCAGTACCTTGTAGGTTGCAAAATCATTTTTTAAACTCCTGAAAGTCTTACCTTGTCTGAAAACTCCAGATATTAAATATCTAGCAAAGTACTCTATTGTGAAAAAAAGTCCTGATTTCTCTCTCTAAAGTTATATACAGCTTTACATAATGCTGTTTTATTTTTTTCTTTAGTGATGTGAAGATTTTTTTCCCCTCAAAGGATTTTTAATTAGGCATTTATCTAAGACAAGATAAGCATAATTTTACACATCCATTAGTTAACACGCATTTAGAAATCTGTGATTAACAGTTTGAAATTGTGCCAGTTCTCTGTGCACCAATTAAATATTCACAAATAAATGTGAATAGCCTTCTTTAATTTTGATAACTTTTCCTTGAGTTAAATTGTTCCCACCTACTAAAACTAAAAATAGATCACCTTTTTTTCATTGAAGATAGCAATCATCCCCTTTCTTTTTTCTTTTAAAAGTCCTGGTCTAGCTAGAGTTTTCATTAGTCGAGATTATACAGTGCAAATTCAGTTAGTGTTAGCCTAATGTCAGTATGTTTCATGTGGTTAAGATGATCTTAACAGAATTGTAAAAGGTGTCCTAAAATAAAGTAAAAGGTGTTTTAGTATTGCTAAAATGCACTTTAAAAAAAAAAAAAACAAACCAGGAATACTAAAATCTGTGAAATGCAATTTGTAGTGTGTGTATAACAAAATATATGAACATGAAATTTTGAAATGTATACCTCTCCTCATTATGTGAAATAGCTGTTTTCTCTCACAAAAGCAATTCATGTGTTATTTCCTATCTTGTCTTGATACTAATATAAAATTCTGCACTTTTTCATGATTTTAAAATAATTTCTTATGGGATCTTTGTATCTTTTTGCATTAAATGATTTGTGCTTTCTTTGATATTTGAATGCATTATCCTGTAACATGGTAACTTATATCAAGTATATCAGCAAGCTAAAGTTTGGAAACAATAATACTTGCAGAAATATACTACTTTAAAATTTTTGAAATGTTTTTACATCCATTATTCATTTGATACTCATAAGAACTCTGTGGAATAGTGATGGCACATATTACTTCCCACATTTCAAAGAAGTGAAAACAAAAGTCTAAGATTACTTAACAAGTTAATATCAGAATTTAGGTCTTGCAATGCTTATGGTCTACCATGGAAATGTTGGGGGAGACAATAGAGACTAACTTTTTTAGATGACTTGCTCTGACATTGTCTTTTTTTCAATGTATTTAATCTTTTAGATGGGCTTCCCTGGTGGCTCAGATGGTAAAGAACTCACCTGCCAATGAAAGAGACCAGGGTTTGACCCCTGGGTTAGGAAGATCCCCTGGAGAAGGAAATGGCTACCCACTCCAGTATTCTTGCCTGGAGAATTCCATGGACAGAGGAGCCTGGCGGTCTACAGTCCATGGGGTCCCAAAGAGTTGGACATGACTAACAGACTAACACACACTTTTAGATTAGGACTACACTTTGTTTTACATTCTGTTAAATTACTTACCAGTATAGTTGAAGTGCTAATCTGCAAATGAAATATGTATACACATAATTATTAGTGATGTTTCAAATATCATTAAACAATGATTGGAGTTTTTAAAAAAATCTTTTAGATGAGTCATTTAATCCTTTAATCATCATTTTCCAAATTAATATTATTTTATCAAACATGAGTAACCAGAATAAACAATTACTCAGCAAAGCCATTAAGAACAATATTACCTTACTAAAATAAGCTCAGTGGTAAATGATCACAGATGCCAAGTCAAATTTTTAGCAATCCTTTTCAAATTTATTTTTTAAAACTGCTAATTTAACAAGCTCCTGCATCACTGACTCAATGGACATGAGTTTGAGCAAGCTCCAGGAGTTGGTGATGGACAGGGAAGCCTGGAGTGCTGCAGTCCATGGAGTGGCAAAGAGTCAGACACGACTGAGTGACTGAACTGAACTGGGTTACTGTATTTAAGACTCATCTGTCAATGGAAATTTTTATTTTGTCCCTATGAATGTATTTATTTTGGCTAGGGGAATCAAATCTTAAATACATAAAATAAAAACCTATAATATGTTGGAAACTGTGTAGTATCTTAATGGTCTTGGGGCAGATTGGAATAAAGGGCTCTTTATTGAGATAATGGGCTCTTCCATTAACAGAATTCCTTCATCTTTTTCCTTGAATGCTCTCATTTTTATCTGTGTCTCACTCTTGTATCTTCCCTTGTTTCTATATTAATTCATTCTAGCTTGGATCATTTAAGCTTACATGGAACTCATACTATATAGCGACTTTGTGCCAATGTCTACTTGTGATGACTGAATTTACCCTTAACAACTGACAGTAAACATTATCATTTATCCCTGTTATTCATTACCAATCTTATTCATCCTGGCTTTCCAATTTTTATTTTTTTCTTACCAGTCCCCCAGGGCCTCGAAGTCAACTAAAAATGTGCTTACTCCTTTTCTCTGACCACAATCTCTAAGAGATCCCTGACCTAGTTATAACCTAAAATAAGCATTATTTACATTTAATTTTTCCTGCATTCTTTTGTGGAAGACACTAAACCATGATTTTTTTTTAACCTGAATGTGGCTTATTTTTTTATTAGAGTAAGTGCCTGATGAGGTCCAGGTGGCAGATGAAATCTTCATGTAGCCTTGTTAATGTTTTTCTTGGAAAAAATATTTTTGCTTATGTATCATTGATCTCAGTTCTCTCTCTTTTCATTAGAAAGAAACAGAATAAAGTTGAATTGAAAGGATCTATCTCAATGCATAGAATTAAGATGGTAATGATAACTCTATATGTGAGACAGCAAAAGAGACACAGATGTATAGAAAAGTGTTTTGGACTCTGTGGGAGAAGGTGAGGGTGGGATGATTTGAAAGAATAGCACTAAAACATGTATATTATTGTATGTGAAACAGATCACCAGTCCAGGTTTGATGCATGAGACAGGGTGCTCAGGGCTGGTACACAGGGATAACCCAGATGCATGTAGACCCATGGCTGATTCATGTCAATGTATGGCATAAAACACTACAATATTGTAAAGTAATTTGCCTCCAATTAAAATAAATAAATTTAAAAAAAAGAATTTGAGGTGTCATCTTTGTATTGTTGGGTAGGAAATTTAAAGCTTCTAGATGAGTTTTAAAGGTAGAATAAATCCAATATGAGGTACTGTTCAAACTGAACACTGTATTTATGTATGGGATAAGGTTACCAGCCTGAGATCTGCAAAACAAATATAAAAAAAGCAAGATGAAGCCTAGAATTCACACCAAGAATTTACTGTCACAAAACAGAAGTGGAATACTCTAGAAAATGCCAATGAGAAATGCACAACTCAAAATATCATGGCTAGAAATTTGACAAGAGCCACCACAAAATGTTAATATGCTACTTTCAGAAATTTACCCCAAAGAAATAATACACAAAGATACTCTACTCTTATTTATATTTATGAAAAAAATTAAAATCTTCATTATAGGAATGGATAGGTAAATAATATTGCACATGTTATATACTCATTAAAGTAATATTATGACTTTAATAACAGAAAGTGTAAAAAGTGAAAGAGAAAGTGTTAGTTGCCCAGTTGTGTCTGACTCTTTGTGACCCCATGGTCTGTAGCCCACCAGGCTCCTCTGTCCATGGAATTTTCCAGGCAAGAATACTGGAGTGGGTAGCCATTCCCTTCTCAAGGGGATCTTCCCAACCCAGAGATAGAACCCAGGTCTCTTGCCTCACAGGCAGATTCTTTATCATTTGAGCCACCAGGGAAACCCATTAATAACAGAGGAAAGTGTTAAATGAAAAAGGTGCAAAATACTATGCACACTACTTTTGCCACCAGGCAAATACTTATGATTATGAAAACTAGGTTGAAATATCCCCCAAACATAAATATATCATTAGGGTTCTTCTACAGTGTCATGGAAGAGAAAATATTGGAAGCAGCAAATTAACATAAAAATTCATTGATACTGTCTAAGAATTATTATATAGTTTATAATATTTTTTTCCTTGCCAAACTTGTCCCAACATCTATTTACCCATTGGCTCTGCTTGACTATGGTATGGAAATCTATCATATAAAAGTCACATCTTTCCCTTCAGTTATCCAGTAAGGCTGTTGAACTCCTATCTCTTACTTGTTTATAGGGCCCGTATTATCCAACTCCTTGAAAAATTCAGCTCTGTATAGAATGTTATTATTAAGTCTTTTACGTTGATTGCCATTTAACCCTCCTAACAACGTAATGACAAGAAAAATATATTCTTGTCTTTAGTAGAAAGAAGCTAAAACTCAGGTATGTAAAACAACTTATTTAAAATTACACAGTCTGGTAGAACTAGTTCTTGAAACCCAGAACTATCTGAGTTCCAAATCAGTATTCTTTCTAATGCATCATCTTGGCTTTTTCTTCATAATTATTCCTTAATTGCCAAAATCTGTTGGATCATGAAAAAAGCAAGAGAGTTCCAGAAAAACATCTACTTCTGCTTTATTGACTATGCCAAAGCCTTTGAATGTGTGGATCACAACAAACTGTGGAAAATTCTGAACAAGATGGGAATACCAGAGCACCTGACCTGCCTCTTAAGAAACCTGCATGCAGGTCAGGAAGCAACAGTTAGAACTGGACATGGAACAACAGACTGGTTCCAAATAGGAAAAGGAGCACGTCAAGGCTGTATATTGTCACCCTGCTTATTTAACTTCTATGCAGAGTACATCATGAGAAACGCTGGGCTGGATGAAGCACAAGCTGGAATCAAGATTGCCGGGAGAAATATCAATAACCTCAGATATGCAGATGACACCACCCTTATGGCAGAAAGTGAAGAAGAACTAAAGAGCCTCTTTTTGAAAGTGAAAGAGGAGAGTGAAAAAGTTGGATTACAGCTCAACATTCAGAAAACTAAGATCATGGCATCTGGTGCCATCACTTCATGGCGAATAGATGGGGAAACAATGGAAACAGTGACAGACTTTATTTTGGGGGGCTCCAAAATCACTGCAGATGGTGACTGCAACCATGAAATTAAGACACTTGCTCCTTGGAAGAAAAACAATGACCAACCTAGACAGCATATTGAAAAACAGAGACATTACTTTGCCAACAAAGGTCTGTCTAGTCAAAGCTATGGTTTTACCAGTAGTCATGTATGAATGTGAGAGTTGGACTTTAAAGAAAGCAGTCCATCCTAAAGGAAATAAGTCCTGAATATTCATTGGAAGGAGTAATGCTGAAGCTGAAACTCCAATACTTTGGCCACCTGATGCGAAGAGCTGACTCATTTGAAAAGACCCTGATGCTAGGAAAGATTGAAGGTGGGAGGAGAAGGGGACAACAGAGGATGAGATGGTTCCTTGGCATCACCAACTCAATGGACATGAGTTTGAGTAAACTCCAGGACTTGTTGTGGACAGGGAGGCCTGGTGTGCTGCAGTCCATGGGGTCACAAAGAATCAGACACGACTAAGTGACTGAACTGAACTGAATCCCCCTTTTCTTTTTCATTCATTTAACTGAGCATGCTTCTAGGCCTTTTGGCTAAGATCAAGTGGTGGCTCAGACGGAAAGCGTCTGTCTACAATGTAGGAGACCTCGGTTCGATCCCTGGGTCGGGAAGTTCTCTGGAGAAGGAAATGGCAACCCACTCCAGTACTCTTGCCTAGAAAATCCCATGGATAGAGGAGCCTGGTGTGCATGGGGTCGCAAAGAGTTGGACACGACTGAGCGACTTCACTTTTTTTTTTTTACTATGTGATAGACAATGTGCTAAATTCAAGGATACTTGGATAAATAAAACAGTCCCACTCTTATGGATAATGAGCACCTACAATGTGACAAGGACTTTTGATAGGAAAGATAAATAAGCATCATAACCTAAAATATTGCTTAATTATAACAGAAGATAAGACAGTAAAAAGTATATAGTCATACTAAAGACATAAACATGTGAATAAGGCTGTCATAATGCCAGACAAGTTCTTTCAAATAAATTAGAAATGTCTAAAAATAATAAAACATGCCCTTGAAAAGAAACATTCTTAAAAGAAAATATGAGGTGAGATTCCCTTAACATTTATGATAATCCCAAATAGGAATGCCTAAGGACAGAAAGTCCTATGGTACACACCACTGACTTAGGACCTCATAAATGTTGTTACAGCAAAACACAGCCAACCAATCATGTACAGCGAGTTAACTCCACCTCTTCTTCTCCATTCCTTATTTTACTTTTAAAAGAGTCTTCTTTCGCATGTGGACCATTTTAAAGTCTTTATTGAATTTGTTACAGTATTTATTCTGTTTTATGTTTTAGTTTTTTGGCCTAGAGGTATGTAGGATCTTAGCTTCCCAACCAAAGATTGAACCCACATCCCCTGCATTGGAAGGCTATGTCCTAACCAATGGAAAACCAGGGAAGTCCCTCAATTCTCAATTCTTTATGTCCCTTCCCTCACCTTCTTTCAACATTTATCTCTGCCTTTAAATCTTACTTTGGGTGAAAAAGAGCATTATACCTTATAAAGACACAAGTCTAACTTTCCAACATATATGATCTTCTTATTGTATTTCCTGATTGCTAGAGAAATTTTATGGTCTTCCCCAATGGCTCAGTAGACAAAGAATCTGCCTACAATGTAGGAGACACTGGTTCTACCCCTGGGATGGGAAGATCCCCTGGAGGAGGGCATGGCAACCCCCTCCAGTATTCTTACTGGGGAAATCCCATAGACAGAGGAGCCTGGTGGGCTACGGTCCTTGGTTTTTCAAAGTATCAGACATGAATGAAGCTACTGAGCATAAACACACAGAAAATTTATACATTTTTCATCTCCAGAAAAAATATAAACAATTTTTCATAAGAGTTGTTAAGTTGTGATTTTTGTGTTCCTCATCTGCTTACAAGGAAAAAGAAAAATAAGTTGAAAAGTATGAGTTTAAAATCTATCATTGGCACACAGCTGGCTGTAGGTAGAAAATCTCATCAAAAGCAGCAAGCCATAATGTTTTTATTATCATATAGGAAACCTAAAATTTTTAAATTTCTTCAGAAGTATTCCAACAACACATGTATTGTTCTGAGGCTGAATAACAGAAGCCATATACTAATCTCTCTCTCCCGCTTGGGGATGATCCAAAAATGAGTCTGACTTGCTCTCTCTTACTCATGCTCCCTAGCTCTCTCCCTCTCTAATTTTATGGCTTATTCAGCAGACAAGATCAAAATGAACTGTCATAAGTAATAACTCTATTAAATAAACAATTGGTTTACATGATAAAGAACTTAGAAGTGAGGATTATTCCAACTCTTTAGATAATGTAGGACCAATTTATGTATGGTTCAATTTATATTATGATGTTTACTTCTCAAAATTTGTTACCAAATCTGTAGGGGGATTCAGGATGTGGAACACGTGTATACCTGTGGCGGATTCATGTTGATGTATGGCAAAACAAATACAATATTGTAAAGTAATTAACTTCCAATTAAAATAAATAAATTTATATTAAAAAAAGATTCCAGGCAGAGTTGGATTATTCTGCATATTTTCCCTAGATTATTGTTTTTTAAATCTATGTTGTTTAGGTGTATCTACCTCATATTACACTGAAGCAGTGTCTATATTGCTCTGGCATTGAGTTTAGCATTGAGGGATAGTTTGGTACATTGGAAAAAGCTATAGATTATGAGACAGTTTGGGTTTCATATCCTGCTTCCTCTATCACCAACAGTATTCACTTAGACAATTGTGTCAGAGATGGATAGTGTAATTATCTCCCAAAGTTGGATGCAATGGCTGTTGTTACTTCTTATTCCCTCACTTGGGATGGTTATATGAGGAGGTCTTTTTTTGTGTGAATGACAGTTTCATCAGGTTAGTGCACAAAGTTGTTTTTATTGTACAGAAGTTCAAATATGTGTAGAAGGGTGTTATGAATGCTGAGAAACCAAAAAGGTGTACTGTCCCAGTTATTAAGCTATGATCCTTCAGCTTCAAACCACCCTTCTCTACCCTTTGGACTTTGCAAACCATATTTCTGCTGTGCAAGCTTGGCTATGTGTTCAGTTCTGACAATATAGGGCATGACTGGGAGACTACAAGACTGGAATAGAAAGAAGAAACACACTTCTTGATTAATCTCTGTTGGTTTCACATTGATTTCCTGTTCCTTTGGGTCCCACACTTCTCCCCAACAAACTTCTACACTCTGGAAACAGCAGGTCTTTTCCACTGTAGCATTTGAATGAAGTATGTCATTCTTCTGATATGTACAGAACCAGCCTCATCCCATCTGCCTCCCTTTCCCCAGTCACCAGTGTCCCTGTTCATAGAACTGAGAATAACTGCTGTAGAGCTCACCCTATAAGTTTCTAGTTTTAATAGTCCCAAACTCCTTTCTTTGTTTGCCCAGCCCTAAGTGTGGTAGTTGCCTCCTATCTATAGTTGCTAACTCACTGATAGTTTAATATTCTCCTTTTACTTTTTCATTTATCAAGTCAGCAATCTTTATACCTAGTTAGCTATTTCTCATACTAAATTGTCTTTGTTCAAAAAAAACTAGTGTGGCTGGACCCTGACTGCTAGAGAGCTATGGTATTTCCACGAAACTCAGTTTCATCATCTAAATGTAGGGACAGCAGTGCAGAAGTCTTCATTTTCCAAGAGTAAATAGCACTAGGAAAGTCCACTTAGTGAATACACTTTAAAAGTGGACTTAAAATACGTCATAAATTGAAAAAAAAAAAAAGCTTTGATTGGGATAAATCCATGAAAAAATAATCAAAATTATATAAAGCATTTATCTTATATTTAACAAAATTGTATTCATAATTACAATTATACTTTACTTCTCATAACAAAGATTGATTTGATGTTGATTTTGATTTTTGTTGTATATGTGTGCAATTTTTCCTGAAAAAAATTGTATAACAAATGTAATATATGCTGAACATTACTTTTTAATTTATTTGCATACTAACTAATGGGGTCATTTCTGGAAAGACATATAAGGGTTTCATACATTTTCTGAAGGACTCTTCATGATTCCGGTCAACATTCTCTATTCAAATACTGGCAAGTCTATCTTTGCAAGATTTCCATTTGTCATTTGCTTCACAAGTAATTTCCAATATCATTTTTATTCATTTCAAGAAATTTTGCATCTTTTGCAAAATTTGCAATTTTATATTGTGATGAATTTGAATATGTCTGCATTAAAATATTTGATTTTGACTAGGATATAGCGAGAAGAGAGGAAAAATAGTATTTACCATGATGGAATAATTAAATGGGTATTAATTTTATGTAGTTAGTTTATTAGTGAATGATTTTGCACTTTGATTATGTTTGCTACTCAAGAAACTTTATAACTATGAGGAGTAACATGATCAATGCTGGTTAGCAAGGATTATATATATATATATATATATATATATTTTATCATATTCTTTTAATTTTTCCACCTTAGTGTACATGGCTTGATAGGATCCTTTAGTGAGAATAGGTTTAGGTAAGAAGACAAAAGAGTACATTGGTACAACAACCTCAATCAAGGGATAGAAAGTATACTTTTCATTGCAGGTATGATATGGTGGCTTCTCCACCTTTAAAATAAGACCTTTATTGAAAAGCTGGTTTTAGAAACAGTGCCAGTGTATTTAGCTTTAAAGATGCATCAGTTTTGAAAACTGAAGCTCCTATAAGGGCACTTATGAGTATGTTTTCAATTCATGGATAGAGGTAAAGAGAAGTAGCAGGGTAATAAAATGGAGTTAGAAACATATTGCCCAATGTTCTATCTAAGAGAAACTAAAATGAGCCATAATGTTTTGACTTTCTTTTAAACAGAAACAGCTCTGCTTGAACTTTTGACATAAAAACAATTACTATACTTACTGCAATTCTAGGGTTTACTCATTGCCTGCTGCTATCTAACATGAAGAGACTGAAAGCAAATTGAAACATGAATCTATGCTTTCTCAAGAGATGAGTATGTATGCCAGGTGTGTTGACTTGAATGTGTATTTCCTGTTAATAAAAAGACATTCCGTTCAGTTCAGTCTTTCGGTCGTGTCTGACTCTTTGTGACCCCGTGAAATGCAGCATGCCAGGCCTCCCTGTCCATCATCAACTCCCGGAGTTTACCCAAACTCATGTCCGTTGATCAGAGATGCCATCCAATCATCTCATCCTCTGTCATCCCCTTCTCCTCCTGCCCTCAATCTTTCCCAGCATCAGGGTCTTTTCAAATGAGTCAGCTCTTCACATCAGGTGGCCAAAGTGTTGGAGTTTCAGCTTCAACATCAGTCCTTCCAATGAACACCCAGGACTGATCTCCTTTAGGACGGACTTGTTGGATCTTCTTGCAGTCCAAGGGACTCTCAAGAATTTTCTCCTACACCACAGTTCAAAAGCATCAATTCCGCTGCAATCAGCTTTCTTTATAATTCAACTCTCACATCCATACATGACTCCTGGGAAAACCATAGCCTTGACTAGATGGACCTATGCTGGCAAAGTAATGTCTTTGCTTTTTAGTATGCTGTCTAGGCTAGTCATAAATTTCTTTCCAAGGAGTATGTGTCTTTTACTTTCATGGCTGCAGTCACCATGTGCAGTGATTTTGGAGCCCCTCAAAATAAAGTCAGCCATGGTTTCCACATCTATTTGCCATGAAGTGATGGGACCAGGTGCCATGATTTTAGTTTTCTGAATGTTGAGTTTTAAGCCTACATTTTCACTCTCCTCTTTCACTTTCATCAAGAGGCTTTTTTGTTGTTCTTCACTTTCTGCCATAAGGGTGGTGTCATCTGCATATCTGAGGTTATTGATATTTCTCCCGGCAAACTTGATTCCAGCTTGTGCTTCATCCAGCCCAGTATTTCTCATAATGTACTCTGTATGCAAGTTAAATAATCAGTGTGACAACATACAGCCTTGATGTACTCCTTTTCCTATTTGGAACCAGTCTGTTGTTCCATGTCCAGTTCTAACTGTTGCTTCCTGACCTGCATACAAATTTCTCAAGAGGCAGGTCAGGTGGTCTGGTATTCCCATCTCTTTCAGAATTTTCCACAGTTTGTTGTGATTCACACATTCAAAGGCTTTGGTAGAGTCAATAAAGCAGAAATAGATGTTTTTCTGGAACTCTCTTGCTTTTTTGACGATCCAGCAGATGTTGGCAATTTGATCTTTGGTTCCTCTGCCTTTTCTGAAACCAGCTTGAACATCTCGAAGTTCACAGTTCATGTATTGCTGAAGCCTGGCTTGGAGAATTTTGAGCATTACTTTACTAGCATGTGAGATGAGTACAATTGTGTGGTAGTTTGAGCATTCTTTGTCATTGCCTTTCTTTGGGATTGGAAAGAAAACTGAGCTTTTCCAGTCCTGTGGCCACTGCTGAGTTTTCCAAATTTGCTGACATATTGACAAATTTCACAGCATCATCTTTTAGGATTTGAAATAGCTCAACTGGGATTCCATCACCTCCACTAGCTTTGTTCGTAGTGATGCTTTCTAAGACCCACTTGACTTTACATTCCAGGATGTCTGGCTCTAGGTGAGTGATCACAGCTTTGTGATTATCTGGGTCATGATGATCTTTTTTGTACAGTTTTTCCATGTGTTCTTGCCACCTCTTCTTAATGACTTCTACTTCTGTTAGGTCCATACTATTTCTGTCCTTTATTGAGCCCATCTTTGCCTGAAATGTTCCCTTGGTATCTCTAATTTTCTTGAAGAGATCTGTAGTCTTTCCATTCTATTTACCCCTCTATTTCTATGCATTGATCGCCGAGGAAGGCTTTCTTTTCTTTCCTTGCTATTCTTTGGAACTCTGCATTCAAATATGTATATCTTTCCTTTTCTCCTTTGGTTTTCACTTCTCTTCTTTTCACAGCTATTTGTAAGGCCTCCTTAGAAAGCCATTTTGCTTTTTTGCATTTCTTTTTCTTGGGGATGGTCTTGATTCCTGTCTCCTGTACAATGTCACAAACCTCTGTCCACAGTTCATCAGTCACTCTGTCTCTCAGATCTAGTACCTTAAATCTATTTCTCACTTCCACTGTATAATCGTAATGGATTTGATTTAGGTCATACCTGAATGAATGGTCTAGTGGTTTTCCCCACTTTCTTCCATTTAAGTCTGAATTTGGCAATAAGGAGTTCATGATCTGAGCCACAGTCAGCTCCCAGTCTTGTTTTTGCTGACTGTATAGAGCTTCTCCATCTTTGGCTGTAAAGAATATAATCAGATTTTGGTGTTGACCATCTGGTGATGTCCATATGTAGTCTTCTCTTGTGTTGTTGGAAGAAGGTGTTTGCTATGACCAGTGTGTTCTCTTGGCAAAACTCTATTAGCCTTTGCCCTGCTTCATTCTGTATTCCAAGGCCAAATTTGCCTGTTACTCCAGGTGTTTCTTCACTTCCTACTTTTGCATTCCAGTCCCCTATAATGAAAAGGGCATATTTTGGGGGTGTTAGTTCTAAAAGGTCTTGTAAGTTTTCATAGAACAGTTCAACTTCAGCTTCTTCAGCATTACTGGTTGGGGCATAAACTTGGATTACTGTGATATTGAATGGTTTGCCTTGGAAACGAACAGAGATCAGTCTGTCGTTTTTGAGAATGCATCCAAGTACTGCATTTCAGACTCTTTTGTTGACCATGATGGCTACTCCATTTCTCCTAAGCGATTCCTGCCCACAGTAGTAGATATAATGGTCATCTGAGTTAGATTCACCCATTCCAATCCATTTTTGTTTGCTGATTCCTAGAATGTCGACGTTCACTCTTGCCATCTCCTGTTTGATCACTTCCAATTTGCCTTGATTCATGGACCTAACATTCCAGGTTCCTATGCAATATTGCTCTTCATAGCATCAGACCTTGCTTCTATCACCAGTCCCATCCACAGCTGGGTGTTGTTTTTGCTTTGGCTATGTCTCTTCGTTGTTTCTGGAGAAGGCAATGGCACCCCACTCCAGCACTCTTGCCTGGAAAATCCCATGGATGGAGGAGCCTGGAAGGCTTCAGTCCATAGGGTCGCTAAGAGTCGGACACGACTGAGCGATTTCACTTTCACTTTTCACTTTCATGCATTGGAGAAGGAAATGGCAACCCACTCGAGTGTTCTTGCCTGGAGAATCCCAGGGACGGGGGAGCCTGGTGGGCTGCCATCTATGGGGTTGCACAGAGTCGGACACGACTGAAGCGACTTAGCAGCAGCAGCAGCTTCATTCTTTCTGGTGTTATTTCTCCACTGATCTCCAGTAGCATACTGGGCACCTACCTACCTGGGAAGTTCATCTTTCAGTGTCTTATCTTTTTGCCTTTTCATACTGTTCATAATGTTCTCAAGGCAAGAATACTGAAGTGGTTTGCCATTCCCTTCTCCAGTGGACCACATTCTGTCAGACCTCTCCACCATCACCTGTCCATCTTGGGTGGCCCCACATGGCATGGCTCAGTTTCACTGAGTTAGACAAGGCTGTGGTCCATGTGATCAGATTGGCTAGTTGTCTGTGATTGTGGTTTCAGTCTGTCTGCCCTCTGATGCCCTCTCTCAGCACCTACTGTCTTACCTGGGTTTCTCTTAAAATACATTAGAACATGTAAATGATTCTTTATATCTAAAATTCTTCCTGACTTAAAAAAAAAACACGGATTTGATTTCTATGAGTAACTGCTTCATCTTGTTAATTTATTTAAAAAAGAAATTTGAATCATTAAAATACTATGTGTTACTAATGCCATTTTGTAATCACAGTGGTTTGGTTTGCTACCATTTTATAATAGAAAATGTGTTGATTAGATTTACTGGTGACACACATCAAGAATATGTTCCTAACAACAGCAAACTTTGGCACCATGCATATATATCAATTATTATCTTCTCAATATACATATTATTCCTAATTTTAAATGATTAGTTATCAAGACCAGACTTAGCAACTGAGGTTGTAGCTACTTAATTAAAATTAAGTACTACATGACAAGTAAATTTGGTCAAATATGTTATATATATTCCAAGAACATAAAATATTGAACCATAGGTTGAACTACATTTAATAGTATATATATATAAATACAAGTATAAATGCAATACCAAAGACATTCCATGAATCCTCTGCATAACGGAAATATAATGAATTTGTTTTTTCAGAATATTTCCCCTTTATCCATGTGTATTTTTAAATGAAATTATCCTTTCCTTTGTCCTCAGACTTACATCTTCAAATCATTCTTAATTCTTTTCTTTCTGGAGAGATGCAAAATTTTGGTTATGAAATTCATTTCCCTGCTAATCACAAATATTTTACTCTTCTCTCCCTTACATCTCTCATCAACCGCCAAATCCAAAGTACTCCTTTTCTTTTCTAATAGCCTTTCTTTTCATTCCTCCATCACAAGCCTGTTCAAACCCTAATCACTGCTTCCCTGGATGGTTGTCATGATCTCTTAACTAGTTTCCTTGCCGTCAATCTTTCCCCATTGGTTGAAAGTATAACTTCATAAAACCATATTTTGTACACATTCATCTCTGTTTAAATCCTTCCATGGCCCCTTAATTGCTTAACAAATACAATTCCTCCATTTCACGTTTAAGTCTCCCACAATCTAATTAAATCTTTATATCACTTTGCTTTGCATGAATGCTCTTTCCTGCTCTCTCTGCTTATTTAACTTCTACCTTATCTTCAAACTCCTACTGAAACCACAAAGACTCTGTGAAGACTTCCCAGTTTGTAGCACTCCATGGTGCTCTCCCTAGTTATCTCTTAGCAACTGTAGGTGGTACCATAAAATCCTTCTGTAATATTATATTTCCTACCTGGCACATTTGTGGAACTCTGTCTGATATTTAACTTAATATATCATTTCAATACAAGCACTTACTATAGAAGCACAAGTAGTTTAAAGATTATATATGTCAATTACAACTGTCATACTGTTGATTATTTTGACCTCTGTAAACCCTGATACAGTGGGTGTCCTTCGATTTAAGGAAATAAACTGAAGTTCAGAAATGTTTTTCATGGCACTGTGTCAAATGCATTTCATGGCATCATGTCAAATGTATCTCTTTTCTGTTTTGTTCTCTGTCATTTCTAGTGCCAAGTTGGAAAGCTAAAGTATTATTTTATAGATTTCTTCCTACCAAGCAGTGCTATAACCTTCTTTCTTTATATGTTATGCTGCATCTTTCTTGCAGGCAAAATTAACATGAGTTTGATGCTTATCAATAATATTAGTGCAGTCTAAACAAAACTATACTTCCTCTGATGCATAGTGGTCTTTATAGCAACCCAGTTCTGCAACAGTCTTATAAATAGTAGTGATTGAGTTTTATTATAATTTCTCCAGTCCAGATGGATTATTTAATATCCAAAATTTACAATGAAAGTGAATCATTTAAAACTAAGCTAGCTGTTCAATGCATGTTCACCATTTTCTTTAAATATAGCTTGGTGTAAATTTTTTCATGAACTGTCAAATATACAATATCAGAGTAAAAAAAAATCGTTTTCTCTGTGCTGTTAACATATTGTTTCCTCAAACTAGAACACTAGAAGCCTGACTTTTTTCTTCTTTTACTTCATAAAACAGTGAGAACAAAAACAGGATAAAGCCCATAGCAACAAGATGTTTCTTTTACCATCTGTTTGATTTATGTCGAATTTAAACTGCTTGTATTTTAGAAAGGAATCTGTTTTCTATCTTCAAAAGGATGCAGTCTAACATCTCTCAGCTGATAATTTTTAGCACTTAGAGGTTCCCTTGGGCTGCTGTCAACTACAACTTATTGCATAGGTACTTTTCACTAAACTCATTATAAAGTGATTAGCCTCCAGCAAGATAGTGCAATACTACAGCCTACTTGCATTATATGTGGCTTTGCAACTGAATTTTGTGCTGTCAAATCTCATCAGATAGTGAGTATAGAATGAATCTTGGGATTCAACACAGAGAATGTTGAGAGGGATCTTGTCTCTTCTCTTTTAAACCATCCCTTTCAAGAAAAGATATGCATGCACATATACAAATAAACACATGTGCACACGGACCACATGTACACAATAGGTCATTAGTTTAAAATGGATGCCATCCTCAGGTAACATCAAACACATTTTTTATATCCATGAATTATTTTTTAGTTTATGCTTTAAATCCAAAAACTAATTAAGAAGCTTTACCCTGATTCTACAAATAGTTATCTTCAATATATGTAAGAGGGCTGTTTTTTTATTAGTACATTTAATTTGACAATGCTTCTTGCCTTAGGGTACCGGTGTTAGTCAATACTTTTGGGTCTAATAGGCTGTCTCAGTTTCTCCAATGAAACTGAAATTGGACTGATTATGTAGAGGCACTAATTATTAGAAGCAGAAGTGTTTTTTGGTTATTTATTTGAAAGTCTCCCTAAAAGGTATGTGTTACCCCAGCTTTCATATTCACTATTGCCTGAAACTAGCACTATCATGTGATACTGAATAGTCTAAACTAGAAGCTACCCTGGCTACATCATTCCCCTTCACTGGTCTCTACTTATTCATAAGGCTCTCATTGTCCAGTTCATACTTGTGAATGCTTATGATAGGGTTAAGCTCATGACACACCTGTAGATGCTTCCAAAGACAAAAATGCAAAGTGTACAGTCCCTGGGAACAAACACAGAACTTCACATTCTAAAATTTTTCATGTTATGACCATTTCAAGTCCAAAGGCTAATTCAAAACAAATGTTTTACTTTGAGCAAAAAATATAAATAAAGTTATTTCATTGTTTACCATCTTTTCTGTTGTTTAAGTTGAACTTGTGGTTATTCTTTAAATGGGATTGAAAAATTTTCACCATGGTTATTCATATATGGGTTTCATTTTGCAGATTATTTCTAGACAATTATTGATTCTTGTTCAAAGATTCTGGCTCACTGGAAAGTTCTTAAACATTGTCTTTCCACAGTGTACTATGCAGAGAAAGGAGGAGATGGTGGATTAAACAGAGATTATACTATCAAATAGATTCCATGGGTGATTGTTTCTCTATCTTTAATATGAAGATAATGCAACAAATTCAGTGCTGTCATGGTTTCATCATATACATATTTATTTAAACATATATACTTACATATGTACATTTTTTCCTGGCACACAGGGAACACAATAAATGCTAGATATTATCACATGTTATTTTATAATTATATGGCTGTATTTCTGTTAATATTTATATTTTACATAAAATATGATGTTAATCTATGTAAAAATTAATAATGTGATTATTGTGTAAAACATTTAAGAATTCACTGTAGATATAATATATATGTTTCATTCTGTATACTAATTATATATATTCATATATATTCCACTAATAATGTTTTGATGCTTAAAAAAAGTGAATAACAATTTTATCAAACTAAATAGAATTTTTACTACTTTCATTGTACAAAAAAATGAAAAAAAAAATTAGCTTTCCTTCTCCTGTTTGTTAGAGTCACAGATATTTTTGGCATTGTATATAAACTACTTCATGATCCATTTCCCAATCTATCTTGCTAGCTTTATCACCTTCAATCTCCCAATGAACTCTAGGCTCCAATCACACTTTTATTATCATTCTCAATATACTACTTATAATACATTATTTTAAATATTTCCTCATACTGAACCATCCTTGCATTCCTAAATTAAATCCTGAATTTTATGACTAATTCATACTATGGTTAATTTGATTTTTAGTTAATGCTTGTGCTTCAATATTCATAAGTCAGGTGAAGCTGTAGTTTTTTTTCAATTTAATTTAATTATAGTTGATTTACAATATTTTATTATTTTTAGGTGTATATGTTCAGATTCTTTTCCATTATAGGTTATTACAATATACTGAATATAGTTCCATGTGCTATAAAGCTGCAGTTTTAACACACTCTTTTTGTGAGTTTTTGAGCATTAATGTGTGTCATTTCAAAGAAGACAAAGTGAAACCTTTTCTTCTCATTTTATTTTTTGAGAAAGTGTAATAACATTGGAATCACCTTTTGCTTATAATGTTAACAGAATTCACTCTGTGAGGTTATTTTCATTGACTTTTTTTTAGAGGATAGGTAATCTGACAATTTTCTCCATTTATAAAATCATTATACCTCATCATTTTTTTAGTGGGGGTTCAATAGGATATGAATTTATAGGTATATTATTTGCAATTAAAATGAAAAATTCAAAGATATTAAAAGCCAGGAATTAATACTCCTAAAGTGGAATGGGAGATAAAGTTCTGCACAATAGAATGGATTTTCACTTTTTATTTAAATTGTTCCCTATACCTTACATTTTTATACAAAGTAAGAATGCTGTTTTAATTTTAATAAAACTAGTTTAAATGTCATTAAAGGTACACTCATCAGTCATATGAATATAGTTAAGAAATTGGAGATACTCACTTTTTACAATACTTTACACTACTGTACTAACAAGAGTAGATTCCTATTTCAATCTCAAGGATCATGTTACTTAAGGCAAGGCAAGCTTTGCAAGTATTTACTGTGATTTGGATAACAGAAGATACCTCATTTGAAGAGAGAACAAGAAAATTGAAAGCTAAATTACAGTGGAAAGCAAAACAGACTCTCCTCAGCCTAATGCCAAATGGGTCCCAGAAACCATCTATAGAATGTGGAAAGGGAGAGATGATGTTCAAGATTATTTCAGTAGTAACTTTTTAATCTTGTAATAATCAGGAATATGTGACTGACAATTTAAAATATTTAAACAACTAGTTTTTTTCCATTTAAATTTATTCATGTTGTTGTTCAGAAGTCCCCAGGTTCTCTGAACTTATATTAAGAATTTTAAATGTGTGTGCATTTATTTTAAGAAAATGGTTCCTTCACCATAGCCCTAAGAACCAGCACAGGCTATGGATCAGCACTTGGTCTAGTGTTTAAGCAGTTTGCTTCTAGTATTCTTGCTAGCAAAACAGCCCCATTGCTGATGTGGAGAAAGTTTCATGGTCTGGACCAGTGATCAAACCAGAGCAAGGCACTAACTCTCTTCCGTTCTATGAAGGCTGAGAGAAGTGAGAAAGCTGCAGAACACAAATTTGAAGTCAGCAAACATTGGTTCATGAATTTTAAAGAAAGAAGCCATTTCCATCACATAAAAGTTCAAGGTAAACCAGTAAATGCTGATGTAGTAGCTGCAGCAAGCTATCTAGAAGATCTAACTAAAATAACTAATGACAGTGGCTACACTGAACAACAGATTTTCAGTGGAAACTAAGCAGCTTTCTATTGGAAGAAAATGCCATCTAGGACTTTCATAGCTAGAGAGGAGAAGTCAATGCCTGGCTTCAAAGCTTCAAAGGGCAGATTGACTCTCTTGCTAGAGGCCAGTGGAGCTGGTGACTTTAGGTTGAAGCCAATGCTCATTTAGCTTTCCAAAAATTCTAGAATTATGCTAAATCAGCTTTGCCTGTGTTGTATAAATGCAACAACGAAGCCTGGATGACAGCACATCTGAATACTTTAAGCCCACTATTAAGGCCTACTTCTCAGGAAAAACAGATTTCTTTCAAAATATTACTGCTTATCAACCCCCACTTGGTCACCCACCCAAGAGCTCTGATGGAGATGGACTATGAGATTCATTTTGTTTTCATGTCTGCTAACACAAAATCCATTCTGTGGGCCAGGGATCCAAGGAGTTATTTTAAGTCTTATTGCTTAAGACATTTTGGAAGGTTATAGCTACTATAGTGATTTCTCTGATGAATCCAGGTAAAGTACAGGTGACCCTTGTGTAACACAAGTTTGTACTGGGTGAGTTCATACTTAAACATAATTATTTTCAATAAATTTGTACTATTGTACTACATGATCCAAAGTTGTTTGTGTGGATATAGAACAGCAGATAGAGAGGACAGACCCTAAAGTTATACTTGGGTTTTGACTGTGTGGATGGTTAGGTGCCTCTAATTGCCATTTGCTCAAGGGTCAACTTGAAATTGAAAACCATCTGGAATGTTTTCACCATTTTAGATGCCATTAAAATCATTTGTGATTCATGGGAAGAGATCGAAATAACGACCTTAACAGGAGTTTGGAAGAACTTGATTTCAACCCTCACGGATGACTTTGAGAGTCTCAAGACTTCAGCAGAGGAAGTAATTGCACATATGGTCAAAACAGCAAGAGAACTAGAATTAGAAAGGGAGCCTGAAGGTGTGACTTGATTGCTGCATTCCCATGGTAAACTTGAATGGATGAGGAGTTGCTTCTTATGGTTGAGCAAAGAAAGTGGTTTCTTGAGATGGAATCTACTTCTGGTGAAGATTTTATGAAGATTGTTGAAATGACAAAAGAGGACTTACAGTGTTATACAAATTTAGTTGATAAAGCTGTGGCAAGATTTAGAGGATTGGCTACAATTTCAATAGAAGTTCTAACGTGAGTAAAATGCCGTCAAATAGCATTGCATGCTACAGAGAAGTCATTTGTGAAAGGAACAGTCAGTCCATGGGGCAAACTTCATTGTTGCCTTATTTTAAGAAATTGCCACAACCACCCCAACTGCCAGCAGCTACTACCCTGATCAGTTAGCAGCCGTCAACATGGAGGCAAGACTCTCCGTGAGCCAAAAGATTATGACTCCCTGAAGACTCAGATGATGATTCGCATTTTTTAGCAATAAAGTATTTTTAAAATAAGGCATGTACATTGTTTTTTGGACATAATACCATTACACATTTAATAGGTTACAGTATAGTGCAAACATAACTTTTATATGCACTGGGAACCAAAAAAAAATTGGTTTTTTGCTTTATTTTGGTGGTCTGGAATGAGCTTCCCAGGTGGCATAGTGGTAACGAATCTGCCTGCCAATACAGGAGCCACCAGAGACTCGGCTTTGATCCCTGAGTCAGGAAGATCCCCTGGAGGAGGGAATAGCAACCCACTCCAGCATTCTTGCCTAGAAAGTTCCATGGACAGAGGAGCCTGGCAGACTACAGTCCATGAGGTCACAAAGAGTCTGACATGACTGAGCATGCACAGAAGTGGGAACTGAACTCACAATATATCTGAGGTGTGCCTTTAGTAACATTTCATTACAGAGGGATGTCATTAAAAAAAATACACACACACAACAGTAACCTTGAATAAAAAAAAAGAATCTCTTCTTCAAACTTGAACTTTCTGCTCGGCTACAGTGATTTCATTAGCTTAGCAGCAGCACTTTATAGTAGATGAAAATGCAAAAATGTCTATAGCCTGGTTACTTGCTAACTGAGAAATATCACTGATATTTGAAGACAATTGAATTGACATGCATATGTAATTTTATTTAAATAATGATAAGGCTGATAATTCCCATTTTGTCTGGGTAAGAAAGCCGCTGTTCTGGGATTAATGAAAGCAAAAGTGTCCCAAGTTGAGAAAGAGAGTGAGAGAGAGAGAAAATGTACTTTGACTGTTTTCATGAGACAAAGAAGGGAAAATTCCACACCAAAGGACCAAACAGGGTTGTGGTTTTTATTTTTTATCAGACAGGATTTCCACAGGAAGCTTGGGAAAATAATGATAAAATATGTCTTATCAGGTTTCTGTAGGACTCTATGGTCCAGGAGGAAGATCCCAAATTCATTTCCTATCAGATCTTTGTGGTAAGATCAATATTTGAGTATGTTTATAAAGCAAGAGACTAAAAGGCTAAAATAATTTTAGACAATCCATCCCCTGAAAATTAAAGAATAGAGAACAACCCAATAGCAGTTGTTATCTAAAAATTTTAAGAGTACACTGGTATACCAAATAAGCAGAGGTGATTACCAGGGTCATGATTTTAGGTGTACCAGGTACACTTCCTTTGTAAAACAGTCCTTCAATTTTATTTTGAGGCAGTTGTTTTGGATTTTTTCTATAATAAGCATTATTTTCTGATTCTGAAATTAAAGTCTTCTCAATATAGATGACTTAGAAAATAGAAAATATTTTAAAAGACAAGTAATCATTCGTCACCAAATGCAATATGTTGCTTTCCTTTTTCCTTTAAGATTTCCTTCATTGTTGCTTCAAGATGTCTTCCTCACTCCCACACTGCACAGTAATTACTTATATTTTCTTTTAAGATTTTGTTATTTATTAAACATTTAGCTTTTTAATCCATGTTTTGGTGACTGGTGATAAGTGTACTATGTAAAATATCATTAACAAGTAACCAATTGCCCTAGAACTGTTTATTGGATAATCTCTTCTTTCCCTAATAGAACACAATGCCACATTCATAAATTGCTAAATTTGTACTTACATAGGTGGCTATTTGGGAAATATTTTTCCCATGTCCCTATATTCTTGCCTTAGTAATAAACTAATTTTCCTTGTAGTGTATTCCCTTAGCTATCCTAACAGTTTATTCTTCTACATAGATGTTAATACCACACTCTCACATCCCCTTCACCCACTCCCCCAAATAACCATCATTATTTTCACAGCAGCTATCCAACAACTAATTTTGGAATTATTGGTGTCTTTACTATAGTGAAGAGTTTTGTTTTTCTTGCCATCTATTTATGCCTACACCACTCTCTGCTCTCCCCCAAGTCTTGGTTTATGCTATTGCTTTGGCTTAAAGCACCCTTTCTCCTTTCTGATGGCTCATTTTAAAGCTTGTTTAAATGTCTCAGTGTAAATGTTCAGGTGTCAGTTTAAATGTCACTTCTTCAGAGAAAAAAAACTTCTTTGATCACCCAATCTAAAGTAACTCCTATCTACACACTCTGGCTCATATCGCCCTGGGTTGTTTCTTTTGTAACACATATAACATTTTGAGATTGTTTTATTTTATATTTGTTTATGTCTCCTGGGTCAGAATAGAAAAATAATTAAGAAAATAATATTGTCTGTTTTTTTCAGTGCTCTTTCCCCATCATTTCACACAATTGTTGGTACACATCAATGTTCAAGAATTGTTGGCTGAATGAACAATGAATGAGTGAATACAGGCAGCTCAGGGAAATCTCCTCTGCTTCATGCTGGATGTATGCTATACCAGTGGAGGCACTGCCAGCCTTGACTGTTGTGTGGAGTCACATGTGGTATCTAGTGGAGTGGGATTCAGATTCCCAGTGGCTGTCTACTCCCAAGCCAGACTCCATTATTGACATTATCGATCATAATTGTGATCTGGATCTTTATGACTTCCTTCAGTCTTTTCCCACTGCAAGTTATGCTACAGAAATCTCTCAGAGTTTGTGCGGTGGTTGGCCCCTTGGAAGCAAGGGATTTCCGCACCCCTCCCCGCCCCCCATCATTTTTGTTTTTCTTTCAGTTCAGTTGGATCCTGGAATAGGGGTCAAGACAATAGTTCTTGGACCATCCTTCTGTCAAGATCACCTATTATAACACTGAAAGTGAAAGGGTGAAAGTGCTAGTCACTCAGTTGTTTCTGACTCTTTGCAACCCCAATTTGTCATTTAGCATCGTATTGTGTATAGTACTGTGCACGTATGTACGCTCAGCTGCTCAGTCATGTGCAACTCTTTGCGACCCCATGGACTGTAGCCTACCAGGCTCCTCTGTCCATGATATTATCCAGGCAAGAATACTGAAGTGGGTTGCCATTTCCTTCTCCAGGGGATCATCCAGACCCAGGGATCGAACCCAGATCTTATATATTGCAAGCAGATTCTTTACTGTTTGAATTCCTGTATATCCTGATTTATTTATTTATTTATTTTGTTTATGTGATCTGTAAAATACTGGCAGGACATTTTAAAGTGTCCTGCTATGAAAATGTTTCTCTTGATTCTTCTTATAGCTATATTTATTTGAAAAATATGTCATAAGGTTATTTCATTTGGTGACTTACAGTTCTTGAGTCCTAATCTGTTAACATTTATTTTTTTAATTTACTATATTTTTCTGGTTTAATGCAATCGTTGTCCTTGAAATTCAAAATTTTTACCAAAATATGTCTAGGCATTACATTAGCTTCCTCCTCTTGCCCCTCATCCACCCTCTACACACATACAGATTAAATCTGAATATTTAGCCTTCTCTTTCAAATTAAAAAGTCAAATATTTGTCCAGTTCAGGAAATTTTCTCTCCATTGGCCTTTGCTTTTTGCTTTTTTTTTTACATCATGTCTTTTCTCATCTTCTAAAATTTCTACTTTCTGTGTATTGCATTCCTTGAATTTATCCATAATGTCTCTCATATTTTCTTTTATTGTGTTCTGCAAATTTACCATTCTGTCAGAGTTCTGAATGAATTTCTTGAATCCATAGGAGCGTTTTTAAATTCAATTATTACCTTATTGTATCATACTTCTTTTAAGTTTTTAATTTAACAATCCTACTTAAAAAAATCTGTGTGTGTGTATTTGTAACTGCCATTCATATCTCATAGTTACTTGTTCTAATGTTATTTTATTTATATTTTGGATCAATTATATTCTTAAATTCTGTTGAAAAAAATCTTAAAACTTCTGTAATGTTCTTTTACTTGGAAAACTTGTTTCCTAGTGATGCATCTCTTCTGATTCTTGGTAATTTCCTTTGTTTAAACTGCAGTAGATTTTCATATATTGGGTGATGTTTTTCCATTTCCCTTTGAAAATTTTCACATCAGAGTATATGTGGTTGCTCACTACATTGCCACAGTTCAGGAGACATTGAGATAGATTAAATAAGAAATTGGTATAGATCTTTGCATAAATTTTTCAGATCTAGATGTGAAGAAGAGGAAATTTTTATAATCACTGTAAATTTATATTGTTAGTGATGTCATAGTCTGGAGGGATTGAGAAAGGATCCAGGACCCTAAAGTGAAGAAGTAGGAAACTTGGCCACTGTGCTACATTCTTCATTTGCAAGAGCAAATTCAGTGCAAATAAGCACTACAAGCAAGCCCATCATAATCAACTTCTGTGTACCAAGAACAAGTCGTGGCAGTCTCCAGCTTCTTTCTTAGTAATGCTGCTTGTAGCATTGACTTTTGGCTTCTGGTAAGCCCTTACTGTCAGTTAAGTTAATCTCACTTTCCCTCAGGTCTAATTATAGGTCTCAATGCTGTGTATAAATAGAGGTCAAGCAGCAATAAGATGGTATGTCTTTCAAAGTTCTTTGGCCCACATCAGCCATCTTCTTTAAACTTTAAGAAGAACCACTGGAATTGGTTCAATTTATGTATCAGATTTTTTTTTTTTAATTTTACAGGAAGCACTTTTCTGTTTTGGGTTATAGTCTTTCCTTCTTTCTTCACCTACTCCCTTTTTATTTTAACTAACAGGAAATCCTAAAAGTTTGTGGTGCCTCGATTGGCAGGTTTCCACCCTGTTTTTATGTCTCCTCAAGGAAGATATGGGGAATTACTGGGTTACTGTTTTAATGGAAGGCATTTCTTTCCCTTTATCTAGTCTTCCCTCCACGTAATTTCCTTTGAAATCTTAGAATTATTAGGAAAAACTTGGAATTATTAAGCAAATACTTATAGTGCAGTATTGACATTCTGGTTTGTTATTAAGATAAAATTACTGGTAAGGTGATCCATTAAGGCATTATTAGACATTACATGAGTGTGTCCATGCTCAGTCACTCAGTCATGTCTGACTCTTTATGACTTTGAGTCTGCAGCTCACCAGGCTCTTCTGTCCATGGGATTTTCAAGGCAAGAGTACTGGAGTGGGGTGCCATTTCTTCATCCAGGGGATATTTCCTTTTCAGGGATGGAACCCTCATCTCTTGCTGGCAGGCAGATTCTTTACCACTGAGACTCCTGGGAAGTCATATACTCTTTTTTAAAATTCAACATTTATTCATAAAAGTAAGTGAGATATAATCATAGAATGATATATTTCTTGTAATTCAACAGAAAGAGGGATTAAACAAGGAAAATTTAGTTTTATATGCCTGTATGCATGGGTTCTAAGTCGCTTCAGTCGTGTCTGACTTTTTGAGACTCTATGGGCTGTAGCCTGCCAGGCTCTGTCTGTCCATGGGATTCTCCAGGCAAAAATACTGAAGTGGGTTGCTTTGCCCTCCCTCTAGGGGATCTTCCTGACCCAGGGATTGAACCCACGTTTCTTACATCTCTGCATTGGCAGGTGGATTCTTTACCACTAGTGCCATCTGGAAAGCCCAGTTTCATATAAGGTTTATTCATAAGAAACATGTGACACTATGAGCACCTGTATAAGCAAAAACAAATCCAATGGAACTTTAGTAAGAGACTTCTTGCCAAGGTACAGAATGAGGATTCTGAATCCCTAAATCAAGACACAGAAAGTAAAAACAGTATTTCCGAAATGAGGACTGGGAAAATAAGGATTGGGAGGCAACTGGGAAGATACTGTGTTGACTCACAGTATTATCTAGGGTTGGATGAACTTTATTTTTTCCTTTGGCATCATCTTTAGTGTAGTATTTTCAGTACTTGAAGATATTTTCTTAAAGGTTTTCCAGTTAGTATTTGTGCATGTACACAAAGGTGAATGCTTGACAAGAAATCAATGCAGGTCAAAGCTAGTTATTTAGCTGCTGAATAAAGATTTTCTATTGCATTCTATATGGCCACCCTCCAGTAATGATGAGTCAAGTCTTTCTCACACTTTGACTTTCCCTTATTTCAACTTCTGTCCCATCTTTCTGACTCTTTTTTGTCCCTTTCTACTGCTTCCAAGGATCCACCTGAATATTTCAAGATCATTGATAATCTATCTCCCTGTTTTAAAGTCAGCTGATTACCAGCCTTAATTATATCACAAAGTCCTTACCCAACAGTATTTAGAATTGAAAATCCTGGTCATGGGAATCTTGGGATAAGGATATCTTCAGAAATGTGCTTAATTCCAAAGGTAGACAGGGCAAGTTATAAGGGAGAGACTTATGCTTCACATTTTGCCACCTCTCTTCTTTACTCACTGATCTTATTTTTCTTTTACACATCTATGTATTCATAAATATTATAGATTTGCAATGTGACTTCTTAACCTTGACCTACCTATACAAAAAAAAAAAAAAGAGAGAGAGAGAGAAATTTTAACAAATTCCAAAAATTTGAGTCACTGACCAAAATAAAGTGTTGGCGGTTATTAGCCTTTGAGTCTTACATAATTTCTTATGATATAAAGTGCACAAAAAGCCCTATTAAAATACCACTGCAAGTTAATCATGAAAAGACCCTTTAGAATTCTTAGAGATGCTCATTTTGTAGAGAAATGGGGAAACAGAAATGTCAGAACTAGCAGCTGAAAGGGTACAGATCTCCTGGTAATGAAAGAGGCAGCTGTTTCAATACAAATTTTTTAAAGTAAAACATCCCATTGTGCCCTGTAATCCCCAATTAATTATGGTGAAGAACCAGAGTTTACTGGGGATTTTTTTACCCATCCAGAAAAAATAAAAAAAAGATCTTAAACAACTAGGTATGATCTAAGGAAAGTTTAGAGATTTATAAGGGATCAAAAACATAGAGTGAGCTATATTGTCAATTAGCAGTTCTCCAGATGAACAGAAAGTTTGGCAAGTTAATATATTTTTTATGTATAAATCTCTAGAAATGTAATAAGTCATTGAAACAGTTGCTCTTTAAAACGTTTAAGATTCAAATATGTAGCTGGCTTCTTTAGACAGTATGATGTAATTAACAGAGTATAATCTTCGAAGACAGATAAAACTGGACCCAAACCTTGGCTTTCTCACTTAGTAAATGTATGAGAAGCCACAACAAGGTGGATTGGAGGAGCAGAGACCCAGTACAGTCAAGACTCACATCCTTAGGAAGACGGCCCACGCATGGGAAGATAATCACAACTGCAGAGGTTCTCCTCAAGGAGAAAGGAGTTTGAGCTCCATATCAAGCTCCTGCATTGGGAAGATGAATGTCTGACTTTGAGGGCCAGTGGGGCTTGCAAACAGGAAAGCCATAGGAAATAGAGACTCGACTCATAAAATGATGCATGGAAAATCACACAGGCTCCAAGAACCTGTGCATAAGCAGTAATCTGAAAGGGACCTGTGTCTGACCCACTCGCTGACCTTGGAGAACCCTCTAGGGAGACAGGAGGCAAGTGGAGCTCACCCTGGGGACACAGATGCTGGTGGCAGCCATTTTGGGGAGCACTTATTACCATGAAAACACTGGTACTGACAAGAGAAATTTTGGAGTCTTCCCTGTAGCCTACTAGTGCTGAGAGCTTATCCACCCACCAGGGGGCTGACACCAGTCCCAGGCCCTGCAGGTCACACAGCCAGCAGTCCTGGGACTCTGCCCCACCTACCAGAAGGCCCAGAATCAGCTTCACCTGCCAGTAGGCCAGCACCAACTCTAGGAACTCCCAGGCCCTACTGACAGCCTCTTCATGACACAGCCCTGCCCACTAGTGAGCCGGCACCATGACTATGATAACCCTGGGCACAACAGCTAGCACGCTGGGACATGGCTCTGCCCACCAGTACCAGCAGCATCCTCATGAGGCAGGGCTGGGGCCCGTGCACCCATAATAGTCAGCCCTTCCACAGCGCAAGGGCCCATGAAGCCCGTATGCTGGCAGAAATGTGAACCCCTCATCTAACACATAGAAATAAAAACAGAGAATTCGGTGAAATTAGGCAACAGAGGAATATATTCAAAAGGAACCAGATAAAACTCAAGAAGAACTAAGCGAAAAAATGATAAGCAATAAATTAAGTAAAATGTTCATAAGCTCAAAAAGCTCTGGAGAAAAAAGGAGAAACACAGTGAGAAGTTTAACATAGAGTTAGAAAATATAAAAAAAGGCCAAATAGAGCTGAAGAATACAATAATTGAAATAAAAGATACACTAGAAGGAATAAACAGTAGATTAGATGATACAGAGGAACAGACCATTGAAGTGGAAGACAGAATATGGGAGTCACCCAAGCTGAATACACAATCAGACAAATGAAGAAACAATATTAATTCAAGTTGAAAAGGAAAACTGTCACTGTTTACATATATTTATATATTTCTAAAGATGCCACCAAAAAAACTACTGTAAGAAATAAACAAATTGAGCAAGACCATGCTGGATACAAAACTAGTATACAGAAATATGCTGTGTTTCTATACATTAACAATGAACTATCACAAAGAGAAATTAAGAAAATAATCCCATTTACAGTTTCATTAAAACAAATGAACTAACAAAAGAACAACAGATGTACAGATACAGGGAATAAACAGGTGATTGCTAAATTTGGGAGTTGGGATAAGTGAACTAGATGAAGTAGATTAAGAGGTACAAACTTCCAGTTACAAAATAAATCATTTATGAGGATGAACTGTAGAGCATGGGATATTTAGTCAATAATACTGTAATAACTTTACATGGTGACAGATAGTAATTATACATATCATGGAAATCATTCTTCTAATATATAAAAATACCAAATCACTATGTTGTGCCCCTGGGACTAACATAGTATTATAGGTCAACTATATTTCAATTTAAAAAAAAGAAAGCAAGAAAGGGAAAAATAGTAAGACAATGATGCCTTTGAACTGTGGTGTTAGAAAAGACTCTTGAGAGTCCCTTGGACTGCAAGGAGATCAAACCAGTCCATCCTAAAGGAAATCAACCCTGAATATTCACTGGAAGGACTGATGCTGAAGCTGAAGCTCCAATACTTTGGCCACCTGATGCAAAGAGCTGACTCATTGGAAAAGACCCTGATGCTGGGAAAGACTGAGGGCAGAAAGAGAAGGGGATGACAGAGGATGAGATGGTTGGATGGCATCACCGACTTGATGGACATGATGCCTGGTGTGCTGCAGTCCATGGGGTCACAGAGTGAAACAAGACTTAGAAACTAAACAAACAAACAAACAAACCAAAAAAACAAAAGAAAAAAAAAACGAAAGGTGGCGCTAGTGGTAAAGAACCCGTCTGTCAAAGCAGGAGACAAGTGATGTGGGTCCCATCCCTGGGATGGAAAGATCTCCTGGAGGAAGACATGGCAACCCACTCCAGTATTCTTGCCTGGAGACCCCCATGGACAGAGGAGCCTGGTGGGGTACAGTCCACAGGGTCGCACACATCCACTTATGATATAAAAAGTGAAAAGGTCTATAACTTTTAATCCATCTAAAATATCTAGAATAATTAGGAATACATTAAAATATAATGCAGCTCCATATACTGGCAAAGTATTCTAAAAGGAACAGATATGTTTACCTTGAAAACTTTAACATTCTGCTTTTAATATTTAGAGGTTATTTCATTATTCTCTAATGCAGATAAGGGCTTCCCTGGTGGCTCAGTGGTAAAGTATCTGCCTGCAATACAGGAGATTCAAGTTTCATCCCTGGGTCGGGAAGATCCCCTAGAGAAGGAATGGCAACCCAGTCCAGTATTCTTGTCTGGAAAAGCCCATGGACAGCCTGGTGGGCTACAGTCCATGGGGGTCACAAAACAGTTGGACATGACTTAATGACTAAACAACAACAATGCAGATAAAGTTATGCCAAAGGTTTTTTTTTTTTTTTTTGATGCAGAAGTTTTGACCTAGTTGATTAAATGTCTACTTAGGAAAGAAATGTGTACTCTTCTGATGCTGCCCAACTCCAGATTTGATTGGCTCACAAAATGTGTTTCTGTATTCTTATTTCTATAAATCTAAGAAATCTGTGAATTCTTATTTGTATAAATCTATGAAACAAAAAAATGTTGTGATACTTGTCAACTACTTCCTCTTTCCTTTTGTTTGCTTTTATAAATGTGTTTACATGTACTTAACAACTAAGTTAAAAATCACAGTTCAGCTTAGTAAAAAAACTGTCTATTTAACATGACTAAGCCACTTGGCACATGAAGAATATGGAGCAGGTTTTATAAAATTGCTTAACTTCCTTTAAATTCCAAATGGTTCATATGCATTCAGGGAAAATTAATCTAAACCACATTTAAATGATTGGCTCTGAAATATCCATCAAATCCCTAAATGAGGATTTGGAAGTCATCGTTGATTGTTTCTTATACAGAGACCAACACATATCCTGTGTTGCGAAACCACAGAAAATCTGTACCTGGAACTACATGCAATTATAATCACTGTATCACAAAGAAGACACAGAATGGGGTAGGAGGAACTGAAATCATTACAGAATAGGAGATGTTGCCATAGAAGAACATACCTTAAACTAGGACCTTCCAGTGAAGTATCACTCTCTAGGTTCTTGTTTTATAGAACTAGGGCAATGTCGTGCAAAATGGCTATTTTTAGGACCATGAGAAAGAAGACGTATTTTCTACCGGAGCTTGAATGGCTTAAGAGAGAGAACATGGATGCTGAAGTAAAACAGGTTTGAGTGATAGTAGTATTTCCAACATTTACCCATTGTGTGACTCTGGGAAAGCTACTCTGTCTCTGAATCCCACTCTCTTTAACCCACAAAATGAGGATATTGACAATAATTTGTTTTGGGAGCTAAATGAAATGTTATTTTCATACACAAATGGAAATTTATTAAATGCTACTGAACCATTTTACACATAAAAATAAAGCAGAATTACTATTCAAAATGGACATATATACTAAAGATACAAATAATTTTTAAAAAGAATAATTACAACAGTGATACATCCAGAGTAGAATTTTAAACAGAAATTAGGAATATTAAGAAAGGATACAATTGTCAGAAGAAGCAAATTCTGAGGATCTAATATACAACATGATGACTAAATGTATACAACTTTCATGTTGTATACATGAAAGTTGCTGAGAGCAGATTGTAAGTATTCTCACCACAAAGACCAAAAAAGAGTTTATGTCAGGTGATGAATATGTTTATTATCCTGCCTGATAACAGGAGCCTGATGGGCTACAGATCTTCTGTGCCCTTGTAGTTAGTTGCTCAGTCATGTTCAACTCTGTGACCCTGTGGACTGTAGCCAGCCAGGCTCCTCTGTCTATGGGATTCTCCAGGCAAGAATGCTGGAGTGGGTTGCCATTTCCTTCTCCAGGGGATCTTCCCAACCCAGGGACTGAACCCACATCTCCTGTGTCTCCTGCATTGCAGGTGGATTCTTTACCTACTGAGCTATCAGGGAAGCCTGGGCTACAGTCCATGGAGTTGCAAAGAGTCAGACACAACTGAAGCAACTAAGCACACAATAATTCTCATGGCATAATATAAGCCATAGAGGCTAGAGAATAGCCCATGATTGTTTTCATTTCTTATTTATAACATAAAGAAATAATCTCTTGGGAATGAGAAGGTCCAAATTTTGTTATACTATGACATGCTAGTAATATTTCTAAATCCTTATGCTCCCAGATGAAGAATTCACTGTCCTGTGGAAAACAGCCAAGGAGCACTTGATTCTGTAGGATTGTCCAAGAGTCCCTGGAGCAAAGGGCAAGCAGTCATGGTCTCTTTGGACTTCTTGTGTTTTACTGGGCTGTGTGAAATATGATTCTGACCCAGTTTGCTATCTGTTCTTCTTAGAAAATGATTTCAGTATTCTCTCTAAGAGAGTGGTTGTAGTGAACAAAAACAGAGCAACTTATTAGTAGTTTTGACTCTCTGTCTTTCTACTTGTAACTTTAGATGAGAAATATTCTGCATATACAGCTAAATAGAGAAAGAACAATGCACAAAATTTAATGTATAGCATGGCCACAACTATTTAAACTCCACAAGAAAATGTAATAAAGAAAACATTCTCAAGGACATTGATTTGAGTGGTAGGTCTGTGAGTGTGTGAGTGTGTGTGTGTGTGTGTGTGTGTGTGTGTGTGTGTGTGTGTGTGTTTTAACTTTTTCTGAGGGACAGGGCTTCTCTTGTGGCTCAGTTAATAAAGAATGCAGGAGACCTGGGTTTGATCGCTGGGTTGGGAAGATCCCCTGGAGAAGAGAAAGGCTACCCCCTCCAGTATTCTAGCCTAGAGAATTCCATGGACGTCCATGAGGTTGCAAAGAGTCAGACACAACTGAGCAACTTTCACTAACTAACTAACTAATTCAGTTTAAAAAAAAAATCTGTAAAGCAATTATCCTTCAAATAAAAAAATAAACAAATTTAAACAAATAAGTTGGATACACATTTAAGAAAAAAACCGTACATCAATTCCAAGAATTGTGAAACATTTTGGATGCTATGACATCTAATATGTTTGGAAGTGGCTGTGTAGAAAGAAAGCCTAATTATGATTTGACAGAAATGTAGAAATGTCCCTTTGCCTCAGATTAGATTCTCCACAAAATTTCATACAAATGCCTGAATCCCTGCAGTTACAACATTACTTTTCTGGACTATACATAATTTCCTTTGTTAAAAATGTGCACACTTTAGGAGGGGAAAACTACCCAACATTTCCTTTTTAAAAAATTTTTTTAATTAATTTATTTTAATTGGAGGCTAATGAGTTTACACTATTGTAGTGTTTTTTGCTGTACATTAACATGAATTAGCCATGGATGTACATGTGTTTCCCGTCCTGAACCCCCTTCCATCTCCCTCCCCATCCCATTCCTCTGGGTCATCCTAGTGCTCCAGCCCCGAGCACTCTGTCTCATGCATCAAACCTGGGCTGGCGATCTGTTTCACATATGATAATATACATGTGTTTTTTTTAATTTTTTAAATTTTATTTTATTTTTACTTTATTTTACTTTACAATACTGTATTGGTTTTGCCATACATTGACATGAATCCACCACGGGTGCATACAAGCTCCCAATCCTGAATCTCCCTCCCACCTCCCACCCCATATCATCTCTCTGGATCATCCCCATGCACCAGCCCCAAGCATCCTGTATCCTGTATCGAACATAGACTGGCACTTCGTTTCTTACATGATAGTATACATGTTTCAATGCCATTCTCCCAAATCATCCCACACTCGCCCTCCCCCTCAGAGTCCAAAAGTCCATTCTATACATCTGTGTCTCTTGCTGTCTCGCATACAGGGTTATCATTACCATCTTTCTAAATTCCATATATATGTGTTAGTATACTGTATTAGTGTTTTTCTTTCTGACTCACTTCACTCTGTATAATAAGCTCTAGTTTCATCCACCTCATTGGAACTGATTCAAATGTATTTTTTTAATGGCTGAGTAATATTCCATTGTGTATATGTACCACAGCTTTCTTATCTATTCATCTCCTAATGGACATCTCAGTTGCTTCCATGTCCATAAACAGTGCTGTGATGAACATTGGGGTACACGTGTCTATTTCAATTCTGGTTTCTTTGGTGTGTACACCCAGCAGTGGGATTGCTGGGTCATATGGCAGTTCTATTTCCAGTTTTTTAAGGAATCTCCACACTGTTCTCCATAGTGTCTGTACTAGTTTGCATTCCCACCAACAGTGTAGGAGGGTTCCCTTTTCTCCACACCCTCTCCAGCATTTATTTTTTGTAGATTTTTGGATAGCAGACATTCTGACTGGCATAAGATGGTACCTCATTGTGCTTTTGATTTGCATTTCTCTGATAATGAGTGATGTTAAGCATCTTTTCATGTGTTTGTTAGCCATCTGTATGTCTTCTTTGGAGAAAGGTCTATTTGGTTCTTTGGCCCATTTTTGATTGGGTTGTTTATTTTTCTGGAATTGAGCTGCATAAGTTGCTTGTATATTTTTGAGGTTAATTCTTTGTCAGTTGCTTCATTTGCTATTATTTTCTCCCATTCTGAAGGCTGTCTTGTCACCTTGCTTATAGTTTCCCTTGTTGTGCAAAAGTTTTTAAGTTTAATTAGGTCCCATTTGTTTATTTTTGCTTTTATTTCCATTACTCTGGGAGGTGGGTCATAGAGGATCCTACTGTGATTTATGTCAGAGAGTGTTTTGCCTATGTTTTCCTCTAGGAATTTTATAGTTTCTGGTCTTAACTTTAGATCTTTAATCCATTTTGAGTTTATTTTTGTGTATGTTGTTAGAAAATGTTCTAGTTTCATTCTTTTACAAGTGGTTGACCAGTTTTCCCAGCACCACTTGTTAAAGAGATTGTCTTTTCTCCATTGTATATTCTTGCCTCCTTTGTCAAAGTAAGGTGTCCATAGGTGTATGGATTTATCTATGGCTTTCTATTTTGTTCCATTGATCTATGTTTCTGTCTTTGTGCTAGTACCATACTGTCTTGATGACTGTAGCTTTGTAGTAGAGCCTGAAGTCAGGTAGGTTGATTCCTCCAGTTCCATTCTTCTTTCTCAAGATTGCTTTGGCTATTCGAGGTTTTTTGTATTTCCATACAAATTGTGAAATTATTTATTCTAGTTCTCTGAAAAATACCATTTGTAGCTTGATAGGGATAGCACTGAATCTATAGATTGCTTTGGGTAGTACATTCATTTTCACTATATGGATTTTTCCAATCCATGAACATGGTATCTTTCTCCATCTATTTGTGTCCTCTTTGATTTCTTTGATCAGTGCTTTATGGTTTTCTATATATAGGTCTTTTGTTTCTTTAAGTAGATATATTCCTAAGTATTTTATTCTTTGCTTTGCAATGGTGAATGGAATTGTTTCCTTAATTTCTCTTTATGTTTTCTCAGTGTTAGTGTATAGGAATGCAAGGGATTTCTCTGTGTGTTAGAGAAGACTCTTAAGAGTCCCTTGGACTGCAAGGAGTTCCAACCAGTCCATCCTAAAGGAGATTAGTCCTGGGTGTTCATTGGTAGGACTGATGTTGAAGCTGAAACTCCAATACTTTGGCCACCTAATGCAAACAGCTGACGCATTTGAAAAGACCCTAATGCTGGGAAAGATTGAGGGCAGGAGGAGAAGGGGACGACAGATGATGATATGGTTGGATGGCATCACTGACTCAATAGACATGGGTTTGGGTGGGCTCCAGGGGTTGGTGATGGACAGGGAGGCCTGGCGTGCTGCGGTTCATGGGGTCACAAAGATTCGGACACAACTGAGCAACTGAACTGAACTGAGTAGATTTGGGGTGGTTGTGTTTCCATTTTCATTCATTTCTATGCATGTTTTCGTTTCTTTTTTTATTTCTTCTATGATTTTTTTGGTTATTCAGCAGCATGTTGTTTAGCCTCCATATGTTGGAATTTTAATAGTTATTTTTTTCCTGTAATTGACATCTAATCTTACTACATTATGGTCAGAAAAGATGCTTGGAATGATTTCAATTTTTTTGAATTTGCCAAGGCTAGCTTTATGCCCCAGGATATGACCTATCTTGGAGAAGGTTCCGTGTGCACTTGAGAAAATGGTGAAATTCTTTGTTTGGGGGTGAAATGTCCTATAGATATCAATTAGGTCTAACTGGTCTATTGTATCATTTAAAGTTTTTGTTTCCTTGTTAATTTTCTGTTTAGTTGATCTATCCATAGTTGTGAGTGGGGTATTAAAGTCTCCCATTATTGTTGTGTTATTATTTCCTCTTTCATACTTGTTAGCATTTGCCTTAGATATTGTGGTGCTCCTATGTTGGGTGCATATATATTTATAATTTTTATATCTTCTTCTTGAATTGATCCTTTGATCATTATGTAGAATCCTTCTTTGTCTCTTTTCACAGCCTTTATTTTAAAGTCTATTTTATCTGATATGAGTATTGTTACTCCTGCTTTCCTTTGGTCTCCATTTGCATGAAGTATCTTTTTCCAGCCCTTCACTTTCAGTCTGTATGTGTCCCTTGTTTTGAGGTGGGTTTCTGGTATGCAGCATATATAAGGGTCTTGTTTTTGTATCCATTCAGCCAGTCTTTGCCTTTTGGTTGGGCATTCAACCCATTTACATTTAGATTTATAGTTGAAACCTTAAAAAACAAACCATGAAGCCAGATATACAAGATGATTTAGTTAAGGTTCTTAATTGCAGGCAATCAACACTATTTTATGATCATTTAGGAAAATAACATTTTTATTGAAATCTATTTAATCGCTCATGCAATCATGCTGCTAAGTCACTTCAGTCATGTCTGACTCTGTGTGACCCCATAGATGGCAGCCCACCAGGCTCCCCCGTCCCTGGGATTCTCAAGGCAAGAACACTGGAGTGGGTTGCCATTTCCTTCTCCAATGCATGAAAGTGAAAAGTGAAAGGGAACTCCTCAGTTGTGTCTGACTCTTCGCAACCCCATGCACTGCAGCCTACCAGGCTCTTCCATCCATGGGATTTGCCAGGCAAGAGTACTGGAATGGGGTGCCATCGCCTTCTACGTCATGCAATCATAAGAAGATGCAAAAAACAAGGTTTGAAGAATGAGCATGGCAAAGGGAGCAAGGGTACAATGGAGAATACATTCTATTGTAAGTGACAAAAACAGCGGCAATTACATGAAATTCAAAATTTAGGTGGGTGACAGACTTAGTCAAATGGTTCTCCATTAATTAAGACAGAGGTTGGAGAAATGAGTATACTTTTTTTTTCTTCAGTTTCTACAGTGTGAAGTGGGTTCTCTCCCTGCCAAAATTTATATATTAAAAAATTTATCCACATGGGAGTTCAGATGACCAGCACCAAAATGTTCATGATAAATATGATGGGGGCAGAAAATACCAGTGATTTAAGACAGTTTTATGTGCAAGGGTACAATATATTCATATGTCTTGTATTTGGAATCAAAAGAAGTGTAGGTAGTAAATACTGCATAAAGGAGAAAGTTAAGTCAACTTTAAGGACTTCAGTGTAAGATTTCATTTGTAAGATGTTTATTCAAGTGGAATTTGATATGAATAATGTTTGAAAAGATTATCCTTGTGGCAGTAAGAAAATGCTAGACCCAGAAAATAAGAGACAGGAAGTGTGATAGCCAAGTCTGGCAATTATCAATGTTCTGTCCACATTTCACCTGGCACAAACTCAATAAGGTGAAAATTTTGGGCCTCTAGTTAATTGCTCTTTCTTATTGCTTCCCTCACTTGTTACGTTATTCCAAACAGGTCTATTTCCTGCCTCCTTATGATTAGTGGTAAACTAATAAAGCTTCCGGGAGTTGGTGATCGACAGGGAGGCCTGGCGTGCTGCGATTCATGAAGTTGCAAAGAGTCAGACATGGCTGAGCGACTGAACTGAACTGAACTGAATAAAGCTTCTGGGGCTTCCCTGGTGGCTTCGTGGTAAAGAATCTGCCTGCCAATGCAGAAAGCACAGATTCGACCCCTGGGTCGGGAAGATACCCTGGAGAAGGAGATAGCAACCCACTCCCATATCATGGGCAATCCCATGGACAGAGGAGCCTGGCAGGCCACAGTCCACAGGGTCACAAAAGAGTCAGATGTGATCAGCCACTAAACAACAAAAAAGCGTTTCTAGAATTCTATCATTTCACTTGATTCTAAATTCTCAATATGCGTAGCTGCTGCATAAAGTATATCTATACGTACTTTAACTATTTTCTATAAGCATATCTCCTAGCAATGCCTTATATTAATTCATTTCACTATTGAAAAAGAGCTTTGCAGCAAATCCTTATGTATTTACTTGTCAACTTATATATTTTATAGACCCTTATTTTTAAATGTTTGTTCATAAAGAGAGGAACACTTATAATGCCAAAGCTTGCTACTCTTATCACATTTAAATGGGACATTGAGTCTGTCACATGTATCTATTTGTCATATTAACTTCAATATGCCAGATCCAGGGTATTATGTATTTGAGTATAAAGAGGTTAAAGTGAGTGAAAGTGTGCTAGTCGCTCAGTCGTGTCCGACTCTTTGCGACCCCATGGGCTGTAGCCCACCAGGCTCCTCTGTCCATGGGATTCTCCAGGCAAGAATAATGGAGTGGGTTGCTATTTCCTTCTCCAGGGGATCGTCCCCACCTAAGGATCCAACTCAGGTCTCCTGCATTGCAGGAGACGCTTTAACCTCTGAGCCACCAGGGAAGCTCCCATAATTTCTTAGAAAAGTCATATTTTATGGACAACTTTTAGGGTTATAATAAAATATATGTGTTGACCAGGCTTGGTTCAGAAATGCTGTTGTTGTTGTTCAGTCTCTAAGTAATGTCTGACTCTGTGACCCCGTGGACTGCAGCCAGGCTCCTCTGTCCTTCACTATCTCCAGGAGTCTGCTCAAACTCGTGTCCATTGAGTTGGTGATGCCATTCAACCATTTCATCCTCTGTCACCCCCTTCTACCCCCTGCCCTCAATCTTTCCCAGGATCAGGGTCTTTTCCAGGATCAGGTGGTCATAATATTGAAGCTTCAGCATCCATCCTTCCAATGAATAATCAGGGTTGATTTCTTTTAGGATTGACTGGTTTGATCTAGTTTAGCTTTTCCCAGGATGGAAATGTTTTTAAATTGAACTTTTTTTTCTCAGCGACAGAGCTAAGGGGCTGCAAGGAGCAAGGGTACTATGTTCTGTGGAATATACTTTTTAAGTAGAGACAATTTGGCATATAGACATGTTAGCCCCTGGTCTGTTCTGTGTATTGGTGAACAATGGCTTTATCATCCAACAGCTGGGACATATTCTGGGTAGAAAAAGTTTCTGTAAGCTTGTGGTATAGATTTATTTCATGTATATATCTTTGGTGATATCACTGTAGGTCAAATGTCCAACAAAGGTCAGAGAGTTTTCTCATTGCTAATATAGTTTAATGCAGAAACTTAGACATAATACCAAGGTGGGAAATGGAGGATGAAATATGCCTCTTACCATGAGAAAGATTTGTTTTTTTAGTCTTAGTGAATTAGAATTACCCATGCTTAGATAAAAAGAAAACATCTCATCCCAAGCTAGCAAATTCCAGTGGATGCCAAAAGGAGCTTTTTCCAACTGCTAGCATTACCTACTGAAGAGATCTGTTATGGAAGAATTAACAAAATGAGAGAGATAAACTGTGACATTATCTGACCTAATCCCTCTTTTTTAGGCTAAACCTTTCAGGATTGATTATTGTCTATTGTCTTGCAGATCTTAATGCATTTTAGTATTTTATCAATCTTTTCTGTTTCTCTAAAAATCATATTTCTCAGCTCCATTTAAGGGAATCTCTTCTTGTTTAATAATACATGCACATTATTTTTTAATATTCTTTCTTACAAGTTTCTTATGATATTACAGATAGTAATTTAATCTGTCCTTAACCCTTCATTCTGCAAGTTAAACAACCTTAATTCCTTTAACATTCTAAAAATAATATATTGCCTATTAGATCAATTATTTCTGTTACCCTCCAAGAGAAAAAAAAAAAGCCAGTTTCTTGATATTATTTATGAATGTGCAACCAAAGTTTCACATAACATATAGAGAAACTACACAATCCAGAGCATGGATATGGATCTAAAGCATGGGTTTACAAGGATAAAGAAGTGGTAGATCTGGCCACCAGGGACATAAAATAAGCTAGCCAAGAATTTTAATGAAAATTTTATAAATTGTAAATTAAAATTCAACAAGAGCATATATATTGAACATCATTCTTGAGGTGGAGTCAAATAAATAAATCATCATCTATGTCTTACTTCATATATAAAAATTTTCTATAATGCAATTCAATCATTCAAGCATCAGTTTTTACATAGTGGCCCCCAGTGTCAGACCACCAAGGTTTTCTTCCATCGTGGTAATAAAGATTGGAAAATGAGCACACCACACTTACTGTATTAGTCAATGGCTAAGATAGAGAAATATATAACAACTTTGTAGTATAGTTAGCATTAAAGTAATGATAATGTTGGCTTCCCTGGTGGCTCAGCAGTAAATAATCCACCCGCCAATGCAGGAGACACAGGTTCCATCCCTGATCTGATAAGATCTCCTGGAGGAGGAAATGGCAATCTTCTCTAGTATTCTTCCCTAATAAATTCCACAGATAGAAGAGCCTGGCAGGTTATATTCCATGGGGTTGCCAAAGAGTAGGACACAACTGAGCAACTGAGCACTGAGCACAATGACAATGTTAAATCCACAAAAAGCAAAGATGATATTATACACGTTTCAATGCCATGTGGCGGATTCATGTTGATGTATGGCAAAACCAATACAATATTGTAAAGTAATTAGCCTCCAATTAAAATAAATAAATTTCTTATATGATATTATACATGTTTCAATGCCATTCTCCTAAATCATTCCACCCTCTCCAAATAAATTAAAAAATAATAATAATAAAATAAAATAAATAAAGTTAAATAAAAAGGCAAAGATGAATTAAGTCAATTGAATCAAGGTATACTTTGAAGCTAAACACTCAAAATTAAAGCTCTGATGATACTTATATCATCTATAGAGTTCTAAACTTCCCTTTTTTTCATTATTTATTTATTTATTTATATTTTATTTTACAATACTGTATTGGTTTTGCCATAAAATGTATCTTGAAACATTATAAAATAATTTTAATAGCAGACATACTTTGCTCATTTTTCAGGATAATATATCTAGGGTTTCACCAATAAATAATCTGCTTTTTTTTCCTGGTGTGTGTTTCTGTATGTGTGAATGTACATATTTTCATTTGGAGCAGGCATATAATTGTATCAAGATTTTGATATCAGAATCACAAAATCTTTGGAAATTCCCTGGTAGTCCAGTGGTTAGAACTCTGCTTTCCACTCCAGGGGAACATGGGTTCAATTCCTGGTCGGGGAACCAAGATCCCACAAGCTGTCCAGAGTGGCCAAAAAATGAAGAAATAAAACAGGGAACTCTTGTTTCTCGCTCATTAAAAAAGAATGATGAAATCTTGGAGGAGTAAATTGTAAATTGGATTGTTTTCCATTATATGTAATAATGTATATATGTATGTATATTATAACATAAATGTCAGCAAAATACAAACACAAACAAACAAAATACAAAAAAAAAATTCAAACAGTGCATGCAGGCATTAAATTAAAACCACAAATAAAAGTCCTTATTTATGCTTTCCACAGGACAGTGAACTAGATATTCTGAAGAAAAAAAATGGAAAATTCCAATGTAAAACACATAGATGTTGTTTAAAGTTAAAAAAAAAAAATGTACTTTTAAGTATTGGGTTGGCCAAAAAGTTCATTCAGGTTTTTGCACAACATTTTATGGAAAAACCCGAACAAACTTTTTGGCCAACCCACTATATATTGGTGCTGTTTTCAGATCAGTTCAGTCACTCAGTCGTGTCTGACTCTTTGCGATCCCATGGACTGCAGCACACTACTAGGCCTCCCTGTCCATTACCAACTCCCGGAGTTAACTCAAACTCATGTCCATTGAGTCGGTAATGCCATGTAACCATCTTATCCTCTGTCGTCCCCTTCTTCTCCTGCCTTCAACCTTTCCTTGCATCAGGGTCTTTTCAAATGAGTCAGTTCTTCCCATCAGGTGGCCAAAGTATTGGAGTTTCAGCTTCAGCATCAATCCTTCCAATGAATATTTCCTTTAGGATGGACTGATTTCCTTTAGGATGGACTGGTTGGATCTCCTTGCAGTCTAGGAGATTCTCAAGAGTCTTCTTCAACACCACAGTTCAAAAGCATCAATTTTTCAGTGCTCAGCTTTCTTTATAGCCCAACTCTCACATCCATACATGAATACTGGAAAAACCACAGCTTTGACTAGATTGACCTTTGTTGGCAAAGTAATGTCTCTGCTTTTTAATAAGCTTTCTAGTTTGGTCATAACTTTCCTTCCAAGGAGTAAGTGTCTTTTAATTTCATGGCTGCACTCACCATCTGCAGTGATTTTGGAGCTCCCCAAAATAAAGCCTGTCACTGTTTCCACTGTTTCCCCAACTATTTGCCATGAAGTGATGGGGCCAGATGCAATGATCTTAGTTTTCTGAATGCTGAGTTTTACGCTGTCTTAGTTTAAGAGAACTGCCCAGGGCTGAAAAAAATTAAATAGGGATATATGGATTGTTCATATCAGGAAGCTGAGGCTTCGTGGATAAGTGGCCAATCCCATCAAAAATGAGAAATTAGACCTTAGGCTGTGCAAGGTGAGACAATGCTGAACTAGGAATCTCAGCAAAAGTCCAGATGTTTGAAGAGGACACAGCCTTAGTAAAATTGTTTGTGCTGTGTGACTTTTGTTTTATTTCCTTAAACAAGAGGATAAGATAATTATTGAACAGCAAGGTAAAATAGAAGGGTAATACTTATTTCAAACTGGAGGAAGTAAAATACTAACTCTTGATGTCAAATACGTGAGACTTGAAAGAATCTACCACTTGACAAAAATTCCAGAGAAGTAGCATCTTCTGGAGATAGTCAAGTTTATATCAAAGCAAGCAGAGAAAATGTGCAAGACACAAGTACTGACTGATAGAGTGAGAGACAAGTGGATTTCATCTCAACAGTCTCATTCATGGAGAAATATCTATGATTTAAAACTAACTAATATTAAATATAAATTGAACAATAAAATGCTACTGTGGAAACAATTTTTTGCCTTTATATACATATTTTACAAATATTCTAATGAAAGTTAAATGGCATAGTATTATAGAGTAATGGTTAATTCCAAATAAATTATATTTGACTTTAGGATGTTGTTTGAATATCTTATTTAGACATTATTTCCAGAGTTTTCTTCCCTAGTGTTAGTGATTCAAGAGAAGAATGAGAGATATAGAGAAGAAATATAGGGAAAGTAAGGCTATACATGGATTACCCACACAGAAATAATTAAAAGTCGATTGTTTGCCTTAATTTTAGTTACCTTGTATTGAATAACTTATTTATTTATTTACTTTCTAAGAGAAGAAAATACATTTGGAAAACCTATTTATTATTCTCTGTAGAATTGTGAGTTTTAATACAGAAGTTACAGTTATGTTAAAAATATGAATAATTCTAACGTCTTTTTCTATGCTGTTGACATGAGGTATTTATTTTTTTTAATATTTCTTGTCATAATCACTCTATGATTTTGCTCAGCTAGCAATCTTAGTAATTCTTTTATCCAGTGATGGAATTCTTTTTGAGGGAATGAGGAAGATTGGATTTTTTTATTCAAAAGAAAAACTACTGTGAGGATTTCTTTGATATATTTAATAAGAACAATAGCTAAAATGTCACTCAACTGCTAACACATACAATCAAGAAACTTTCAGAAGTTTTAAATAAAACATAGTTTTAAAGATTGATCTTGACATATATACATAATGAGGGTCTGAATAGTGAGCAAGGTCACTGCTGAAGTAGACTAAAGGGATCTTTATTCTCCAAGCCATTTTCCACTAAAGGCACTTAGTCCTTGAAAATCTTTGACCATGTTATTTGGCACTATATTACTTCAGTACACATGTAATAATAAAAATAAAAGCAGTAATTGGGATCTATTGCAATTAATCTTCTTCTTAAAGTCACTCAGTTGTGTCCAAATTTCTCCAGACCAGAATACTTGTGGGTAGCTGTTCCCTTCTCCAGGGGATCTTCCTAACCCAGGGATCGAATCTAGGTCTCCCACATTGCAGGCAGATTCTTTACCAGCTGAGCCACAAGGGAAGCCCAAGAATACTGGAGTGGGTAGCTTATCCCTTCTGCAAGGGATCTTCCTGACCCAGGAATCAAACTGGGGTCTCCTGCATTGCAGGTGGATTCTTTACCAGTTGAGCTACCAAGGAACCCAAATTATGCTAATTGTAATTAATATAAAAGTCTCATTTGGAATTCCCTAGGAGTCCAGTGGTTAGGACTCTGTGCTTCCACTACAGGGGGTCTAGGTTCAATCCCTGGCTGGGCAACTAACATGCTGCAAAACACCACATGGCACAGCCAAAAAGAAAGAAATCTTATGAAATGTAAATATGGAATGAAAACCAGCATTTTAATTTGCCCTATTCCAATCTCCACCTCCAGATTTTCAATAGTTTTGAGAAACAAAAGCCCACATTTACCATGAAATCACCATCACAACTCAGGCCTTGCGATCACCAGAAGGAGCTGAATGGAGTTGAAATTCCTTCAAAATGTCATTTTCAAAAAATTCACATTATTTGACCTGTCTGGTATTTCCCTGGAAGACCATGCTTTCAAGGCTGTGTTATTTGATCTGACTTGAAGGTCACCAGGAGTAGAAAGACTTTTCTCAGTTGGTATTTGTCAAAAATAGTTACAGGCAATTGATTAAATTCATGGCTGCCTAAAGCAGTAGGTAATGGAGCAAAGAATAGGCTAACCATACTGAGAATCTGTATAAGCAGAAAGTGAGTGTATTGTCAATTTCATGGCTGAATTTTAAAAGGGTCCACCAACATACATGGGCTTCCCTAGTGGCTCAGATGGTAAAGCATCTGTCTGCAATGCAGGAGAGCCGGGTTCGATCCCTGGATTGGGAAGATCCCCTGGAGAAAGAAATGGCAGCTTACTCCAATATTCTTGCCTGGAAAATCCCATGGACTGTGGAGGCTGGTAGGCTACTGTCCATGGGATCTCAGGGTTGGACACGACTGAGCAACTTCACTTTCACTTTCACCAACATACACACAGTGTCCCTAGGCAAAAAATTGAAAACTTGTAATATTAAGAAATATCTTAATAAATAATTATATGACCACTAAGCTAAATCAGAAGATATTTCCCTTGCTACACATGACTGTAGCCATGAAATTAAAAGACACTTACTCCTTGGAAAAAAAGTTATGACCAACCTAGATAATATATTAAAAAGCAGAGACATTACATTGTCAACAAAGGTCCATCTAGTCAAGGCTATGGTTTTTCCTGTGGTCATGTATGGATGTGAGAGTTGGACTGTGAAGAACCTGAGACCTGAAGAATTGATGCTTTTGAATTGTGGTGTTGGAGAAGACTCTTGAGAGTCCCTTGGACTGCAAGGAGATCCAACCAGTCCATTCTGAAGGAGATCAGCCCTGGGATTTCCTTGGAAGGAATGATGCTAAAGCTGAAACTCCAGTACTTTGGCCACCTCACGCGAAGAATTGACTCATTGGAAAAGACTGATGCTGGGAGGGATTGGGTGCAGGAGAAGAAGGGGACGGCAGAGGATGAGATGGCTGGATGGCATCACTGACTCGATGGACGTGAGTCTAAGTGAATTCCGGGAGTTGGTGATGGACAGGAAGGCCTGGCATGCTGTGATCCAAGGGGTCGCAAAGAGTCGGACACGACTGAGTGACTGAATTGAACTGAACACATGACGAAGAATAATAACCCAGTTTATGATGCAGATCTACCAAATCCATGATTCTCCTTGCATTCTTTATTTCTGCTAATAAAATTATCAATCAAATGCTTGTGTAAGAAATCTAATACTCATCTTTATCTTCTCTTTGTTATTTATTCCCTCTGAAATCCACTATATCTAAAAGTTCTATCTTCTAAATAACAAGATATATCACCTTGCTATAGACTTTTTTCAGTCTCCCATCATTTCTTTTTTTTTCTTTTTTTTTTCTTTTTTTTTTATATTTTATTTTTTTTATTTTTTTTAATTTTTTATTTTTTTTAAATTTTAAAATCTTTAATTCTTACATGTGTTCCCAAACATGAACCCCCCTCCCACCTCCCTCCCCACAACATCTCTCTGGGTCATCCCCATGCACCAGCCCCAAGCAAGTCCATTGACAATAAATATCTTACTTAATTCTTATCCTATTCTCAGCCTTTACTTTTTCATTCTATTCCCCACTTTTTTATTAATGATTAAACATACATTATTGACTAATACAGACATATAACATATAATGTTATATTTTAGTTTCCAAGGGCTGCTGTAACAAATTATCACAAGCTAGGTGGTTTTAAACAACAGAAATTTGTTTTTTTATATTTCTAGAGGGCAGACCAAAATCAATGTGTTTGCAGGGCCGGGCTTCCTCTGAATGTTTCAGGAGTGAATAATCCCTTACTTTGTCCAGCCTATGTTGCCTCCAGACATTCCTTGGTTAGTGGCAGGTTAACTCCAATTTCTCCCTCCATCTTTATATAGCCTTCTCCCTTGTGTGTCTGGGCCTCAAATTTCCTTCTCCTTTTCTCATAAGGGAAACTGTTCTTGAAGTTAGGGCCCATCCTACATCTTATATGATCTCACCTTGACATCCTTAATTTAAGTACATCTGCAAATACCATATTTCCAAATAAGGTCACATTCACTGGTACTGGAGGTTTAGAGATATCTTTTTGGAGGCAACCCACTGTAATATATAAATATATAATAATTTATAATTGATTTTATATACAGTTATTTATTTTCGTTAAAAATCCTTGCTTTAATAAATTCTTGATGCCTACGTTGTGAAGTTTGTTCATCTGTTTATGTATTCAGCAAGTACTGTGCTAGGAACTAGAGATACAAAGATGAGTCTGACAGATACATTCCCTGCCATCATGGATGTCAGAGTCTAAAGACATTGCAACTAATAAGTAAATATATGTGGTGTGCTGTGAGAATAGATGTTCATGATTCTATGGAAATATGTAATAGAAACACTTTCCCTAGTTAAAATGTTATGCTGAAGGTCAGAGATTGATCCTTAAGAGATTGATCCTTCACTGCTGCTGCTGCTAAGTCACTTCAGTCATGTCTGACTCTGTGCGACCACATAGATGGCAGCCCACCAGGCTCCGCCATCCTTGGGATTCTCCAGGCAAGAACACTGGAGTGGGTTGCCATTTCCTTCTCCAATGCATGAAAGTGAAAAGGGAAAGTGAAGTCGCTCAGTCGTGTCTGACTCTTCGCGACCCCATGGACTGAAGCCTACCAGGGTCCTCTGTCCATGGGATTTTCAAGGCAAGAGTGCTGGAGTGGGGTGCCACTGCTTTCTCTATTGATCCTTCACTCAGTTCAGTTCAGTTCAGTCCAGTTGCTCAGTCGTGTCTGACTCTTTGTGACCCCATGAATCGCAGCACGCCAGGCCTCCCTATCCATCACCAACTCCCCGAGTTCACTCAAACTCATGTCCATTGAGTCAGTGATGCCATCCAGCCATCTCATCCTCTGCCGTCCCCTTCTCCTGCTGCCCCTAATCCCTCCCAGCATCAGAGTCTTTTCCAATGAGTCAGCTCTTCGCATGAGGTGACCAAAGTACTGGAGTTTCAGCTTTGGCATCATTCCTTCCAAAGAACACTCAGGACTGATCTTTAGAATGGGCTATCTGATTACAATTCCCTTTTCTTACATTATCTCTCACTCACCAAAATGAACTCCATACTCCAATCATATAGATCTCTTTGTAGTTTTGTGAACACACCATTTCATTCATACTTCCTGAATTTATGCATTCTTTTCTTTATTCTGAAACACCTTTCCCCTCCTGTACTTGTACATCAAGCAATCTCAGTCACCAAAATTAAACTCAAGTGTTACTATTTCTGTGAAGCCTAGTCTCTCTATCATCTACCTCCAGTTATTTTTTCTTCCTAAAGAGCTTTCTACATATTTTTGACAGTTATCTCAATATGCTATAATTACTCATTTACATATCTACTTCTGCACATACACTATGATTTTATTAAAGGCTCTATTGTAGTATGATGCATGTATACTGATCAAGTTTAAAAAAAGTGATATAGAAGTTAAATGCATACATGATAACTCAATGATGACTATACAGAGCTAAAACAAAATATTCATACTTGTCCTACATTTTATGCTATTCTTTTCTATATCCTTTTGTTACCTCCTCAATCATCAAATAGATACAAACAGAATTTTTGGCTACCAAATCAACAATAGTGAAAAAGTGTAATATACTATATTTTACAAGAAGAATAGAGCTGGAAGAATCATGCTTCCTGACTTCAGACTATACTACAAAGCTACAGTAATAAAAACAGTATTGCACTGGTACAAAAACAGACATATAGATCAATGGAAAAGGAAATACACCCATACACTTATGGTCAATTAGTCTATGATAAAGGAAACAAGAATATACAATAGAGAAAATACAGTATCTTCAGTATCTGGTACTGAGAAACTGGACAGCTATATGTTGAAGAATGAAACTAGAACTTTAAATTAAAAAAGATAATCTATGGACTGGGAGAAAGTATTTGCAAATGATGCTATTGAAAAAGAACTAATTCCCCAATTATCCAAATAGCTGACGAAGCAGATTATGTTTATTAAAAACATCCAATCAAAAATGGGCAGGAGATCTAAATAGATATTTCTCCAAAGAAGATGTACAGATGGACAACAGGCATATGAAAAAATGTTCAATGTCATGAATTATTAGAGAAATGCAAATCAAAAGTACAATGAAATACCACCTCACACCAATCAGAATGGCCATCATTAAAAAGTCTACAAATAATCAATGATGGAGAGCTTGTGGAGGAGAAAGAACTCTCCTACATGTTTGGTGGGAATATAAACTGGTGCAGCCACTATGGAGAACAATTTGAAGGTCCCCTTGAAAACTGAAAATAGAGCTACTATATGATCCAGCAATGCCACTCCTGGGCATATATATGGAGAAAACAATAATTTGAAAAACTATATGCACCTTAAAATTCATAGCAGTACAATTTGCAATAACTAAGACACAGAATTAACCTAAATGTCTATCAACAGATGGAAAAAGAAAATGTGGTAACATACAATGGAATGTTACTCAAAAAAGAAGGAAATAATGCCATTTGGAGCAACATGGATGGACCTAAAGATTATCATATTAAGTGAAGTTGGTCAGATAGAGAAAGACAAGTATAATATCATTTATATGTGGAATCTAAAAACAATGATAGAAATGAATTTATTTTAAAACAGAAACAGATCCACAGATGTAGGAAACAAACTTGTGGTTACCAAAGAGGGTGTGGTAGCTGCTGCTGCTGCTGCTAAGTCGCTTCAGTCATGTCCGACTCTGTGTGACCCCATAGACGGCAGCCCACCAGGATCCCCCGTCCCTGGGATTCTCTAGGCAAGAATACTGGAGAGGGTTGCTATTTTCTTCTCCAATGCATGAAAGTGAAAAGTCAAAGTGAAGTCGCTCAGTAAGTGGCCGACTCTTCGCGACCCCATGGACTGCAGCCTTCCAGGCTCCTCCATCCATGGGATTTTCCAGGCAAGAGTACTGGAGTGGGGTCCCATTGCCTGCTCCAGGGGGTGGTCGAGAGAGAGATAAATTAGAAGTCGGGATTAAGATATACACACTATGATATATAAAATAGATAAACAAAAGGATGTACTATATAGCACAGGAAATTATATTCAATATCTTGTAATAATATATATAACTGAATCACTTTGCTGTACACCTGAAATTAACACAACATTGTAAATGAGCTATACTTCAATTTAGAAAATAAATAATTTTTAAAATTAAAAAAAATAAAAAGTAAAAAATAAAATGGGTTAAAAATGGAGACAATCCCATCTCCTGAGGGGGTGATTTATTACTTGCAAGTTATGTGTACCTTTATTATTTATCATAACAGCCATCAGAAATGTCTTTGCTAATAACTTAAATTATACTTTATTTTTTAATAAAGCCTGAAATTTAACTTGATAAAAATAGACAACTTCTTGTCTATCAAATTAACAATACAGTATTTTATTCAAAGTGATGACACTTTCCTGCTATGTTGGTGAAAATGTAAATTTGCAAACACTGCAAGAATTTTAGAACATTCCTAGCCTTCATCTAGCATCTAAAGTTTTAGAAATCAAACTTAAGTAAATGATCAATATGTGGGCAAAGATCAATGAACAAAACTGTTTATTATGGTGATGTGAAAAAGCACAAATGTCCAACAGTAGTGAAATGGTTAAGTAAATTGATATATTCCTTCTGTAGATATTAAACAGTATTTAAATATCATATTTTTGAAGAATATTAATGAAATTTGTTGAATAGTACAGTGAGAGAAGAGTTGATTATGAGTCACTAACTCTAATATTCAGCTTTTTCTAAGGACAACAGATGTGATAGAGTAGTCCTTTTCATGGGACCATGTGCATTTCCCAAATCCTCTTGGATTTCTTCTCCAAACAAAGATGATTTTGCTTTCCTTTTGCTTCTGTTTCTCTTTTTGTAAAGGCAACATACTCCCAAGTTTCCATTTAATGATTTCCATTTAAATGAAATAAAAAATTGTTGGCATTTTAAATTCACTTCACAGCTCTCTCATCACCTACACCTGAAATTAAGGAAGTTTTAAGGATTGTAAGTTTAAAGAGTCATTTACTTCAACAGCTCCACAGATATTCTTTTCTATCAGCACCAACTTACTAGGAGGAGAAAACTTTCCCCTACTTTATCTGAAACTTAACTTAGACTTACTATTGTGGCTTTTCTATTAGCATTTGGCAGCTACTTCCGAAACCTGGTGGCTCAGAGGTTAAAGCATCTGCCTGCAATGCAGGAGACCTGGGTTCAATCCCTGGGTTGGGAAGACTCCCCTGGAGAAGGAAATGGCAACCCACTCCAGTATTCTTGCCTGGAGAATCCCATGGATGGAGGAGCCTGGTGGGCTATAGTCCACGGGGTTGCAAAGAGTCGGACACTACTGAGCGACTTCACTTTCACTTTCCAAAACCTGGCACTCCAGTCTCTTGACTATCTGCTTGAGACAGTGACATAGATGGGATTCAACAATTTCACTATGAAAAGAACACTATGGTCAACCTATTCAGTACCACCATTCCTGTAGATTTTTCTCTTTAGGAGATTTTCAGTCTAAACCTTTGGGCCTCTGACTTCTTCCGTTGGTAGTAAAACATTTATTAATAGTAATGAAGACTCATCTTACCAAAACATTTTTAATAAGTGAAGGGTGAAACAAAACTTTAAGTGAATAAAAAAGATTATAACCAGTTCACTTTAAAATTTTTCTAATACTTGACTTGTTATGTATTTCTAGCATAACTGATTCAGATAAAACTGTTAGTATCTCTTTTTTAAGTATAGAAGATTTTGAAAACTGGAAAGATTTAATTAAAAAGATGTGTTCTTTCACATGTAATACCCCCTAATGCTCTTAATTAATTTGAATATCCTTAATTACTTCTGTAATTTTTCCATGTTTAAATAGCTAATTAAAGTATTAAACTATCCTTAAATGTTGCAAAGAATTAAATATGTAATTATTCCCAGGTTGATTGAAGGATTACATGAAAAGGTATCAAGGCTTCAGATAGTTTTTTGTTGTTTCATTTTAAAATTCTGAATACTTTTAAATACATTTTCCCCAACATAATTGCTCTCAGAGTACAATTTGTCAGAGATAAGCGACAAAAGAGGCTTCTTTAGAACACTCCCTTTAGATTTTTGAAACCATTAGAGAACCTAAATGCAATTCAAGTACATATGGGTCATAACATGCCTACTGAAGAAGTGAAGAGTCAAGATGGCGGAAATGGTTTCCCAGCCTCAGGATATCATCAGCCTAAGAACATTTGTATTGATGCCACACTTTTTTTTTAAATTTGTCTTCTAGTGGTTTAGAGTTGCCTATCAAATTACATCCTTCTGGCAAACCACTTGGATGAGATTTTGCTGGAAGATAAAATTTTCCTCAATTTACTGACACAAATCAATTAAACCTCATAATGAGTTCAGTTAATTTTTGAACTTGGCTCCAGTGTCATCTGAAACATTACACCAAACCTAATACAATAAACAGTAACCTAAAAGTTACAAGGTTCATTCATGTAATTAGCATTTCTTTTTTTCAATAATTCTGTGAACAGTAATTAAACTAATGTGCCAATGTGTAATATTAGCTTCAGTTTAGAAATGACAATAACAGCTATAATACTTTTAACAAAATCACCAAGAGATCCAGAGAAGAATATTTTACTTACTGAGTTTCTTTTTATTTAGTAGTAAACTTCCATGTATAAGATCACCCTTCAGTGCAATGGGGCAACTAGAGCAATACTTAGTAAACAAAACATGTTTGACTCTGTTGTACATGTTCCCCTCAAAGTGCTCACTTCTCTTAAGTCTAGTGTCCTCCCTCACTAACACTATCTGATTTATTATACAAAGTATATTCTGGGTTTCACAAAATTCAAGTCAGTTAACATTGGCTTGAAAAGCTGGTAAAAGGCAGCCTCACAGGTGCTGATTGGAATTTGAATTTACATTCAATCAATTATATTCACAGTACAATTAACTATGTCTTCAAAATTGTTCTTAATACAAAATTTTTGATGACCAAAATCAGGCTCTTCCACATGAGGTACTTCACTTAAATATTTCAGGAAATGAGAAATTTATGTTGTTTAGATTTTGTAGTATCTCAATGGCCACTTTGATTACCTTTGTTATCTCACTATCACCATGTGAATATTTGATTACCCAAATATCATAGAAATCAGTGATGTTCTGATTTCTGCCTCCTAAGGTTTCACATCTGAGAGCTTGCTAATTAAACTAACAAAATATAGATTAATAATTTAAAAAAAAAATCCTTTCCTATGTGCATGTTAGCTAGCAAAAGAAGCTAATGTTAAGTAGTAATATTAAGGGTTTATGTGGGCTTCCTCAATGGCTCAAGAAGTAAAGAATCCGCCTGCAGATCCCTGGGTCATGAAGAACCCCTGGAGGAAAAGATGACAACCCATTCCAGTATTCTTGTCTGGAAAATCCCATAGACAAAGGAGCTTCCTGGGCTACAGTCCATAGGGTCGCAAAGAGCCAAACATGACTAAGCACTTGATGGATGGATGGAAGGGCTTATATGTCTTACTTAGTAGGGAAAAGGGAGGGGGAAAAAGGCTTCTTTTCTGTAGGAAGAACAAATAAGGTTTCTTTAGGAAAGACAAATTAAATTTTAGGAGAGCAAATGGGAGATAAGAAAGCTGGTTATTTTTGTAATGTTTATTTATGTAAAGTTTTTAAAATTTGCAATGTTTATTTATGCAGGTACAACTGGTCTTTCTGACTTCTTGGCCTTGAAACTCTCCGAAGAGAGTATAATAGGTTTACTTTTGTTCTCTCTCTTGAGAGTAGACGCACTCCAAAAAACAAATTTTATGGCAGCTTCATTTCCCATAAGTTTCTGTTTTTAGTCAGATAGAAGAAGTTTTGAGAAAGTTTTTTTTTTTTTTTGCATCTGTTTATTCTCAAATATGTCCACTTTACTATAATTTTCATACCAACCCTGGGGTTCCAGCTGGATCTGCCCAGTGGTTACTGAGAGTCTGAGTCTTACGGTTGAAAATGTATTACAGGTAGATTTGTTATTTAATGAATCAATCATCTTTGATATAAATTGAGCGGAAAGACAAAAACTGAAAGGGTATGATATTTTAGGGGACCTGAGTTTTAAAGAACCCTAAAGTAAAAATTGTGTTCTTCAATGGAATTTTAAATTCTTTACATTCATTTTATTTTATAATTTGCTTATTATTTTACCCTATGTTTTACGCCCCAATTCACTCCATGATACAGTTTTAAGTCACACTCTTTAAAAATTATGCTGTCATTCATCTGGGTTCTGGAACTAATGCTTTGTCCTAGATGATGATATAATAGTACCAGTATCATTAAGGCAAGCTCTTTATCCTCCAAAAACTCATCAAATTGATATGGAAGACAAATACAGGTAAACAGATAGTGATGTGATATAATAGGATGTGGATAATGGCTAGGAGGAAAGATGCCATGATAGATTTTAGAGAACAGATAGTGTTTGACTTTTGGTCAAATTTACTGCCATTGCTTTGTCCTAGATTTTTTTTTTTTTTTTTTTGGATCCGAATATAATTCTACATGTTTAGCTTGTCATTGCACTAGCTTTCAAAATGACTGTAATTGCTTTCCAGGTATAAATGTCACCATTCATATGGATTAAATATGTTATACACTGGCTTCCTGTATTATATTCTTGAGACTGTACTTGAAAGTCAGCCCAAGAATTTTATTATCAGTGACTTATTTATGAAAAGGTGTCACTACCAATCAGCATAGCATGAATTACCATAGTAATGACCACATTTACCAATGACAGTTCCTATCTAAAGAAATGACATCACCAAATAAATTAATTTCAGAATAGTGGACTATTTTCAATTAGAATTAATATCTTTCATTTTATTTCCAATTTTCCTTCCATAAAACTTAAATTTAATCAATTTATTATTTAATAAAATTATATCTGTAAAGAATTCAATTGACTAGGCCCAAAATGCAAAATTCAATAGTAGAAAATAAAATAGATTATAAAATATTATTGTCTTACCAAGCCAGGTTTCATTCAGAAGCTCATTCACATGGTAACTTGTAAGCATTGCCTACAAAGAAACATGTCATAGAACCTATAACATCCAAATATAACTATATCTGTTAACATACTGATTAATATAAAAGACTAAATAAAATGTATTTACATTATTACAAGTAAAGATAACATTTCAGTTCACACCACCACTACAAAAAAAAAAAAAGCAAATTCTATTATGTATAACTGGACACAAAGTGATTAATTACAATTCAAATATATTTTACTTGCCCTGGGCTTTTATCTTGGTGTGTTTTAGGCTCATACATTTTGCAAACTAGCACATTTCCTCCAGATCAAAGTTGGAAGGATTTCAGATTAATTTATTTTTAGTCTATAATCATACTGTTCAGGAAACAGGTAAATTTCTCACATCAGACTAACCTTAATGTACTAGTATAGACAAAAATTCAAATATCATATTCATATATATTGTTTACATTCATACTTTCACAATCACATCTCTATATACAGATGCATACATTAACATACAACAGACAAACTCATTAAAGGATTATTTAATTTAAATTTTTTTTAAATGGTAAATCCAAATTCAATGTTTCTTATTTTCCTAGAGCAGGGTCAAAGACAAAGTCTTTCAGAAGAATATAGCCAAGTAATTGCTCCTTTGGCTGCCAAGAATGGTGAATTTATTTAGCTTTCCCAGATTAAAGGGCTTCCCTATTGTCTTAGTGGTAAAGAATCCACCCTGCCCCTAACAACAACAATAACCCAGATTAGACCTCCATATTCGGTTTTATGAATTGTTACACAAAATATAATGCCAGGAAAGCCAAATTTATAAATCCAAAATTTAGAAAGGTCCATTTCCATAATATTTGCTTAAACTTGGATAATGTTGTTTCTAGTATTTTTCCCCCACCCTAAAAACAAACTTTATTTTAGAGTACAATTTGTTTTCAGTTTAAAGCCAATTTCCCAAATGATGCTACTTATCTTGTCTCATTTATAAAATACAAACTTCTTACAACAATCCAATGTCCTGGCATTTATTCTCAGCCATGTACTAATATTTGAAAGTTTCTGTCTTCAGTTTGAACATTTCTTGGTGAAAACCAATTTTAATTCATGCATTTATAACTCTCAGAAATATATAAATTAATAAAATATGAACTTTTCCTAGCAGTCTTATGGAATGTGGAAAAGGGTAAATAATTTTAAATAAATAATATGAAGAAATATGGGAAATAACTTTTAAACTATATATGAATACCACATTTTAGAAATATATAAATTATTTAGCTGAGATTGAAACTAGATGAAATGGAAAATTTGAAAAGAATAATAGACATTAAAGAAATCTATGAAATAGTCCAAACATGACTTCCTTCAAGAGATTATGGATCCAAAAGTTTTATCTACTAATATTTCAAAATCTTTAGAATATATCTTATTGAAATGTGAATAAATTATTTACAAATTTGGAAAGATCCTTAATTCTTTTATGAAATTAGAATAATCTGGATAAGAAAACCTGAGAGGTACATGGAAAAAAGGAAGAAATATGAAAACTTTTGCCTAATCTTGCCTAATATACCTACACCAACAGCGTATTGGGTTGGCCCAAAATTTTGCTTGGGTTTTTCCATAAGATTATATGGAAAAATCTGAATGAATTTTGGGGCCAACCCAAAACAAGGATTCTAATTTCTCCACATCTTTAACAACACCTATCTTTTTCTTCTTTTAACTATTTTTTGTTGTTGTTTTTTGATAATAGGCATCCTAACAGATGTGTGATTTTGATTTGCATTTCCCTGATGATTAATGATGTTGAGCACCTTTTCACATAACTGTTAGCCAACTGTATGACTTTTTTGATGGGGGATGAATGGTGTAGCATGCAGGATCTTAGTTCCCAGACCAGAGATCAAATCCTGTGTCCTCTGCATTGGAGCATGAATCTTAACCACTGAACTGCCAGGGAAAGCCCCTGACTTCTTTAGAGAAATGTCTATGCAGGTCCTTTGCCTATTTTTAAAATGCAGTACTTGGGTGCAATCTCAAAAACAACAGAATGACCTATGTTTGTTTCCAAGGCAAACCGTTCAATATCACAGTAATCCAAGTCTATGTCCCTACCAGTAATGCTGAAGAAGCTGATGTTGGACGGTACTATGACGACCAACAAGACCTTCTAGAACTAACACCAAAAAGAGATGTCTTTTTCATGGTAGAGGACTAGAATGCAAAAGTAGGAAGTCAAGAGATAACTGGAGTACAAATACTTGGAGTACAAAATGAAGCAGGGCAAAGGCTAACAGAGTTTGGCCAAGAGAACATACTGGTCATAGCAAACACCCTCTTCCAACAACACAAGAGGCAGCTCTACACATTGATACCACCAGATGGTCAATATTGAAATTAGATTGATTATATTTTTGGCAGGCAAAGATGGAAAAGCTCTATACAGTCAGCAAAAACAAGACTGGGAGCTGATTGTGGCTAGGATCATGAACTCCTTATTGCCAAATTCAGACTTAAATTGAAGAAAGTGGGGAAAACCACTAGACCATTCAGGCAAATCCCTTATGATTATACAGTGGAAGTGACAAATAGATTCAAGGGATTAGATCTGATAGACAGAGTGCCTGAAGAAATATGGATGGAGGTTCATGACATTGTACAGGAGACAGAATGATCAAGACCATCCCCAGGAAAAAGAAATGCAAAAAGGCAAAATGGTTGCCTAAGGAGGCCTTACAAATAGCTGAGAAAAGAAGAGAAGCTAAAGGCAAAGGACAAAAGGGAAAATATCCCCATCTGAATGCAGAATTCCAAGAAGAATAGCAAGGAGAGATAAGAAAGCCTTCTCAGTGATCAATGCAAAGAAATGAAGGAAAACAATAGAATGGGAAAAACTAGAGATCTCTTCAAGAAAATTAGAGATACCAAGGAAACATTTCATGCAAAGATGGGCACATTAAAGGACGGAAATGGTATGGACCTAACGGAAGCAGAAGATATTAAGAAGAGGGGGCAAGAATACACAGGAGAACTATACAAAAAATATCTTTATGTCCCAGATGACTGCAATGGTGTGACCACTCACCTAGAGCCAGACATCCTGGAATGTGAAGTCAAGTGGGCCTTAGGAAGCATCATTACAAACAAAGCTAGTGGAGGTGATGGAATTCCAGTTGAGCTATTTCAAATCCTAAAACATGATGCTGTGAAAGTGCTGCACAATATATGTCAGCAAATTTGGAAAACTCATCAGTGGCCACAGGACTGGAAAAGGTCAGTTTTTATTCCAATCCCAAAGAAAGGCATTGCCAAAGAATGTTCAAACTACCACACAATTGCATTCATCTCACACAGTAGCAAAGTAATGCCCAAAGTTTTCCAAGCCAGACTTCAGCAATACATGAACGGTGAACTTCCAGATGTTGAAGCTGGTTTTAGAAAAGGTGGAGGAACTGGAGATCAAATTGCCAACATCCATTGTATCATAGAAAAGGAAGAGAATTCCAAAAATATATATATCTATTCTGCAGAGTACATCATGTGAAATGCCAGGCTGGATGAAACACAAGCTGGAACCAAGATTTCCAGGAGAAATATCAACAACCTCAGATATGCAGATGACAACACCCTTATGGTAGAAAGTGAAGAGGAACTAAAGAGCCTCTTGATGAAAGTGAAAGGGGAGTGTGAAAAAGTTGGCTTAAAACTCAACATTCAGAAAACTAAGATCATGGCATCTGGCCCCATCACTTCATAGCAAATAGATGGGGAAACAATGGAAACAGTGACAGACTTAATTTTCTAGGGGTCCAAAATCACTGAAGATGGTGACTGCAACCATGAAATCAAAAGACGCTTGCTCCTTAAAAGAAAAGCTATGACAAACCTAGATGGTATATTAAAAAGTGGAGGCAACATTTGGCCAATAATGGTCCATCTAGTCAAAGCTAGTAGTCATCTATGGATGTGAGTTGGACTATAAAGAAAGCTGAGCACTGAAGAATTGATGCTTTTGAACTGTGGTGTTGGAGAAGACTCTTGAGAGTCCCTTGGACAGCAGGGAGATCCAACCAGTCAATCTTAAAGGAAATCAGTCCTGAATATTCATTGGAAAGACTGATGCTGAAGCTGAATCTCCAATACTTTGGCCATCTGATGCAAAGAACTATCTCATTGGAAAAGACCGTGATGCTGGGAAAGATTGAAAGCACGAGGAGAAGGGGAAGACAGAGGATGAGATGGTTGGATAGCGTCACCAGCTCGATGGACATGAGTTTAAACAAATTCCAGGAACTCACAATGAACAGGGAAGCCTAGCATGCTGCAGTCCATGGGGTTGCAAAGCAGTGGACACAACTGAGCTATTGAAGTACATTGAACATACATGAATATATTCCAACGAAGTCTAAATGAAGATTTGTGGGATTATGAATGGAATTTTTTCTTTATGCCTGAATCTAATTTATTTTTCTACAATGATCAGTTTGTCTTGATATAACTAAAAATTGTTATTGAAAGCAATAATTTTGAAAGAGGCCATAATATACTTAATAATTTATAATATGGTAAAGAAAGTATCATAAATTACTGGGGAAAGAAAGGCCTACCTAACAAATAGTTATGAAATAATTGTCCAGTTACCAAAAGAAAATAAATTATATCTTTATATCTAAATTAACTATAAGTGTTTGAGGAATTAACTATAAAAATATAAGAAAATATAGAAATAGCTAGCAGAGAAAAGGAGGTAAAATATTTATCATATCTTAGATAACAGGTTCAGTGAAAATTTGAGGAGGGAGGGGGGTTCAGGATGGGAAACACATGTATACCTGTGGTGGATTCATGTTGATGTGTGGCAAAACCAATACAATATTGTGAAGTAATTAACCTCCAATTAAAATAAATAAATTTATATTTTAAAAATGTCACAAAGGACAATAAAAGTAAATGTTTTATATATAAACATGCAAAATGTTAAGCTTTGCTGATCAGAGACATGAAATTAAAAGAAAAATAACTATTTGAGAAAAATATTCGCACAAAGTAAAATTATCTTATGATATAAAGGTCAATGAAAGCTCTAAATTATTCACAGACTAAGAGACACAGAAAGGCTAGCAAATTGAAAATGTTTGGCCTCACTAATAAACTAAGGACTTCCAATTTAAATAGCAGTGAGACATGTTGCCATTAGTAAAATTTAAAAACCTTATTTTTAATTATCATAAGTAATGTTTAGAAGTGTAATGAGATAAACACTGTCTTTATCTGCTAATGAAAGTACAAACCGGTAATACTTTTAGGATACTTTCACAGTTTGCATAAAATATTTTAAAAAATCACTCTTTTTGACCAAATTCTCCTCTCTAGTTTTGAGTAGAGGAAGGAATCTATTCTGAGGAGGAAGAGATGCCATCAACTTTATTGGTCCAAAAATCTAATTGAATATTTATATGTTTAAGAGTGAAGAACTGAAAATCACCCAAATTACCAACAATAACTGTATACTATACCACATTCATCAAGTAAGCTATTATATATATTTTAAAAGTAACAGTGTGATGAAAGTTTGCAAATTCATTTAAAGTATAGAAAGCAGAATACAAAATTATAACCTAATTGTATAAAACACAATAGTAGTTCCTAATAAAAATTTTTATAAAAAATAATAATGGAAAAATATAACAGTAGTTATTTTAGCATCATAGGACTATGTTCCTTTAATTTTTATCTTCATAATTGTTCAATATTTTCCAAATTTCTAAAAAGAGCTTTTATAATTATAATCAGAAAAATAAAATACAAGTTTCTTATCTTAGACTTCCTTAAATTATCTATTACTTTTGAGTTTTCAGAGAAATCCCATTCTACTTATCTTTCTTATTAACCTAATAGTTGATTTGTATCTTACAGAAAGTGAATTTCCATTTTCTGAAAATTGTGTGTAAAGCTATTATCACCCTGTATCAGATTCCATAGTTGGAATTTAGATATTGTAAAGTTTGTCTTTTAAGGGATTAAAAAATAAAACTGCGATTTTTGCCCTAATGGCTTAAACGGGGGGAGGGAAAAATAAATGTGAATATTGAAACATTTATCCATCTCCCTCCATTTGATATTTTGATAAAAGTGTTAATTTGTATATCCAGGACTCTGTTTATTAAATTCTGTCATGAATTTAAGATTATGGAGGCACTTTTGTCTTTTATTTATTTATTTATTTATTTTTTGATGTGATGTTGACTTGTCATTCCCTGAACACACCATGCACATTCATCCCTTCGTGCTTTTTACACAACTATTACTTATGCAGGAAACTTCCTTCCCACTGTTTGCTATCACATGAAACAAATATACCCTTTAGTATGCCATTTAAATGTAAATGGCACTTTCTTAGGGACTACTTTTCAGTCATTCATTTCTTTTTGACCCTTTCTCATTTTGCACTCTGATTCAATATATATTACTTCTGCAGCAAATGACAGAAAATCTAACCTTGGTTTTCAAGGAAAATCAAAAGGATTAGGGATTATTACCCCCACAAACAGGTAGAATCAGGGACTAAAACAATTTCATTGGGATCCCATTTCTGGTGCTGTTTTACTCCAGTGTAAGCCATTTCCTTGCAATGGCCAACTGCAACTTTTATCTTCTTGGCAAGTATCTAAAGAAGGCACAGGATTTACTTTCAGAGTAACTTGGCCCTAATGCCCTGAGCCAATCACTATCATTAGGTCTAGATTGGCACTATCTTGATCACTGACCTACTCCTGACCCAGTCTCTGTGTTTAGGAGTAAGTGTTCTGATCAGCAATCTTGGAGAAACTGGATGAAAGCATTAATGTAAAGAGTGGAAGTTAGAAAAAGGGAGATTTTGTCCCCTTTTAATGGGGCAAAAGAAATTTTCCTTTAGTGTTAGAGCAGAACTAGGCTTGTAGGAATCTACATGATTTTCCTACCTAGGTTAGAAGTAAATATTTCAATTTAAAAATTCTTTATAAATAAAACTCTTAAGTAACTTTTAAATATACTTTTTTACTCAAACAATAGACTAATCCAAAATGTTTCTGTAGATTGATTTGTCAGCTAAAGGCATTTAAGACAAAAGGAAAGATATACCACATGGAAAATAAAATGATATACTTGGTGAAAAACAGAAAGTTTCATACTGTTTTTCAGATATTATAAAAGAATTGCTCCATCTTTGCAATGATGGTACTATCCTATGAACCATAAAATTAAATGTATTTATACTTTTCTTCTTCTACAAATACTTCATGACATCCAGTCATAAAAAAGCAGGATATATACGGTAACAAATGCTAGAGACTTTTTTTTCTCATCAAACTGGAATTCTGTGGATCAATAATTTTGCAAGGCAAGATTTACAATATCTTCCAAAGAAAGCCAGAAATCGACCAGTGGTGTAGTGCTACAAAGTAGACACTGCTATAAGGATGTATGTGAAAGACTGCACTCCCTAGAAACTTTCCATAAATAAATACTCCAGCCTACTTAGGTTACAATTAAAAGGTCACTCAACCAATCAACATCAGTGGACCACTAAATCTTCAGTTCTGACACCACTCTCTGCCACATTTTCCATCACATAACTATAGTCAATAATCTGCAAAGATGTCTAATGCAGTAGTCTCAGGTCTTGTTACTTTTGATTGGCCATACAGTCAGCCACAGTACCATTTGTTGCGCCATTTGCAAAGCATAATGGTGCTTCTGAGATGTTCATCCCCATGGTTATTTCCCCCAAATAGAAACTACGCCCAACAAACTAAGCAAATACCTCACAGTAGATCATAGAACAAAATTTTCTGGGATTCACAATAGTGTTGCTTCTTCATCAAAAGTGAAGCCCTTTGACTTTTCATTAATAATAAACTTAATTTTAGTTTTATTGTCCAATTAAAATGCTTATTGTAGAATATTTATAAAATAAACAAAACTGAATGAAATATTGACCATCCATAATCCTACCATCTATACATAATTTTTTTAACCAATGATATGCATTTCCAGCTAGCAATTTATCTATGTAGAAGCATGGAATAATAATAAAGATGATTATAACAAAAGCAAAGATAACTGCCATTTCCATGAACTCTAAGTACTCCAGGCTCTGTTTTAAATGCTTTAAATGGGTTGTATCACGAACTCTTGAAACAACCTAGATATAGATTATAGTAATTTATTTATTTATTTATTACATAGGAAAAGGTAGCTGAGACATGGAAAACAAATTATTCAAATCAAAGACCCTTTAAATTTTGGAGGCCAGGCTCAAACTAAAGTCTGTTTGATTCCAAAGCCTGTAAACTTAAGCCCTATGTTATGCTACCTGATAACACAACATAGTCAAAATCATTCACAAAAGAGTGTGTTAAGATGCACATTTTGATAGCTTTGGTACATTCACAGATTTGTGCATCCATCACCACTCTCTATTTACAGAATATATTTATTACCCCTAAAAGAAACTTCATACTCATTAGTAATCATTTCTCATTTCTACCAGGGTCTAGCCACTAGTGATCTACAGCATATCTTTATGGAATTGTCTATAATGGACATTTCATATAAATGAATTATACAATAAATGGCATTCTGTGTCTGACTTTCACTTTACATAATGTTATCAAGGTTCACCCATGTTGTACTATGCATCAATATTATACTGCCTTTTTTCAATTTTTTATTGTGGTAAAATGCACTCATAAAATTTCAGGTCAGTTCAGTTCAGTTCAGTCGCTCAGTCGTGTCCGACTCTTTGAGCCCCTGTGAATCGCAGCACGCCAGGCCTCCCTGTCCAACACCAACTCCCAGAGTTCACTCAAACTCACATCCATCGAGTTGGTGATGCCATCCAGCATCCCATTCTCCTCCTGCCCCCAATCCCTCCCAGCATCAGAGTCTTTTCCAATGAGTCAACTCTTCACGTGAGTTGGCCAAAGTATTGGAGTTTCAGCTTTAGCATCATTCCTGCCAAAGAACATTCAGGACTGATCTCCTTTAGAATGGACTGGTTGGATCTCCTTGCAGTCCAAGGGACTCTCAAGAGTCTTCTCCAACACCACAGTTCAAAAGCATCAATTCTTCAGTGCTCAGCTTTCTTCACAGTCCAACTCTCACATCCATACATGACCACTGGAAAAACCATAGCCTTGACTAGATGGACCTTTGTTGGCAAAGTAATGTCTCTGCTTTTGAATATGCTATCTAGGTTGGTCATAACTTTTCTTCCAAGGAGTAAGCCTCTTTTAATTTCATGGCTGCAGTCATCATCTGCAGTGATTTTGGAGCCCCAAAATATAAAGTCTGACACTGTTTCCACTGTTTCCCCATCTATTTCCCATAAAGTGATGGGACCAGATGCCATGATCTTCGTTTTCTCAATGTTGAGCTTTAAGTTTACCATTTAATTATTTTAGAGCGTAAAATTCAGTGGCTTTTTACGTAGTCATGATATTGTATTATCATCAGAACTACCTAGTTCTAGAATATTTTCATCACCAAACAAAAGGAAACTCCATTCTTCCCACCCCAGCTGCTTGCAGCAAATAATATGTTCTCTTTATCTATGAATTTGCCTGGTCTGTATATTTCAAATAAAGAGTAGTGCAATATGTGGCTATTTGTGTCTGACTTCATTCTCTTAGCATAATGTTCAAGGTTCATCCATGTATGTGTGTAGCATGTAACAGTACTTCATTACCTTCTATAGCTGAATATAGCCTCCCTGGTTAATTTATCCCTAAATATTTATTATTTTTGATGCTACTATAAAGTAAAGGCTTCCCTGATGGCTCACACGGTAATGCCTGCATGCAGGAGACCCAACTTTGATCCCTGGGTTGGGAAGATCCAGTGGAGAAGGAAATGGCTACCCACTCCAGTATTTTTGCCTGGAGAATTCCATAGACTGAAGAGCCTGGTAAACTACAGTTCACGGGGTCACAGAGTCAGACATGACTGAGAACTAAGCACACACAGTAAGTTAATTGTTTTCTTTTCTTTCTTGCATGTCTTTGATGGATATAAGCTTTTATTATTGTGGTAAAAATATTTAACATGAGATATAACTTCAACAAGCTTTGTTAAGGTACAGTGTAGTATTGCTAACTATATAAACAATGTTGTGCAGCAGATAGCTAGAATTCCTTTATTTTGCATGACTGAAATTCTATACTCATTGAAAACATCCTTCATTGCCTCTTCTTTCCAGTTCTTGATGATCACCATTCTCTTTCCTGTTTCAGTGATTTTGGTTAATTTAAATACCTCATGTAAATATAATCATGTTGGCTTCCCAGGTGGCACTAGTGGTAAATAATTTGCCTGCCAATACAGGAGACAGGAGATGCGGGTCTGATCCATGCGTTGGGAAGATCCCCAGGAATAAGGAATGGCAATCCACTCCAGTATTATTGTCTGGAAAATTCCAAGGGTAGAGGAGCCTGGTGGAGCTGCAGAGAGTCAGACACAACTGAGTGGCTGAGCACACACACAAATATAATCACACAGTATTTGTCTTTCTGTTACTGATTTGTTTAACTTAGCATGATGTCCTCAATACTGTAGCATGTGACAGTATTTCTGTCTTCTTAATGGCTAAATAAGTTCATCTTATATCTACACCAGATTTCCTTTTTTTCATTCTTTCCTCAGTGGATGTTTAGGTAGTTTTTCTATGTTGTTATGGACTGAAGTTTGGCTTCCTCACAAATTTATATGTTGAAAGTCTATCCCCCAAAGTGATGGTATTAGGAGGAAGGACCTTTGAGAAGTAATTAGGATTAGATTAGGTCATGAGTTTATATATAGTCTTACTTGCTTCTTTTTTCTGTTTTCTGCCACGTGAGAATACAAGGAAGAGTCTGCAATCTACAACCTGGAAGAGGCTTTCATCATTAATCAACCATGCTGGCCCTCTGATGATCTTAGAATTCTAACCTCCAGAACTGTGAGAATTTGGAATCCAGAACTCCAGAACTTTCTTACTGTGGCTTATAAGAAACCCAGTTTATGATATTTTACTATAGTAGCCTGAGCTAAGACACACTTCTTGGCTATTTTGACTAATATATGCAATGAATGTGGAAATGCAAATATCTCTTTGAAATCCTGATTTCAATTATTTTGGAAAAATATTCAGAAGTGAAATTAGTGGGTCATATGGTAGTTCTATTTTTTGCAAGATTTTTCAATTTTGTTTGTATTTTCAGAAAGCCAACTCTTTTTTATGTTGGTACCTTTTCTATTTTTAAAAATTCTCTGGTTTATTTTTGTTAAAATTATTATTTTGTTTCTTCTGTTAAATTTGGTCACTGTTTGTTCTTTTCCTATTTGGTGTAAATTTAGGTTGCTTATTTGCTGTCTTTATTTTATAATGTAGCCATTTACTTCTATATGCTTTCCTCTTATACGATTTTTTTGGTGGAACCCATTAACTTTACTATCTGTGTTTTTTTTTTTTACTTGTCTCAAGATAGTTTATAAATTCCCTGTTGATTTCCTCTTTCATCCAATTGTTGTTGAAAGGTGTTTTGTTAAGCTTTGATGTTTTTATGAATTTCCCCATTTTCTTGTTTATAATCTCTAGTTCCATCCCATTGTTACTGGAAAAATATTTGGAATTATTTTTATCATCTTAAGTTTGTTAATACTGTTTGGCAAAACCAATGCAATATTGTAAAGTAATTAACCTCCAATTAAAATAAATAAATTTATATAAAAAATTGTTAATACTATTTTGTGACCTAATACGTAGTTTATCCTGGAAAATATTCTGTATGCATTTGAGAAAAATGTGTATTCTCTTGTAGAGTGGGAACTTCGGAATATATCTGTAAGGTTTATTTGTTTTGTAGTATTGTTCAAGTCTGTTGTTTCTTTATTAATTTTCTGTTTGGAAGTTCTACACATTGCTTAAAATGGGGCATTGACTCTAATATTAAATTTGTGTCAATTTTTTCTTTGGATTCATTAATATTTGCTTTATATACTTAGGTGTTCTGATGTTGGATGCACATATATTTATAATTGTTATATCTTTCTCTCAATTTGATTCTTTTATCATTACATAATTACCATCTTTGTCTCTAGAAACAGTTTTTGACTTGTAGTCTATTTTGTCCATTATAACTATAGGCAGCCTCTCTGGGCATGACACCCTCTGAGCATGTGTTCACCAACAAGTAATTACTCTGATCCCCTTCAATTAGGGTTTTTTTAAGGCTTCATGATGACAGCATGATTTATTCAATTATTGACCATTGGTGACTCATTGTGTCTTCCCACTCTGGAGGTTAACAAGTGGGCTTGAAAATTTCAACTCTCCAATCAGATGGCTGATTGCCCTGGAGACCAGTCCTCATCTTTAGGGGCTTTCCAAAAGTCACCTCACTACCATAAATTCAGCTGTGGTTGAAAATTGTTGGTTATGAATACCTAAGGATTATCTTTTCACCTTTATCAATCTGGAACTCTGAAGTGATTTTAGGAACTGGGTACAAAAACTAAATACTAGACCTCAACATAATAAAGGCCATATATGACAAACCCACAGCTAACATCATACTCTATGGTAAAAAACTGAAAGCATTTTCTCTAAGATCAGGAACAAGAAAACAATGTTCACTCTCCCCACTTTATTCAACATAATATTGGAAGTCATAGTCGTAGCAAGTAGAGAAGAAAAGAAGTAAAAGAAATCCAAATTGGAAAGGAAGAAGTAAAACTGTCATTTTTGCAGATGACATGAAACTATACATACAAAACCCTAAAGATGCCACCAGTAAACTACTAGAGCTCATTAGTGAATTTGTCAAGGTTGTAGGATACAAAATTAATATGCAGAAATCTATTGCATTTCTACACACTAAAAATGAAACCTCAGAAAGAGAAATTAAGGAAACAATCTTATTTATCATCACATCAAAAAGAATAAAGTATCTAGGACATAAACCTTCCTAGGGAAGCAAAAGGCCTGTAGTCTGAGAACTGTGATACTGATGAAAGAAATTGAAGAAGACACAGATAGAAAGATAGATGATATTCTTGGACTGGAAGAATCAGTACTGTTAAAACAATCATACTACCCAAGTATTCTAGAGATTCATTGCAATCCCTATCAAAATACCAATGGCACTTTTCACAGAACTAGCACAAATAATTTTAAAATTTGTATGGAAACAAAAAAGAACACTGAATAGCCAAAACAGTCCCTAACTTCAGACTATACTAAAAATCTATAGTAATCAAAATAGTATGGTACTGGCACTAAACAGACACATAGATCAATGGAAAACTAATCTATGACAAAAGAGGGAAGAAAATGTTGTACAATGGATAAAAGACAGTCTCTTCAGTAAGTAGTGCTGGGAAAACTGGACATCCATATGTAAAAGAATGGATCCATCCCCTAAATTAAAGGCAATACAAACAAACAAACAACAACAACAAAAAAGAAAACAAATGGGACATAACTAAACTTAAAAGTTTTTTTAAGAAACAAAAGAAACCATTAACAAAATGAAAAAACAACCTACAGAATGAGAGAAAATATTTGCAAATAATATGAAGGATAAGGATTAATATCCAACATATACAAACATATACAAATAGCTCATACAACTCTCTCTCTGTCTCTGTCTATCTGTCTGTCTGTCTGTCTGTCTCTCTCTCTCTCTCTCTCTCTCTCTCTCTATATATATATATATATATATATATATATACACATACATACATACATACATATACATATATATATAAAACAACCAGATTAGAAAATGGGCCGAAGAACTGAATAGACATGTTTCCAAAGAAGAAATGCAGATGGCCAACACGTACATGAAAAGATGCTCAACATCACTAATCGTCAGGGAAATGCAAATCAAAACCACAATGAGATATCGTTTCACATCTGTCAGAATGGTTAGCATCAAAAAGAACACAAATAACAAATGTTAGTGAGGATGTGGAGAAAAGGAAACCTTAGGATGCTGTTTGTGGGAATCTAAATTGGTGCAGCCACTATGGAAAACAGTATGGAGGTTTCTCAAAAAGCCAAAAATAGAAATATCATATGACCCAGCAGTTCCACTCCTGAGCATATATCAGAAATACACAAAACATGAATTTGAAAGGATACATGCACCCCAGTGTTTATAGTGGCATTGTTTACAATAGTAAATATATGAAAACAACCTGTGTCCATCAACAGATGAATGGATAAAAGAAGCCAATGAAAGAACAGAATTTTGCCATTTTCAGCTACATGGATAGACTCAGAGGGCATTTGTGCTTGTGCTTAGTTGCTAAGCTGTGTCTGACTCTTTGCATCCCCATGGACTGTGGCCTGCCAGGCTTAAAGGGCATTATGATAAGTGAAATAAGTCAGAGAAGTACAAATACTGTATGATATCACTTATGTATGGAGTCTTAAAAATACAACAAACTAGTGAATATAGCAACAACAAAAAAAGCAGACTCACAGATACAGAGAACAAGCTATTGGTTACCAGTTGAGTGGGGGACAATATAGCAGTAGGGAAGTGTGAGGTACAAATTATTGGGTATAAAAGAGACTCAAGGATGTACTGTACTACTCAGGAAATACAGTCAATATTTTGTAATATCTATAAATAAAAAATAAGCTTTAGAAATTATATAAAATTTTTAAAATTAAATTAAAAATATTTTAAAAGCTCTCTAAATATTAGAATGAACTATGCTCTTATTCCTCTTATCACCTAGGAAATTACAAGGAGCCTACAAACATTATGATATCCTACCTATAAGTTAATCTGATGCATCACACAAGTGGATATTGTACTACATAACCAAAATACCACTATCATACCGATAAAAATCCATATTGATGAATTGTGGATTATTTTAAATATAAAGCAATGGACTTTGAATTTCTTTTACCATTTGAAATGTAGAAAACTGGAATGAGTGTTGTTTCCATACTACCAATAAGAACAGCCAGATAAACAAGAAAATGTTAACTTTTCTTGACCTTTCAGAGATGTGAAGTTTGGGGCCAATAAAACAGTCAAAATTTCAACAAAAGATAAACCTCTCCAAACAGAAATGAGATGTGTACATCAGTTTACCTGTGACAGAGCTCAAGAGGAGGAAGGGGCTGCCACACAAGCTGGTAAGAAAGTATAAGCTAAAATCTTAACAAGTTGTTATGAAAACATTGGATGCCGGTAAGTCAGTCTACAATAGCCAGCAGGCCAAGATATAGAGGGAGTTTGTGCTCAAAGGCATTTTTTCATGGGTCTCCACCCAAGTGCTCATAAAGGAGGCTGAGCACCAAAGAATTGATGCTTTTGAACTGTGGTGTTGGAGAAGACTCTTGAGAGTCCCTTGGACTGCAAGGAGATCAAATAAGTCAATCCTAAAGGAAATCAAGCCTGAATATTCATTGGAGGGACTGATGCTGAGGCTGAAGCTTAATACTTTGGCCACTTGATGTGAACAACTGACTCACTGGAAAAAACCCTGATGCTGGGAAAGATTGAAGGCAGGAGGAAAAAGGGATGACAGAAGATGAGATGGTTGGATGGCATCACCGTCTCAATGGGCATGAATTTAAGCAAACTCTGGGAGTTAGTGAAGGACAGGAAAGCCTGGCATGCTGCAGTCCATGGGGTCACAGAGTCAGACACAACTGAGTGAGTGATCAACAACAACAAGGGATTCTCTTGTGGATCAGATGGAAAAGAATCTGCCAGCAGTGCAGAAGACCCAGGTTCAATCCCTGGGTCAGGAAGAATGTTCAGTCCCTGGAGAAGGGAATGGCTACCCACTCCAGTATTCTTGCCTGGGGAATCCCATGGACAGAGGAGTCTGGCCAGCTATAGTCAATAGGGTTGCAAAGAGTAGGACACAAGGGAGTGACTAACACTTTCATTTTCAGGAGAATATACAAAGTCCTGCTCTGTGGTACAGGTGCACAGGACATGGTCCTCTGCCACTTAGTGTCAGTCCTAAACCCTAACATGCCCAGATCCTTCTCTTAAAAGAATGCAAAGACTTAAACAATAGGGTAGAGAAACAGCAAACCCTGTTGCCCCTAAAACATAGACATAAATACATTGTGTCTCATGGGGTTGGTTTTACTAAATTTTCTTTTATTCTGTTTGAATTTTCTTCTGTAACAAAAGATTAAATTATATTAGTTTGCCATGATTCTGTTTTTTTTAATTTATTTTTAATTGAAGGATAATTACTTTACAGAATTTTGTTGTATCCTGTCAAACCTCAACATGAATCAGCTATAGGTATACATATATCCACTCCCTTTTGAACCTCCCTCCCATCTCCCAGCCCCTCTCACCCCTCTAGATTCATACAAAGCCCCTGTATGAGTTTCCTGAGCCATACAGCAAATTCCCGTTGGCTATCTATTTTACATATGGTAATATAAGGAGATCCAACTAATCCATTCTGGAGGAGATCAGCCCTGGGATTTCTTTGGAAGGAATGATGCTAAAGCTGAAACTCCAGTACTTTGGCCACCTCATGTGAAGAGTTGACTCATTGGAAAAGACTCCGATGCTGGGAGGGATTGGGGGCAGGAGGAGAAGGGGACGACAGAGGATGAGATGGCTGGATGGCATCACTGACTCGATGGACGTGAGTCTGAATGAACTCCAGGAGTTGGTGTTGGACAGGGAGGCCTGGCGTGCTGCGATTCATGGGGTCGCAAAGAGTCGGACATGACTGAGCGACTGAACTGAACTGAACTGAACTGAACTGAATGTAAGTTTCCATGTTACCATACATCTCACCCTCTCCTCCCCTCTTCCCATGTCCATAAGTCTATTCTTTATATGTGTTTCTCCATTGCTGCCCTGTAAATAAATTCTTCAGTAACATTTTTCTAGATTCTGTATATATGCGTTAGAATATGATATTTATCTTTCTCTTTCTGACTCACTTCACTCTGTATAATAGGTTTTAGATTCATCTACCTCATCAGAACTGACTCAAATGTGTTCCTTTTTATGACTGAGTAATATTCTATTCTGTATATGTACCACACTTCTTTATCCATTCGTCTGTCCATGGGCATCTAGGTAACTTCCATGTTCTAGCTATTGTAAATAGTGCTGCAATGAATAGTGGGATACATGTGTCATTTTCAACCCTGGTTTCCTCAGGGTATATGCCTAGGAGTGGGATTGCTGGGTCATATGGTGCTTTTATTCCTCATCTGTTACAGAATCTCCATACCATCTTCTGTAGTGACTGTATCAATTTACATTCCCACCAACAGTGCAAGAGCATACCCTTTACTCCGCACTCTCTCCAGCATTTATAGTTTGTACACATTTTCATGATGCCTATTCTGACCGATGTGAGGTGATATGTCATTGTAGTTTTGATTTGCATTTCTCTAATAATGAACAATGTTGAGCATCTTTTCATGTGTCTGTTAGCCATCTGTATGTCTTCTTTGGAGAAAAGTCTGTTTAAGTCTTTTCCCCACTTTTTGATTGGGTTGTTTGTTTTCTTGGCATTGAGTTGTATGAGCTGCTTGTACATTTTAGAAATTAATCCTTTGTCAATTGTTTCATTTGCTATTATTTTCTCCCATTCTGAGGGTTCTTCTTACATTGCTTATAGTTTGATTTGCTGTGCAAAAGCCTTTAAGTTTAATGAGGTCCCGCTTGTTTACTTTTGTTTTTATTTCTGTTACTGTAGGAGGTGGGTCATAGAGGATCTTGCTTTGATTTATGTCATTGAGTGTTATGCCTATGTTTTCCTCTAAGAGTTTTATAGTTTCTGGTCTTACATTTAGGTCTTTAATCCATTTTGAGTTTATTTTTGTGTATGATGTTAGGAAGTGTTCTAGTTTCATTCTTTTACATGTAGCTGTCCAGTTTTCCCAGCACCATTTATTGAAGAGGCTGTCTTTGCCCCATTAAATACTCTTGCCTCCTTTGTCAAAAATAAGGTACCTATAGGTTCATGGGTTTATTTCTGGGCTTTCTATCTTGTTCCGTTGGTCTGTATTCCTGTTTTTGTCCAAGTACCATACTGTCTTCATGACCATAGCTTTGTAAAATAATTTGAAGTCAGGAAGGTTGATCCCTCCAGCTCCATTCTTCCTTCTTAAGACTGCTTTAGTTATTCAGGACCTCTTGTGTTTCCATATGAACAGTGAATTTTTTTGCTCTAGTTCTGTGAAAAATGCCATTGGTAATTTGACAGGGATCACATTGAACCTGTAGATTGCATTTGGTAGTATAGTTATTTTCACAATACCGATTCTTCCCATCCAAGAACATGGAATATCTCTCCATCTATTTATGTTGTCTTTGATTTCTATCATTCAGTTCAGTTCAGTTCAGTTGCTCAGTCGTGTCCGACACTTTGTGACCCCATGAATCGCAGTATGCCAGGCCTCCCTGTCCATCACCAACTCCGGAGTTTACTCAAACTCATGTCCATCAAGTCAGTGAGGCCATCCAGCCATCTCATCCTCTGTCATCCCCTTCTTCTCCTGCCCCCAATCCCTCCCAGCATCAGAGTCTTTTCCAATGAGTCAAGTCATCACATGAGGTGGCCAAACTATTGGAGTTTCAGCTTCAACATCTATCCTTCCAATGAACACCCAGGACTGATTTCATTTAGAATGGATGGGTTGGATCTCCTTGCAGTCCAAGGGACTCTCAAGAGTCTTCTCTAACATCACAGTTCAAAAGCATCAATTCTTGGGCACTCAGCTTTCTTCACAGTCCAACTCTCACACCCATACATGACCACTGGAAAAACCATAGCCTTGACTAGACAGACCTTTCTTGGCAAAGTAATGTCTCTGCTTTTCAATATGTTATCCAGGTTGGTCATAACTTTCCTTCCAAGGAAAAAGCGTCTTTTAATTTCATGGCTGCAGTCACCATCGGCAGTGATTTTGGAGCCCCCCAAAATAAAGTCTGACACTGCTTCCACTGTTTCCCCATCTACTTCCCATGAAATGATGGGACCAATGCCATGATCTTCATTTTCTGAATGTTGAACTTTAAGCCAACTTTTTCATTCTTCTCTTTCACTTTCATCAAGAGGCTCTTTAGTTCTTCTTCACTTTCTGCCATAAGGGTGGTGTCATCTGCATATCTGAGGTTATTGATATTTCTCCAGATTCCAGCTTGTGCTTCTTCCAGTCCAGCGTTTCTCATGATGTAATCTGCATAGAAGTTAAATAAGCAGGGTGACAATATACTGCCTTGACGTACTCTTTTTTCTATTTGGAACCAGTCTATTGTTCCATGTCCATTTCTAACTGTTGCTTCCTGACCTGCATATAGATTTCTCAAGAGGCAGGTCAGATGGTCTGGTATTCCCATCTCTTTCAGAATTTTCCACAGTTTATTGTGATCCACACAGTCAAAGGCTTTGGCACAGTCAATAAAACAGAAATAAATGTTTTTTTCTGGAACTCTCTTGCTTTTTAGATGATCCAGTGAATTTTGGCAATTTGATCTCTGGTTGCTCTACCTTTTCTAAAACCAGCTTGAACATTTGGAAGTTCACAGTTCACGTATTGCTGAAGCCTGGCTTGGATAATTTTGAGCATTACTTTACTATCGAGTTAGATGAGGGCAATTGTGCTGTAGTTTGAGCATTTTGGGCATTACCTTTCTTTGGGATTGGAATGAAAACTCACTTTTTCCCGTCCTGTGGCCACTGCTGAGTTTTCCAAATTTGCTGGCATATTGAGTGCAACACTTTCACAGCATCATCTTTCAGGATTTGGAATAGCTCAACTGGAATTCCATCGCCTCTGCTAGCTTTGTTCACAGTGATGCTTTCTAAGGCCCACTTGACTTCACATTCCAGGATGTCTGATTCTAGGCGAGTGATCACACCATCAGGATTATCTGAATCGTGAAGATCTTTTTTGTACAGTTCTTCTGTGTATTTTTGCCACCTCTTCTTAATATCTTCTGCTTCTGTTAGGTCCATACCATTTCTGTCCTTAATCGAGCCCATCTTTGCATGAAGTGTTCCCTTGATATCTCTAATTTTCTTGAAGAGATCTCCAGTCTTTCCTGTTCTGTTGATTTCCTCTATTTCTTTGCATTGATTCCTGAGGAAGGCCTTCTTATCTCTCCTTGCTATTATTTGGAATTCTGCATTCATATGGGTATATCTTTCCTTTTCTCCTTTGCTTTTCACCTCTCTTTTCACAGCTATTTGTAAGCCTTCCTCAGACAGCCATTTTGCTTTTTGGCATTTATTTTCCTGGGGGAAGGTCTTGATCCCTGTCTCCTGTACAATGTCATGAACCTCTGTCCATAGTTCATCAGGCACTGTGTCTATCAGATCTAGTCCCTTAAATCTATTTCTCACTTCCACTGTATAATCATAAGGGATTTGATTTAGGTCATATCTGAATGGTCTAGTGGTTTTCCCTAATTTCTTCAATTTAAGTCTGAATTTAGCAATAAGGAGTTCCTGATCTGAGCTACAGTCAGCTCCGGTCTTGTTTTTGTTGACTGTATAGAGCTTCTCCATTTTTGGCTGCAAATAATATAATCAATCTGATTTCGATGTTGACCATCTGGTGATGTCCATGGTAGAGTAGTCCGTGTAGAGTCTTCTCTTGTGTTGTTGGAAGAGGGTGTTTGCTATGACCAGTGCATTTTCTTGGCAAAACTCTATTAGTCTTTGCCCTGCTTCATTCTGCACTCCAAGGCCAAATTTGCCTGTTACTCCAGGTGTTTCTTGACTTCCTACTTTTGCATTCCAGTCCCCCATAATGAAAAGGACATCTTTTTTGGGTGTTAGTTCTAAAAGGTCTTGTAAGTCTTCATAGAACCATTCATCTTCAGCTTCTTCAGTGTTACCGGTTGGGGCATAGACTTGGATTACTGTGATATTGAATGGTTTGCCTTGGAAACGAACAGAGATCAGTCTGTCGTTTTTGAGATTGCATCCAAGTACTGCATTTCAGACTCTTTTGTTGACCATGATGGCTACTCCATTTCTCCTAAGCAATTCCTGCCCACAGTAGTAGATATAATGGTCATCTGAGTTAAATTCACCCATTCCAGTCCATTTTAGTTCACTGATTCCTAGAATGTCGACATTCACTCTTGCCATCTCCTGTTTGACCACTTCCAATTTGCCTTGATTCATGGACTTAACATTCCAGGTTCCTATGCAATATTGCTCTTTACATCATCGGACCTTGCTTCTATCACCAGTCATATACACAATTGGGTGTTGTTTTTGCTTTGGCTCCATCCCTTCATTTTTCTGGAGTTATTTCTCCACTGATCTCCAATAGCATATCGGGCACCTCCCGACCTGGGGAGTTGCTCTTTCAGTATCTTATCATTTTGCTTTTTCATACTGTTTCTTTTATTAGTGCCTTATAATTTTTTGTGTACAGTTCTTCTGTCTCCTTAAGTAAGTTTATTCCTAGATACTTCTTTTTGTTGCAGTGGTGAATGAGATTGATTCCTTAATTACTCTTTCTGATTTTTTTATTGTTATAGAAATGCAAGTGATATCTGTGTATTGATTTTGTATCCTTCAACTTTGCTAAATTCACTGATTAGCTCTAGTATTTTTCTGATGTTATCGCTAGGGTTTTCCATGTACAGCATCACGTCATCTGCCAACAGTGAGTACTTTACTTCTTGTTTCCTGATCTGGATTCTTTTATTTCTTTTTCTTCTCTGATTGCTGTATCTAGGACTTCCAGAACTACGTTGAATAATAGTGGTGAAACTGGACACCCTGTCTTGTTCCTGATCTTAGGGGGAATGCTTTCAGTTTTTCACCATTAAGAACAATTTTTGCTGTAGGCTTATCATATATGGCCTTTACTATGTTGACGTAGGTTCCTTCTATGCCTATTTATTGAAGAGTTTTAATCCTAAATCAGTGCTGAATTTTGTCAAAGGCTTTTCTGCTCTGTTGAGATTATCATATGGTTTTTATCTTTCAATTTGTTAATTTAGTATATCACATTAATTGATTTGCATATATTGAAGAATCCTTGCATTCCTGGAATAAACCCAATTTGATTATGGTGTGTGAATTTTTTGATGTGTTGCTGAATTCTGTTTGCTAAGATTTTGTTGAGGATTTTTGCATCTATGTTCATCAGTGTATTGATCTGTAGTTTTCTTTTTTTGTGTGTTGTCTTTGTCTGGTTTTGGTATCAGGGTGATGGTGGCCTCGTAGAATGAGTTTAGAAGTGTTCCTTCCTCTGCAATTTTTTGAAAGAGTATTAGAAGGATAGGCATTAGCTCTTCCCTAAATGTTTTATCGAATACTCCTTTGAAGTCATCTGGTCCTGGGCTTTTGTTTTTTTGGAGATTTTTTTATCACAGCTTCAATTTCAGTGCTTGTAATTGGGTTGTTCATAATTTCTATCTCTTCCTGGTTCAGTCTTGAAAGTTTAAACTTTTCTAGGAATCTATCCATTTCTTCCAGGTTATCCATTTTATTGCCACAATTATTGTTCATAATAGTCTCCTATAATCTTTTGTATTTCTACATTGTCTGTTGTTACCTCCCCTTTTTTATTTGTAATTTGGTTAATTTGATTCTTCTCTCTTTTTTTTCTTGATGAGTCTGGCTAAGGGCTTGTCAATTTTGTTTATCTACTCAAAGAACCAGCTTTTAGTTTTATTAACCTTTACTATTCTTTCTTTCATTTCTTTTTCATTTATTTCTGCTTATATCTTTATGATTCCTTTCCTTCTACTAATTTTGTGGTTCTTTTGTTCTTCTTTTTTCCAGTTGTTTTAGGTGTAAAGTTAGGCTTTCTATTTGATGTTTTTCTTGTTTCTTGAGGTAGGATTGTATTGCTATAAACTTCCCTCTTGGAACCTCTTTCAATGCACTTCATAGGTTTTGAGTTGTGTTTTCATTGTCATTTATTTCCAGAAATTTTTTTATTTCCCTTTTGATTTCTTCAGTAACCTGTTGGTTATTTAGAAACATGTGGTTTGTTCCCCATGTGTTTGTGTTTCTTACAGTTTTTGTTTTTTTCTTGTACTTGATATCTAGTCTCATAGCGTTGTGGTTGGAAAAGATGCTTGATATAATTTCAATTTTCTTAAATTTACTGGGGTTTGGTTTGTGACCCAAGATGTGGTCTATCCTGGAGAATATTCCATGTGCCCTTGAGAAGAAGGTATATTCTTCTACACTTGGATGGAATGTCTGGAAGATATCAATGAGATCCATCTCATCTAATGTATCATTTAAGACTTGTATTTCCTTATTAATTTTCTGTTTTTATGATCTGTCCATTGGTGTGAGTGGGGTATTAAAGTCTCCTACTCTTATTCTGTTACTGTCAATTTCTCCTTTTATGTCTATTAGTGTTTGTCTTATGTATTGAGGTACTCCTAGGATGGATGCATAGATATTTACAATTGTTATGTTTTCTTCTTGGATTGATCCCGTGATCATTATGTAGTGTCTTTCCTTATCTCTTATAAACTTCTTTATTTTCAGGTCTATTTTGTCTGATATGAGGATTGCTACTCCAGCTTTCTTTTGCTTCCCATTTGCATGGAATATATTTTTTCCATCCTCTCACTTTCAATCTATATGTGTCTTGAGGTCTGAAGCAGGTTTCTTGCAGACAGCGTATATATGGGTCTTGTTTGTGTATCCATTCAACCAGTCTTTGTCTTTTGGTTGGAGAATTTAATCCATTTACACTTAATTATTGATATATATGTTCTTATTGCCATTTTCTTAATTGTTTGTGGTTGATTTTGTAGATCTTTTTTTCTTCTCATGTATTTCTTGACTATATAAGCCCCTTTAACATTCGTTGTTGGAGGAGGAAATGGCAACCCACTCCAGTATTCTTGCCTAGAGAATCCTGTGGATGGAGGAGCCTGGTGGGCTGCTATCTATGAGGTCACATGGAGTCGGACATGACTGAAGCAACTTAGCAGCAGCAGCAACAACATTCATTGTAAAGCTGGTTTGGTGGTACTGAATTCCCTTAACTTTTTCTTTTCTGAAAAGATTTTATTTCTCCATCAATTTTGAATGAGATCCTTGCCAGGTACTGTAATCTTGGTTATAGATTTTTTTCCCTTTGAATACTTTAAATATATCCTGCCATTCCCTTCTGGCCTGCAGAGTTTCTGCTGAAAGATCAGCTGTTAAGCATATGGAGTTTCCCTTGTATGTTACTTGTTGCTTCTCCCTTGCTGCTTTTAATATTCTTTCTTTGTGTTATTTTTTGTTAGTTTGATTAGTATGTGTCTTAGCGTGTTTCTCCTTGGGTTTATCCTGTATGGGACTCTTTGTGCCTCTTGGACTTGATTGACTATTTCCTTTTCCATGTTGGGGAAATTTTCAACTATAATCTCTTCAAAAGTTTTCTCATACCCTTTCTTTTTCTCTTCTTCTTCTGGGGCCCCTATAATTCGAATGTTGGTGCATTTGATATTGTCCCAGAGGTCTCTGAGTCTATCCTCAATTCTTTTCATTCTTTTTACTTTATTCTGCTCTTCAGAAGTTATTTCCATCATTTTATCTTTCAGCTCACTGATTTGTTCTTCTGCTTCAGATATTCTGCTATTGATTCCTTTTAGAGTATTTTTAATTTCAGTAATTGTATTGTTTGTCACTGTATGTTTACTCTTTAATTCCTCAAGGTCTTTGTTAATTGACCCTTGCATTTTCTCCATTTTGTTTTCAAGGTTTTTGATTATCTCTACTATTATTATTCTGAATTCTTTTTCAGGTAGTTTGTCTATTTCCTCTTGATTCTTTTGCACTTTTGTGTTTCGAGTTTGTTCCTTAATTTGTGTAGTATTTCTCTGCCTTTTCATTATTTTTTTTTTAACTTATTGTGTTTGAGGGCTCCTTTTCTCAGGCTTCAAGGTTGAATTACTTTTTTTAAATTTAAATTTATTTATTTTAATTGGAGGCTAATTACTCCTTTTTGATTTCTGCCCTCCTAAGGTTGATCCAGTCGTTTGTGTAAACTTTGTATAGGGTGAGATTTATGCTGAATTTTTGTTTGTTTCTTTGAGCCACTTTTTAGGGGTCCGGTGGGGGTGAGGTGGTGGCAAGAGTACTGAAGTGGGTTGCCATTCCCTTCTCCAGGAGACCTTCCCCACCCAGGGATTGAACCCGAGTCTCCCACATTGTAGGCAGACGCTTTAGCATCTGAACCACCAGGGTGGCTCACGGTAAAGCGTCTGCCTGCAATGTGAGAGACCTGGCTTCGATCCCTGGTTTGGGAAGATTCCCTGGAGAAGGAAATGGCAACCCACTCCAGTACTCTTGCCTTGAAAATCCCATGGAAGGAGGAGCTTGGTGCAGGCTACTATCCATGGGGTCGCAAAGAGTCGGGCATGACTGAGCGACTTTCTTTCTTTCTTTCTTTCTTTCTTTCTTTGTTTTCCTCTGATGGGCAAGGCTGAGTGAGGTGATAATCTTGTCTGCTGCTGATTGGGTTTGTATTTTTGTTTGTTGTTTAGATGCATAGGGTACTACTGGTGGTTGCGTGATGCCAGGTTTTGTATTCAAGTGGTTTCCTTTGTGTGAGTTCTCACTATTTGATATTCCCCAGGGTTAGTTCTCTGTTTGTCTAGGGTCTTGGAGTCAGTGCTCTCACTCCAAATGCTCAGGGCTTGATATCTCTCCAAAGACCAGCCTAGGTCCAATCTACCAAGAGGAATTTCACCCAAAATGAAAGGGCCTTTACTTGAGGTCCAAAAGCCAGTGCACAAGAACACAACGGAGATCTCTGACTCAGTGGAAACTCAGTATTGCTTTCTACCTGGACAGGCCTCCTTGGATTGCAACAGATGCCTAGAGGGTTTGACCTTCACAGTGGTCAGCAGTACTCTGCCATGACTTCTTAGTGAACCTTTAACGGTTAAGGTGATCATCACATTTTTAAAAAACTTTTAACATCTATAAACCATAGTTAAGCTATTTTACCACTTTATTTTTGCCAGAAATATGTTTTAAACAAGTAAGTCTTTAGATATCAGTATCTATCTTTTCCCATTTTAGGGAATTGGGTTTGAGCTGTCTCTGACATCTGTTTTCCAGGATTTCTCCATTATTGGTCCTGACCTTATAATTATATCCAAGCATGATAGAAATAGTTTCTTCCTCAAAGCAGCTTACTCAGGTTAAGTTTAAACAAGATGAATGTTGTCCAGAGTTGAAAATCCCCAGTAGAGTTTCTGGGACATTTTCAAAGCCTCTGGCAAAAATATTAAAGCTTTTACTATTTCTTTTTTTTTTTTTTTTTTTTTTTTTTTTTGGCTATGCCATGTGATCTTAGTCCCCTGACTAGGAATTGAACTTGTGTCCCCTGCAATGGGAGCTCAGAGTCTTGACCATTGGATCACCAGGGAAATTTCTTAAGTTTGTACTATTTTAACAAGCATCTTTTATTTATGTTTAAGCAACTTTAGTGAAGGGAAATGTGTGGGTCATTAAATTATAACTGCATTATAGGTATGTTTTCAAAAGATTCTTGGCTTTTTATTCAGTAATCAAATTAAAGAGCAGATTTATGATTGGATCCAAAATCATTAAAATCATGTGGTTTCTTCCAGACTAATAAATTATATAGACTATTGTACATAAAAATGGTTTATTATGCACACATATATTCCTTAATGTGACTTTTGGTGAGAGAAAACTGGTATTTTTTTCATAGGTGGTTTTTCCTCAAAGATGATTCTTACCTACTTTCAGGTGAAAATTGCTAGATGAACTTGCATAATCTGTTTTAAATCAGACTGGCTACACTTCATTTTTGAAACATTCTCTGCAGGGGTCCCCCAAATCTCCTGAATAAGTTCCATTTTCTTTTTCTTGGCATTTTACTTCATTAGTTAAAATGATAATATCTCCCTAAAGTATGAGTGATTACAATTGGTGTCATTTTGGTGAAGATTTGTGTCCTACTTTGTATCTGGGAGCATTATTCTGAATACATTTATTACACACCAGTGTTGTCCCTTCTAGGATCTCCAGGCATTTTTCCCTTTACACATTTGCTATCTAAAAAGTTTAATTATGAGAATAAAAAATTATGTTATTACCTTTTGGAATAACAGTGCAATTTTTTCCTTTGATGGAGTAAGAATAGTCGACCAACTCTTCCACCTTATCACATTTTAAGAATCATTCCTCTGTATTATTTTTGCTTCACTCAAGTTGTAATAGATGTTAGATATAAATACATATGCAAAATCTGTGTCTATTTTTGACAGATTACCTTTTACAAAACGTACATGCTCACAAATCATGTGGTACATTGGAACTTTAATGATATACTGATATACTATATGCTTCTTTATATATTTATATTCAGTTTCAGTAGATTTGAGGAATGTGTCACATTGCGGCAATTACGATCCTTGATAAAAAAAAAAATCTACAGCAAATAACATTAAGATGTCAAGATGTCTGTTAATGAGTAAGTCACATGCAAGCAGCTGTTACATTGGTTACAGAATCCTGTTAGGTTTGATGCATATTTGCTATCCTAAAATACACTTTCCACCATTCATGAGAGACATCCAGGCCAGTATTTCACAGGTATTCATTAATTATTCCGTGTATGTCAGTATTATTTTAATGTGAGAGAAACATTTTTTTGAAGTAATACATTGGAGTCCATGAATCCTAAAGTCATTGTTTTCTGTAGTATGCTTTACAAGATTATTTACAGTTTTGATTCTTTGTTTCATATGTTTAGGGAAACTGTCCCCTACATTAGTTGGAAAAATAAAGATTGAAACTTGCTCTGTCACTTACTGTTCTCTATGGGGAGATTTTTCTTTTTCTTTCAATTTCATCCACTGATAGGATAGTGTCAGAACGTTGGGTCTATGCACTATGTGAGGGTTTCTCATCAGACCTCCCCCCCATCTTCTCTTAAATCTACCCCATTAAAACCCAGTCTCTAGGCAAATGACAGTCTTTATGCACCTCAGGGTAAACACTTGTTCTAGAGTTTGACTGTCTCTATGTATTAGAACTATTTTGCCATTTCTAGCTTTCTTAAACTTAGCTATGCTGTTTAATAAAAAGAAACCATCTACAAACACACATAGAGAACATTTTAAGTATTCTATACTAGAAAGGATATCTCTGAACATCCATCCTATATTGATAGAAATCAAAATTATTTTTAAATTTAAAAAATCCTTTATCCATGACACATATGATCAACATTTTGAGTTAGCAGGGACAATCAATAATCTTGGGGCATGTGTTATCCTCTCATACTGAGCAATATCACTACAATATTATTAACATTTGTGTTTAAGTATACTCTCAGATTATTAAATAAGCAGCTGAAAATATAAGTACCAAATATTATATATATCTAGATTTCCTGTGAAAATCTCCCATATCAACTGAAAATGGCCCATGCAATTATATCATAAGGAAGACTGTGCAAAATGAACTAAAAGAAATAAACAGTTGTGTGTTTTTAAAGTAAATAAACAGTATTCATAAATCTAACTTCCTAGTCATTGAAACATTAGGAAACAAGCTCATGCATATGTCTTTGCATAAAACCTTGTATAATACTATTTTGTAACTATCCAAGTCACTAGTCTTCTGTTTATCAAAGATGATACTTGCTTAAAGGTTGACTTTCAGAGGCACGATACTGTGTTACACAGAATGTATGCAGTGGTTAATGGCGGATTAGCATTCATTAAATGTAAAAACTGGTGAATGAAAAAGACAAAAGACCTATGCTTGAGAAAATTCTTTAGTCACTATTATATGGCTATAGTTTCCATGAGGAAAAACACAATGATTAGCAAAGCATTGACTATTTACAAAACAGCTGCAGTCTGTTATGGTGAGGAAATGTATTTTTAAAGATATGTTCTTCATAAAAGCATTTGAAGTTTTGTAATTTGTTATAAACTCTGGTGAAAGTGCAAAAATATAGAAGGAAAATGAATGACATTATTCTTACCCATTTTATTGTAGTATAATATATACTTCATGCATAAATATATATGTACACAAAAGTACATACAATATAAGCATGCATCTTGCTTAATTTTCACAAACTGGACACAGTTATGTAAGTAGCATGGAGATTAAGAAACAGAAAATTACTAGCTCCCCCCAAAATGACCAATTCTCTTCTAGCTACCAACCTCCTAGAGAAACTTCTAATTTGACTTTCAATAGAATAGGCTAGTAGAGAAGAGATCTTCTTGAATTAGAGATACCAAGGAAGCATTACATGCAAAGACAGGCACAATATAGGACAGAAATGGTATGAACCTAATAGAAGCAGAAGGTATTAAGAAGAGGTGGCAAGAATACACATAAGAACTGTACAAAACAGATCTTAATAACCCAGATAACACAATGGTTTGATCACTCACGTAGAGCTAGACAGCCTGGAGTGTGAAGTCAAGTGGGCCTTAGGAAGCATCACTATGAAAAAAAGTTAGTGGAGGTGATAGAATACCAGCTGAGCTATTTCAAATTCTAAAAGATGATGCTGTTAAAGTTCTGCACTCATTATTTCAGCAAATTTGGAAAACTCCTTGGCAGTGGCCACAGGATCAGAAAAGGTCAGTTTTCACTTCAATCCCAAAGAAGGGCAGTGCCAACTACCAGACACTGCACTCATCTCACGTGTACACAAAGTAATGCTCAAAATCCTTGAAGCTAGGCTTCGATAGTATGTGAACAGAGAAATTCCAGAAGTAGAAGCTGGATTTAAAAAAGGCAGAGGAACCAGAGATCAAATTGCCAACTTCCACTGGATCATGGAAAAGGCTAGAGAATTCCAGAAAAACATCTACTCCTGCTTCATTGACTGCACAAAAGCCTTTGACTGTGTAGTTCACAACAAACTGTGGAAAATTCTTAACAAGATAGGAATATGAGATGACATTTTCTGCCTCCCAAGAAAACTGTATGTAGGTCAAGAAGCAACAGTTAGAAATGAACATGGAACAGACTGGTTCCAAATTGGGAAAGGAGTATGTCAAGGCTGTATATTGTAACCCTACTTATTTATATCATATGCAGAGTACATCATGCAAAATACCGGACTGGATGCAGCACAAGCTGGAGTAAAGCTTGTGGGGAGAAATATCAATAACCTCAGATATGCAGATGGCACCACCCTTAAGGCATAAAGTGAAGAGGAATTAAAGAGTCTCTTGATGAAGGTGAAAGAAGAGAGTGAGTTTTAAGTGAGTTTTAAACTCAACGGTCAAAAAATGAAGATCATGACATCCAGTCCCATCACTTCCTGACAAATAGATGGGGAAATACTGGAAACAGTGACAGACTTTATTTTCTTGGACTCCAAAATCATTGTGGATGGTGACTCAAGCCATGAAATTAAAAGATGTTCCTTGGAAGAAAACCAATGACAAACCTAGACAGCATATTAAAAAGCAGAGATATTACTTTGCCGACAAAGGTCCGTCTAGTCAAATCTAGGGTTTTTTCAGTAGTCATGTACGAATGTGAGAGCTGGACAATAAAAAAAGGCTGAGCACAGAAAAATTGATGCCTTGGAACTGTGGTGTTGGAGAAGACTCTTGAGAGTCCCTTGGACAGCCAGGAGATCAAACCAGTCAATCCTAAAGGAAATCAACCATGAATATTCATTGGAAGGACTGAAACTGAAGCTCCAATAATTTGGCCACCTAATATGAAGAACCAATTGATTGGAAGAGACCATGATTGCTGGGAAAAATTGAAGGCAGAATGAGAAGGGATTGACAGAGGATGAGATGGTTGGATGGCATCACCATCTCAAAGGACATGAGTTTGAGCAAACTCTGGCAGATGATAAAGGACAGGGAAGTCTGGTGTACTGACATCCATGGGGTTGCAAAGAGTCAGACATGACTGAGTGACTGAGCAAAAAGAATAGACTAGTATTGCCTATTTTGGTGTGTGTGCTAAGTTGATTAAGTCCTCTCTGACTCTGCAACCCTCAGACTGTAGCTCACAAGGCTCTTCTGTCCATGGGATTCTCCAGGAAAGAATACTGGAGTGGGTTGCCATTTCCTCTTCCAAAGTATCTTCTTGATTCAGAGATCAAACCCATGTCTCTTAAGTCTCTTGCATTGGCAAGCAGGTTCTTTACCACTAGCACCACCTGGGAAGCTGCCTAGTTTTGTACTTTATATTAATCATAAAGTATGAACTCTTTTTTTGCTATAAATTATTTTCTTCAACAATATTATTGAGACATTTCCCCATATTATTCAGTTTTGTTGTACATTGTTCATTTTCATTGCTATATAGTATTCCACCATGTAAAAATACCACACTTTACCGATCCTACTCTTTAAGAACATTTGAGTGGTTTCCAGACTGGGGGATTTTGTGAATAATGTTGCTATAAGCATCCCAGTACATGACTTTTGGTAAGCAAATACCCACTTCTCTTTTGGGTATATACTTGGAGTGAAATTTTTGGGAAATGGAACTTATATATATTCTACAAGTAGATCATGTCAAACAGATTTCCAAATTGATCATACCAATTTCCGCTTCACCACCAGCAATTTACAGGGTTTCAATTGTTCAACATCAATATCATAACTTGGTATTTTTAATCTTTTCTGTTTTAATGCCTATTAACATTCACATTTAGATTTGCAATCGACCTGGACTTGATATTTGGATATAGTATGAGGTAGGATTGAGATACATTGAACTTTTTATGGATTTTTAATAGAACAAACCATTTATTGAAAAGACCATTTCCCCCCTCCCCATTTCACAAAATTGTCACCTTTGTCATAATACATATGTGTGCCTATAAAGTATGTGGCTACATAACTGAACACAGTTATGTAAGTAGGACCCAGATTAAGAAACAGAAAATTCTCTGCTGGCTCAGCAGCAGATAATCTGCCTGTAATGCAGGAGATGAGACTTCAATACTTGGGTCAGGAAGATCCCCTGGAGAAGGAAATGGCAACCCACTCCAGTATTCTTGCCTGGAAAATCCCATGGACAGAGGAGCCTGGCAGGCTACAGTCCATGGGGTTGCAAAAGAGTCAGACACAATTAAAAAACAACAGAAAAAACAGTATAGTATGTAAATACGTAACACAGCACATATGTGTGTCCCTTACTGAACTCTCTATCCTATTTCGTCATTCATTTTTTCTATCATCAGACTAATACTAATTACTCTTTTCTTAATTTCTGCCCTCTCTCCACTTTTGTCCCTTGCTATCTGATGATCTTTTGAAAATTTCAGAAATAAGTTCTTGAATAAATGAAAATGGAGATTGTCCAAAATTATAATTTTTAAAGAGGTCTTAATTAAGGATTACTCATAAGTACTGTGCTTAAAACTAACCTACTGCCTTCATTCCCACATTCACCCTACTAGATTTAGTTTTATGATGTAAGAGCTATGATTCTGCAATTTATATTCACCATTTGTCAGCTGATTCACTGTTAAATTCAAAGAATGGAGTTGAAAGCTGACAGGCTATTAGAGAGAGACTGGAAAACAAGAGACGGGTAAAGGGGGCTTGAACATTCTTGTTTTCTTTGCTGTTTCATGCTATGGGAATAGAGCCTCACCATGACAGCCGTTATTCCTTCTAGTATCCAACTACTTTTTGGCACTTCCAGATCTCAGTATTTTTTTTCCACAGACATCAGTTAGCTGTAACTAAACAGCAGCCACTCACCAGAACTCCAAATCAGTTCTGAGAGCCCTTTCTCTAAGCTTCTAAATTCTAATAAACTAGCCTCTTCCCTTCTTTCTTAGAAATGGCAGCTACTTCCTGCATTTATTATATCTGTGTTAGCTCAGTGTTACCTTTTTGCCCACTAAGTCCTCCAATACCTGTGTATCAACCTCCCATATTAAATTATAAATGTTGAAATCCTTACTGTGATTCTGTTTTTCTGACAGGACTTGAATACAAATATAGGTATCCCATGATATAAAACATACTTGGTAGCTGGGCTATAGTTTTTTAAGTTTAACTGTCTTATGTTAAACCTTTATTGTCCATCTCCACAATATTATAAATGCATTCTAATACTGAAAATAAAATAGCATACTATGGAATATAAAATTAATTATGAATATAATTTAAATAAACCTAGCACACAGAAAGTATTAATAATAAAAAATGTTGCTTAAGATAATCCTGTTGGAAAGGACAGCTTGCATAGTAAATGTCACTTAATTGGCTTGGTTGTCAAATGTCTGATCCTGATATTACATATCAGCATAGTTATTATGTTTGATTTGTTTGGATTAAGGTTGTAAGAAGCAAAAGTAAAGCAGTATGTCAGGATTGACCTACACTGTTGAATAGTAACTTAAAAGAAACTGACTATATTCATAGGTAGACTTGAAGATCAACTTTTAAGTATGAATAGAAAAGCAGGAATATGTCAGTCTTAAAATCTTCAATTGTATCCACTCTTAAAGCTTCATCATTAGAAATGAATGCCTCTGTTTTAAAGTGTTACCCCTGTTCAATGACAGATGACCTTGTGATGAGAAAATAGTTTAGTGAGCAGAAATAGTTATTTAATCTCACTGGACTCAGTTTCTCATCCGTAAGACAAGGATAATTGGTACTTATAGAGCTATTTTAAGGATTAAATTGGAAAATTGGAAAAGTGCTCTGTATAGTAGTTTATAGACATGAAACACTCATTAAATCTCAGATACTATGATAGCTATGATTTTCAGCCATTAACTCCTTAAGTATAAGATCTGACTTCAACTTCGGGATTACCAGTGCAAATATTCTGATCACTAGAGCACAAGTGAGAGGATAGCTCATCTGGTAAAGAATCTGCCTGCAATGCAGGAGACCTCAGTTCGATTCCGGGGTCAGGAAGATCCCCTGGAGAAGGGATATGCTACCCACTCCCGTATTCTTGGGCTTCCCTTGTGGCTCAGCTAGTAAAGATTCTGCCTGCAATGTGAGATACCTGGGTTTAATCCCTGGGTTGGGAAGATCCCCTGGGGAAGGGAAAGGCTCCCCATCCAGTATTCTGGCATGGAGAATTCCATGGACTACAGTCCATGGGGTCACAAAGAGTCAGACACGACTGAACAAATTTCACAAGTGATGGGACGTTACAGATGGGATTGCACTGTTTAAACTTCTTCAAATCACTGCTGTGGGTAAGTGAGGAGGTTCTCAGAGAGGATCAGATGAGTGTTTGGATGAGGCTGTATAGGTTAACAGTAACCTATTCATTAAGGTTCCTGTTGGTAAGTCTGTAGTTTTCCTGTAGGTAATGAGGAACTTTTGACAAATTTATATCAGTGTGTATGATCAAATTGACACTTTAGAAATATCACTTTGATAGTTATATGAACGATACTATAACAAGGTTTGAGAATAAGGCCTGACTATTACATAACTCATTTTACATATTAATAGATTCCTAATAGATCCTATTAATAAATTTAAGTAATAGGTTACTGTTAACCTATACAGCCTCATCCAAACACTCATCTGATCCTCTCTGAGAACCTCCTCACTCATTTTACATGTTAATAGATTCCTACATAACTTATAGGAATCTATTAATATGTAAAATTGAAATTACATGATAGATTGAACCAAGAAGTTATGCTTAGGGCTTATTCATAACAAACCTGGAACGTAGAAAGTGCTGAATAAATTCCTGTAATGAATTTTATATTTTTTATTATTTTCAGAGCTTTATGCCATTTGCAAATCCAGTTAACATGCTATTACATAGTCTAGGAGTTATGTAATAATGTTTTTGGATGCTCTAAACTCATTTCCATTTCCCTAAACCTTACCATTTTGTATTCTAGGCTCCTTATCAATTATAGTACAGTAAATTCTCAAAGATATCATTTTCACATCATTATAGTTCAAGTAATAATTCTTAAAAATAAATTGAGGCACTAAAACATCATATAAATTTCAAATAAAAATACTACATTACATAAAATAGTTTTCAAACTAAATGCTTGTTTTATATTACAATTTTTAAAACTTGAAAAATACACTATGTTTTATTTATTCACTAGAGTACTATCTAACTTGGTTACCTTGGAAAGTTATTTAACTTTTCTGATTTTCATTTTCCTGAAATATAAAAAGAAGGAAATGAACACTCTATTACCTAATCATAGCAAATAGCTATAATCAAGCTATATGACTTGGGGTCATATTTTAATCATCTCTGTATCCTAAGTAACAAACTATGTGGAATATAATCATACACAGATGAAAAAGCAGCTTACTGAATGGGAACAGTTATCTGCAAACGATATTCTGATATGTGGTTAATGTCTAAAATACATAGATAACTCAAATAACTTAATATAAAAATAATCCAATTAAAAAATGAGCAAAGGATCTGCATAGGCATGTTTCCAAAGAAGACATACAGATGGCCAGCAGACATATGAAAAGTGCTCAACATTAGTAATAGTCAGGGAAATGCAACTCAAAACCACAGTGAGATATCACCTCTCACCTGACAGAATGGCTATCATCAAAAATACAAGAGATAACAAGTGTCATTGAGGATGTAGAGAAAAGGGAACAGCAGCGGCACACTATTGATGGAAAAGCAAATTGGTGTAGCCACGATCGAAAACAGTATGGAAGTTGCTCAAAAAGTGAAAAAAAAAAAAAGAGAGAGAGAGAGAGAGAGAGAGGAGAGAAGGCAATGGCACCCCACTCCAGTACTCTTGCCTGGAAAATCCCTTGGATGGAGGAGCCTGGTAGGCTGCAGTCCATGGGGTCGCGAAGAGTCAGACACGACTGAGCAACTTCACTTTCATTTTTCATTTTCATGCATTGGAGAAGGAAATGGCAACCCACTCCAGTGTTCTTGCCTAGAGAATCCCAGGGACAGAGGACCCTGGTGGGCTGCCGTCTATGGGGTCGCACAGAGTCAGACACGACTGAAGCGACTTAGTAGCACCATACAATCCACCAACTCTACTCCTAGATATTTATCTAAAGAAAATGAAAACTCCAGTTGGAAAACAGACATGCATGCCACTGTTCATAGCAGCATTATTTACATTGGTCAGATATAGATGTTCTAATGTGTTCATCAATGTATGAATGGATAATTAAGATATGAGATATGTATATATATATATTTACACACACACATATGTATATACACATACACACACAAATATACTTACACATACACACATACATACACACAGTGGAATATTATCCAATCATTCTTGCTATTTGCTTCAACATGGATGGGCCTGGAGGGTATTATGCTTAATTAAATGTCAGACAAAGACAAATATTGCATGTTTTCATTTGTATGTGGAATCTAAAACAGAACAAAAGAGCCAACGTGACAAAACAGAAAGAGAATCACAAAGAAAAATCTAGTAATTGCCAGAGAGTAGATAGGTGGAGGAAGAAGCAAAATAGGTGAAGGGGATTATGAGGTACAAATTATCAGTTATAAAATAAATAAGTCAGAGGATGTAATATAGAGCATAAGAAATACAGACAATAATAACAATGTATTATCTCTCCAATAAATGAGAGATTATTGGAGAAGGAAATGGGAACCCACTCCAGTATTTTTACCTGGGAAATCCCATGGACAGAGGAGCCTGGTGGGCTACAGTCCATGGGATCGCAAGAGTCAGACACGACTTAGCAACTCAACAACAACATTGAGAGATTATAGACTATAGGTAACTGAAATAAATGATAGTAAACTCAAAAGAAATGAGAAAGAGGAATTGGGAAAATTCTTTTGTGAGGTAGTTGTAATACCCATAGTGTAGCATAGTGTTATTTGAAAGTGGATGTAGATTAGTAATAAAAGTGCATTGTAAATTTTACAGAAACCACTAATAATTTTAATGATAAGTGTAATTCATATGCTAAGAGAAGAAAACCCTAAAAATCATAAAGTCAAACTATAAAATTGTTCAAGTAAAGCCAGATAAGGCAGAAAAAACAGAGGTGAAAAAATGAAAAATAAATGGAAAGGATAGAAAATAAATACAAGTATGCTAGATATTGATCCAACTATATTAATAATTTTAACTGTGAACGTTTTAAATACAATAAAAATACAAAGATTTTGGGAATTCATTAAAAAACCATGTCTAACTACAGGCTTTCTGTAAGAAATATACTTTAAATATAAAAACACATATAGGTTAAAAGTGAAAAGATGAATGAAATCATACTTTTTTAATACTAACCAAAAGAAACTGGAGCAATTACTAATAATTTTGGACCAAGCTGACTTCATAAGAAGAATTATTATTAAGGATAAAAAAGGAACACACAAAATGTTAAAGGGATGTAAATCTCCAAGACTATGCAACAATCCGAAGTGTATAAGCACTTAGCAATAGAGTCCCAAACTAGATGAGGCAAAAGACAACAGAACTGAAAGAAAAGATGGAAAAATCCACTATTATAATTGAAGACTTCAACACGCCTCCATAATTAATTGATACATCAAATTGGCACAAAATCAGTAAAGACATAGATGACCAAATAGCAGTATCTATCAAGTCGATCTTAATAACATTTATTGAATACTCCATTCAACAACAGTAGAATTCACATTTTTCTTAATCTCGCATGGGACATTCAAGATAAACCACATATTGGGCCATGAAACACACTTTAACAAATTTAACATTTTAACAAATGTTATGAGATCACAATAGAATTAAGTTAGAAATCAATAACAGAAAGTTAGCTGGATAATATACAATTATTTGGTAACAGACACACACACGTACAAGTAATCCATGGGTCAAAGAGGAAATCTCAAGAGAAATTTTTTAAAAATATTTTGAACTAAATCAAAATGAAAACATAACTATTCAAAATTTGTTAGTTTCCATAAAAGCAGAGCTTACAAGAAGTTATAAAATTAATGCATATATGTGAAAAGAAGAAATATCTAAACTTAGTAACCTAAATATACCATTCTAAGAAATGAGACAAGAAAGAGAAATTTAAGTATAAAGTAAGCAGAAGCAAATATATATTAATAGCAGAAACCCACAAAATTGAAAATAGAAACAACAGAGAAAATCATTGTAAATAAAAGCTGGGTTTTGGAAAAGATCAATAGAATTGATAAGCCTTTAGCCAGGCTAAGATTATAACAGGGAAAGATACAAATTATTAATATGAGAAATGAAGATAGGTCATCACTACAGATCTCATAAGCATGAAAAACATATTCATGAAGAATATATCATTTTATTATGCTTTCCTTTATTGAGCTTCACAGACACTGTTTTCACAAATTGAAGGCTTTATGGCAACCTGCATCAAAAATATTTATCAGTGCCAGCTTTTCACCTGCATTTGTTACTTGCTGTCTCTGTGTCACATTTTTGGTAATTCTTGCAATATTTCAAACCATCCCCCAGGAAAAAGATTACTACATGTTGAAGGCTCAGTGATGGTTAGCATATTTGAGTAACAAAGTATTTTTTTAATTAAGATATGTACATTTAAAAAAATAATGCTATTGCACATCTAATAGACTATAGTATGGCATAAACATTAACTTTCACATACACAGGGAAATCAAAAAATTCACGTGATGTGCTTTATTGAGAAATTTGCTTTATTGCAGTGGTCTGGAACCAAACCTGGAATCTCTGAGGCATGTCTATTAAGGAATACTATGAACAATTCTATACCCACAAATTTGATAACTCAGATGAAATAGACCAAATCCTTGAAAGACACAAATCATCAAAATTCATACAAGGAGAAATTGATAATCTGAAGAGTCCTATATCACATAAAGAAATTGAATAATTAATTAATAACCTTCTAAAAATAAAGCAACAGTTTCAAATAATTTCACTGGTTAATTCCACCAAACATTTAAGGAAGAAATGATGGCAACACTCCAAATCTCTTCCAGAGAGTAGCCTTCTCAGCCCTTTTTTTGTTTGTTTGTTTTTTGGCCCCACAGGATGTGGGATCTTAGTTCCCCAACCAGAGGGGGGAGGGGGGTTCATGTTTGGGAACACATGTACACCCGTGGTGGATTCATGTCAATGTATGGCAAAACCAATACAGTATTGTAAAGTAAAATAAAGTAAAAATAAAAATTAAAAAAAAAAAGAACCTGCATTGGAAGCCTAGAGTCTTAATCAATGGACTGTCAGGAAATACTACAACTCATTTTTTAAGACCAGTATTACCTTATTATCCAAACCAGAAAAAGATAGTACAAGAAATATAATCTTCAGACCTCATGAATCTCTCATGAATTTAGATGTGAAAATCCTCAAAAAAATTGAATCCAATAATATCTGAAAATAAGCATATCCCCAAATCAAGTGGGGTTTATTCAAGGGATCAAAGCTGGTTCACCATTTGAAAATCAACCAATATCCACCATATCAAGAGGTTAAAGAAGAAAAATCATTTGGTCATATAAATTGGTGTAGAAAAAGCTTTTGATAGAATCCAAGACCTATTCATGATGAAAACTTCCAGTAAACTGGGAATAGAGAAAACAAGGCTCCAAAGAAGCTCCTGGCTGAGTAGCCTGAGGCCCATACGTCTAAAACCAAGGAAGACTGGCTCCAGGCCAAGGAGCAGGAAATCAAGACCCTGTCCAAGGTAGAAGAGACCAAGAAATAAAGCTCCCCTTTTCCTGTGTGAGCAAGATAGCCTCAGCATTTACACAGATAAATCAACAAAATGAACCCTATCTCCCTGCAACAAACAAATGAATTTAAGTAAATCTGAATAACATGTGGACTTTGGTAAATAATGTATTCATTGTACCAAATGTATCATACTAATGTTACATGTTATTAAAGGGAGAAAATGGCAAATGGCTGTGAGATATATGGAGACTCTCTGTACCATAATCACAAATACAAAGTTTAGAGGTAGTTTACTGTGTGCATGCTCAGCCACTAAGTTGTGTCCAACAGTTTGTGACCCCATGGACTGTAGCCTGCCAAGCTGCTCTCTTTCATGGGATTTCCCAGGCATGAATACTGGAGTGGGTTGCCATTTCCTTCTCCAAGGGGTAAAAACTATTATTGGTTGAGTTTGTGAACTGGAGTTTTGATATTTAAAAGCCTGCAATATTCTACAAATCATTTCAATTAATCTTGTTCCTTTTGTTGTATTTTCCTTACCTATTGGGAGTAATAATGAATGATTGCTTCAAAAATAGAATTATCATTTCTATTTCCTTATACTAAATAAAATTACTTTATTTGATTATGCACTGAATAAAATATTGCAGTCATTCAAATAACTTGCTATCGGTATAATACACAAACACGCACACATGTTTATGCCTATTTTTCTCTAGTTTATTGTGGTCAATATCAGTCCATCTTTTTGAGGTATATTTTTCTAAGTCTATTCTAGCACAGTGATATAGTAAAAAGAAAATTAAACTGGGTGTCAGAAGAATGGGGTCTGAGACTTAGATTTGCCACACTAACTCTATGACATTTGCAATTTGCTTAATCCTATGAGCCTCATATTATTCAAATATAAAATGAGGAGATTAAAGTAGAAGATTTCCAAGGTCCCCTTCTAGATCTAATATTCTATCAGTTGATAATTCTAATATATTTAATAACTATAGATTTATTTGTTACATTTAACTCCTTTATCATATATTTAGAAAGATGGGATAAGAAAGAAAGAGAGCATGAAAATAGGTGCCCTTTTTGATGCACCTTGTCCTGAACAATATGTCATTTAATTGTTACTCCTTTCTACTGTTCACAAAAATGTGATAAAGATATTAATTTCCTGAAGGACCCAGTGTTTGTTGACAGACACCAGAACAATAGGCAGAATGTATACATAAGAAGTTGGTAAAGGAAAGAAACTTAAAAGGAGATTTGAATTGATACTGATCTATTCAAGTGAAGGACAGGGTCAGCAGTTGAAGCAAGGCGTTCAGATACTGCAGGAGGGACTTCTTTCAGCAAGCCAAGACAATACATAAGAAGAAATAGATGATGGAACCTATCTTAGGCATTAGTGGATTCAGGGAAAGACTTATAAAAATAGAATCCAGAGCAGAAGCTACTTCAGAGTTCTAATAAATGAGGAAATTAGAACAAACCAGTCTGAAAGTGTTATTCATTAGTCCTGTACATTACGTAAAACTAGATTCCAAGTGCAGCTAAGGACCTAGAATTTATCTGTTTATCCTATAATTTATTTATATATCTTCTAGAATCCTGAAATTTATCATATTCTATGTATCTTATTAAGCCAGGATGATGTCCTACTATGGAAGACCTCACACACACACATTTCCACACATGTCTGCGGTGCCAAGGTCACAGTTTAATTATATTTATTCACCTGGGTGGAGGTGGCAGAAATGATGAAAGCCAAACAGAACTTTTCCCTGAAGCAGTGATTATTTTGCAGTTAGGAAGTGGAATAGAAACCTGTTCTAATATTCTTACTTAGGGACCCATAATTTGAGCACACACCATTACCAGGATCCATTTCCTTGACTTTATAGGAATATATAGTCCACATTATTAAATTATTATCTCCTTTATAGATTTCTAAAATGAGATGACTCAGATGTTACAGGCATAATAACCTACATAACAACATGGGCCATCATTTGTGTTGTTCTTTTCTTCACAATAGGGACATATTAGCAGTTGTGTAACATTTAACCTCCAACTTCTAAAGTATTATTGAATAACACTTCCCATTTCACAGAAAATGTAATTTCAAGCATCCAACAGTGGAAGCTTCCTTGATTCTTTATTTTCACAGAACCTGCACTAAGCCGATCTCCAAATATGTTTACATGGTATTCACTACATCAACAAATTTGCTTTAACACCAATGCTTCCATATTTGTGAACATTGTACATAGCAGACAGAAGTACTTCATACTTTCAACTATGTAATGATTTCTGATGTTACTGGAAAATACTGTATGAAGCATATAGGAACTTATACTAACAGCAATGTGAACACTTATTACACATACATCTAACTAGTGTGTGATTCATAAGAATGTATCCATTAGTCCTCTGGCCTCTGGATTCACACTTTCTTTAATATTCAAATTCAGCGGCTTCGTCATAATACTGCTCCCTATGTCTCTAAATTTGCTTGGGTGATCTGGGAAGTGGAAGGCTGATGCTTTTCCTGGGTACATCATATCCTCCTATCCCTGTTTCTTCATTCCCTACATTCAGTCTCAACCAAACAATGCTTATCTAGTGTTTTACATATATCAGGTTTATATTGAAGGTTTGTAATAATACAGTGGGATTATCAGTTCAGTTCAGTCGCTCAGTCGTGTCCGACTCTTTGCGACCCCATGAATCGCAGCACGCCAGGCTTCCCTGTCCACCACCAACTCCCAGAGTTCACTCAGACTCACAGTGGGATTACAGCACAGCAGAAAACAAGAAAGAAATCCAAAATAGAAAGATTATGTGTAAACATATAGCTAATTCACTCTGCTGTACAGCAGAAACAAATACAACAATATTGTAAAGCAACTATACTCCAGTAAAAATAACTCAAGAAAAAGGAATGAGAGATGAAAATACAACACCTTTTCCTTAAAAATAAAATAGCTATACAAAATTTCAAAAGAAAAAAGAAAACTTAAAATTCAGCATCAAATATCACTGCCTTAAACTTTTACTGGGCCTTCCTTACCACCAAGAGCTTCTTGGTGGCTCTATCCCTTCCTTAGGCTATCACCTTTTCAGGTTTCTTTTTCTCTTTTAAGACTTGTTTTCCTCACTTTCATCACCCTGGTGTCCTTTTGCCCTTTCTTTCAAGCTACATGCATGAACTCACAATCTTTTTTACACTCTTAGGTAGCACTATAAAGTTGGCTCTCAGTGCTCTGGATTCTAACTTTTTCATCCAATAAGCCTCCTCAAAGTACATTGCAGTTATTTGGTCCTGAAAAAAAAGAAAAGACAAAGGTGATATTCACCATTAAGGAAATTGTTGACTTTCCTCTAGAATGCAGGAGAAAAGTAGACATTTTGCTTTTTAAATAGCACTTTTCCCATTTGACTACATATAAAGGAAGCCTTTATGGCCCAGAAATTCACAGGTGTACCACAATGCCCCCATCTCCATGGATATGGTATGTCAGACTATTTATCTAGCTTACAAAATTGTAGGGAGTTTCATCCTTAGTGTTCAGTCTCTCCAATTCTTATGAACATCAATAATCCCATGTCTTGTTGCTCACAAAAGGCCCTTCTTTTTCTCCCTGCTGCCCTAGTCATCTACCTTTTCACACCGTTTTTAAAGGATTGCTTTCCACCTTATTCCCTCAGGAACTTCTTGGCTGAGTGGTGATTTTAAATAGGATGCTGTTATCAAGAAAAATCACATTTATAAAAAATAGTCAAAAGATTGTATGTATAACTTTGAATGCTTCAAACTACATAATGAAAAGACATATACATGAATGTCCCCAAGAAGGAAAAAGAAAGTTTAAACAAAGTACAATTATACCTTACTTCACGTAGTGATTATATTTTGGGACAACTACATGTGAACCATGGCGGATTCATGTTGATGTATGGCAAAACCAATACAATATTGTAAAGTAATTAGCCACCAATTAAAATAAGTAAATTTATAATGAAAAAAATAAAAGTAAATCATATGTGGCAACTCAAGAATAAAGCATTACTTAAATGGGACTCTGTAATAAATTCCTTTAAAAAGTGAACTTTTATTGAAGTACTGACTTGTTTCTATCTGAATATTATAAACTTGGTTATACTTGATTAATATAATAGTCCTGTTGGGAAATTTAACAGACAAGCTTCCTTTGTGAAAGAGGACTCAGTTCAGTTCAGTCACTCAGCCATGTCTGACTCTTTGCAACCCTGTGGGCTGCAGCACACCAGGCTTCCCTGTCCATCACCATCTCCTGGAGCTTGCTCAAACTCATGTCCATCGAGTTGGTGATGCCATCCAACCATCTCACCCTCTGTTGTTCCCTTCTCCTCCTGCTTTCCGTCTTTCCTGGCATCAGGGTCTTTTCTAATGAATCAGCTCTTTGCATCAGGTTCAAGTATTGGAGCTTCAGCTTCAGCATCAGTCCTTCCAATGAATATTCAGGACTGGTTTCCTTTAGGATTGACTGGTTTGAGCTCCTTGATATCCAAGGGACTCTCAAGAGTCTTCTCCAACACTACAGTTCAAAAGCATCAATTTTTTGGTGCTCAGCTTTCTTTATGTCCAACTCTCACATCTGTATATGATTACTGGGATAACTACAGTTTTGACTATATGGACCTTTGTCGGCAAAGTAATGTCTCTTCTTTTTAATATGCTGTCTAGGCTTAGAAATGGAGAAGGCAATGGCACCCCACTCCAGTACTCTTGACTGGAAAATCCCATGGATGGAGCAGCCTGGTGGGCTGCATTCCATGGGGTCCCTGGGAATCGGACACGACTGAGCGACTTCACTTTCACTTTTCACTATCATGCATTGGAGAAGGAAATGGCAACCCACTCCAGTATTCTTGCCTGGAGAATCCCAAGGATGGAGGAGCCTAGTGGGCTGCCGCCTATGGGGTCACATAGAATCGGACACGACTGAAGCGACTTAGCAGCAGCAGCAGGCTTAGAAAGAAGACTATGCTTTGTCAAAAGTCCTTCTCTACCTTGTAATGTAGATGAAGATTACTTGAATTCATTCTGTTCCACAAATGAAACGGAGAGGAGGGTGAAAATTCTCTGAGAAAGATTTCTTTATTGATTCCCCAGTCTTACTTGATTAGTTTACAGATGGAACTAAATTCAAGAAGAAATTTGATTTATACTTTATTAGTATGATACATCAAAAACATACTGTATAGACTTTAAGTGTTCAGGTTTATATTTTCCCAATTAGAGTCACAGTCCAACTCTCACATCCATACATGACTACTGGAAAAACCATAGCCTTGACTAGATGGACCTTAGTCAGCAAAGTAATGTCTCTGCTTTTGAATATGCTATCTAGGTTGGTCATAACTTTTCTTTCAAGGAGTAAGCATCTTTTAATTTCATGGCTGCAGTCAGTGAAGAAGGCTGAGCACTGAAGAATTGATGCTTTTGAACTGTGGTGTTGGAGAAGACTCTTGAGAGTCCCTTGGACTGCAAGGAGATCCAACCAGTCCATTCTGAAGGAGATCAACACTGGGATTTCTTTGGAAGGAATGATGCTAAGGCTGAAACTCCAGTACTTTGGCCACCTCATGCGAAGAGTTGACTCACTGGAAAAGACTCTGATGCTGGGAGGGATTGGGGGCAGGAGGAGAAGGGGACGACCGAGGATGAGATGGCTGGATGGCATCACTGACTCGATGGACGTGAGTCTGAGTGAAGTCCGGGAGTTGGTGATGGACAGGGAGGCCTGGCATGCTGTGATTCATGGGGTCGCAACGAGTCGGACACGACTGAGCGACTGGACTGAACTGAACTGAACTGATTTATAGTCACCCATGTCATGAGTATATCTTACTTTGAAACCTGCAGAACAATAGATCTCCCTTAAAAAGTACTATTTCACACTTTTCATTATCATTGAGGGCAGTAGTAATTGTGGTTAAGATAAGAGTTTGAATCCTAATTCTAACATTTACAAGTTATATGATCTTGGAAAAGTTGTTAATGATTTTCTGTATTTCTGTATATGTCATAAAGTACTAATGATAAAGCAAAAATTAAATTAGATAATATACCTAAAGGGTTCCACTCAATGTCCTAGACATAAATATTTGATAGCTATTTGCTATGAGTGCTCTTACTGCTTGTAAAAACCATAATATAAATGCTAAGTTAGAAATGTTCAATATTGTAGACAGACATGCTTTGTGTTAACAAACAGTAAAATATTCATTCATTGAGTATATTTCAAATCCACTACATTTCATGTGTACTTTATGCTACTATATATCATGATTTATGGTAAAATTCAGCCACCTTGGCAGTTGACACTGAGATAAAGGCAGACTTTCAGAAATTTAGCTCTTCTGAAAAGATAATGGACAGAAGAGATTAAAATGAATAAAGTATACTGTGTCCAATGTATATAGAAAGAAATATCTTGTGTCATGATGAAGTACAGTTTGAAGCAGTTAAGATTCACAGTAAAATCTGAATGCCAAGACTTGGGTTACTTGAGAAATTTTGCCTTGGCAGACTTGACTTGTGTAATGTTACTTCCCCCAACTAAATACCTAGACTTCTTGAATGTAGAATTCTGGATCACCAGAATAAATTTAACTGATTCTTTATTTAAAAATCAATGTTATATTATTATTTTTATAAAATGATTCAACAACAGGGAATGGAGGAGAGATTAAAGGAAAAGATAAGTTTAATTCTACTATCAAATCCTTTCCATTTAATCTTTAGAAAATTTAATAATAAAGTTTGTGGTTAAAATTTTAAAATTTAGAATCATTTTCTTTCAGCTTAAAGTATTATATCTGAGATTCTAGTACAGCAAATGCTATTTTTACTACTTTCACAGTATGAATTTTAGTGAACTTTATTACAGCCATTCAAATAAAAAGCTGTCAGGAGAGATAAAAGGATGTAGATCTGGGGTTTAAGGGCCTTTAATTAGATTTAAAGGTCAGCATTGCAGAAAAAAGCAATGTATATAAATAAAGCATAAAATTCTATGAGAGAATACACTAATATTTCATGTAAAGTACTTGTCAGACTGATCATGGCACCTATTCCCAAGAGTTAACTACTTTCTGTGATGTAACTTTAACATGGTAGTCCCTGGTTAATTTGCTTTCCAAGTACATGGTGTTTGCTTGTTTTTACAAATGGTTGAGTTTAACTTGTAGATCATCCAATTACACTACATGATGCTTTCCCTCAAAATAAGCACTTTGGCTAGGAATCTTCAGTTCACTATTGTCTTTGTTTTCTTTCCTATACACAGTTAAATATTGATGGGATTTTTAAAAGACAAATGTTTCGGGTATTATAAATTACTCTTTACTACACTTTAATTAGTATACTCCTAGAGATGCTCAATTATAATAGCTGTTAATATTTCTGAAACTTAAATTAAGATTCTACACTGTTAGTGAGCAAACTCATTAAAGACATGAAAGGATGACAAGATGAAAAAGGATTTACATTTGTAGAATCTCCTGTAAAATTATTAGAAGTGACAGGTTCCATTTTTTGATGCTGAAATCAAGGTTGCATGTCTAAACCATAGTGACACCATGGTTACATTTTGCATAGCTGAGAACTAATAGGAAATTAATAGAGTGTAATACAGGCCTATTGAATTTGGTATAACGATGCTGCTTTGATGCGCAGGAACAGAAGGCATAATTTCAATCTTTGTTTAGTGTCTTGGACAGCCAACCTCAGTAGCATCTAAGTATGGTCAGGATTAAAAATGTGATGGATAGTACCACAGCACCTTCTTGACAGCTTTTCTGTTCAAATACAAATTTCTGTCACAGCTCCAGAAAGTTTGAAGGAGAATTCGGAGATGAAATATCGTAGCTGCAACAAGCCCACTGTGAAGCTATTATGTTTTGAAAGGAAAAATAATTACAAATTGTACATCTCCTAGGCACATATCTGTATTAATAATTCAGAGTAATAAATACACTGGAGTATACTAATGAAATGTTATTGAACATTAAAGTTTTGGAAACTATAGGGTTATGAATCTGTCAAGAAAATGTCAATGCATATGTTGTGTTTGGATTTCTGTACCTGTTTTAGGCAAATAAATATTTGGGAGAGTTGTGAAAAACCATGATTTATTCCACCTTTCATACTGCCTCTTCAGTACATTTTTTAAAAGAAATTGAGGTACCTCTAAGCTGTTTAAAATCTAAATGATCAATACATCCATCCCCCATGAAAATTTTATGTTCATCTACCAAAATCATTTTTAACTGCATGAAAGATTATCTTTCTAAGAACTGTGGTTTTCATGAGGTATTATAGCATTGTTCTATCAAATATTTTTCCTTAAAAAAATTGAAGGGATCTTCCTGAAAATAAACATTAAATAACCTACAACCTCAAATTCCACATTTATTTCATAATAGAAATACATTCTGCAACAACTTCGAATTTTTCTATTGTGATGTATGTCTTCCTCTATTGTTTCCCCAAGTAAATTTGTTTTCATAGCAATAAATCAAAAGTGTTAGTGTTAGGAGTTTTCAGCACCCTAGAATATTAAGTTCTACTCTGTCTTGAAGAAGGAAATGAGTAGAGTTGAACTGAAATGAGCATAAAATCATTTACAGAATTCTTCTTTTGTGAACCAAGAATAATCTGCCATCCTTCCTGACAAATTGTCTTTCAGTCTGGGAACCAAGCATTGCACAAGGACATTGCATACTACAGGTCATTGGTTTATCAAGCACTGTAATCTATTTTTGATAATTTTTGCAATGAACATTTTCACTGTAATGAAATAGTGGTCCCCTATGTCAGAGTTAACACATAATTAAGATTAATCATTCAATTAATGTGTAATGCTTACTGCGATTAATATAGAAATATGGGTCAAGGTATCTTACACTGGCCTAAAATTTTCTCATAGAAATATTCCTCATAAAGATAATAATATGTGCTTGAAAGAGAGTCAGACAGAAAATTTGAAGGCTAAATAATGGGAAACTATTTTGCTTGTTGCTCAATCTATTCTCAATATTTTTGTGTTGGTTTCTAGGGGTACTTCTGCATTTATTTACTCAGTATTCAGATTATATTTATTAAATATCTATGTATGCATGGTACTAGGCTGAGGTTTTGAATATGAATATGACACAGACTCTTCCATGAAAAAGCATAGAAGGGAAAAGTATATAGAGTACACCAAAAACCATAATCTAATATGTAATATGGTAAGTGTCAAGGAAGCTATTTACACCCATGGTGGATTCATGTCAATGTATGGCAAAACCAATACAGTATTGTAAAGTAAAATAAAGTAAAAATAAACATTTAATAAAAGAAAAAAAAATAAAAGGAGGAAAGATTACCAAGAAAGCTTTCATGGAAAAGATGGGCCTAGAAGTATGGCTAGACTATGGACAGGCATGCTTCATCCAGGAGGAGCTCATGCTCTTTAGAGATACAATGTGAATTACGTTACAGAGGCAGGCAAGTTCTCATCATGGTCATGGTGCAATGAGTATTCCAAGTCCTTAAAGAGTAGAAGTGAAGGAGCCAAAGAAATGTTTGTGGGAAAAGTAGGCTGGACAGTTTACAGAATTTTTCTGAGTGCAGTACTGGTAAGTTTATGCATACTAATAGGGATTGGATAACCATTAATGCTTTCTTAATATTTTTATTTTATCTCTGTTACTTTGAAAATGATGAAAGTTCCTCTTGAAACTGTTTCCTCACCATTACATGCTGTTTTCTTCTTACCTCTCTGTCTGTTCTTTCTTAGAATTCACAGTCTTTTCCCCATTCACCCCTTAAATGTTGTTGTTGCTTCATATTCTTCCTTGAGCATCTCACTTATTCCTTTATGTAAATTACCACCACTATCCTTAGAATTTCACAGTATCCATTTCCAACCCAATTTTCTCTTAAGTTTTATATCTGAAAATCCCATAGTTACTTCACTTGTCCATCTTTCTTACTAGACTATGAGCACTTTGAGTCTTATACATTTTTTATCCTCATTGTCTAGGTAGCCTAATACTTGACAGATATTCAAGACACATTTTGGAAGGCAGGAATGAATGAATGAAGGAATGAATAGTAACACTGTGATCATAATTATATTTTGAGAAAATGAATCTTGTAGTAGTTTCAGAGTGTATCAAAGTTGGCTTGAGAAATAGCTTGAACTTTTCTACTATTGTGTTTCATTGTCCATATTACTTGTTCTTAGACCTACACAGAGATAGAACCCTATTAATTTACATACTCTTACAGAGGCACAGATGACATTTACTTACACAAATATGCATTTATGATGCTCATCCATTACAATTATTCTTATGGGTACCTTGATGAAACTATGCAATTTACAGGCCCTTGCGTCATTTCTACTTTTTGCTGTCTTCCACACCCAAGAAAAACTTATTTGCCATGTCTCTGTGTTACTTCATATTCACATGACAACTATCACAATTATAAGTCTACTGTCTAAGAAGGTATTTTCTTAAAAGTTAAGTTTTATGTTAGACTCAAGTTGAATGATGACAAACATAGAGGTATATTTTCTGATTCACAGTATCAGAAAAGTTCTATGATAAGTTTTACATTGGATTGTTTTATCTTTTCCTTTCCTTGGTGCTTTTTGGTTCCAAACTTATTTTATTGAAAAATAAATTTCTGTTGTTTACTACTAAACAACAATCAAGAATGTTACTGTGCAATACATATCTAAAATTGAAGCTCATTGATTCATTTGATAAACATTTATTACACATTTGCTAAGTATAAGATACTGTGCCGTGCTGTTGTGAGGTATAAAGAACTTCCTTAATACAATATACATAGGTCAGATTCCTGGTTCAAGCCTCTGCCCTAAAGTATAAAGATGAAAAATCTTGGCATATTTAGCACTGCTCTCATCAATATTATTGTAATTCAACAAGTATTTGAACATCTAGAATGTGCAACACATTGCACTTAATAAAGTAGAGAAAGAACAAAGGTAACAAAACCATTTCCCATCCTTTAAGAGCTTAAAACCAAATATATTTATGCTCAGTCACTTCCAATTGTTTGCGACCCTATGGACTGTAGCCCTCCAGACTCCTTTGTTCATGGGATTTCCCAGGCAAGAATACTGGAGTGGGTTGTCATTTCCTTCTCCAGGGGACCTTCCTGACCCAGGGATTGAACCCGCGTCTCTTACGTTTCCTGCATTGACAGGTGGGTTCTTTACCACTAGTTCCACCTGGGAAGCCAAGCACATTTTACATTTATTGAGACTTTACTATGCTTCACATACTTTCTGGCACTTAACTTACATTTATTAGCACAACCTACATGAAATAGCAACTTTTTTTATCTGTATCAAGATATTTTAGGTGAAGAAACCCAGGCAGAGGTTTCTCATCTGAAGTCGTACACCTAGAGGATCTAGGATGTTCATTCAGGTTTTCTGACATCAGAGACAGAGTTTTTAATGACTATTACTGCACTATATTTCCTGGTTTAAGAAAGAACGATGCATATACAAGTAACCATAGTTCAGGAATGATTGTGAGATATCAGTCATAAAGATGTCAACAAAGTACTGTGGAAACACAGCACAAAGATATGGGAAGATTTCATGGAAAAAGGCTTCATTTAAATCAAGTCTGTAATAGCAGTAACAGCTATGACTTTTGAGTAAATACAGTTTGCCAGATATTTGTGATGCTCTTGATATACACAACTTATATTCTAACAATAATGCTGTCAAGTTATTTTACACTTGAAACAAGTGCTCACAGTGACCAAAACCCTAGCCAATGGTCATACACCTACAAGTAGTAGATCTACCATTAAGAAACTGGCCTGCACAGATTGCCCTTCCCCCTCCCCAATCCCTTCATTTTCATTTCCCTACACTGCTACTCATAAATATAGTTTCAACTTACTTAAGCAGTGGTCATAGGGAAAGGCATGAAATTTGGAAATTTAAGGGAATTTTTGGGAACGAAGAGTCACTATTATTTGCAGTATGAAGGAATATTGTGCAGAAGGGTAGAAGAGTATTAAGGGATATAGCTAAAAGTTCATTTAGATTACATTGTGGCAGGAAGAAAACATCCAAGTTAGAATTTTGCCAGTCAAGATACATTTATAGCCAAGTATTAGATAAGTTGATATATGGACAGAGAGTGATATCTGTAAATATTTTACCATGATAATTCAGGCAAGGGATAAGGAATGCCAGAATTAGGTGATGAAGGTGGGAATTGCAATAAAGAGAACAAAGACATACTGTCAAGAGAGCATTAACAGGATTTGTCTCCAGTAGCTCACCTGGTAAAGAATCTACCTGCAATGTAGGAGATACCAGTTCGATTCCTGGGTCGGGAAGATCCCCTGGAGAAGGGACAGGCTACCCATACCAGTATTCATGGGCTTCCCTGGTAGCTCATTCAGTAAAGCATATGCCTGAAATGTGGGGGACATGGGTTCGACCCCTGGGCTGGGAAGATCCCCTGGAGGAGGGCATGGCAACCCACTCTAGTATTCTTGCCTGGAGAATCCCTATGGACAAAGAGTCAGACATGACTGATCAACTCAGCACAGCACAACATCCCCTGAAGCCCCATGTGTTCAAGTCTTTGCGACTTCATGGACTATACAGTCCATGGAACTCTCCAGGCCAGAATACTGGAGTGGGTAGCCTTTCCCTTCTCTAGGGGATCTTCCCAACCCAGGGACTGAATCCAGGTCTCCTGCATTACAGGTAGATTCTTTACCAGATAAGCCACAAAGGAAGCCCTTTTGTAAGATTGAAAAGTGAAAGTGAAAGTGAAGTCACTCAGTCGTGTCCTACTCTTTGCGACCGGTGGACTGTAGCCCGCCAGGCTCCTCCATCCATGGGATTCTCCAGGCAAGAATACTGGAGTGGGTTGCCATTTCCTTCTCCAGGGGATCTTCCCAACCCAGGGATCGAACCCAGGTCTTCCACATTGCAGGCAGACGCTTTAACCTCTGCACCACCAAGGAAGCCCATTGTAAGACTGTGTACTTCCAATTAGTAAGTTTTCTGATAAAAACATTTTCCAGTGGATTGTACCTTCCTCACTATATATTCATGTTTTTTTCTAATCATATGTTAATTTTTGTTGAACTTTGGAATATTTAAGGTAAGGTAACAGATTCTTGTAGTTTTGACTACTTCTAACTTTACCTTTATAATATGTATGAAAGTGCCAATCACTCAGTTGTGTCCAACTCTTTGAGACCCCATGGATTATCACCTGCCAGGATGTTCTGTCCATGGAATTCTCCAGGCAAGAACACTGTAGTTAGTAGCCATTCCCTTCTCCAGGGGATCTTCCTGGCTCAGGAATTGAACCCACATCTCCTGCATTGCAGGCAGATTCTTTACCATCTGAGCCACAAGGAAAGCCCCTAAAATATGTATATAAATTCAAATATACATTTAAAATATTAGCTACAATGTTAAAATCACTTTATAATGATTACATAGATTGATTTAGCACAAATTAATTCTTTCTTACCTTTACCATAAAGAAGTACTATATTTCAAAATTATTTACCTACCTCCACATATCCTCAGCTGTCTCCATTTTTTGATTCTATTCATAAAAAAAATTCTCCAGGAGAATCCAATTCAAAAATCTGAAGACAGATTTTTATCCCCATCAGTTAAATAAAGCCATTCTTTTCAAAGTCAACAACTTCCAAATTCCCCAAAATGTGTCAATTCAAATCTTTGTTTTACTAGGTCTATTAATGATATTTGACACAGTTGATCACTGACTGCTTTCTTGACTTAAACTCCAGAACATAAAATTTTTCTTGAATTTTTCCTGTCCTCTTTATCTCATTGGCTGCCCCTTCTCAGTATCATACTATTTGTTCAATTCCCTTCCTTTTCTCAACCTCTAAACATTGAAGTTCTCCAGGAGTCTCATCATGTGTTCTCTTGCTTTCTCTATTTAGACTGCATTCCTTGATGATCTCATACAGTCCTAATGATTTCAAATATCATCTGAATTTTGAAAATTTATGTATTACAGCCATGAGCAATCCATTTAACTCCAGGCTTCTAGATCCAGTTGCCACTTTGATATCTAATAGGTATCTCAGCCCTTACATGATGAATAACTAAAGTGTTGATTTCTACTCCCCCATTCTGGAACTTGTTATTCCTGCAATATTTCACATAAGGTTAAAGGCACTCAGTTTCTTAGGCTTAACCTTGGACATAATCCTTGATTTCTCTTTTTTCCTTACATCGTTCCCATTGGATTCCCATCAGTCCTATCTTCAAACTGTACCTAAAGGTCAAAGACACCATCTTTCACCTGAATCACTAGTAATAGCCTTCTGATTACCCTCCCTATCTCTGCCCTCTCTCTGTTGTAGTCTTTTTTTCTATACAGCATTCAGAGTTATCCTTTTAAACCTAAGTCATATTGGGCTGATCCCCTGATCAAAACACCCCAATAAATTTGTGTTAGCTTCAAAGCATACTGCAAAATCTTTAACACTTCTCCCATCAAGTAGTAAGATATATGTCTTCTCACTTTGAGTTGGGTTTTGTCTCTTTGATCAGTAGAGTACTGCAGAATGCTGCTGTGTGACTTCTAAAGGTAGGTCATGAAAGACTATGCAGCTTTCACCTTGTTCACTAGAATAGTTTCTCATAGCTCTGAGCTGCCATGTAAGAAACTCAGCTGCCCTGAGTTTGCTGTGCTATAGTTGAAGGTTTCAGCTCAGACTAGCCTTCCACTCCTCCCCACTAAGGTGCCAAACACGTGAGGGAAGCTTTCATGGAACCTTCAAACCATTGCATCTGCCAGCTGAATGCCAACAAGTGACGTTCATCAATGCCACATGAACCAGAAAAATCATTCAGCCAAGCCTCATTTGTGGTCCTGACCCAGAAAATCATAAAATACAGTTAAATGGTTGCTATTGTAAGTTGCTGTTTGAATATTGATTGTTATGCAGATAGATGGAATATGCTTATCTTATTCAAATTAAAACTGATCTCTTTTCCAACTTAACATGATGAAAACTAAGCTCCATATCAACATCCTTAAGCCTGCTTCTCCATTAGGATTTCCTAACTTAGTTGGTGCTAACTCCATTTTTTAAATCTCTTAACCCCAAAACTTGAAGTTATCCTTGATTCATTTTTCTTCCATATTCCACCTAAGATCTAATAGCAAATATTTTGATTCTACCTTCATATTATGTTCAGAATGTGACCGCTTCTTACCATTTCCAGTGCTACCACTCTGATCCAAGCCAATCATTTACCATCCATATTACTGCTATAGTCTCAACTCAAAGCCATTCCCAATTCTTTTTAATAAAAATCTAAAACATTAGTATTTATTTTGAAAACAATTAAGTTCCAGTTATAATCTACTTCTTTATCTCCAAATTTTACTGGAATTGTATTTTTCTTCAATCATCCTTCACTTCTCTTTCTGAAACTTTTGCAGAGCTGGTAGTATGTATGGCATGCTCAGCTCTGAGACTGGTTCATGCCTAGATATCTCTAGATCACACAAATACATCTGTTGTTTTCCTCAAGATGAGCAGTACATTCAATGGCACTGCTTTAGACTTGACCATGAACAAACTATTGAATGAGGGTGGTGACATAGGAACTCTATTAGAATCTCCTGATGAGCCTTTTCAAAGTACACACACACACACACAGTCACTCACTTAGGGAATGATAACTCTGAAGTGTACTCCTTTCCCCAACTTGGCCTCTTTCTAGATGAGAATTGACGTTGTAGTATATATAGAGAGTTGAAATCTATATAGAGCGCTTCTTCTGAGTAACACAGCATATTTCCCTAGCTAAAATAAAATATTTTGAAGGGAAGTGACCAGGCAAATGATACAGATTGAGTACCCAGAAAAACTAGTAGAAAAAGATGAAATGCAGAGAGTCCCTTGGACTGCAAGGAGATCCAACCAGTCCATTCTGAAGGAGATCAGCCCTGGGATTTCTTTGGAAGGAATGATGCTAAAGCTGAAACTCTGGTACTTTGGCCACCTCATGCAAAGAGTTGACTCATTGGAAAAGATTGTGATGCTGGGAGGGATTGGGGGCAGGAGGAGAAGGGGACGACCCAGGATGAGATGGCTGGATGGCATCACTGACTCGATGGACGTGAGTCTGAGTGAACTCCAGGAGTTGGTGATGGACAGGGAGGCCTGGCGTGCTGCGATTCATGGGGTCGCAAAGAGTCGGACACGACTGAGCTACTGAACTGAACTGAACTGAACTGAACTAGAGAGAATGGCACCCTTGTTCTCTCATGGTCATACTGGACACTGCCGTAATTTAGTCCTTACATTTTCATTTTACTTGAACTGTTTTAGAACACATACAAAAAGAACAAATATTACACAGAATACACACTGAATGTGTTATTTATCTCATATAACTTAGATGCAGTTGCAAATATTACACTTGAGCATTTCATATAGCATTTCATAAAGAAACAAAACCAAAATCTAACTTCAGGTAGAGCTGACATGATAATTTTATGCCCCAAACAAGATTTTTTTATGTGTCTTAATTTGTTTTGCTGCTTTTGGAACATATATTTGGATAGGGGAAAATCAAGTTGAGGAAAAAGATCCAGGAAAGGGCAATGAATGATTCAGAAAATAATTTTAGAAAATAATTGTTGGCATCTACTGGTCCTCTTACAATGGGTTAAAGTTAACATTAGTGTTTTTGTTCCCTGAGCTAATTGAGACTGCACTTTAAAAGTCACACTTGATGTAATAAAGAATGAGGTCAAGTTGTGCTATGTCTGGGTGACATACAGCACAATACAATGTCTAGACTGTGGGGTCCTTAGGTCCTTGCAGAACTTTGGAAACTTTATTGAACATGAATAATTTCTATGTACTTTTTGCATTAGGAACAGTTGTACTTCTGCATTTCCAAGTGATCTCTGTCCTCGAATAGCAAATTTTTCATACTTCAGAATATGCTGTTGCCCTCTCTCCTTATGTGTTTCCTGCACTATGAACTTTTTATGTCAACATGATGTATTTTACAAGTAAATAATTTAGGGGGAGTTGGGGAGGAGAAAGAATGGAGGGTTAACTGCTTACAAAAAACTGTGCTCTTGAGGTTTATTATCTATGGACCTTTTAGAAAGAATTATAGTCTTATATTCACTGAGTGACCTAAAAAGAATCAGGTGAATACTAAAGGGCTTTTTCTTCATATTTATAACTATAAAAGTAAATTAAATTATATAAAAAATAAAAGAGAAAGACAAGTTTAATCAGATGCCTTCATTGAACATCAAAACATATTCTAATGAAGCCAGTTCATATTATCCTTTTGAGAAAATTGATATTTGTCATCACGTTGTGACTTTTTAGTTTCCAAGGCCAGCATACTCCTGAAGCAGTTATTTTATCCCATTAAGCTACTAAGACTACACCTCAGGGAACCTTGTATTCTGAATCTCTAGACTTTCCATAAACTTAACCTGAATCAAAGATTATAGCATGATTCTTCTTTTAATTATGCTTTTCCCAATAAAAATAGTTGCTAGTGAACAGAACTACTTATAAACATTAAAGAGCTCTATGGATCAAATTACATACAACTTGGAGTAACATTTAATAAATGCACAGTTAAATAAAATAAATACAATTAAAATCAAGTCACTTTTTTGATGAATATTTATTTATTTATTTATTTATTTATTTTTGGATTTATTTTATCTAGTCTCTTTTGAAAATCTACTATGTGTTAGTATAATTGCCATTTGGTCTGATTATTGTCGTGTTGTCTGGTCTTAGTACAGTGCATAATTTATCATTGATTTAATCATGACCTACTAACTTCCTACCATGTGCCATACACTGTTCTAGGAATTGGGATGCAAAGATTATGAAGTTATGTATCAAAACTTCAAAGTGCTAATAGTGCTAACTCAATAAAAAAAGATGAATGTTTAAATATTGGGAGTACGGGCTTCCCTCATGGCTCAATAGTAAAGAATTTGCTTGCCAAAGCAAGAGAGATAGGTTTGATCCCTGGTTGTGGAACATCCCACATACTGTGGAGCAGGTAAGCCCATGTGCCACAATGACTGAGCCTGTGTTCTAGAGCCTGGGAGCTGTAATTGCTGAGCCCACAATTACTGAAGCCAGCATGCCCTAGAGCCTGTGGTCAGCATCAAGGGGAGCCATTGCAATGAGAAGCCTGCAAAGCACAACTAGAGAATAGTCTCTGCTCCCTGCAACTAGAGAAAGCCCACACAGCAATGAAGACCCAGTACAGTCAGAAATAAATATATCAATACATAAAATTATTTTAAAAAAATAAAATAAATATTGGGGAAAGTACAATAAGTCCTTCAATGGAACAGACTTGCATATGGACAAAATATCTCTGTAAAGGTTCATAAGAAGCTAATTAAGTGGTTGTCCTTAAGGAGCTGGGGAAAGGGCAGGCAGTGAGAGAGATTCACTTTTCACTGTATATATTTTCCATTTTGGAACTTTGTATGAACTACACTTATTATATTGAGAAAGAAGAATGGAACTGGAGGAATCAACCTGACTGACTTCAGGCTCTACTACAAAGCCACTGTCATCAAGACAGTATGGTACTGGCACAAAGACAGAAATATAGATCAATGGAACAAAATAGAAAGCCCAGAGATAAATCCCCACACCTATGGACACCTTATCTTCAACAAAGGAGGCAAGAATATACAATGGATTAAAGACAATCTCTTTAACAAGTGGTGCTGGGAAAACTGGTTAACCACTTGTAAAAGAATGAAACTAGATCACTTTCTAACACCACACACAAAAATAAACTCAGAATGGATTAAAGATCTAAACGTAAGACCAGAAACTATAAAACTCCTAGAGGAGAACATAGGCAAAACACTCTCCGACATAAATCACAGCAGGATCCTCTATGATCCACCTCCCAGAATACTGGAAATAAAAGCAAAAATAAACAAATGGGACCGAATTCAAATTAAAAGCTTCTGGACGAAAAAGGAAAATATAAGCAAGGTGAAAAGACAGCCTTCTGAATGGGAGAAAATAATAGCAAATGAAGCGACTGACAAACAACTAATCTCAAAAATATACAAGCAACTTCTGCAGCTCAATTCCAGAAAAATAAACGACCTAATCAAAAAATGGGCCAAAGAACTAAATAGACATTTCTCCAAAGAAGACATACGGATGGCTAACAAACACATGAAAAGATGCTCAACAGCACTCATTATCAGAGAAATGCAAATCAAAACCACAATGAGGTACCATTTCACACCAGTCAGAATGGCAGCGATCCAAAAGTCTACAAGCAATAAATGCTGGAGAGGGTGTGGAGAAAAGGGAACCCTCTTACCCTGTTGGTGAGAATGCAAACTAGTACAGCCACTATGGAGAACAGTGTGGAGATTCCTTTAAAAATTGCAAATAAAACTGCCTCATGACCCAGCAATCCCATTGCTGGACATACACACCGAGGGAACCAGAATTGAAAGAGACATGTGTACCCCAATGTTCATCGCAGCACTGTTCATAATAGCCAGGACATGGAAACAACCTAGATGTCCATCAGCAGATGAATGGATAAGAAAGCTGTGGTACATATACACAATGGAGTATTACTCAGCCATTAAAAAGAATGCATTTGAATCAGTTCTAATGAGATGGATGAAACTGGAGCCGATTATACAGAGTGAAGTAAGCCAGAAAGAAAAACACCAATATAGTATACTAACACATATATATGGAATTTAGAAAGATGGTAACGATAACCTTGTATGTGAGACAGCAAAAGAGACACAGATGTATAGAACAGACTTTTGGACTCTGGGGGAGAGGGAGAGGGTGGGATGATTTGGGCGAATGGCATTGAAACATGTATACTATCATGTAAGAAACGAATTGCTAGTCTATGTTTGATACAGGATACAGGATGCTTGGGGCTGGTGCACGGGGATGATCCAGAGAGATGATATGGGGTGGGAGGTAGGAGGGAGGTTCAGGATTGGGAACTCATGTACACCCATTGCTGATTCATGTCAATGTATGGCAAAACCAATACAGTATTGTAAAGCAAAATAAAGTAAAAATAAAAACTTTAAAAAAGAAAAAATATATAAAATAATTGATTTAAAAGCATTTTTCAAATACTTGTACTTGCCATTCATAATCCAATCTTATCAAAATGGGCTTGCTAAAGTGTCAGGTAACTTGAGATTTCAGTGACTGATTAAAATGCAGGTGAACAGGGTAAATATTAAGTAGATAAAGATATTGGTCAGGAATTCAGGAGAACCATTTCTGGGGAAGAGATATAGAAACCATTCAAGTGGATAAGATTAACCAAACGGAGATAAGGTATAGACCCACCAAAGAATGCTATATGGAGAGAAGCAGGAACCAGCAAAGCAATTTGAGAAACAGTATGGTGAATATGAAATTTACAGAAATAGGATGGAGTGTGATAAGAGAGCAATGCAGAACAACAAAGGACAACACTCAAATGTTGTTAAGGGATGAAAAAAAGAGCTAGAAAGTGTTTATTACTTGTAATAACAAGAAAGTTTTTGTTGTTGGGTTGTTAAAGTCATGTCTAACTCAGCAACTCCAAGGACTGCAGGACACCAGACTTCCCTGTCCTTCACTATCTCCCGAAGTCTGCTCAAATTTATTGAGTCGGTGATGCTATCTCACCATCTCATTCTTAGCCGCCCTCTTCTCCTTTTGACTTCAACCTTTCCCAGCATCAGGATCTCTTTTCCAATAAGTGGGCTCTTTGCATCAGGTGGCCAAAGTATTGGAACTTCAGTTTCAGCATCAGTCCTTCCAATGAATATCCAGGGTTGATTTCCTTTAGGATTGACTGATTTGATCTCCTTGCTGTCAAAAGCACTCTCAAGCGTCTTCTCTATCACCACAATTTGAAAGCATTAATTCTTCAGCGCTCAGCTTTCTTTATGGGCCAACTCTCACATCCATACATGACTATTGGAAAAACCATAGCTTTGGCTATATGGGCCTTTGTCAGCAAAGTGATGTCTTTACTTTTGAATAAGGTGTCTAGGTTTGTTATAGCTTTCCTTCCAAGGATCAAGCATCTTTTAATTTCATGGCTGCAGTCACTGTCCACAGTGATTTTGGAGCCCCCAAAATAAAATCTGTTATTATTTCCACTTTTCTCCCTTCTATTTGCCACGAAGTGATGGGACTGGATGCCATGGTCTTAATTTTTTGAATGTCGAGTTTTAAGCCAGCTTTTTCACTCTGTTGGTTCAGCTTCATCAAGAGGCTCTTTAGTTCCTCTTAACTTTCTGCCACTGAACTGGTATCATCTGCATATCTGAGGTTGTTTGTATTTCTCCCAGTAACCTTAATTCCAGTTTGTATTTCATCCAACCTGGCATTTTGCCTGATGTACTCTGCATATAAGTTAAATAAACGGGGTGACAATATACAGCCTTGACATATTCCTTTCCCAATTTTCAACCAGTTCATTGTTCCTTGTACAGTTATAACTCTTCCTTCTTGACCTGCATACATGTTTCTGAGAAGATAGATAATGTGATCTGGTATACCCATATCTTTAAGAATTTTCCACAGTTTGTTGTGATCCACACAAAGGCTTTAGCATAGTCAATGAAGCAGAAGTAGATGTTTTTCTGGAATTCTCTTTCTTTCTCTGTGATCCAGTGAATGTTGGCAATTTGATCTCTGGTTCCTCTGCCTTTTCTAAACCCAGCTTGTACATCTGGAAGTTCCCGTTCATGTACTGTTATAACCTAGCTTGAAGGATTTTGAGCATAACCTTACTAGAGTGTGAAATGAGCACAATTATACAGTAGTATGAACATTCTTTGGCACTGCTCTTCTTTGGGATTAGAATGAAACCTATCTTTTCCAGTCCTGTGGCCATTGTTGACTTTTCCAAATTTGCTGACATATTGAGTACAGAACTTTAACAGCATCATCTTTTGGATTTGAAATAGCTCAGCTGGAATTCCATCACTTCCAGTAACTTTGTTTGCAGTAATGCTTCCCAAGGTTAGACTATTTACTAGAGTACTTTCAGTGGTATCCTTAAAGAGACAGGGAGATTGGAATGGCTGGAGGAATGTGGCTATAACACATAGAGAAATCTCTTTTGAAAGATTAGCTATATAAAGAAAAATATTACTAGCTTGAGAAGTTATTTTTTATATTTTTAATTGAAGTGTAGGTGATATACAATGCTATATTAGTTCCAACATAATGATTTTATATTTTTATAAATTATACTGGCATACACACCGAGGAAACCAGAATTGAAAGAGACACATGTACCCCAATGTTCATCGCAGCACTGTTTATAATAGCCAGGACATGGAAACAACCTAGATGTCCATCAGCAGATGAATGGATAAGAAAGCTGTGGTACATATACACAATGGAGTATTACTCAGCCGTTAAAAAGAATTCATTTGAATCAGTTCTGATGAGATGGATGAAACTGGAGCCGATTATACAGAGTGAAGTAAGCCAGAAAGAAAAACACCAATACAGTATACTAACACATATATATGGAATTTAGGAAGATGGCAATGACGACCCTGTATGCAAGACAGGAAAAAAGACACAGATGTGTATAACGGACTTTTGGACTCAGAGGGAGAGGGAGAGGGTGGGATGATTTGGGAGAATGGCATTCTAACATGTATACTGTCATGTAAGAATTGAATCGCCAGTCTATGTCTGACGCAGGATACAGCATGCTTGGGGCTGGTGTATGGGGATGACCCAGAGAGATGTTATGGGGAGGGAGGTGGGAGGGGGGTTCATGTTTGGGGACGCATGTAAGAATTAAAGATTTTAAAATATAAAAAACTATTAAAAATAAAAAATAAAAAAATAAAGTTATTATAAAATATTGACTATATCCACTGTGCTGTTCATTACATCCTTGAATCTTTATTTTATACCTGAAATGAAGTTGCTCAGTCGTGTCCAACTCTTTGCGACCCTGTGGACTGTAGCCCACCAGGCTCCTCTGTCCATGGGATTCTCCAGGCAAGAACACTGGAGTGGGTTGCCATTTCCTTCTCTAGAGGATCTTCCCGAACCAGGGATCGAACCCAGGTCTCCTGCATTGCAGGCAGACACTTTAAACCTCTGAGCCACCAGGGAAGCTATTTTATACCTAGTAGTCCATACTTCTTAATATCCTTTTATATCTTGCTTCTCCCCCCATTCTTGTCTCCGCTGATAATCACAAGGTTGTTCTCTGTATCCGTGAGTCTGTTTCTGTTTTGTTATGTTCATTCATTTGTTTCATTTTCCACATATAAGTGAAAAAGAGTATTTATCTTTGTCTGACTTACTTCATTCAGCATGATATCCTGCACACCCATCCATGTTGTTGGAAATGGCCAGTTTCATTCTTTTTTGTGGCTAATATTCCATTGTGCATATATATACCACATCTCCTTTATCCATTCTTTAGTTGACAGACATTTAAGTTGCTTACATATCTTGGTTATTTTAAATAATGCTTCTGTGAACAATGGGGTGTATATATCTTTTCAAATTAGTATTTTCATTTTCTTTGAAATGTACAAATTTACATTCCCACCAACAGTGTCTTAAGGTTCCTTTTTTTCCGTAGTATCATCAATATTTATCATTTGTAGTCTTCTTAACAACAGTCATTCTGACAAGTGTGAGGCGATATCTCATTCTGGTTTTTATTTGCATTTATCCCTTCCTATAATTTCCTATTTCTGGAGTGGGTTGCCATTTCCTTCTCCAGGGGATCTCCTCAACCCAGGGATTGAATCTGGGTCTCCTGCACTGCAGGCAGATTCTTTATGGACTGAGCCACCAGGGAAGTCCAAGGTAGCTTTAGTGTTGATGAAATCTTAGCTTTTGCTTGTCTGAGAAGCTCTTTATCACTCCTTCACTTCTGAATGGTAACCTTGCTGGATAGACGATTTTATGTCATAGATATTTTTCCTGTCAGCACATGATGAATATACCATGCCACTTCCTTTGGGCCTGCAGAATTTCTGCTGAAAAATAAGCTGATAATCTCGTTCATGGTTTCCTTGTATGTAATAAACATTTTATTTTTTTCTTGCTCCCTTAGAATTTTCTCTTTACCTTTTGTCATTTTAATTATGATATATATTGGTGTGGGTCTCTTTGGAGTCATCTTGTGCTTCCTGTATCTGATATATATTTTCTTCTTCAGGTTCTGAAAGTTTTCAGCCATAATTTCATCAAATTTTACACCCCTTTGTCTCTCTTTTCAACCTTCTGGGACTCCCTATAATACACATTTATTATTCTTGATGTTGTCCCAGAGGCCAAATAAACTTTTTTTTAAATTTGTTTAACTTTTTGATGTCCTGATTATTTGATTTCCTTTACTTTATTTTCCAGATCATTTATGTGTTCTTACGTATCACCTAAACTATTAATTCCCTCTAGTGTATTTTTCATTTCAGTTATTGTATTCTTAAGCTCTGACTTTTTAATATTTTATATTTTCCAGTTCTTTGTTAAAATTCTCCATGTGTTCCTCTGTTCTTTCCCCCAGTTCAGTTAGAATTCTTATCACTATTGTTTTGAACTCTTTATTGGGTATATTATTTATCTCTGTTTCAATAGCATTTCAATAGGGCTTTTTTTTCTTTTTCTTTCATTTTAAACATCTTCCTCTGTCTTCTTATTTTGTTTAAATCACTATTCTTCCTTCCTCTGTGAAATTAAGGAAAACAGTTACTTAACCCAGACTTGAAGGGAAAAGACTTCTAAAATTCAACTTGTTATAAGTCGTACTATCTCCCTCACTTTCCAAGATTACAGGGACCCCTTGACAACAGAGTTATCTGCTTCTATGCTTCACTATGTATACCATCACCTTTAGGTGCTGCTATGGAATATGGTTTTGGTCTATGCAGATTATGGGATTTACCAAACTTTGTCCCATTCCCAATTTCCAGGCATCTCTCATTCAGCTTGTCCAGCCTATATCAGTTAGATTTTGCAGTATATCAAATCAGCCCAAAATCTAGTGGTTTAACACAACAGCCATTTTATTTAGCTCCAGGTTTTGTGGGACAGCTGGATAATATTTCACATCGATTTCACATTCATTAGTTTTTATCTTTGCTGAGCTCTATCACATATCTGTGATCACCTAGTTGGTCAGCTAATTAGTGTTTGATCTAAAATGACCTCATTCACATGTATGGTAGTTGACAAGCTACTGCTTAAAGCATACCGTATTTTTCTTCAATGCATTTTCTTCATTTCCAGAAGTCTAGTTCACGATTTTTCACAGTAATGTTAAAACATATCTCTATCACATGTAATTTTCTATTTGGCAGCAAGAAAGCTAGCCCTAATGCAACAGTACTTTTCAAGTTTCTGCTCATGTCATTTTTGCTAGCTTACTACTGGTTCATAGGAGGCATATGGTCATCACACATTCAAGGGGTTGGGAAATAGCTTCACTGTTTAACTTAGGAGTTGCAACTTTTGTACATGTTATTACAATTGGCCACAGAGTCATTAATGGTGATCCTTCTTTCTTCATCAGTGAAACTGTATTAGAAAAATTTATTTTAAACATTTGAACAGATAAGGCCAAGAAGGTGGGTCTCACTCTCCCCTTGGTTCCCAATAAAGAGCAACTCGCATAACTCCCTGGGAGAGCAATCAGTCAGCATTTCCAATCCCCTAAAACTCCAACTTGAAGATGCTAAATTCCTGGAGGGTACAGCTGAGAGGTCACGGGCTCCCTTCATTCAAACAGCCTTTAACATAGGATGAAGTATTCCATGTGTGGCAGGTTGAAAATATTGGAGCCCTAATCTCCCTTGATCCATCTCATATGTTAGGCAGAGATTTCATGCCAGGAGAGGCAAGCCAAAAAGACAGCAAACTACCACCCAGCCCAGTGCACAGGGTAGTGGCTCAGAGATTTTCCTAAAGGGGAGAGTTGTTCCATAAGAAAAGAGGGCTCTGAAGCTTTATCCAAAGGAGAAATTCAAACCTCAAGGGCATTCTCAAAAACAATAGCTTCTCTTGATTAGGAGCAGCAAGCCAAAAGTAGGCCAACTATTTTGCCAAAAAGACTAGGGGAAGAAACAATCAAGAAGAGCCCACCTGGATAAGAAAAAAAAAGTTCAAAGATTGGCCTTAAAATTTGGATCTGTACAAAGTTAGTTGTATCAGATCACTGAGGAAATTTAGTTCTGGGGCATTGTCAAATACAACAGAGAAGAAATCAGACAGTAATCAGTGCAGTCTAATAAGTTTAATATAATACCAAATGAAGTAGCTTGCTTAAAAGAGAAATCAGAGATCAGAGAGATCTGTTTCAAAGAGAAAGAAAGTTCAGATAAAATCACTATCATACCAGTATGCCTGTGCACTCCTGCCAAGGAGCAATACCAAAGACACTGCACTCTGAGTAAACAGACTTTACTAAAGTAACAGCTGAGTCAAGAAACATAAACAGAGAACAACAAAATAAGCCCTGGAAATGAGGGAGAGAAACCTCTACCCAGTTTTGCTGCAACACATTCAATATTACCAAAAAAGCCTAGTGTTCAAACAAAACTACAGGAGACATCCATAGAAACAGTAAAATGTAACACATACATTGGGGAAAAAAAAAAAGCAAGCAACAAAAACTGCCTGTAAAGGGGGCTGGATATCAAATATAACAAACAAAAATGTCATAGTAACCTTTATAAATATGTTCAAACACCTAAAGGGGATTGTGGGGAAAGAGGGAAAGAAAAGTATGAAGAAACTGTCTCATTAAATACAGAATATCAATAAAGAGAAATTAGTGTTGTTGTTTACTCACTGAGTCATATCCAACCCTTTTGTGATGCCATGGACTGTAGCCTGTCAGCTCCTCTGTCCACGGGATTTCCCAGGCAAGAATACTGGAGTGGGTTGCCATTTCCTTATCTAGGGATCTTCCTAATATATGCTTTCTGATATATGACACCAAAAACACAAATAACAAAGAAAAAAATAAATGAATTTGACTTAAAAACTTTTGCACACTGAGGACACTATCAAGAAAATGAAAGGGCAACCCATAGAGTGAAATAAAATCTTTCCAAAGCATATATCTGAATAAGATTTAGTATTTAGAATATATAAAGTACTCTTACATCTCAACAATAAAGACAAATAATCCAATAATAAAACACAGGCAAAAGATCAGAATAAACTTTTCTCCAAAAAAGACAAACAAATGGAGAATGTGTACATCAAAAGATGCTCAACATCAACAGTCATTAGGGAAATGCCAATGAAAACCAAAGTGAGATACACTGCTTATCAACTGACATGGTTATCATTAAAACATGGACAATAATAATTGTGGTGAGGATGCAAAGAAATTGGAACCTTTTTAATATATTGCTGAAAAGAATGTAAAATGGTACAGCCACCGTAGAATTTATTTTGGAAAATCCTCAAATAAAACATAGAATTATGAAATGACCCAGAAATTCTACTGCTAGGTATATTCCCCAAAGTAATGAAAATACATGTCTTCACAAAAATATGTACAGGAATGTGCACAGCAGCATTACTTGTAGTCACCAAAAAAATGGCAATAATTCAAAAGTCCATCAACTGATGAATGGATAAACAAAATGTTATATTTCAATACAATGGGACATTTTTCAGCCACATAGAAGAATGAGCTACTCTTTCATGTTATGGTTGAACCTACAAAACATTCTCAATTAAATAAGCCAGACACAAAAGGACACACACTGTACAGTTTCACTTCTATGAAATGTCCAAAATAAGCAAATCCATAGCAATAGAAATAAGATTAGTAGTTGTAAGGAGTTGGGTGAAAGTAGCAACTAGGAGTGATGGCTAATAGGTAAGGGGTTTCTTTTTGCGGAGATAAAAATGTTCTAGAATGAAATAGTGGTGATGTTTGCACAACCTTGTAAATATACTGAAAACCACTGAATTGAACACTTTAAAATGGTAACTTGCATATGATGGGAATGATAATTAATCTCAATAAAAATCGCAAAAATCCAGACTCCTTCAGGTAATGATTTTTTTTAATATCAAAGTAGAAAAAATTATGTGATTTTAGTTTAGTTTGCTTAATAGACATAGAGCAAAGGGAAAAATAAATCAAAGGGGAAAGTTGTTTGAAGATCCTGTTCCAATAGACTGTTTTCTCTTAAAGTAGACTTCCTCTAACCATAACTTTGTTTTTAAGTTCTATGACTCTTATTTATTTTTTTTTATAATGGGTAATCACTTCCATCTCAACAACAATATGATTACAGAGCTTTCATGAAATCTTTCTATACTTCATCATTGTTATTATGTTTTTAAAATGTCAGTCTTTTTAAAGGGATAGTGTTTTTTAATAACTTTACCATTTACTCGGGAATAATGAATCTAATAAGATGGGTCATTCTCTGAATATGCAAACATGGTTATCTTCATATTCATTTTCACACGCCTTTTCAAATGAAAGAATTATTCCCTGATCAGTTTAATTACTATATTTCAAACTTGAGAGAATATTATCCATTTTATATTCAAATCAGGACTGAGTTGTTCAATTTATATGCAGAAAATAACTACGTTTCTGAATATTCTGGAGAAGGCACAAGAGCAAATATTAGGAAGTACACCATTAGCACATCATATTTCCAATCTCTTCCCATTTGTTTCTACTTTGAGGGAAGAATCTCCAGATATAAATAGCTGGTAGACTTATGATGTCAGTCATTTAACTTTGGAACTCTCGATATACTTAGCAGGCATTTCTTTGCCTAAAGGGGTATGAGGGGAACTGGTTTCCATCATTTCATTTTATAACTTACAAGAGAAAAAAATAATCTATGTAAAAATACCTGACTAATGTTCTTCAAAATTGTCAAGGTACTGTAAGACATGGAACAAATGATGAACTGTGAAAGAGTGGAGATAAAGCTCAAGAGGGAATCCTGAAAGACAAAAAGGTAAAACTTCACACTTTAGTTGAAACTTTAGTAAAACTGAAGTAAGTTCTGCAGCTCATTAACCACATTGTACCAATATTAACTGTTTGGTTTTGATAATTTTACTATTGTTATGTAAAATCTTCATATTAGGGGAAATTTGCTGTGGGAAATGCAGGACTTCTATATGATTTTATCACTTTTCCATAAACCTAAAATTCTTCCACTATAAAAAGGAAAACAGCAGCAATAACAATAGCAAACAGGAACAACAAAAACCTCTCAAAGTTTAGAATCACAGATTGAATAACCCAAAATTACTTTAAGGATTAACTTACTATATTTTTAAGCTAATTCCACGCTAATAATGCAAGACAGAAGTTTTTTTAATTTAATTGTTATTGTTTTACATTATGAAAGTATGATAACACATTTACAGGAGACTTGGAAAATACCAAAAAAAGGTTACATATAGTTCCATTATATATTACAATTATTTTTAAGTAGATAAATAAAGATTTTTAGAGTTTCAATATCAAACTCTCAAAAAAGAATAGAATGAATATACAGAGAAATAAGAAGGAAAAGCACTTGAAACTTGAAAAGCACTGTGAACCAATTCAATAGAATTAAGATTTATACAATTTTCACACAGTAGTAGGACATAAATTCTATTGAAGTTCCCATAGACTGTAAACTAGGAGACACTGGAGCATATCCAGGGACATAAGAAAAAAGTGCAAAAATTTCATGGCCTAAAGGTATTGAAATCATTCAGAGTCTGTTCTCTCATTACTGTTGAATTATGTTAGAAATCAATATCAAAAGATGTTTGAAAATAAAACACACATTTTCAAGTACCATGTGACATTTACTGAGAGATCTTTGATTTAGCCATAGAAAACCTCCATAAAGTTAGACTGAATAAAATACAGAAGGTGATTGCAGAGAAGAAAACATTTAAATGAGAAATTAGTTGAATGATATTTTTTAAAGTATATTTATATCATATTGTTTACCTTAACCATACCTACCAAAAATGCATAATACTTGTGTCTACAATTAATAATACTAATCACAGAACTGATCAAAACAGACTATATAGTCCAATAATGTAATTCACTGTTACAGGCATACATTTGTCTAAAAAAAAAAAATCCCCTCTTTCCTTTTCCTAACTGTTATGTTCTTTAATAAGCTTTATGTTTCCTCCTTTGTCCCTCTGTATCTATCTCTCCCTTATTAATATCATTCATAATTATTTATTCTGGAACATTTTTCAGTAATAATAGAGAACAATCACCATTTGTTTCTTTATATTTCTTAACATCAGCTATTGTATCTTCTCTTCCTTTTCCTTGTACTCATCCTCATAATCATTATAGCTCTTGTTTTCATTCTTATAAGAATTGTTGAAACAAAGTATATGTACTAATGTAATAGCTAATGATACTTGGAACTAAGAATACGAAGTATATTAAGCAAAATCAAGCAACTAAGTGGAAGAATGTAGGTAGTAATAGCAATCTAAAAGACAACTCAGTGTTAGGGATAAGGAAATGATAATTGAATTGGGCTTTTAGTGATTCATTTTGATGTAAAAATAATTTGTTATGTCACTGAAATTTTTTTAATGAAATATTAACAATCAAAATCATAAGTGCATATAATATTAATAATACACAAGAATCAAGTTTGGTTAATTACAAAATTATAAGAATGGTTCATCATTTTAATCATTAAGAAATAGATGAACAAAGGTCATTAAACAAACAAGTTAAGTAAAGAAAACCATATGGCTATATTTTAAGGACTGAAATGACATGTAATAGAATTCTAAAATTAATTTCATATGATTCAATAAAATAAAACTTGCAACTATGAAAATACTATTTATGAAAAGTAAATATCAAATATTATCTTAATTAAAGAATACTGGGACCAATTTCAATAAATTAGAAATAAGTCAAGAGATAATCTCGTGTCAGTAAGATTTGTTTTAGCAATTTTATCCAATATAAGAGACTAAAATAATTAGCACAAATATTAGAAACCAATTAACATATTTTTCTTATTTTGGTTGATTTAATTATCAATCTAGACAACTTAGTTGGAGAAGGCAATGGCACTCCACTCCAGTACTCTTGCCTGGAAAATTCCATGGATGGAGGAACCTGGTGGGCTGCCGTCTATGGGGTCGCACAGAGTCGGACACAACTGAAGCGACTTAGCAGCAGATACAGCAGCAGCAGACAACCTAGGAAAGTCTATTTTTAAAAAAATTTCCAAAGCAGATAACATAATTTAGGAAGATTTCAGGGACAGGATAAATAAAAAGCATAATGGGTGGAAATACTTGCAAATCAAATATATTAAAAGGGTTTAATGTCCAGAATATATAAAAAATTTATTAATTCAACAATAAAAAGTCTATACTCCAGTTTAAAAAGGGCAAAAGATTTTGAATACATATTTCTCCAAAGAAGGTATATATAAATGATAATTAAGAAAATGAGCAGACTTCAACATCATTAGCCTCAGGGCTGTCCAAATGAAAATCACCATGTGATACAACTTCATACCCACTAGGTGAGCAGATAAATAAGACAGATTATAATAAGTGCTGATGAAGATATGGGGAAATTGTAACACTGATACATTGCTGGTACAGGCTGTGTGAAAAAGTTTAGCATTTCCTCAAATGTTTACACACAGAGTTACCCTGCAGCTCAGCAATTCTACTCCTACCCTAGACAAACGAGAACAAATGTCCACACAAGGACTCATACATGAATGTTCATAGCAAAATTATTGTTGTTGTTCAGTCACTAAGTCATGTCCGACTCTTTGTGATCCCATGAACTGCAGCACACTAGGCTTCCCTGTCCTTCAGCACCTCCTGAGCTTGTTCAAACTCATGTTCATTGAGTTGGTGATGCCATTCAACCATTTCATCCTCTGTTGCCCCCTTCTTCTCTTGCGCTCAATCTTTCCTAGCGTCAGTCTTTTCCATTGAGTCAGCTCTTCGCATCAGGTGGCCAAAGTATTGGAGATCCAGCTTCAGCACCAGTCCTTCCAGTGAATATTCAGGGTTTATTTCCTTTAGGATTGACTGGTTTGATCTTCTTATTGTCCAAGGCATTCTCAAGTCTTCTCCAGCACCATAGTTTGAAAGCATCAATTTGACACTCAGCCTTCTTTATAGTTCAACTCTCACATCCATACATGACTATTGGGAAAACCATAGCTTTGACTAATAATAATAGCCAAAAAAAGGAAACAACTCAAACGCCCATCTACTGAACAATGGATAAGTAAGGTATGGTAAAAGGGCTTCCCAGGTGGCACAGTGGTAAAGAATCTGCCTGCCAATGCAGTAGACTCAAGATGCTGGTTCAATCCCTGGGTTGGGAAGATCCTTTGAAGTAGGAAATGGCAACCTGCTCCAGTATTCTTGCCTGGAGAATTCAACAGACAGGGGAGACTGGTGGGCTACAGTCCATGCATGGGGTTTCAAGAGTCAGATGTGACTGAGCAGCCGAGCACACACATATCCACAAAATGCAATACTATTTATCAATAAAATATATGTGTTGCAATATGGATGGACTTTGAAAACATTACACTAAATGAAAGAAGCCAGTCTCAAAGTACAACATATTGTTGTTGTTTTTGTTGTTGTTGTTCAGTTGCCCAGTCATGTCCAAATCTTTGTGACCCCATGGACTGCAGCATGCCAGGCGTCCCTGACCCTCACCACCTCCGAGGGTTTTCCCAAGTTCACGTTGGGCAAACAACATTGCACTGGTGAGGCTGTCAAGCCATCTTATCCTCTGATGCCCTCCTCTCCTTCTGCCCTCAATCTTTCCCAGCATCAGGGACTTTTCCAATGAGTCAGCTTTTCACATCAGATGACCAAAATACTGGAGCTTCAGCTTCAGCATCAGTCCTTCCAGAGTTGATCTCCCTTAAGATTGACTGGTTTGATCTCCTTGCTGTGCAAGGGACTTTCAGGAGTCTTCTCCAGCACAACAGTTCAAAAGCATCAGTTCTTTCGCGTTCTGCCTTCTTTATGGTCTAGGTCTCACAACATACGTGACCATAACCTATTATGTGTTTGAATGAGATGTCCCAAATAGGCAAATCCATAAAGACAGAAATTAGATTAGTGGTTTTCAAGGAGTGAGGATGGAGAAGAATTGGAAATGATTGCTAATGGATAGGTGCTTTCTTTTGGAGGTAATGACTTATTTGTAATTAGTGGTTATGCCTGCACATCTTTGTTAATATAGTAAAAGTGCCAGAATTAATAGTTCAAAGAGATAAATCTTATCAAAGTGAATATTATCTTAATAAGTATTATTTAATTGAATTAAAAACATATTTTGTAGAAAGACATAAAAATATCAGAACTAGTGGGAATGAGTAGCATTCCCTGCAGAGTGATGGCTAACAGCATGAACAGCTCAATTTATGCCAAGCAAATATATAAATTTACTCATTCCAGATTTTTAGAATTGGATTAATGATATAAAATTTTATATAGAATAGTAAAGATCAGCAAATACCTAGAATATTATACCAAAACTGATAATGATTGTACTGATATAAGACCTTCTATACCAAATAGTAAACTTACTCTAAAGTCAGTTGGATAAGAATGGATGAATAGATTAGTTACAGAACATAACTGTCTGAATAGATCTAATATATATATAATAAATTAAAATGTGTCAAAATGGGCATTAAATTCAGTTTACAAAGCATAGTTTATTTAATAAAAGGTGTTGGAAAAAATGAATATTCATTTGAGAAAAAAGTTTACACCTTGACATAAAATAATGAATTCTTTATAAAGATCCAAATGTAAAGATCTATATGTAAAAAGTAAAAAAAAAGAGAAACACCACTTAGGAAATCACTTGCAATCACTTGGAAATGCCAAGAAATAGTAAATATCTTCTTAATACAGATGGGAAAATGGAGGACATCAGAAATGATTACTAAATTCAATTACCTAATTGGCAGGGAATATCATAAACAAAATCAAGTATCTAACAGAAGATGGGTAGCCTTTCAATAAAAGAACCCTATTCAGTTAAATATGAATTTTAGATAAATAATCACTGAAAACTATAATCATGTCCCAAATATTTTCTAAATTGTCTATGGGTTAATGTGATTAATTAGCAAAAAATACTGTGCTTAATGAGGAAAGGACTAGTTATTAAATATAAATATGTATAAAGGTTTCAAATAACCAATTCAGAGTAAAGGAAATTTGAAATGCAAGTATTCATATGAAAAGAGACTCAATCTCATCAGTGGTCAGGGAAATCCAAATTCAAATAAAAATGTAATTACATTTTTTAATGCTGATCTGATGGTAAAATTAACAAGGATAATAATATCCAATATAGGCAGAGATATGAGAAAATGCACTCTCATTATTGATGTTGAGATTGTGAAATGCTGAAACTTTTTAAGAAAGTAATATTGCAGAGGGATTGTATCTGATAGAGAGAGTGCCCAAAGAACTATGGACGGAGGTTCATAACATTGTACAGGAGGTGGTGGTCAAAACCATCCCCAAGAGAAAAAAGAAATGCAAAAAGGCAAAATGGTTTTCTGAGGAGGCCTTACAAATACCTGAGAAAAGAAGAGAAGCAAAACGCAAAGGAGAAAGGAAAGACATACCCATCTGAATGCAGTGTTCCAAAGAATAGCAAGGAGAGGTAACAAAGCCTTCTTAAGTGAACAGTGCAAAGAAATAGAGGAAAACAATGAAATGGGAAAGACTAGAGATCTCTTCAAGAAAATTAGAGATACCAAGGGACCATTTCATGGAAAGAGGGGCACAACAAAGGACAGAAATGGTATGGACCTAACTGAAGCAGAAGATATTAAGAAGACAGGGCAAGAATACACAAGAACTGTACAAAAAAGATCTTCACAACCCAGATAATCACGATGGTCTGATCACTCACCTAGAGCCAGACATCCTGGAATGTGAAGTCAAGTGGGCCTTAGAAAGCATCACTACAAACAAAGCTAGTGCAGATGATGGAATTCTAGCTGAGCTACTTCTAATTCTAAAAGATGATGCTGTTAAAGTGCTGCACTCAATATGCCAGCAATTATGGAAAACTCAGCAGTGGCCACAGGACTGGAAAAAGTCAGTTTTCATTCCAATCCCAAAGAAGGGCAATGCCAAAGAATGTTCAAACTACCACACAATTGCACTCATTTCACATGCTAGCAAGGTCATGCTCAAAATCCTCCAAGTTAGGCTTCAACAGTATATGAACCAATAACTTCCAGATGTTCAAGGTGGATATAGAAAAGGCAGAAAACCATAAATCAAAGTGCCAAAATTGGTTGGATCATAAAAAAAGGCAAGAGTATTGCAGAAAAAAAAAAAAACATCTACTGGCTACACTAAAGCCTTTGTGTGGTTCACAACATACTGTGGAAAATCCTTAAAGAGATGGGACTATCAGACCACCTTACCTGCCTCCTGAGAAACTTGTATGCAGGTCAAGAAAGAACAGTTAGAACAGAACATGGAACAACATACTGGTTCAAAATTGGGAAAGGAGTATGTCAAGGCTATATATTGTCACCCTATTTATTTAACTTATATACAGAGTACATCATGAGAAATGCTGGAATGGATGAAGCACAAGTTGGCATCAAGATTGCTGGGAGAAATATCAATAACCTCAGATATTCAGATGACACCACCCTTCTGGCAGAAAGTGAAGAGGAACTAAAGAGCCTCTTGATGAAGGTGAAAGAGGAGAGTGAACAATCTGGCTTAAAACTCAACATTCAAAAAACTAAGATCAAGGCATCCTGTCCCATCACTTCATGGCATACAGATGGGGAAACAATGAAAGAGTGAAAAACTTTATTTTCCTGGGCTCCAAAATTACTGTGGATGGTGACTGTGGCCATCAAATTAAAACATGTTTGCTCCTTGGGAGAAAAGTGATGACAAACATGGGCAATGTATTAAAAAGCAGAGACATTACTTTACTAACAAAGTCTGTCTAGTAAAAGCTATGGTTTTTCCAGTAGTCATGAATGGATGTGAGAGTTGGACCATAAAGAAAGCTGAGCACCAAATTATTGATGCTTTTGAACTGTGGTGTTGGAGAAGACTCTTGAGAGTCCCTTGGACTGCAAGGAGATCAAACCAGTCAATCCTAAAGAAAATCAACCATGAATATTCTTTGGAAGGACTGATGCTGAAGATGAATCTCCAAAACTTTGGCCACCTGATGTGAAGAACTGACTCACTGGAAAAGATCCTGATTCTGGGAAAGATTGAATGCAGGAGAAGGGGAAGACAGAGGATGAGATGGTTGGATGGCATTACCTACTCAATGGGCATGAGTTTGAGTAAACTCCAGGAATTGGTGATGGACAGGGAGGCCTGGGGTGCTGCAGTCCACGGGGTCACAAAAAGTCAGATACAACTGATCGATTGAACAACAACAAAAATAGTGCAAAATCTATCAAAATAAATTCAGGCATATTACTTGGCCTAACAATCACTCTTTTGAAAATTTCTCCTACAGGAAGACAAAAGGCACTAATATGTATGTAGGTACGCATGCATGTGTATGTATGTGTGTATGTGAAAGAGAAAGAGCGAATAGAGAAAATTAGCAGATGTAAGGGTTACCATTGGAGAAGGCAATGGCAACCCACTCCAGTACTTTTGCCTGGAAAATCCCATGGATGGAGGAGCCTAGTAGGCTGCAGTCCATGGGGTCGCTAAGAGTTGGACATGACTGAGCAACTTCCATTTCACTTTTCATTTTCATGCATTGGAGAAGGAAATGGCAACCCACTCCAGTGTTCTTGCCTGGAGAATCCCAGGGACCGGGGAGCCTGGTGGTCTGTTGCCTATGGGCTTGCACAGAGTCAGACATGACTGAAGCGACTTAGCAGCAGCAGCAGCAGCAAAAGTTACCATTGGTTACTTTAGGAGGAAGGAAATAGAGGGAGTGGAAGAGAGTAATTTATATGCACATGGAAATAAAATTTCAAAACTACAGAAGACCATTAAATAAATTTTTTTTAAAAATCCACTCCATTCCGACATAACCCGTCCCACTACCTAGGAGTAATTTGTTTCGTTTTTCTGGGGATTAAGTCAAGAACTCTAAATAATATACTTATATTCTTATTGTTTAAATTAAAATTTTAAAGTGTGTATTTAAATACAGTGAATTGAGCTTAATTAGTAGAAACGTTTTCTCTAAGGTTCCCAATAACTGTTAGATAGATTTTTTTTATAATCTTCTGTTGATTATTTTTACAAAATCCAATTTCTTAATTTATTGATTTTTAAATTACAGCCATTGATGGTTCCACTAATTCAGAGAGAAAGTACAATCTTTTCTCTCCTCTTACATCCTAACTTGAATTACCATGACCTTTTCTTTTCACATTGACATGATTTATGACATAAACTTGCACTTGAAATACAACTAAACTTTCCAAATTTATAGGTTTTTTTTGTTTAAATTATGTAAATATGTATGCTGTACTTTTCAATATTGTAATTATGTGAATATTTTTCACTGTAAAGCCAAGGAGCATGACTGGATCTACAGAAAAATCATATACCTTCTTAAAGGAAGATGCTTCAAGCATCAAAGTCAAATACATTCTTCTATTTTATGCTCCATTTAATGTTCACAATTATGCCATATTTTAGTTTGCTTCGTATTTGGATCATTACACCCTTATAGAGCTTATTTTTCCTAACATAACAGGTCAGGATTTTTTTTTTCTTTTTCCTTTTTGGTTGTTGACATAAGAAATGTATGCCTTATTTTCCTTATGACTAAGATCATACAGCTTCTTAAATTATGCTATTCTAAGACCTCCTTATCCATGTTTTTAAAAAAATCCTACTTCAAGTGAAAATGCTGAAAACCAGAACTAAAATTTCATACTTATGAAAATAGTGGAAAATAAAAGTTTTATTGAGAACTTGCCTGGATACAAATAAAATTAACATTTGTTTAATCTTATATTTAATAACATTTATATTTTAATTAAAACTTTGCACTAATTTTTTAAAATAAACAATGAATGAAAGAAGTATCAATATTTAGGGGGTTCTGGGGAAGAATTTTCCCAATGAAAATTTAAGATAATATTCTACTGTATTCTTCTTTTTGCATTTAAATTTCACAGCACGAAAATAAAGGTCATTTTTGTAAAAATATTGGAAAACTTCATTAATTTTCCAAAAGAATTTCCCTAATATTTTGATATTTAAATTATTTTAATGTGAAACACCTTCCATATAACTATATTTATAAATTTTTCTCTTCCTTAAATTTTGAACTAATCTAATTTTACTAGGTATTCATTTACCAATGGCTCTGTCATGTGAGTCTGTTTGCCAGTAAAACTTACATCACCCTTGTTATATCCCATAGTTTTGCAATTTATTTATATTTGATTTGAATTTATTCTGCTGACTCCAATTTTAACCAAATTTAAATTTTACTTTGTTTTCTGATTACTCTTCTTATAGTCATCTGCTCTTATTTTCTAAGTGTGGGAACTTTCTGATTCTCTCAAGGATATTAATTACTACAATTTTTAAAATTTATTTTCTTCCAAATCCCTGGTTCTTCCAGAGTTAGCTGTGCTTCTTTTTATGATCCTCAAATAAAGTTTTTTCTCAAATATCTGCTGATGCTTGGTTTTCTATTCATACTTACAAATGAAGGACTAGGTGTATTATTATAGGTCACTACCAAGCAATTCTGCCATTCTTCAGGTCTTCTTCCACTAGCCTATTTCCCAAAAGTCAGCTCTAACCTCAAATAAGTGGATATTTTAGTGCTTGGCAGAGAACAGGCACACGGTCACTCTTCTGTATACCAGAATAAGGATGGCTCTTCTTTGAGCTGTCAACTGCCATAACAAGAGCATTAAACCCTTCCTGGTAGATCAGTCATTTCTTTAGAAGATAGCACCTTGTCCTCTACCTGCACATAAAGGCCAGCATAGGGGTTTTGCAGGCTCCCACAGCTATCCTGATGACTTTATCAGTTACAAAAAAGATATCCATTAATAATTATATATATGTCAAAATTATTTAATATATAAATAAGTATAAATTCATACTTTAATTTATATAGATAACTTAAATAATATATATTTAATGTATCAAAATATACATTACATATACTTCTTAATCACATGCACAGACCACTGTGTTTATAAATCTGTTTATTGATTTATATTGATAAGCATCATATATTTCTTATTTTTTGATAGACAATAAGTAGAAATGGAAATCATTTTTTATGTGTGCCACATGGAATAACCTCGTGCACACACAACCTTGGAAACCACTGCAACAGATCATCAATCCTGTTGCTGTATAGTTCTCTTCCTATTTCACCCCTCTGGTCAAAGCATCTCTAACATCTGCTGTAGCATTCTGTACATGCCCTGAGCTCTGGCTCTCACCATAATGTGTGTTACTCACTCAACCATGTCTGACTCTTTGCAGCCCTATAAACCGTAGCTCCCCAGGCTCCTCTGTCCATGGGATTTCCTAGGCAAGAATTCTGGAGGGGGTTGCAATTCCCTTCTCCATGGAATCTTTCCAACCCAGAGATCAAACTCAGGTCCCCTGCACTGCAGGCAGATTCTTTACCATCTGATCCACCTGGGAGTAGATTGTCTATTAATACTGTCTGACCTTTCTTCCATCTACTAGAATATCTATCAAAGCTCTGATCTTCTATTGTCTTTCCTATTTTCAGTGAATTTACAGATTTACTATTTTTAATACTTCACTACTATTATCCAGAAGATTTTCCTATAAAGAGGATATAATGTGTGCTATCATCTTGAACCAGATACCCTATCAAGGATTTTCATTCTTATTTCTCAGAATATAAGACTCTCTGTTATATTATAGATATCCAGTAATTTATCCAAAGGGAAAATTATTTTATATCAATTAATATTGGTAATACTCTCAAGTGCACTAGTATTACAACTCTGAATATAACTAACAGGCCAAGTCCCTAAGTTGTGATTTGCCTGATGTTCAACAGATTATAAATTCTCAATTCAAGTAGCATTAAGATGAATGTAAGATGGTAGGGAATTTTGTTGGACATAAATAGCTTTAAAATGCAGCATTTCCAGTTTAAGATATAATATTAATGATTTAGACCCATGTTAGTCTCCTCTCTCAGTTACAGCCCCATAATGACAAGCTTCCTTTTTAATGTTCAGGGCCTGCTGTGCCAGCAGTACTTTTAACAAAATACAGTTGCTTTAGGCTTTCTGACATGGCATCACACTGAGATAAACACAATTAACAAGATCTATTTAAATTCTGGCTCTTTTGTAATTGTTTATTAATGAGATTTTAAAGACTTTTTTGATATTTCAAAATTTTTCAATCAAGGTTTTTATTTGCTATGTGTTTTCATTTTTAACACTTGGGTATTGTCTGTTGGTTCCATTTCTCAATTGCAAACAGAGAATCTCAACCCCCATAAAATGATCAAAGGATCATCGGCAGGATGATGGAGAAGCAATCTTAGTTATCATAGGCTTACAAGAGCAATGGATTAATAAATAAATTTAAAAATCAAGCAAATAATTTATTTTTGTTCTTGCTTAGAAAAAAGGAGCAGTGTATACCTTTTTGCTCTGATTTTAAACTGTGCCATCAGTTATCATCATGAACTCATAGTAAGTAGTAGCACACCATATTATCGACAATAGAAGCAACATGGGAAGACAAACGAATGATCTTTGGTTTTAAACATAGCTAAATCTCAGCTTCACCACTTTTAAGATATGTAACTTTGGGCAAAGCTTAACCTCTATGAGTCTAAGCTTTACATATGTAAAATTGGGGGTTATAACTATCCCAGAATTGCTCTGTTGGTTACATGGGATAACATGTACAAAGTGATATAAAGTGATATAATTACCAGCACAGGGTACACAATGTATTTAAATTAACTCTCTTTTTTATACTTTAATTGGTGTACTTGATGAAAAAAATTTTAAGCCATGCCACCATGTAGAGTTTCCAGGAACTCATGCTAATGCTACATCTATCATGTAAAATTTTACAGTTCTGAAAGTTTGGATTCCTAGATGTCACCTGGAAAAAATGTCTATAATATATCTTCTTGGGAGCCAAAGGAAAAAGAAACAAATGATAATAAAATACCACCAGGAAAACATAATACTTACAGGAGACATAAACATATTGGTTGCATTCTGAGGAAACCCAGAGAATAAGGATGCCAAAGAGCCAACCAGAGAAAGATATTTAAAAATACTTAGCTCCATCTCAACCATATTGAAATGGCATACTAGAGAATCAGAACCAAAAATGTATATTATTAAAGGTCTCCAGATTATTTTAACGAGTAGCAGAGATAAAAGCCACTGAAATAAAGAAGGTACTAATTAGAACTTTATGCTGTAGCTTTCTATCAAATCAGAATGTCAGACTACTCATATTTAAATAATGCTATTATAGTTCCATAGAAATGCCTCAGCGAATACACAGTTTCATGTTTTCTCTTTAGTCTTACTCTTAGTCACTGCTGAAAAGCATGTAAAGACTGTCCTTGTGCTTTTATTTTGTAAGATTATCCAAGACAATATTTCTTTGCCTAATACTTCTTACATGGTTGGGATGTCAAAGATCACAGCAATACTTTATCACAAAGATGAGGGCTTTGACACAATTTGTTTTATCTGAAAATGTGTATTGTTTCTTTCTATTAGAGAATGAGAGTTAGTCCATTAATTTTCCTTTCTTTACCTTGATTGCCTGGAAGCCAAGTATTTCTTCCACCTCCGTACCAACCTCTATCTATTATTGGTTGTTGCCAATTTTCATTGGCTGTAATGATTATAAAGCATCTGTAGCTCTCATTAAAAACCAGTAGAAATCTTTTTTGGGGGGACAAGATATGGCAGAAATAAGAAAGTACATGTAATTGTTGGTACTCCTAAGCATCATAGACCTCATGAACTGAATTTTATTGCATAAAATCAGGACGTGGTATTGATTTTTTTATGGTTCACTGATTTTCCTCATAGGCTGCTTATAAGCAGATGCCCTAATAGAATTTTTGTTAATTTAGTATTTCTGATACCTGAATCTTGTAGAACAGCACTAACATGTTTACCTGAGCCCATGTTCCTTTGCTCTAAAAGCTTCCTTATTAGCAATGTCATTTTAAAAAGAGAGAACTTTAAGACTTAGAGGAATTGCCCTCAGCGTATTACGGTGCTAGCAAGTATGCAACCAAGAAAGCTTGGGGAAATGGTGTTAAATTCAAGAAGAAAAACGGGCATATTGAGTACTTTTGCATATGGAATCACTAGAAATCTTTTAACCTTGCTCTGTATCCAAGACTCCTTGACTACTTTGAAAAGGGTAAACCAGGTGGGTTTCATTTGACAGCTGAGGTCATGCTTGTTTATAATACCACACTTGAAGAATGCCAATGCTACTTTACTATTCTGCTGATTCCTCTCCCTCTCTTCTCCTCTCCTGTCTTCTCCTTCCCTCCCTTTTCTTCTCTCCCCTCGCTCCTTCTATTCTAACTACCCCTCACCCCACCACCATTTCTCTCACTCTCTCACTTCTTTTTCTTTTCCTTTGTACTTCACAAGATGCATCCCTCCTTGAATTAGGCTTAACAGAAACTTAAGGATAAAGAGATTCCTAAATAATTGTAAAAGAAAACTTGTAAATTGAAAATCCTCAAATTTCCCAGAAATAGTTCTGGCTCTATCTTAGATGTTGGGCCATTGCTGTTTCTCTTCATTGTTACATTTAAATATTTATACCAGAGACAGTTTGCCAAGTTCATAATAAGCACAAAAGAAAATAAATCCATTATGCTCAGGGTGATCAGTTTTACCACAAAGTCTATTATAGGGCAGCTGTTTGTTTTCAGTGTTCATTTTCTTGGATAAGTCAGGTAGACAGCTGGTTTTTAGGGCATTTCTGTTCATTTATGTTCCCTTGAATTGTAAATCTATCATCACATTTTAAAAAATTCAGTCTGCAGCTCACAATTCTATCATTAGAAAATTCTTCAGATTACTAATTCAAAGAAGTATACGTATATATGTATACATATATATATACATATATATAACTACATATTTATATATTCTAAGCATTTTAACACATGTGAAAATTTTGCACAATAAATTACCTTAATTCATCAGAACTTAGGTAAAACAAGATTCTGTTTTATGTCACTGCAGTGTGTCCTCATAATTCCTATGCAAGATAAAATATGTCTGCTGATATAACATCATAAAATTATACAGTGTGCTTCACTTTAGGCAAAGTGTGTATTACTGCTGTATGGGTGTGGCTAGGCATGTGACTTCCCACCCTCTGATACAATCATCTGATAGTAAGTGGTTGAATACTGAGGCAGTTGTCTACACAATGCTTAAAACATCTGGTCAATTCAATGGGGAAAATTCAAACTGCTAATTTGGCATCACGCAGTCTAAACAGTTAGGTTGACTGAACTTTTCATTTTGCTATGGGTTGTTTAGATTTTGTATAGACAGACTTAGAAGTAATACAAGACATATTTAAGTTTGCTTTTTAACTGGGTATTTGAAGCAGATCATTTTAACTAAGCCAACTAGTAATTTTAATAGAATGTTAAGGGAGAATTATATAGCATAAGTATCAATGAATACTTGGTGAATAATGTGCTAATTTTGTTTGCTATTCTATTTTATTTTTTTAATGTGGATGATGAAGAAAGGTGTGCGGAAGGATGGCAACCATGCCATTTACATTTTCTGAGGAAGGTTAAAAAGCAGAAAATCATTTTTTTAGGTATCTGGATATCTCTCTTTCTGACAAATCAATAGCTGGACAGAATCTATCCCTTGGCCCTTCTTATCATCATATATAACACTCACAGTTTAGGGAACACAATCTCCAGAAGTCTCAGTCTTAAAAAAACAAAATAAAATCCTTCTCTGTGTCAAACTTCAGATATTTCTTACCTCATGACAATATGTGATCTTTTTATTTGATATGTAGTCATATTTTGCTATAATTTTGTAAACATTGGGCATTTTCTCATTGCTTTCTCACAGACTTCAGGGTTTATTGTATTATTTTAGGAAGATTAGTCTATCAGTCATTAAAAGGAGGGATAATGGGAAGAATATATAATACAAGAATCTTTTTTCACAGAATATATGTATATTATAAATGTTTATATGTACTAATTATTCAGAACTTCAGATAATGTGACCTATTAACCAAATAACTTAGGAAAATATTGTAAACTATATTTCACCAATATACTGCCATCTCAAACCAAGTGATAAATTTTATAGTCAAGAAAAATTCAAGGGAAAACAACTATTTGTGCATAATAACATTGCTTTATTTGTTTTTGTATTTTTAAGAGTTTGCTCCCTAGGAGAAAAAAAAATGTCAGAACATTTAATTCCATCAAAAAGCTAAACTTATCTAATCTGTTAAAAGAATGATGTTTTCTATAATAAAAATATAATTTGAACCAATCAGCAAAGTCTCAGTTGATTCCAAACTTGAAAGACAAAGAAATTATCTCTAATCACTAGATTCTGTTACTAATAGAGTCATCATTAGAATGGAAGCATCAATAATGGTTAATTTCAGAAATGAGATATAGTGTGTCACATAAGTTTTATATTTTCTTATTTATTCATTAATACGCATTTTAGCTTTATCATTGATATTGAGTGACACACTCAATAGTTTGCTGTCTTTTCTTATCATCCGTTTTAGGTATGTAAATCAGGTTCCCTAGGTGGTTCATAAACTCCCTGAGGGCCATGACCATATCAATGCATCTTTAGTTTTTTCTAGTTCTGTGGTAGACATTCTACATCTACAGAAAAATTTTAAAGTTTAATAAATATTGCTGAATTGAATGACAGTGAAATATTTATGGGCTATTCTGTTATTTGTACTATTTAAAGAGAAGTGTAGCAAATATATAAAATCAAAAACAATAGATTTAGTTTTGTCAGTAATAAAGTTGATTATTTTTGTGATTCATAGGCATCAGCTACGACTGAGATAATCCAAAATATCCACTCAAAAATTAATTTCCAATCTCTTCCTACAGCTGCTTTTTGAGAACTGGTGATGAATAATAAAACAATCTGATTTGTTTCGAATTATTTTCCTTGCTTTTCTTGTTCACTATCTGATAGATATGCTAATGAACAGTGAAATTGCCAAAGAATGAACAGTAGTAGGAAAAGAAAATAGAAGGCATGAATAAATTACCTCCCCCCAAAATGGGGATGATAGATACCTAAGAATTATTACCATTTGAATGGGTATTATGCAGTGATGAATTTTATATTCTATGAGTCTCACCCTGTCCATCAGTTCTCTGAAATAAAAATGCTTAGGGAAAGAATTGATCAAACTTCCATTACATAAAGAATCCATGTAGGGCTTTACATGGAAATAACAGCTACTTTATAATAAACAATAGTAACGCTATGATTAAGATTTCTCTTTCATTAAAATAATTGCAAACATACAAAAGGATGAACATCCTAGAATCAAAGAACTGTAAGTGATTTACAGAAGTCATGTAATTTATTGCCCTTCAAGTTAGTGCCACACCAAAACAAATATGAACAAATTCTCTTTCTTAAGCGTTACAGGTGTTACAACTAGAGATAAACTAGAGCTTTACTATACAGATTCCTATATAAGAGCCCTTGACTCTTTTTTTTTTTTTTTTCACTTCTAGGTAATTGTTTTTTTTTTTTTTTTAAGATTTAAAATGTTTTATTTTTTTTTAATTTTAAAATCTTTAATTCTTACATGCATTCCCAAACATGAACCCCCCTCCCACCTCCCTCCCCATAACATCTCTCTGGGTCATCCCCATGCACCAGCTCCAAGCATGCTGTATCCTGCATCAGGCATAGACTGGCGATTCAATTCTTACATGATAGTATACATGTTAGAATGTCATTCTCCCAAATCATCCCACCCTCTCCCTCTCCCTCTGAGTCCAAAAGTCCATTATACACATCTGTGTCTCTTTCCCTGTCTTGCATACAGGGTCGTCATTGCCATCTTCCTAAATTCCATATATATGTGTTAGTATACTGTATTGGTGTTTTTCTTTCTGGCTTACTTCACTCTGTATAATCGGCTCCAGTTTCATCCATCTCATCAGAACTGATTCAAATGAATTCTTTTTAACGGCTGAGTAATACTCCATTGTGTATATGTACCACAGCTTTCTTATCCATTCATCTGCTGATGGACATCTAGGTTGTTTCCATGTCCTAGCTATTATAAACAGTGCTGCGATGAACATTGGGGTACATGTGTCTCTTTCAATTCTGGTTTCCTCGGTGTGTATGCCCAGCAGTGGGATTGCTGGGTCATAAGGTAGTTCTATTTGCAATTTTTTAAGGAATCTCCACACTGTTCTCCATAGTGGCTGTACTAGTTTGCATTCCCACCAACAGTGTAGGAGGGTTCCCTTTTCTCCACACCCTCTCCAGCATTTATTGCTTGCAGATTTTTGGATCGCAGACATTCTGACTGGTGTGAAGTGGTACCTCATTGTGGTTTTGATTTGCATTTCTCTAATAATGAGTGATGTTGAGCATCTTTTCATGTGTTTGTTAGCCATCCGTATGTCTTCTTTGGAGAAATGTCTATTACCAGCAACATTTTTCACAGAACTAGAACAAATCATTTCAAGATTTGTATGGAAATACAAAAAACCTCGAATAGCCAAAGCAATCTTGAGAAAGAAGAATGGAACTGGAGGAATCAACTTGCCTGACTTCAGGCTCTACTACAAAGCCACAGTCATCAAGACAGTATGGTACTGGCACAAAGACAGACATATAGATCAATGGAACAAAATAGAAAGCCCAGAGATAAATCCACACACATATGGACACCTTATCTTTGACAAAGGAGGCAAGAATATACAATGGAGTAAAGACAATCTCTTTAACAAGTGGTGCTGGGAAAACTGGTCAACCACTTGTAAAAGAATGAAACTAGATCACTTTCTAACACCCCACACAAAAATAAACTCAAAATGGATTAAAGATCTAAATGTAAGACCAGAAACTATAAAACTCCTAGAGGAGAACATAGGCAAAACACTCTCAGACATAAATCACAGCAGGATCCTCTATGATCCACCTCCCAGAATTCTGGTAATAAAAGCAAAAATAAACAAATGGGATCTAATTAAAATTAAAAGCTTCTGCACAACAAAGGAAAATATAAGCAAGGTGAAAAGACAGCCTTCTGAATGGGAGAAAATAATAGCAAATGAAGCAACTGACAAACAACTAATCTCAAAAATATACAAACAACTTCTGCAGCTCAATTCCAGAAAAATAAATGACCCAATCAAAAAATGGGAGCCCTTGACTCTTAAAGATCACTTATTGCCTCTATATTAGACAAATGAACTACACTCCATTTTCTTAATCTTCATGTTAGTAACACCTCTTAGCAACTTTTAATATGATTGGATACCATCCTTGAAATAAAGTATGCTGTGCTGTGCTAAGTCACTTCAGTCGTGTCCAACTCTTTGCAACCTCATGGAGCCCTGCCAGGCTCCCCTGTCCATGGGATTCCCCAGGCAAGAATACTGGAGTGGGTTGCCATGCCCTCCTCCAGGGGATCTTCCCGACGCAAGGATCAAACTCTCCTCTCATGTCTCCTTGGTAGGTTCTTTACATTAGTGCTACCAGGGAGGCCTGAAAGAGAGTATACTTCAGGCTTAATACCATTCAAAGGTGTTATATGATGCTTCACATAAAATATGGACTTCTCTTGTGACTCAACTGATAAAGAATCTGCCTGCAAAGGGGAAGACCTGGGTTCAGTCCCTGGGTTGGGAAGATCCCCTGGAGAAGGGAAAAGCTACTCACTCCAGTATTGTGACCTGGAGAATTCCATGAACTGTATAGTCTTTGGGGTCGGATAGAGTCCATACGACTGAGTGACTTTCATTTTCACATAAAATATAGCTTACAAAGAGAATGATCTGACTCTTCCCTATCTCAAATATGTAATTTTGTACCACTTTTCCCCTTGTTCACTAATAGCAGTAACATTGGCCACCCGTTTTCTCAAATACACCAGTCAGGGCCTTTGCATATGCTTTGGATATGTTAACACATATAAATCACTCAGCACGGAATATAGCTCATAGTAAGTTTTTAGTAAAAATATTTACATTTGTATTACTTATTAATGTATAATCCTCAAAAGCCCCATAAAATGAGTCATATCATTATTATTCTACTTTACAGTCAGGAAAAACTGGTGCCCAGAAAGGGTAAGTAACTTGCAAGATCACATAGCTGATAAGTGGTGAAATGGTGGGGCTGGAATAAAAACCTTGCAAGCTCAGCTTCAGAGCTTAGGCTTTTAATCAACAGCCTATAAAATAGGTATTATATTGATCTCTTTTTGTAGATGGAGACTACAAGGCTACAAAGCTAATAAGTAACTGATTTATAATCAGGTCTGTTTGATTCAGAAACTTAGGCTTCTTAATTGGAATGAGAACGATGAACAATATTAACTAGAAAATTCTGTGTGGCCTACCCCGGTTGCATAAATGGAGTTTAGCCAGGAGGAAAGTTATTATTTAATAGCTATATAATAGCTCTGAAGCTAAATAAAGGGAAAATTGGTGGAATGAACCTAAAGTAAGCTAAGCCTTGGTGAGAAAGGAAAAGGAATTGTTTTTAAGAGCTTTCATACTACATCTCACCCTATTCCCACTCCCACTTCTGTGATTGCTTGGGAATTTTGAAAGTAGGAATGAACTTTTTATTTGGAGGAGGGATTAAGGAGATGATAGGTCTGTTGCTTATTAGCCTGTCTCTGCTTTTATAATCTGCTTCTATAATCCTTAATGAAGGCTACTTAGTTCTAACAATTGGCTGGCCATTCAGAAGTCAAAAATAACATAGCTGTATCATGTCCTTCTGGAGATTCATGGGATTGCTGCTTCCACATTTTTACTACCTTCCCCCAAATTTTGCTGAACTGACTGAATCTTATCAAAAATTTTGGGATTTACATAGCTCATATGCATCATTAGTATGTAAACACACACATACACACACATATGCAGAAATACCAGCAAGCAAAAATAATATTTAATGTCATCCCAATCTTTCTGATGTGAAGAGCCTCCTCATTAGAAAAGATCCTAATGATGGGAAAGATTGACGGCAGGAGAAGAAGGGGATGACAGAGGAAGACATGGTTGGATGGCATCACTGACTCAATGGACATGAGTTTGAGCAAGCTCCGGGAGATAGCGAAGGACAAGGAAGCCTGGTGTGCTGCAGTCCATGGAGTCACAAAGAGTCGGACGTGACTGAGTGACTGAATTGAACAGAAACTGATTCATTTATATTCAGCAGCTTTGATATTTGGATATGCATTTTGCTATTTTTCTTTTTCTTACACATAAACACTTCTTCTTTTGTTAAACCACCCCAAAATAGGCTGCAGACACCATGTTACCTCACCACTCAACAAAGTAGTACCTCACCTAAAAAAGTCAACATTAATTCCAAAACATTGTAGAGTCCCTATCTAAGTTCCCCAGTTGTCCATAAATGTACTTTATAGGTTTTCATTTACATTTTTCCATCGACGTTCTGTACAAGTTTCACATATGGCATTTGACTATAATGTCTCTTTGTTTCCCCCCAATCTAAAGTCCTTTGACTTCCTTCTGTTTCCCTCTCTCTCTCTTTTTTTTTTTTTTTTTTTTTTTTTTTTTGCTTAAACAATGGAAATTTATTTTCTCGAGGCTAGAAATCCAAGATCAAGGTGTCAACAAGGCTGATTTCTACTGAGACCTTTCTCCTTGTCTTGCAGATGGTTACCTTCTGGCTGTGTCCTCACATGGCCTTTTCCTCTGTGCTCCCATGGAGAGACAGATCTGGTTTATTATCTACTTTCTTTTTTCCTACATCTTTTTTGAGCATATACTAAAAACTCAAAAAAATTTAGTTCTATCTCTGGACTCTATTTAGTGTACCACACTGTTACAATTATTTAGTTTTACATTAGCTTTTAATATCAGGTATAGTCCCACCTCATTGCCTTTTCCTTCAAAGTTTCGTGGCTATCCTAGATTGTGCATTTTTCATGTGAACTTTATTATTTTTTTTATTTTGTTTACTTTACAATATTGTATTGGTTTTGCCATACATTGACATGAATGTTCCATGAGTGTACATGTGTTCCCCATCCAGAACCCCCCTCCCACCTGCCTCCCCATCAGATCCCTCTGGGTCATCAGTGCACCAGGACTGAGCACCCTGTATCATGCATCGAACCTACACTGGCGATCCATTTCACATATGATAATTTATATGTTTCAATGCCATTCTCCCATATCATTGTGTCTTCGCCCTCTCCCAGAGTCCAAAAGACTATTCTAGACATCCGTGTCTCTTTAGCTATCTCGTATGCAGGGTTATCGTTAGGTCTTTCGAAATTCCATATATATGTGTTCAGTTCAGTTCAGTCCAGTCGCTCAGTTGTGTTCGACTCTTTGAGACCCCATGAATCGCAGCACGCCAGGCCTCCCTGTCCATCACCAACTCCTGGAGTTCACTCAGATTCACGTCCATTGAGTCAGTGATGCCATCCAGCCATCTCATCCTCTGTCGTCCCCTTCTCCTCCTGCCCCCAATCCCTCCCAGCATCACAGTCTTTTCCAGTGAGTCAACTGTTCGCATGAGGTGGCCAAAGTACTAGAGTTTCAGCTTTAGCATCATTCCTTCCAAAGAAATCCCAGGGTTGATCCCCTTCAGAATGGACTGGTTGGATCTCCTTGCAGTCCAAGGGACTCTCAAGAGTCTTCTCCAACACCACAGTTCAAAAGCATCAACTCTTTGGCGCTCAGCCTTCCTCACAGTCCAACTCTCACATCCATACATGACCACAGGAAAAACCATAGCCTTGACTAGACGGACCTTAGTCGGCAAAGTAATGTCTCTGCTTTTGAATATGCTATCTAGGTTGGTCATAACTTTTCTTCCAAGGAGTAAGCGTCTTTTAATTTCATGGCTGCAGTCACCATATGCAGTGATTTTGGAGCCCCCCAAAATAAAGTCTGACACTGCTTCTGCTGTTTCCCCATCTATTTCCCATGAAGTGACGGGACCAGATGCCATGATCTTCGGTTTCTGAATGTTGAGCTTTAAGCCAACTTTTTCACTCTCCTCTTTCACTTTCATCAAGAGGCTTTTTAGTTCCTCTTCACTTTCTGCCATAAGGGTGGTGACATCTGCATATCTGAGGTTATTGATATTTCTCCTGATTCCAGCTTGTGTTTCTTCCAGACCAGCATTTCTCATGATGTACTCTGCATAGAAGTTAAACAAGCAGGGTGACAATATACAGCCTTGACGTACTCCTTTTCCTATTTGGAACCAGTCTGTTGCTCCATGTCCAGTTCTAACTGTTGCTTCCTGTCCTGCATGCAGATTTCTCAAGAGGCAGGTTAGGTGGTCTGGTATTCCCATCTCTTTCAGAATTTTCCACAGTTTATTGTGATCCACATAGTCAAAGGCTTTGGCATAGTCAGTAAAGCAGAAATAGATGTTTTTCTGGAACTCTCTTGCTTTTTCCATGATCCAGTGGATGTTGGCAATTTGATCTCTGGGTCCTCTGCCTTTTCTATAACCAGTTTGAACATCAGGAAGTTCACGGTTCACATATTGCTGAAGCCTGGCTTGGAGAATTTTGAGCATTACTTTACTAGCGTATGAAATGAGCACAATTGTGCAGTAGTTTGAGCCTTCTTTGGCATTACCTTTCTTTGGGATTGGAATGAAAACTGACCTTTTGCAGTCCTGTGGCCACTGCTGAGTTTTCCAAATTTGGTGGCATATTGAGTGCAGCACTTTCACAGCATCATCTTATAGGATTTGAAATAGCTCTACTGGAATTCCATCACCTCCACTAGCTTTGTTCATAGTGATGCTTTCTAAGGCCCACTTGAGTTCACATTCAAGAATGTCTGGCTCTAGGTGCGTGATCACACCATCGTGATTATCCGGGTTGTGAAGATCTTTTTTGTACAGTTCTGTGTATTCTTGCCACCTCTTCTTAATATTTTCTGCTTCTGTTAAGTCCATACCACCATTTCTGTCCTTTATCGAGCCCATCTTTGCATGAAATGTTCCCTTGGTATCTCTATTTTTCTTGAAGCAATCTCTAGTCTTTCCCATTCTGTTCATTTCCTCTATTTCTTTGCATTGATCGCTGAAGAAGGCTTTCTTATCTCTTCTTGCTATTCTTTGGAACTCTGCATTCAGTATTAGTGTTTTTCTTTCTGGCTTACTTCACTCTGTATAACAGGCTCCAGTTTCATCTACCTAATTAGAACTGATTCAAATGTATTCTTTTCAATGGCTGAGTAATATTCCATTGTGCATATGTACCACTACTTTCTTATCCATTAGTCTGCCAGTGGACATCTAGGTTGCTTCCATGTCCTGGATATTATAAACAGTGCTGCAATGAACATTGGAGTACATGTGTCTCTTTCAATTCTGGCTTCCTCGGTGTATATGCCCAGAAGTGGGATTGCTGGGTCATGTGGCAGTTCTATTTCCAGTGTTTTAAGGAATCTCCACACTGTTCTCCATAGTGGCTGTACTAGTTTGCATTCCCACCAACAGTGTAAGAGGGTTCCCTTTTCTCCACAGCCTCTCCAGCATTTATTGCTTGTAGACTTTTGGATCGCGGCCATTCTGACTGGCGTGAAATGGTACCTCATTGTGGTTTTGATTTGCATTTGTCTGATAATGAGTGATGTTGAGCATCTTTTCATGTGTTTGCTAGCCATCTGTATGTTTTCTTTGGAGAAATGTCTGTTTAGTTCTTGGGCCCATTTTTTGATTGTGTCGTGACATGAGCGCAATTGTGTGGTATTTTGAGCATTCTTTGGCATTGACTTTCTTTGGGATTGGAATGAAAACTGACCTTTTCCAGTCCTGTAGCCACTGCTGAGTTTTCCAAATTTGCTGACATATTGAGTGTCGCACTTTCACAGCATCATCTTTCAGGATTTGAAATAGCTCCACTGGAATTCCATCACCTCCACTAGCTTTGTTTGAAGTGATGCTTCCTAAGACCCACTTGACTTCACATTCCAGGATGTCTGGCTCTAGGTGAGTGATCAGACCATCGTGATTATCTGGGTTGTGAAGATCTTTTTTGTACAGTTCTTGTGTATTCTTGCCCTGTCTTCTTAATATCTTCTGCTTCTGTTAGGTCCATACCATTTCTGTCCTTTATCAAGCCCATCTTTGCATGAAATGTTCCCTTGGTATCTCTAATTTTCTTGAAGAGATCTCTAGTCTTTCCCATTCTATTGTCCTCCTCTATTTCTTTGCATTGATTGCTGAGGAAGGCTTTCTAACCTCTCTTTGCTATTCTTTGGAACTCTGCATTCAAATGAGTTTATCTTTCCTTTTCTCCTTTGCTTTTCACTTCTCTTCTTTTTGCAGGTATTTGTAAGGCTTCTGCAGGCATCCATTTTGCTTTTTTGCATTTCTTTTCTTGGGGATGGTCTGAATCCCTGTCTCCCATACAATGTCACGAACCTCCATCCATAGTTCATCAGGCACTCTGTCTATCAGATCTAGTCCTTTAAATCTATTTTTCACTTCCACTGTATAGTCATAAGGGGTTTAATTTAGGTCATACTGGAATAGTCTAGTGGTTTTCCCTACTTTCTTCAATTTAAGTCTGAATTTGGCAATAAGGAGTTCATGATCTGAGCCACAGTTAGCTCCCAGTCTTGTTTTTGCTGACTGTATAGAGCATCTCCATCTTTGGCTGCAAAGAATATAATCAATCTAATTTTGCATTTGACCATCCGGTGATGTCCATATGTAGTCTTCTCTTGTGTTGTTGGAAGAGGGTGTTTACTATGACTAGTGCAGTCTCTTGGCAGAACTCTGTTAACCTTTGCCTTGCTTCATTCTGTACTCCAAGGCCAATTTTTCCTGTTACTCCAGGTGTTTCTTGACTTCCTACTTTTGCATTCCAGTCCCCTATAATGAAAAGGACATCTTTTTTGGATGTTAGTTCTAGAAGGTCTTGTAAGTCTTCATAGAACCATTCATCTTCAGCTTCCTCACCATTACTGGTGGGGCATAGACTTGGATTACTGTGATACTGAATATTTTGCCTTGGAAACGAACAGAGATCAGTCTGTCGTTTTTGAGATTGCATCCAAGTACTGCATTTTGGACTCTTTTGTTGACTATGAGGGCTACTCCATTTCTTCTAAGGGATTCCTGCCTGCAGTAGTAGATATAATGGTCATCTGAGTTAAATTCACCCATTCCAGCCCATCTTAGTTCACTGATTCCTGGAATGTCGATGTTCACTCTTGCCGTCTCCTGTTTGACTACTTCCAATTTGCCTTGATTCATGGACCTAACATTCCAGGTTCCTATGCAATATTGTTCTTTACAGCATCAGACCTTGCTTCTATCACCAGTGACATCCACAACTCGGTGTTCTTTTTGCTTTGGCTCCTTCTCTTCTTTCTTTCTGGAGTTATTTCTCCATTGATCTCCAGTAGCATATTGGGCACCTCCCGACCTGGGGAATTTATCTTTCAGTGACCTATCTTTTTGCCTTTTCATACTTTTCATGGGGTTCTCAAAATAAGAATACTGAAATGGTTTACCATTCCCTTCTCCAGTGGACCACATTTTCTCAGACCTCTCCACCATGACTCGTCTGTCTTGGGTGGCCCCACACAGCATGGCTTAGTTTCACTGAGTTAGACAAGGCTGTGATCTGTGTGATCAGATTGGCTCATTGTGTGTGATTGTGGTTTCAGTCTGTCTGCCCTCTGAGAGGGCATCAGAGGACCAGCATGGAATTCCCCATAAGTTTTTTTTTTTTTCTTTAAGATTTAGATTAAATATAAATTCTAGTATTTTCTTCCTACATTCCAGCTGATCATCTTCACTGGGCCCTGAAATGCCTTCAAACCAAATAGAAACCCAAGGGGATGTGTGTGTGTGTGTGTGTGTGTGTGTGTGTGTGTGTGTGTGTGTGTTCCCATCTTCCCCTTATCCCCTCATCCTCAGCAGCTTGCAGCTAACTCCCTCTTGTACACCCAGCCTGGTCAAAGCATTTCCTCCAAACTCTGCCCTTCCTCCCCTCCAATCCTTCATTTTGCAGTCTATTTTCTCCTACTCTGATGATAATATACACCCCTACTCCAGTGCTACTAACTCAGCCCCTACACTCTTTCAAGCCAAGTGTGCAGGCTTACACCCTCAGAGCCCACTGGTAGGCTTCACATCCCCCAGCTTCAGAGGTGAGCATACCTCCCCATTTCCTGAGTCTGTCAAGGCTAGGGTCCAGGCCAGACCTCCTTCAGGCTGCATCCCTTCCAGGGAATGAGGGAAGTTGCCTCCGCATTCACTTGAGTCCTGACTGGGCCTTTGTTGGCGTTATCCAGCACTGGAGACTTGAGGAAGCAGCTATACAGCATGCTCTGTTGGGGCATAGTGACAGTGTGGGCCAAGCACTCTGCCCCAGTGAGTGACTAGAGAGAGCCCTGGCATCTTGACTCTCTTTCTGTAAGTCTCTCAGTCTGTTCCCAGGTAGTGGACCTAGAAAAGAAAAATAACTGGTAACTGTGACTCTCAGGCCTTTCAGACTAAGTCGTATACTGGAACGGCTCTTCACAGGACTTGTTCCTATTGATATACCTTGACAATCTCCAAAAACAAGTGCATTTTTAAAAATCTGTTGTATCCAGGTTAGCCTTCCAAGATAACAGTTTTGAATGGGCTAACATTGCGTATCACTTGTATGTTTGAATTCTGGAGTGTTCTTTAAGAAAACCACACTCGTTACTTTATCTCTATTCACTCTATCTCCAGGTCCATAGGCCTTATATATTCTCAGAGGAAACAATGGTTGGTTGGGTATATTAATTAGTCAAGAACTAATGGCTTAGAGGCTACCAATAGCATTTCATTTGTTGGTTACATCAAAAGAATACCTGTCAGACACCGACTCTCAGAAGATAAGAACAGTACCAGAATGACTGCCAAGGTGAACAAATATTTCATGGATGTCACTAGCTTACTGACTGGCTGCCTGCCTGCTTTTCCCTGGATTCCTTTTTCACCTAGGAAATTTTCAAAAATGCTCCAGCCAGAGCTAAACAGACTCAAATTGTAACTACTCAAATGTGTGGAACTACTGAATATGTGAATATGTTTAATGCTGCCACAGGGTCACGGCTATGTACAGAGCATCCTTTGTTTGCACCCTTGTCCCCTAAAACCAGAACTGCATACATATAATTTTTATTTTTATTCTAGAAGTAGAAAATAAATATATATATATATATATATATATCTAATTCTTGGGAAAATAATGAATATTTTTAAGATTTTATATATATATATATATATATATATATACATACATACATACATACATACATACATACCAAGATGAATATACCAGTGGCATAAACACAGGGTATATAATCAAGGAAACAGTATACAGAAAAGAGAGTGAAGATTGAAAACCAAACCAAACCAAACCAATTGATAATTCTCTGCAGTAACTGGCAATTAGTTCTTAAATTCTACTCTTCTTGCATCCTTGAGCCAAAAATAACTCCCAGTGAAGGAAACTAAAGATTTTACTTTTTCCCCTTTATTTTCTGATGTTGTATTTTTCTGTTTCTGGGCCAGAACTGCTACTAAGAATCATCGACTGAAAACACTGAAGGGCAGCCATTACAATCCTTCCATCCACTAAGCTGCTCTTTCCTTGGATCCCCAATGGTTCTTCATTAGTTTATTAGTTTCCTAGGGCTGCCATAACAAAGTACCACGAACTGGGTGACTTATAAGAAAAATGTATTGCCTCGCAGTCTTGGAAGCTAGATGCCTGAAATTAAGTTGTTGGCTCCTTCTGAAACCTGTAGATAAAGGATCCTCCCTTTCTTCTTATAACTTCTGTAAACCCTAGAAGCCTCTTAGCTTCAGAAGCTTAATCTCAATCTCTGCCTCCATTTCCATCTCAGTCTCTGCCTTCATCTCCTTCAAAGATTACTTTTTCACATGGTTTTTCCTCTATGTGTGTCTGATTTTTTTCTTTTTATAAGGACATCAGTCACACTGGGCCCACCCTAATGAACTTGTTTTAACTTGATTACCTCTGCAGAGACCCTACCTCTAAATAAGGTTACATTCTGTGTATGGGTGGGTTAGGACTTCAGTATGGCAAATTTCATTTTATTGAGCTTTGCAGATACTATGTTTTTTATTGTGTTTCTGGCAACCCTGCGTCAAGTAAGTCTATCAACACTAGTTTGCTAACAGCATTTGTTCGCTTTTATTTCAAACTTTTTCATTTATCATTATAATTGTCATGGTGCTCTGTGATCAGTGATCTTTGGTGTTCCTACTATAACTTGCTGAAAGCTCAAGATGATGGTTAGCATTTTCAGCTGTAATTTTTTAATTAAGGTATGTACATTATTTTTAAAGACATAATGTTGTTACCCAGTTAATAGACTACAGTATAGTGTAAACATAACTTTTACATGCACCGGGAAACCAAAAAATTCATGTAACTCACCTTATTATGAAATTCACTTTATTGCAGTGGTCTATAAATAATATCTCCAAGGTATGTCTGTATGTCTTTTTTTTTTTTTTGAAGGGAGACACAGTTCAACACATAACAAGTGGTACCACCAGGTTCCCTTCACCATTCACACCACCCTTGTCAAATGTCCCTTCTACAGCATGATGTCCATGACTGAGTACTCTACTACACAGAAGTTTAACCCATACGGTGGACTGATGCTCAACCCCCTTTAGTCTGAACATTACATATTTATTTTAGTCTGGACACTACATATTTATCAATACAGGCAAGGATGGTACTAACTTATCTTTATCAGTTTGTGTTTTTGAATCTGAGGTCTTTTGCACAGACTACTGTCAAGCTAGGCCCCTTCCACCAAAATACACGATGTTCATTTTTTATTATTTTTTTTTTTTACATTTTTCCTTGTGAAATTGTCTGATTGTTATTTTGGTCTTTAATTTTTAGTCCATCACTCTAACCCCTGAAAAAAAGTGATGAAAGTGCTAGTCATTCAGTAGTGGCTGACTCTTTGAAACCCCATGAACTATAGCTCACCAGGCTCCTCTGTCCATGAAATTCCAAGCAAGAATACTGGAGTGGGTTGCCATGCCCTCCTCCAGGGGATCTTCCTGATCCAGGGATTGAACCCAGGTCTCCTGCATTGCAGGTGGATTCTTTACCATCTGAGCCACCAAGGAAGCCCTGTGGGCTAACCCCTGAAGTTACACAGAAATATTGTATGTATAAAAGTATTTCTTTCATCACCTAATCAGAGGATTTTGAGAGCTTTGTGAATATTCAGTCTATCATTTAACATCTAGTTACCACTCTAGGTTTGTGTGGAGATTAGACAAACTGGATTCTGTTAGCTCACTGAAATTATGATACAGTGTTGACCAAGATAAGACCAAATTCAGAATCTGGCAACATGGGAGGAGACCTCCCCATAAACTGACACTGATCTATTGATCAGCACATATGAAAAGGAATACAAATTTATCTTATTCTACTACCAAGCATTCATCATGGTACCCATTCCACAAACACCTATAAAGGAGCCACATGTTCCTGTCACTGTGTTAGCTATTCAGAAGCACCTTATTGTGAAAGAATACAAAAATAGCACAGTAAGTGTGAACAAACCAGACAAATGCAGTAAGATACAAGCAAGACAACAGATTTTAAGAGGTGGGATATGAGAGTGAAGGGAAAAAAAAAGTGAAGATTTGAGAAAAGATCAAAGTCATCTTTTAGTATTTTGGACAGTAATCTTTTCTAAAAATAATGTACATCTCTTGCCTCATTCTCTTCACCTAATGATCACTTCTTACATTGCTTACAACCAGTCTCCTGGTCTTGACAACTCCGGTGGATATGTTTTAAAGGAGGTCATGAAGTATCTCTTCTCTATCTTTGAGATATTTATAGCTAAACTTATCCTTCATTATCAAATCCCCTCTTTCATTTACCTCTTAGAATCTTGGTTCTCTTCCAACTCCTGTGACCACATCTTACATGTTTGCTTTGTTGCCTGATATTTCTCCTTAACACGGGCATTGACATGTTCTACCCTCAATTTACTCTAAAGCTGATAATGTTATAAAATAAAAGATGGCATCTTCAATCTCCTCATGAAGAAGAAATAACTTCCCCAGCCAATCCTTCCATTAGGAAAAATCTGTTTCCTCTTTTGCAAATCAAACTATTATATGCTGCACAACTCTACTCTCCCTTCTTCAAATGAATGTGGATCATTCACAGGCTTCAATTTATATATATATAAAACTCCAGTACTTTGGCCACCTCATGTGAAGAGTTGACTCATTGGAAAAGACTCTCATGCTGGGAGGGATTGGGGCAGGAGGAGAAGGGGACAACAGAGGATGAGATGGCTGGATGGCATCACTGACTCGATGGACGTGAGTCTGAGTGAACTCTGGGAGTTGTTGATGGACAGGGAGGCCTGGCGTGCTGCGGTTCATGGGGTCTCAAAGAGTCAGACACGACTGAGCGACTGAACTGAACCCTACTGAACTGATATATATATATATACTTTCCAAAATTTGTCTCTAGTCTATGTCTTTCGAGCATCCAGTCTCACATTTCTGTCCCATGGGAAGTTCTTATGTATCATCTCTTAATCCCCAAGTGTCTTAGTCTTTAAAGACTTCTCAGGCTGCTATAACAACATAGTTCACACTTGTTAGCTCATAAAGAACAGAAATGTGTTTCTTAAAGTTCTGGAGTCTGCAAATCTAAGATCAGGGTGCCAGCACGGTCAGGTTCTGGTGAAGGTCCTCTTCTGGGTTCCAGGCTGCCAACTTATCTCTGTGTCCTCACATGGTGGAAGAGGCAAGGGATCTCTCTAAAACAGGAGCCGCCAACCCTCAGACCATGGATCAGTACCAGTCCATGGCCTTAGGAACGAAGCAGCACAGCAGGAGGTGAGTGGCAGTCTAGCAGCAAAGCTTTGTCTGTATTTACACCCACTCCCCATCACTTGCATTACTGCCTGAGCTCTACTTCCTGTCAGACCATAGGTGGCCTAAGAAATGTAATGCGTTTGAATCATCTGGAAGCCACTCCCCACTCCTGGCCCTCCATGGAAAAATTGTCTTCCATGAACCTGGCCCCTGGTGCCAACAAGGTTGGGGACCACTGCCCTAAGGTTTTATTTATAAGGGAACTAATTCCATTCATGAGGCTCCTGCCCTCATGACTAATCAGCTCCCAAAGGCCCACCTCCTAATACCATCATGTGGGGGATTAGGACATTAACAAATGGGTTTTAAGGGACACAAATATTCAGACCATAGCATTAAGTTTAGTAGTCCTTTTGAAGAACCTATCTTTGTCTACAGAGAGCTGACTAAAGCTGCCAATTAATCAGGAACAAAGCTTGAAATTAGTTTGAATTATTTAATCTCTCTTGGGCTTCCCTGGTGGCTCAGAGGTTAAAGCATCTGCCTGGAATGCTGGAGACCTGGGTTCGATCCCTGGGTCAGGAAGATCCCCTGGAGAAGGAAATGGCAACCCACTCCAGTACTCTTGACTGGAGAATCCCATGGAGGGAGGAGCCTGGTAGGCTACAGTCCATGGGGTCGCAAAGAGTCGGACACGACTGGGCAACTTCTCTCCACTTATTTTCTATATCTAGTCATCATTGTTCCTTATCTTTATCTGGATGGTTCTTAACCTGAATTTTAAAAGCCTATGGATAAAAGAAATGGAAATAATAAGTATACATTTTCACTAACTTCTAATTGACCATTTTCTTCAATAATGAATGTAAGTGGCTTCTCTCTAGTATTTCAAATATCTAGTTAGTCCACAAAATCTGCCAATACTTTCCTCAGGACATTATTGCTATAATATGGGATTAAAAATATCTGTTTAAGCCTCTGCATTCACTTCTTTTGGGTATAGATGCAATATTGGAATTTCAGGATTATAATTCTATATTTAATTTTTTGAGGAAATGCCATAATGCTTTCCACAGTGGCTGCACTATTTTACATTCTCACCAGCAGTGTACAAGAGTTCCAACTTTTCCACATTCTCACACACATTTGTTATTTTTGTTTTTTTGTTTGTTCTCTTGAAATAATAGCCATGCTAATGGGTGTGAATTGGTACCACACTGTGGTTTTCATTTGCATTTCTCTAATGATTAGTACTACTGAGCATATTTTCATGTGTTTTTGACCAGGTGTATATCTTCTTTGGAGAATGTTTATTCAAGTCATTTGTTTACTTCTAATAGAGGCTGTTTTTTTTTTTTTGAATACTGAGTGATAGGTACTAAATATCAATCTCATTTAGAAATGGGATATAAATCCCATTTCAGATACAAAATTTGCAAATATCTTTGCTCATTTCATGGGTTACTTTTTAACTCTGTTGATAGTGTATTTTGATGCATGGAAGCTTTTGATGAATTTCAACTAATTTTTTCTTTTAGTGATTGTATTTTAGTGTCATATCTGTGAAATTACTGTCAAATCTAATGGCATCTTTGATCCATTTTCAGTTAATTTTTGTATATGGTATGTGTCCTATTTCATTCTTTTATACATGGATATCAATTTCCCCAATACAATTTGTTGAAGAGACTATCTTTCCCCAGTGAATGGTCTTAACACTCTTGTTGAAAATCCTTTGACCATATTCCTGGGCTGTGTATTTTATTCCATTGGTCTAAATATCTGTCTTTAATATAGTACCACTGTTTTAATTATGTTAACTCTGTAGCAAGTTCTGAAATCAGGATGTAAGAGACCTCCAACTCTGTTCTTCCTTTTCAAGATCGGTTTGGCTATTTGGGGTCCCTTGAGATTCCATCTGAGATTTAGAATGAAATTTTCTATTTCTGTAAAAGCAGTCATTGGGATTTTGAGAGGGATTGCATTAAATCTGTAAATCACTTTGGGTAGTGTTGACATCTTAACAATATTGTCTTCCAATCCATGTACACAGATGTTTTTCCATTTATTTGTATCTTTGAAATTTCTTTTGGCAAAATTTTGCAGCTTTGTAGTTTTTAGTTTATAAGATTTTACCTCATTAGTTAAGTTTATTCCTATTTTTTATTCTTGTTTGATGTTATTATAAATAGAATTATTTCTTAATTTCATTTTGATTATTCATTATTAGTGTATAGAAATGGAACAGGATTTTTAGTAGAGATTTTTATATTCTGCTACTTTGCAGAATTCATTTATTAGTTCTGGCAGGTTTTTGCAGACTCTTTATAGAGTTTTCTACATAGAAGATCATATCATCTGCAAATAGAGATAATACTTCTTCTGTTCCAATTTAGTTGCTTCTTCAGGTAACTTTTAGGGAAAGTCTTCATCATTAATTCTAGATTCTACTCTCAAATACCTTGAATACCTCTTTGTGGTAATGTGTCTATATTTGCTTCCACGCTGCTTTCCCACATTTATTTTCATTATCAATGTCTCGTTCATTGAAGAAATATTTGAACTTAAAAGCCTACTATGTGCCAGACATTGAGACTCTGGGATAAATTAGGGTCCTCTCTCCTCTTCTGGAATCTACTGCACACATTCACTCCCTAGAGAACAGCATCACAAAATTTGAACAATATGATCTTGCAGAACCTCAAGACACTAAGTTTTTCATAATTATTATGTGATTGACAGTCAGCTTTTATTGACACTTAAATAATAGAAATACAGTTTTATTTATTGTAAGAATGGTTTCCTGGTTATATCTAATTTTGGTGCTACAACATTACCAGTAATTTCATTTGTCAAACACAAACTGTATACTTGAAATGGATGCCTTATTATACCTCAATAAAGTTGAAGAAAAAATTTATTCCCAGTAAAGAGGACTCCTTTAAGTGAAGGATGGTGCATACTAGAATCCTACTTAGACTGAATAATTCAAGCTAAAGCTTATTTGCATTAGTAAGAAAGACTGAATTATAGTAATTTGAAATGAAATACATATATATATCAGAGAAGGCAATGGCAACCCACTCCAGTACTCTTGCCTGGAAAATCCCATGGACGGAGGAGCCTGGTAGGCTGTAGTCCATGGGGTCACGAAGAGTCGGACACTTACTGAGCGACTTCACTTTTACTTTTCACTTTCATGCATTGGAGAAGGAAATGGCAACCCACTCCAGTGTTCTTGCCTGAAGAATCCCAGGGATGGTGGAGCCTGGTGGGCTGCATCTGTGGGGTTGCACAGAGTTGGACACAACTGAAGTGACTTAGCAGCATATATAGGGGACATATATATATATACACACACACACACATATATATAGATAGATATAGCTATATACATAGAGCTTTAGGTACATATACCAAACTGTTTATATTAAAAAGATTTACCTATAAGCCCTATCAAATCTTAGTTCAAAAAGCAGACAAGATTCAGCTATAATTGACCTGTTGACTTGCAAATTAATGATCCACTTAAGACAACTGACTTTTATTTCAAGTAGAGTAAATAATTTTCTTTCTGTTTTATTTATAATTTTAGTTTGCTCAAACAGGGTCTTCATTATTGAAACACAATAGTAATTGATCTGTTGAGATCAATTGAGATCTGTGATTAGATTAGTAACTGAGTTTATGATCTCAATTTGACTTAATAAAGTTGAAAAGCTCAAGTGCTGAATTCACCACTTGCCAGCTATTTGATCTTGAGTAATTTATTTACCTTGCTGTGTCTCCATTGCTTTCCTTCTAGAATCAGGAAAATGATAGCATCTACTTCACTAGGTCTTTGAGATAATTAAGGGAAGGGATGAATGTGAAGCACTTAAAAAAGTGACCAATTCATGGTAAGTACTCAATAAATACTAACTGCTATTTCTGATGATTTCCCAGCTTTTTGAGATTTTCCAGCTTTTTGAGAGTAATTATTTGAGACTAATTTTTGGTTCTGTCCAGAGAAAAGAAACTGAATATAGTTTAATAATTTATTGTGCAAATAGCTTCAGAGTTACTTTAGATATTTTTTCAGTTCATGGAATGATGGAAAATGCAAAGATTATCAACTTTGTACTCATTTTCTCCTCAGTTATTATTTTAATATGTGGTATATTAGTTTTGAAAATTAAGATTGTCTTGTCTCTTAATCACTTGAATAATGTGGTTAAGACATTCAACCATATATCTTCACTTTGTTGGCTATCACGTTATTTTTTTTTTTTTTTTACTGATGATCAAACTGGATTTGCTCTACTAAAAGACCTAAATAATTAGAATCAAACAGTCTAGTTACTACCTTTGGCCTTTGGAAAGAACCAAGGTGATAGACAAGTTGGACTTCCCTGGTGGCTTGGACTTCCCTGGTGGCTCAGACAGTAAAGAATCTGCCTGCAATCTCTGGGTCGGGAAGAGCCCCTGGAGGAGGGCATGGCTACCCACTCCAGTATTCTTGCCTGGAGAATCCCATGGACAGAAAAGCCTGGTGGGCTACAGTCCATGGGGTTGCAAAGAGTAGGATATAACTGAGCAACTAACAGTTTCACTTTCACTTTCAATGTGTTAGACAAATTTCTTTGATAGGCATTGAAAGATCATATTTCCTCTTAAGTTTTAGTTATTTAGCTTAAAATTAGCAAAATTCAAATCAAAACATCACTTTTATAATTCAAAATGTGTTTCTGGCTCAGAGACTGGACATTTCTATGAATCTTCAGTTACATTTCCCAGAATGTTAGAGCTGGAAGCAACCTTAGAGTTCACCTAATGGCACCCCACTCCAGTACTCTTGCCTGCAAAATCCCATGGATGGAGGAGCCGGGTAAGCTGCAGTCTGTGGGGTCGCTAAGAGTCAGATATGACTGAGGGACTTCACTTTCACTTTTCACTTTCATGCGTTGGAGAAGGAAATGGCAACCCACTCCAGTGTTCTTGCCTGGAGAATCCCAAGGACGGGGGAGCCTGGTGGGCTACCATCTATGGGTTCACACAGAGTTGGACACGACTAAAGTGAATTAGCAGAAACTCTCATTTACGTTTGAAACACTGAGATCTACAGAGGCCAAGAGCGAGTTCTAGAGAAAATTTATGTCTCCCAAGAGTCAATTTTTAAAACATCTCTACCTTTATAGGTCTTTGATTAGGAAGCTGGAAAACATATGTGTGTATATGCATGTATGTCTGTTTTGTCTTCATAATCATTTTATAGGTTTCTCAAATTCTCATGACTCTAGTATCTAGATTAGTTGGTTCCTAAATTGTATTGAATTCCGTATTAAGTCCCTCATTCCCAGGCTTCACTTTTAATCATTATATAACTATTTGGGTTCCTCAGTCAACAGTAGATTACAAGCACCAAATTTGAAGGGAATGAAGAGGCTGCCAGACCTGCTGTACCAATTCAATGATAAAGTGAAAATTGACAACTTGATAGGAAAGAAGACCACAAAAACAAAATCAAGCCCCCCCTCAAAAAAACAAACCTAAAACTAAATCAAATGAATTACTTAAAAACTCTAGTTTATTAAGTGAAGAACAACTCAAACAAACATCTGTCCATTTTTCAATAGTCTCCTTAGTTCTCATAAATACTGTCAACAATTGATGCTAAAGCAGATGACTTAGGACCATACGGGAAGTGTTAAATTTATGTGCATTGTTTTCTCTGTAAAGCAAACTCAAGAGTATGAAATAGAGTTTGGAAAGACCCCTGTCCCAAACGGTTAAAATAAAGTAAGTAAAAACTGTAAGTGTGCTTCAGCTATGATGAAATTTACCAGAGTAAAATATTTTAATTTATAGATCTATTTATCTGTCTCTGTCCCTATCTATTTATCTATTGAGGGAGAGATTGTGTATACTATTTTACCACTTTGGGCTTCTCTAGTAGCTAAGATGGTAAAGCATCTGCTTGCAATGAAGGAGACCCAAGTTCAATCCCTGGGTCGGGAAGATCCCATGGAGAAGGAAATGGCAACTGACTCCAGTATTCTTGCCTGGAGAATTCCATGGACAGCTGAGCCTGGCAGGCTACAGTCCATGGGGTCACAAAGAGTTAGACATGAACAACTATCACACACACACATTTTATCACTTTTTTTAATTTCTAAATGGTCTTTCAAAAGAAGCACACATAAACACAAGAAACATACAGATTATGTGTCCTAGCCAGCTTTTTTTATTCATAGGTCAAATAACTATTAATCTCAGTTAAAACAAGCAGAATTGGAATTGAATTCCACTGTCTATGGAGCTATTCAGTTCAGTTCAGTCACTCAGTCGTGTCCGACTCTGCGACCCCATGAATCGCAGCACGCCAGGCCTCCCTGTCCATCACCAACTCCCGGAGTTCACTCAGACTCGCGTCCATCGAGTCCGTGATGCCATCCCGCCATCTCGGGTCGTTCCCTTCTCCTCCTGCCCCCAATCCCCCCCAGCATCAAAGTCTTTTCCAATGAGTCAACTCTTCGCATGAGGTGGCCAAAGTACTGGAGTTTCAGCTTTAGCATCATTCCTTCTAAAGAAATCCCAGGGCTGATCTCCTTGCTATAGCATAATTAAACATGTGTCTGCTTAAAGCCAACACGCCTAGTTTTGTGACAGTAAACCAAAAGGAAAAATAAGAAAAGAGACTTTATACTTATGAATATCTCTTCTTGAATTCTAATGAGTTATAATTTTATCACACCTATGCACATGTGAACAAGAAGTATGATGAGGAACAATAGAGCATTTGTTTAGTAAGAGGTTGATTCATGTCAATTGGTTATTTAGTATGTTGTACAACAACACTGAAGATACACAGAGATAAGTAATTTCAATATAGTTTAAGAATGGGGCTTCCTTGATAGCTCAGTTAGTAAAGAATCCACCTGTAATGCAGAAGACCCCTGTTCAATTCCTGGGTTGGGAAGATCCACTGGAAAAGGGATAGGCTACCCACTCCAGTATTCTTGGGCTTCCTTTGTGGCTCAGCTGGTAAAGAATCCACCTGCAATGAGGAAATCCTGAGTTCAGTCTCTGGGTTGGGAAGATCCCCTGCAGAAGGGAACAACTACCCACTCCAGTATTCTGGCCTGGAGAATTCCATGGACTGTGTAGTCCATGGGGTCTCGAAGAGTTGGACATGACTGTGCAATTTTCACTTTTTCTTCACTTCTTATAAACCGTATAGTTGTGGTTTCCAACCACATCAAAGCAATCAACTCTAGTCAATTCTTAATGTATCTTGAATTTGTCCCTATTTCCATTACTCGTACCAGTACTTTTATGTAAGGCCTTCATCAGTTTCATTTGGAATTTTGGAGTTATCTAACAACTGTCCTCTTCATCTACAGGCTTTCTCCAATTACAATTAATCCTGTACTCTTCTACTAAATTAATTTTCTTAAAGAATAGATGCAATCAAACCATCCTTGTACCCCAAAACCCTCATTAGCTCTTCACTGACTACTAAATAAGCCCAAGTACCTTATTTTGTCCAAGAATTTGGACAATCTAGCCCTAAACTACGTCTGCACTCTTACGACTTACATTTTCCCTGTTACTACAGCAAACATTGTTAATACTTTCACAAACAGTACACTCTTTATGCCTTCATGTCTTTTCTCTTATTCCTGTTAATTCAAATACTGCCCCTTAATTTGGTGAATATTTCCTTATCTTTTAAAACTCAAGTCAGGTGTCGCTTCTTCTGTTATTCTCTGGTCCTTTTAAGATGTATCTGGTCTCCCACATGTATGATCATATTAATTCAAACCTCAATGACTGAACTTTCCATATTTAATCATAATTTTCTATTACTGAGACTTTCCCCCTTATTAGACAATTAGCTCCCCGGAGCAAGGGACTGTATAGTATTTACCTTTATACCTTTAATGTTTGGTATATCTTAGATGCTCATTAAATGTTAACTGAATGAATGCAGATGCTTCCCACATCTATTGATCCAGCCTCAAATTCTCTGGACACCAGTTCCACCTTTCCATATGTCTGCAGTACAAATTTAAAATAAATCAAATTTACTTCCTATCCTCTTTTTTAACATCTACTAGTTAATTTTCTTATATTTCTTATATTGTTAATGGCAATACTACCCTCCTGGTTCCCCAGGATCAGCATTTCAGAGGCATATAGTTATTTGTGATGTACCTAGAAAAGCATTTTTCACATCTGTTTCATCTTTTTAATTTCTCTTGCTCCTATCCTAGTTCAGGTCTTATAATATCTCTCAAACGGACCATCACAATAGCCTCCTAACTGCCTCCACACCTATCATCTATTTTCAACTTTTAAATTCATTATTCATGCTTCTGCCAGATTAATCTTTGTAAAACAAAATCTTATCACCTCATTCCCTTGCTCAGGAAAAACTTCAGCAAGTCTTACCAGTTAGGGAAACAAATTCCATTTCCTTAGGCTTATACTTAAGTCTCTGCATCATCTGACAATCATCTACCTTTCAGGCCTTACCTCTACCACCTCAATACAAGTTCCTTGTAATTCAGCTAAATAAAGCTGCTGACTAATTTCCAAATCTTCCCCTCACTTTCCCCTTAGACTCCTTTTCACATACAGCTTTCTCACTACCAAATGCTTTGTATGACCTTTAATTGCTCAAATCTTTTAAAGACCTGCAGAAATGCCACACACTCTATAGAATCTTCATTGATCCTCACAGTTGGAAGCAAACTTTCCTCCTCTGAACTTGTGTAGTTTTTTGCTCACTGTTTTTTTTCATGATATTCATCATCTTTTTTTAGTAATGAGTTTTCATCTCCCTTACTAGACTATAAAGCACCCTGAAGCAGTGATCATGTCTCTTTCACCTTTTTATTTTACTTCACTGTATTTTGTATGACATTTAGTAGAGTATTTTGAGAGGTCAATAAATATTTGTTGCAAGAATGGATCTGAATGTGTTTATCAAAATGCAAAGTATTGTTGGGTTATTAAAATAGTATATTAGAGACAGAAGATAGAAGCAGAGGAGAATTTCAATCCTGTTGATAATCTTTGGGCTACATATTCTCATCGTAATATGGTAGAATAAAGGCGGTAGAGTAGCAAGTTATAATTAATAGAATACACTTGAAAAATGTGTGACCTTTGAAATGCCAATAGCATAGGCTTTGGATTTATCTGCACTAAGGTTTACCAAGCAAATAAACCATTTGAAATCAAAGCGACAGGGGAAATTAAGATGATTTTAGGTGTTTATACTATGTATAATTTTTCATTGTTTATATTTACTAACAAATAGTAAAAGGTGGTGCATAAAAGTGACATGTGCATCTCTTTATAGAACATAGCATAGGAATATAGTATGTATTTTACATATATACACTCATCTTAATACTTATAAAAGAGAGAAATGTGTTCTTAATAAAAATAAACTCCTATCCACTAAAACAGATCACTGAAGACAATTATATCGTGTGATAATATGCCATTTAAATGGTAAATCATTACCATAGAATCATTACCCCCAGTATATATATGGGTTAATCTGTACTTGTAATATTTGCACTTGGTTCCCTCAGCTAGATTTAAACTCTTTAATATTAACTATTTTTGCATTACTCTTAAGCAAAAGTTGGTCTACAGTTTCTCAAGAGTTAGTTGACCAAATGCATAATGAAGCGTCTTTTAGATAGAAGCCTGAATCTTGTTCCTGCAATTTACCATCTGCATTTTTATTTATATAATGCGCCTCAGTCACATACCTGGTATAACCTATGACTCACTGGAAGATTGTTTTTAAGGTTTTCTTTAATGGGGACATTTGTAATTAGAGTCTTTGAAAGTCTCTAGAGAAAAGACGCAGAAGGCAATGGCAACCCACTCCAGTACTCTTGCCTGGAGAATCCCAGGGATGGGGGAGCCTAGTGAGCTGCCATCTATGGGGTCACACAGAGTCAGACACGACTGAAGTGACTTAGCAGCAGCAGAGAAAAGACATTTCATTCTAAACTTTCATCTATGTTGCAGATTGAATTGTTTAACACTGTGCTGTGGTTTTGCCTGGGTCATATTGAAATACTTCTGTAGTACTTCCAGAATTTCTTTAAGTAATGAATGTACTATAATACTGTAAGGAAACATGAGGATTAAGGTTGACATAAAAAAGTGCTAACGTTTGTAAAAGGAAAATTGCTATGGATTTCTTATTTATTTCTTGATATTTGGAACTTTGAAAGGGCTGGGATTTCATTACATAATCTTAATGTGGCATGGATAGTGAATTTTAGCTTTCACAAGTATGTCTATAGAATCTTATGGGAAAAAATAATGAAGGTTTCCTATCATAACACATATCAACATAGTGTCTTCTGGGAAATACATTTTATTAATGATTTAACTTCTTATTTTTCTACAGGATTTGAGGTTCCAATTAAAACCCTGTTTGGGCCATTGCATTACTGTCTGCAAGTGCTTAATCTTCACCAAAAGCCTCATCACTTATTTTAAAACAAAAGAACGTGGTAAGGAGAAAAGTAATGAAATGCAGCATAACACATCTTTCAAAGTAAGGGGAAGTAGCTTTTTAAAAATGATCTAGGATCAGTGACATTCAGAAATTATTTGCTGTACACTAAATGTGCTCAAGTGTGGCATCTGAATTCCAAGCACTCTATGTCTTCTATTATGAAATGAACTACAGTGTTATTTTTTTCTCTTTGCTGTTGCAGTAGCCTAAGGTAATAATTAATGTCACTGATATACCACATATGGTAATATGGATTGAACAATGAATATTCTTCTTTAATAGAGATTCTATGATGCTCTGATGCTAAAATGATGAGTATAACTGACAACCTTAAATGTTATTTTTTTAAAATTCACAATTCTAGTATTATTCTCAAAAACAGATGTCTATACTTACTCATATCTTCAGTCATATTTAACAGCTTTCTGTCCAATACATCATGATGTCTTTTAATTCTTATGTTGTTAATACATCATTTTTGAAGCACTTAGTCTGATGGTTCTTTGGAGTGTTATGTTGTACTCAGTAACATTGGCTATATCAGAGGAAAGATATAATCAGAGATGTCATTGAAATATTCAATGAAAGTGAAAGTGTCAGTCACTCAGTTGTGTCCAACTCTTTGCGACCCCATGGACTGTAGCCACCAGGCTCCTCTGTCCATGGGGATTCTCCAGGCAAGAATATTGGAGTGAGTTGCCATTCCCTTCTCTGGTGGCTCAGACGGTAAAGCATCTGCCTACAATATGGGAGATCCGGGTTCAATCCCTGGGTGGGGAAGATCCCCTGGAGAAGGAAATGGCAACCCATTCCAGTATTCTTGCCTGGGAAATCCCATGGATGGAGGAGCCTGGTAGGCTACAGTCAGTCCGTGGGGTTGCAAAGAATTGGACACGACTGAGCAACTTCACTTTCTCTAGAGGATCTTCCCAATCCAGGGATTGAACCCACACTTGCAGGCAGATTCTTTATCATCTGAGCCACCAGGAGAGGCAATATCAATTTCCAAATTTAAATCTAATGAAATATGTGGATATTAAAAGATAATTGGAAAGTATTCACACTTTCCCCCAGTAGTCTCTAATAATGGGATGTTTTTCCTTACATTAAAAACTTGAATAAACAATTATTTGCCACCAAAGACAGATCACTCCCAAATGAACTGACATGAAACATTTATATTCACAGCAATTGGAGCTGACTTATTGAAGATGACAATTATTAATTCTGGATTTTCAAAGTATAAACATGTTAGGTAGCTAGAATAGGAAAAAGGAGTCCAGAATGATGGTGGCTAAAAGACAAGGAAGGGAAAAGCCTGTGAAAATAGAACAAAGGAAGGTCCAAGGACCAGAGTGAGGGCCTCAGGTAAAACAAACAGCACTCCTGGCTAGGCCAATTTACAGAGGGCAGGCCCAGGGGTAGGAGAAAAAATATATAAAAAGAGGAGTCAAAATTGGGCAGGCGGGCCTCTCTTCCCTTTGCATCTTTTGGGTCGGAATGCCCTCACAATTCCAGGATATACTTTCCTTTACTTTCTAAATAAAACTGAACTGTAGCATGTAACTGTAATACTGATCCGTTTGGGGGCTGAACCGCTGCTCCATCTGTCACTTCAAATTTTTGTTGCGACGAGACAGAACCCAGGAAATTACAAACTCCCCCTACAAACAGGTAAAGTTATGGCTATGGTAGTGTCAGAGATGCTAGTTTTGTTGGACCTGTTAGCCTTAGAATGAACAATACTTTCAAGTGTATCTAGAACTTTCATTATGGTTGATAAGATTCAGGAACTATGTGTTAATCTCTGAATCTCAACCCTTCTTTTAGGGTTTATCAAGGTGCCTATATTTGTTGAATGTTAGAAGGTAGACAGCAAGGGAGCAAGGAAGAAAAGAATTATGTTTCACAGCAGCCAAGAAATTGGTCTACTGCCCTGTTTAAACATACTTTGCTATTTGGCACTAAGGATTTTGATAAAATACTTCGTTTGGATTCTTTCTTATAGTGGTCTCCACTTAAGAGTTTATTAATGAGCTATGCCCATGGTCCTCATTAATTCATCAGCAACTTCTTTAGTGTATTTAACTTTCTTTTAAGCCCCAGATCGTAGCTGCTGCGAACACCAATGGGAAAAGTTTAACAGCCAGCATAATATGATAATCTCTTTTCAATAAGATTTTATTTTATTTTACTCTATTTTAATAGTTGACTTATATATTAGATTCACCCTGTAAGTTCACTATAACCCTTTTTAGTGTATCCTAAAATTAAAATGCATCTCTGTGAAATATAAATTACTGTTATTGGAAATATCAGTGCTCATATGTTTATTAGGTAAATGGTAGCTGGCTTATGTGCTGCATTTTTGTATATTACTTAGTCTTAAGACCTCAAATAGTTTGACTTACTAATTCTCATAGTTTTTTATAGGTATAAATAAGTAAGAGGAGACTGCCCTCCTTTTAGGATGTGGTAAAGACTACCCCAAGGCTACCTCTGCATTGAATCACCATTTTAAGTTCAGTTTGTCAGATAAATATTGGTCACATTCTATTCCAGGCAATGTCTCTAGGTTTATAAAAATAAATAAAACATGACGCTTTTTTTCTCAGATCATATAATGATGGATGAAGCCAAGTATATGCATCATTTAATATAAACTTTCTAGCATTCTGAGATATGTGTAGGATGATAGTAAAATCCTGAAGAGGGACATTCAAATCAGCTTGAAGAGGAGGTTAAGCCAGTGAAGAAATACTTAAAGAGATATTATTAATCTATCAAAATAAGAATAGAAGGCAGTTAGGCTAAAAAAAAAAAAAAGATGGGGAGTTTCATGGGGCAGCAGGGAGAGGAGGTGTAAAGTCACAGATCTGATTAAAATAAATGTCACCTCTCAGTGGATGATGTTAGTTAGTTCAGTCACTCAGTCGTGTCCGACGCTTTGCGACCCCATGAATCACAGCACGCCAGGCCTCCCTGTCCATCACCAACTCCCGGAGTTCACTCAGACTGGCCTCCATCGAGTCAGTGATGCCATCCAGCCATCTCATCCTCTGTCGTCCCCTTCTCCTCCTGCCCCCAATCCTTCCCAGCATCAGAGTCTTTCCCAATGAGTCAACTCTTCACATGAGGTGGCCAAAGTACTGGAGTTTCAGCTTTAGCATCATTCCTTCCAAAGAAATCCCCAGGTAGATCTCCTTTAGAATGGACTGGTTGGATCTCCTTGCAGTCCAAGGGACTCTCAAGAGTCTTCTCCAACATCACAGTTCAAAACCATCAATTCTTCGGTGCTCAGCCTTCTTCACAGTCCAACCCTCACATCCATACATGACTACTGGAAAAACCATAGCCTTGACTAGACAAACCTTAGTTGGCAAAGTAATGTCTCTGCTTTTGAATATGCTATCTAGGTTGCTCATAACTTTTCTTCCAAGGAGTAAACGTCTTTTAATTTCATGGCTGCAGTCACCATCTGCAGTGATTTTGGAGCCCCAAAAAATAAAGTCTGACACTGTTTCCACTGTTTCCCCATCTATTTCCCATGAAGTGATGGGGCTGGATGCCATGATCTTCGTTTTCTGAATGTTGAGCTTTAAGCCAACTTTTTCACTCTCCTCTTTCACTTTCATCAAGAGGCTTTTTAGTTCCTCTTCATTTTCTGCCATAAGGGTGGTGTCATCTGCATATCTGAGGTTATTGCTATTTCTCCCAGCAATCTTGATTCCAGCTTGTGTTTCTTCCAGCCCAGTGTTTCTCATGATGTACTCTGCATAGAAGTTAAATAAGCAGGGTGACAATATAGAGCCTTGATGTGCTCCTTTTCCTATTTGGAACCAGTCTGTTGTTCCTTGTCCAGTTTTAATTGTTGCTTCCTGTCCTGCCTACAGATTTTTCAAGAGGCAAGTCAGGTGGTCTGGTATTCCCATCTCTTTCAGAATTTTCCACAGTTTATTGTGATCCACACAGTCAAAGGCTTTGGCATAGTCAATAAAGCAGAAATAGATGTTTTTCTGGAACTCTCTTGCTTTTTGCATGATCCAGCGGATGTTGGCAATTTGATCTCTGGTTCCTCTGCCTTTTCTAAAACCAGCTTGAACATCAGGAAGTTCATGGTTCACGTATTGCTGAAGCCTGGCTTGGAGAATTTTAAGCATTACTTTACTAGCGTGTGAGATGAGTGCAATTGTGTGGTAGTTTGAGCATTCTTTGGCATTGCCTTTCTTTGGGATTGGAATGAAAACTGACTTTTCCAGTCCTGTGGCCACTGCTGAGTTTTCCAAACTTGCTGGCATATTGAGTGCAGCACTTTCACAGCATCATCTTTCAGGATTTGAAATAGCTCTGCTGGAATTTCATCACCTCCACTAGCTTTGTTCATAGTGATGCTTTTAAAGCCCACTTGACTTCACATTCCAAGATGTCTTGCTCTAGATGAGTGATCACACCATCATGAATATCTGGGTCATGAAGATCCTTTTTGTATAGTTCTTTTGTGTATTCTTGCCTTCTCTTCTTAACTCGGCAGAGAAAAAAGAATGCTTCCTGAAGAAAAGAGTCTTCCTGAATGAGGTAAAAGTTGATAGAAGTCTGGAATCATAAGTATGAGTAAGCCCAATAAAGAATTGAGAAAGAATGTTTTCTAAGCAGAAAGAATAACATCCAAAGATCGTGTTCATAAGCTTGCTTGATGTCCATTTGCATGCCATCAGTGAAAATAAATTTAAGAATCAATGGTCCTTTTTTTCTCATTCTCTACATTGTTAAGTAGTCAGTGCATTGATTTCTACCTCTTTGAACTCTGAGAAAATCATATAAATACAAACATGAAATTATAAAACTGAAGGAAATGTAGTTTCTACTTCATTCAGACGCTCATTTCCTAGATGAAGAAATTGAGGAAGCTCCGAGGAGTCTTATGACTCGTTCAAGGGTGAGCTGTTTTGTTATTTTCAGAGCCTCAGAAAAATCCAATACACCCATATAAGCAGAAACTTAAAAACCGAAGTAATTTAGTATTGTTTCCCTCAATTCCAGCAGATTACCATTAGGGGCAGTAAAGTGTAGAGCTTAAAACTGTCAGCTCTAGAGTTAAAATATTTGCTTTCACAATGTACACAATAAGTGACTTTAAGCAAGTGATATAATCTCTTTTTGCTTCAGATCTATCATCTATAAAATATGAGATAATAATGCAAAATGCTTAGATCAGTGCCTAGCTCATAATAAGCACTCCACAAATGTGCTATTATTATCTGTCATTAGGATACATGCACAGATTGTGCTATGGGCACTCTTGAAATTGATTTGATTATCCAAATCATTTTTAAAATTTTGTTGTAATAACTATCACATCACCAGTTTTACCAAAACCTTTCCAATTTATGTTTTAGAACTGCCATGTACATAGAATCCAAATTATATGATTTTAAATTATTATCATTAATGGAAAATATTAAATTTTTACAAATTTAGCAATATGAAATACCTGTTAAGGGATAGTCAAGTAAGAATTGGAAATCTATTAATTTGAAATGTGAAAAGCATTCTTACTCTAAGCATAATTGTCCATGAATCCATTTCTCGTACGAGAATATAAGAATGGCTATATGACCTTACATTCGATCACAATCTTATGTTCCAGTAATCCTACTATATAAAAAATACAACAGATTAAACATGAAAGCAAAGAGTATAAATTCCACACTTCATGGAATAAAAAGCTTAGTACTGTCCTGCATGTCAGAAGGATGATGGCCTTTGTTCCTTTGGCAAAACCACTTTAAGGACATTTTTATTCTTAAAATGTTTTGGTCTAATATAAATTTCCTACCCAGTGGATATTAGACTTTTGCTGCAAGGCTTTTGAACATTAGATAGCTACTTATGACATGAGACACCTCAATGCTTCTAAAGGCATTATATTCAGTGCTAATGAATTGAAACTTTTAGATCTATAGTGTGGTTCATAAATCAAGACAACATTTTATACACATTTGTGTTATCTATCTTTATGCACAAAGAAATTAACTAAACAGAACTATTACCATCTTAGGAAAAACATGAGTTTGTTTTGCAATTACAAAGATTTTTTAAAATAATTTTCTGTGTTTGGAGAAATAAGTAATTTATAAAATGCAGAAGATATGATTTTAAAAATAGAGGTTTACAGTACATGACCTACAAATACAACTGTTACATAAAATACCCAATGAGGAGGCAGTCACATTTCACAAATCACAGAATGCTGGGTTTTCTTAACACAATGATAGTAGCATCAGTGTTGCTGTATAATGGTATAAGTTTCTATATACTATTATGAGAAACATTTATTTTCTGCTATTTAAAAACTATAGTAGTAATAAATGTTCAAAGCTTACAAGTTTATATTACATTCTTTAGGGAGCAGAATTTGACAACTCCTTTCTCTCCTTTTGGAGAAAGAACCATAAAGGAAACCAGATATTAAGAATCTGTTTTAAAAACATACTTTCAGATAAAAGCTGGAGTATTTCTTTCTCCACACTGTTCTACTATGAGAACTACTATGTAAAACATATTTTCATGTACTCCATGGTTTACATTTATGACCTGATTTATTTTATGCCCACAATAACTTAGCAAGGAAGGCAAAGAGGCTATACAATTTAGAAAGGTATTCATTAAAGGTGGGATAGAATCCACCAGGGAAACAAAATGGTTCTGAGCTTTTATTTGTTGAAAGTTTTATTCAATGTCCTTTTGTGCTCATTCAATGTCCTTACTCATCCGCTCAGATTTTCTATCTCTCCATGATTCAGTTTTGGTAGGATATATGTTTCTGGGAATTTACCATTTTATTTTTTAGGTTACCCAATTTGTGTGTAACTGTTTATAGTAGTTTCTTATGATCCTTAGTATTTATGAGGTGTCAGTGTCATATCTCCTCTTTCATTTCTGATTTTATTTAAGTCTTCCCTTTTTTTCTTAGTCTAGCTAAAGATTTGTCAATTTTGTTTATGTTTTTAAAAACAAACTTTAATTTCATTGATTTTTTCCGTTGTTTCTCTAGTCTCTAGTTCATTTGTTTTCATTCTAAACATTATTTGCTTCAGTGCTAATAACTTTGGGCTTAGTTTTTCTTTTTCTAGTTCCTGAGGTGTAAAGTTGGGCTTCCGAGGTGGTGTTAGTGGTAAAGAACCGGCCTGCCAATGCAGGAGCCACAGATGTAGGTTCATCCCTGGGTCAGGAAGATCCCATGGAGGAGGGCATGGCAACCCACTGAGTATTCTTGCCTGGAGAATCCCATGGACAGAGGAGCCTGGTTGCCTACAGTTCACAGAGTCACAAAGAGTCAGACACAACTGACAAAGCACACGTGAATGAGGTGTAAACTAGATATATTGTTTATTTGAAATCTTTTTTCTTAATGTAGAGGTTTGTCCCTCTCAGAACTGCTTTTGCTGTAGTTCATAAGTTTAGGTATGTCTTGTTTCCATTTCCTCAAGATATAGTTCTTCTTTGATCCATTGGCTGTTCAGGAGCATATTGTTTAATCTCCACATATTTGTCATTTTTTTCAATTTTCCTCATTACACTGTGTATAATTACACACATACACTGCATGTATGTATTAACATATATATGTGCATATATATATATAGTTGTATACTTTAAATCTACTATATTTTTATTTGTCAACTGTACTTCATTAAAGCTGGAAAAAATACACTTCACCTTCTCGCATTAAAAATATAAATAAAAATGGAATTTTTAAAAAGTTATTCAACATCTGAGATTGAAACAAGAGATTTTCTTCTTAAGACTTGGTCAATCAAAACAAAAATGAAAACCAGCAGCAAACAAAAACTAAAACCTGCATTCCTCAACCATTCTTATTAATTGAGGTTTTACTAAGTTCATTATATTTTAAAGATGTTTTAAGTGTGCATTTTCATATCAGAACTCAGCCTTCAATTTCAAACATCTATTGACAGCTAATTTTCTATGCCTATTATTCATGATGTTTTTACTTTCTTTTGTTATCACTATATAATATCCTCCTAAAGCTATTCTGTCTCAAATTTTTAAGTTTAGACATGAAACTCTTCTTTATTTTGACTAAAAGTGACTAAGTATTACATAGATGGTAAACATTGTCCTCACAGCAACTTGTTTCCTTGAAAGAATGGTATGCGTGAGTATGTACGTGTGTGTTTCTGTCTCTGCCTGTATCCCTGTGCATGTGTGTGTCTGTAAACATGATAGAGGGAAGAAGAGAAAGAGGGAGCGATGAGAGGGAGAGAAATCACTTTTATTGAGGAGGAAATTCAAGTAAGTTAAATAAGTGAGGTATACTAAAATTCAAGGAAGGGAAGTAAACAGTAATTCTTCATTGCTAGCCTAACCACCTATATATATATATATATATATATATATATGCATATATATTTATGAGACTTCATTAAATTTTAATTTGAGGCTGGGTTTGGAAAAAATTTCTATAGTAAACAATAAATTTACTGACCTATTAAAAGTATAGTTTATTTCAAGTATAACTGAATTCCTCATAAATGGAACAACTTTTGGAAAACAGTCTTTATTATGCTTGATATAATCCAAAAAAGTTAATCAATTTTTAAGGAGTGAAATGTTTTTTTTTTTTTTCCTGACCTTTTATTCCATTTCAAAACCCTTATTTGGGGTTCTATTATTGTTATTGTTGTTACTTTGAGTTGACTAAAGATGCTTTTGGAATTCCCAGGTGGCTCAGTGGTAAACATAACCCTGCTGATGCAAGAGACATACATTCAGTTCCTGGAGACTGCCAAACAGGAGATGCACGTTTGATCCCAGGGTCAGGAAGATACCCTGGAGAAGGAAATGGCAACCCACTCCAGTATTCTTACCTGGGAAATCCCATGGACAGAGGAGCCTGGCAGGCTAGAGTCCATGGAGTCGCTAAAGAGTTTGACGCAACTTAATGACTAAACAACAACAACAAAGATTCTTTTGCAGCATTGTATTAAAGACAAAAGAACATTAACTTCCTTTCATTGGAAAATTAAAGTTATGCCTGCGTTCAGAATGGTTTTATGGGGGCATTCTCTTACTTTAGCAGACGTGTTTTTGTTTGAACCATTAACTGTGAGTCATTTGGATCTATAGAAAATGAATTGAATGCCTGTAACTTACATATTTATTTTCACTAAGGCCTCATCAGTAAGATGGAAAAATAATGCAGAAAAATTCTAGCTCCTGGATTTCTTCTCCCTCTCAGTAAATACAGCCATCTCTCAGTAATATTTTCCATTTTGGATGTACATCACCAAGAAGGTAATTTGTGGAAGGTAATTTGTCAGACTTTGTGATTACCTATTTCTTGGACACATTTGATTTCCACCAAAGTCTTTCTCCCTGATATTCTGGCTTTAAGATTTATTTTCAAATTCCTTTTGTATTTATAAATAATGTGCTTGACAGATATGTTACAAGGGTTGTTATACATGTAGTAGAGTGTTTAGAAAAATTACTCTCTTTGCTTATAAACCAATTTATTGTCCTTTGTGCAAAGTAACAAGCCATTCTGTCATGGATGAAAGATCTTGATTTGAGTGTTTGCAGTGCACAACTCCTTCATGGCTGAAAGCTTCTAGTGATTTCAATCTTTCTGTCACCCATGCAAATCCCCTATCTACATACAGTTTGATTACAATAGATAAAGATTTATTTTTCAGTTATTAATTGCAATGGTTTCTTGATTAAATGTTTCTATTACTAACTGTTCCATCCTTTCATGACCTCTACCAACCCCTCCACCACCACTCTTCACCCAGCTGCCATCATAAAATTCATTGACAATAAAACACTATTTCAGGTTTTTGTGTGGATCAGGGCTCTCTGTCAGCTTATTTTAAACTAATTCTTTGATTTTTAGCATATCACTCAAGCTTAAAGACATTATCATGACAATTCTTAATGTCAATTCTACATGTAAATGATTGTACATTTAGAGAATTTTAAGGTTCATATTTGGGTGTTATTATCATGAATGAATAAGTCAGATTCTTACAATGGAAAAGCTACTGCCTGGGAGTGAACTACTTTTATTGACAGTTTGGAACTACGACAGTTCCATTTAGTAAAATGTTAACATAGTATTATAGTTTAACAGCAGGGGAAACTCTGACTCAATGCCTTTCTTAGCCAAAGAAACAGATTGGATAATGAAAACTCCTTATTGACAATAAGAAACACCCTGTTACATTTGCAATTACAGTATTTCTTTTAATCTAGTATCTCAGTATGTGTTATCACCCTTGAAATCCTTATATTAATCTGCACTAATTGGAGTAATTCTTGCTCCCATTTTGAGAACTAAGAAACGAAAAAGTAATTTTTTTTCAAGATCACGTATCACATCTGTGATAGAGACTGAAATAAAAATTTATCATTGCAGATCATGTGTGATGTGTTTCTTAAGCAATTTCTGTCATTATTCTCAGTCAATTCTCTTAACCATGAAATAACTGCTTCTGACAAATCAATGAAGACTGGTCAAATCTAACACATGGAAAGTAAATCATGGATCTTGGCACTTTACAAAGTATTTTCACACCCATTATCTCATTTTTTTTTCTTATAACAAACTTAGAAGCAGGTAAGGTGGGTATTTTATTCTCATTTTAGCGATGTGGAATGTAAAATTCAGAGAGGTGAAATTACAGAGTTAGGAAGTGGAAGAGCCAGGATTCTGATGTATATCTTTTGTTTCCAAACACAGTAATATCAATACTAAAATATAGTGTCAGTCTTAACACCAAAATATAGTGCCATCCAAAAACTTATAATTTGTATCTAGATAAATATCTAAGCATTTTTGTCAAAACTCAAACACCACTTATCAGATAATTGCATTTTAGTTAAGTATACCTTATTCACAAAACTATGCATGTTAAGAAACAAAATATTCAGAAAACATAGATTTAAGAAACTGTTGTGCCTAAGTCAGATAAGGCAATGGCACCCCACTCCAGTACTCTTGCCTGGAAAATCTCATGGAAAGAGGAGCCTGGTAGGCTGCAGTCCATAGGGTGGCTAAGAGTCTGACATGACTGAGCGACTTCACTTTCACTCTTCACTTTCATGCATTGGAGAAGTAAATGGCAACCCACTCCAGTGTTCTTGCCTGGAGAATCCCAGGGATGGTGGAGCTTGGTGGGCTGCCATCAGTGGGGTTGCACAGTCGGACATGACTGAAGCAACTTAGCAGCAGCAGTGTATCTAAGTATCCGTTCTATTGAACTATTTATACTCCAATAAACTTTCATATCTGTTATTTACTTATATGAGTATGATTAACCACATTTCATATGTGAAGAAACAGACTCAGAAAAATTTAATAACTTACCTCATATTGCAGTTTGTAACTTGGTAGAGCCAGTATTCAAACCAGTAGCTGTCTTTTTCTCTAAGGCTTTGCTTTTCCCTAAGTCATGTAAACAATCAAGAAAGAAAAGAGCTATTTTATTGATGGCAGGAATCCTTTCTCAACATTCTCATATATCAAATCATGTCCAGTTCAGTCACTCAGTCGAGTCTGACTCTTTGTGACCCCATGGACTGCAGCATGTCAGGCTTCCCTGTCCATCACAAACTCCCCAAGTGTGCTCAAACTCATGTCCCTTGAGTTTGTGATGCCATCCAACCATCTCATCCTCTGTCATCCCCTTCTCCTACCTTCAGTCTTTCGCAGTATCAGGATCTTTTCCAATGAGTCAGTTCTTTGCATCAGGTGGCCAAAGTATTGGAGCTTCAACTTTAGCATCAGTCCTTCCAATGAATATTCAAGACTGATTTCCTTTGATCTCTCTGCAGTCCAAGGGACTCTCAAGAATCTTCTCCAAAACAACAGTTCAAAAGCATCAATTCTTAGGTGCTCAGCTTTTTTATGGTCCAATTCTCATACCCATACATGACTACGGGTAAAACCATAGCTTTGATAAGATGAAGATTTGTCCGCAAAGTAATGTCTCTGTTTATTAATATGCTGTCTAGCTTTGTCATAGCTTTTCTTCCAAGGAGCAAGCCTCTTTTAATTTCACAGCTACAGTCACCATCTGCATTGATTTTGGAGCCCCCCAAAATAAAATCTGTCACTGTTTCCATTTTTTCCCCATCTATTTGCTGTGAAGTGATGGGACCAGATGCCATGATGTTAGTTTTCTGAATGTTGAGCTTTAAGCCAACTTTTTCACTCTCCTCTTTCACTTTCATCAAGAGGTAGGCTCTTTAGTTCTTCTTCGCTTTCTGCCATAAAGGTGGTATCATCTGCATATCTGAGGTTATTGATATTTCTCCCAGCACTCTTGGTTCCAGCTATCAAATCATGTAGTACACTTTAAATATAGTACAATTGTATTTGTCAACTATACTTCAATAAAACTGAAAAAAGTTACTTTGATACTGCAGGCTTCCTTGTATAGGAATTATTTGTATATTTCACATGTAAAAGTTTTTGTTAAATATATAGCCAACTATACCTGTGATGGACATCACCAGATGGTCAAAACAGAAATAAGACTGATTATATTCTTTGCAGCCAAAGATGAAGAAGCTCTATACAGTCAGCAAAAAGACCGGGAGGTGACTGTGGCTCAGATCATGAACTCCTTATTGCCAAATTCAGACTTAAATTGAAGAAAGTACGGAAAACCAATAGACTGTTCAGGTATGACCTAAATCAAATCCCTTATGATTATACAGTCAAAGTGACAAATAGATTCAAGGGATTAGATCTGATAGAAACAGTGCTTGAAGAACTATGGACAGAGGTTCATGACATTGTACAGGAAGCAGTAATCATGACCATTGCCAAGAAAAAGAAATGCAAAAAGGCAAATGGTTATCTGCAGAGGCTTTAAAGTAGCTGTGAAAAGAAGAGAAGTGAAAGGTAAAGGAAAAAAAGAAAGATATACCTATTTGAATGCAGAGTTCCAAAGAATAGCAAGGAGAGATAAGAAAGCCTTCCTCAGTGATTAATGCAAAGAAATAGAGGAAAACAATAGAATGGGAAAGACTAGAGATCTCTTCAAGAAAATTGGAGATACCAAGGGAAAGTTTCATGCAAAGATGGGCACAATAAAGGACAGAAATTGTACGGACCTAACAGAAGCAGAAGATATTAAGAAGAGGTGGCAAGAATACACAGAAGAACTACACATAAAAGATCTTCACAACCCAGATAATCTCGATGGTGTGATCACTTACCTAGAGCCAGACATCTTGGAATGTGAAGTCAAGTGGGCCTTAGGAAGCATCACTATGAACAAAGCTAGAGGAGGTAATGGAATTGCAGCTGAGATACTTCAGATCTTAAAAGATGATTCTGTGAAAGTGCTGTACACAAAACGCCAGCAAATTTGGAAAACTCAGCAGTGGCCACTGGACTAGAAAAGGTCAGTTTTCATTCCAATCACAAAGAAAGGCTATGCCAAAGAATGCTCAAACTACCACACAGTTGCACTCATATCACAGGCTAGCAAAGTAATGCTCAAAATTCTCCAAGCCAGGCTTCAACAGTACGTGAACTGTGAACTTCCAGATGTTCAAGCTGGATTCAGAAAACACAGAGGAACCAGAGATCAAATTGCCAACATCTGTTGGGTCATTGGAAAAGAAAGAGAGTTCCAGAAAAACATCTATTTCTGCTTTATTGACTATGGCAAAGCCATTGACTCTGGATTACAACAAACTGTGAAACATTCTTAAAGACATAGGAATACCAGACCACCTGATCTGCCTATTGAGAATTCTGTATGCAGGTCAAGAAGCAACAGTTAGAACTGGACATGGAACAACATGTCCAAATCAGTTACAAATTGGAAAGGAATACATCAAGCTGTATATTGTCACCCTGCTTATTTAACTTATATACAGAGTACATCACGAGAAATTCTGGACTGGATGAAGCACAAGCTGGAACCAAGATTGCTGGGAGAAATATCAATAACCTCAGATATGCAGATGACACCACACTTATGGCAGAAAGTGAAGAACTAAAGAGCCTCTTGAAGAAAGTGAAAGTGGAGAGTGAAAAAGTTGACTTAAAGCTCAACAATCAGAAAACTAACATCATGGCATCCAGTCTCATCACTTCATGGCACATAGACAGGAAGACAATGGAAACAGTGACAGACTTTATTTTCTTGGGCTCCAAAATCACTGTAGATTGTGACTGTAACCATGAAATTGAAAGAGGTTTGCTCCTTGGAAGAAAAGCTATGACCAATGTAGACAGCATATTAAAATCAGAGACATTACTTTGCCAACAAAGGTCTGTCTAGTCAAAGCTATGGTTTTTCAGCAGTCATGTATGATATGAAAGTGGGGCCATAAAAAAGCTGAGCACCAAAGAACTGATGCTTTTGAACCGTGGTTTTGGAAAAGACTCTTGAGAATTCCTTGGATAGCCAGGAGATCCAACCAGTCCATCCTAAAGGAAATCAGTCCTTAATATTCATTGGAAAACCTGATGCTGAAGGTGAAGTTCTAATACTTTGGCCACCTGATGTGAAGAACTGACTCATTTGAAAAGACCCTGATACTGGGAAAGATTGAAGGTGAGAGGAGAAGGGGACGATAGAGGATGACATGGTTGGATGGTATCACAACTCAATGGACATGAGTTTGAATAACCCCGAGAGTTGGTGATGGACAGGGAAGCCTGGTGTGCTGCAGCCCATGGGGTTGCAAAGAGTCGGACATGACTGAGCAACTGAACTGGACTGAACTGGGATTCCTCAAATACTTAAGAATTCAAGATCAGAGATATCTTGAAGAGGTTAAGGGTTGTAGGGAAGGACTTAAAGATAAGTTTGAGATGTAGTCATACTTCTGTATTTTAGAGTAAAGGTAGAATAAACTCTTGGTGAAGATTTTTGTCAAATAATCTCCTGAACTGTGGGGATAGAGAGATGTTTAAATCATGGCTGCTTTCCTTTAGAAGCTAATAGGAAATTCATTCATTTATTTATTTAAGAAGTATTTATTGAGCATCTAATAGAAAGATAGGAACAAAGAAAAAACGGTGTATACCTACTTAAACAGTTCAATCACTCATAAAATAGGAGGTATTAACTTTCTGAAATTCTCCAATCATTCTAGTTTTTTCATCTTTAAACTTCCACGGCAACTTAAAAATATTAGTTAAAAGAATCACTTTCAAATGTTCCCAAATAACATTATTTATACTCATTCATGCTGCATAACAAATGTATATTGAAAGTTAGCATTTGCCGCAGTTTTGGTTAGTGACAAAGTGTTGTTAAGACTGTTAATTACCAAATCAAAAAGGTTTTTGGATAGTTGAACTTCAATGTGATACCTTGGGCCAATTTACATATTATAGAAAATATAAGTGAGTTTTAATAATATATGTATATGGTCATTCGGACTTATCACAATAATCTGTATTTATCTGGTCAAGCAAACAAAATAACTCTACGAAATTGTCTACCTTCATGCCTGAAGGTTTGTAAATCAATTAGTCAATAGCTCAAAGGGGATGAAATTAATCCATGATAAAAGCACAAGGCTAAAAAAAAGCAAATAAATGCCTCTTATATCCCTCTCTCTGTATAATATTTTAACCTTAGTTCTCTTTCTCTATTTTGCTGGCAGAGGTTGTAAAATTAGATAATTCTTATCTTTATATGCGTCCAATAATAATACTTTTTTTAGTATGAGAATTTCAAGACACAATGAGTAAACCTTATGACATTCTATCATCTTTTCTTTACCTTTGCTGGTGTCAATGTGTCAATAAAAGTTAGAATGTCTGATTCCTCTTAATCCTCAAAAGCTTATAAAGTGACACATTTTATTTACACTTTTAAAATGCATATTTAATTCTTTTCTTCTGTGAACATCAATATTTTTCTGCTCAGTGGATGAATATTGAGTAGGGCAACTTGCCAGCTCTCCATTGGAGAACTGGGATCTGGCACTCCCTCCACTTTCAAAACACGCTCAAGCAAGGCTCCTTGTTCACATAGGGCTCACATTAAAAAGCAAACTCAAAATATCTTCAAACAACACGAAACACCCTGCTTTATGTACTTAGAGAAGGTCAGTAGTCTTTCTCATGCCAAGGAAAGCATATGATTTAAATTTCAGAACATGATTTCATCTAAAACTTGCAAAAATGTTTTTATTTGACTGGAAAGTTAAAGAAGAAAGGAAAGTTGTTGCTGTTTGCATATGTTAACTCAATACCTTCAGTGACATTTCTCTAACAACCACAAATTGTTGCATTCTCTATGGCGGGCAAATGTAATTTTTTAGTTATTAGGCTTTCGAAATGACTTTTTGTACTTTTGTGATAAATTAGCTTATCTACCAACCAAATGAAGAGTTTTTGAAACTCCATGGCAAATCGCAGTAGGTGGGGTGGGGGGGAACAACTTAACGAACATATACAAGAACAGCATGTTTAAGCTCTTAATTTTATTACTGTAAATTTATTTTGATTTGTCTCTGGAACACAGCAGGAACAGAAGGGGGAGATTGCGTGCAAGAGAACAAAAATAGCTCATTTAAGTGCATAAGTTCTGTAGATGTAAATTAAGCTCTCTTTAGTTTCAAAGCTTAGAAAGTTTTAAAATAAATCATTAGATCTCTCGTTACCAGTGACATGTTTCTATTACTTTATTTTCATTCTTTGTACTCTTGAACATGCCAATTTGTACAAAGATAAAAGAGACTGAATCAAATTTTTAAAACCTGAAAGTTCTTGTACAAGTCCCTTTGTGTAACCCAGGACTCAATAGCTAGTCCAAAGAGGAGGCAGGGTGTCCCAGGTTTTTATTTTTTTTAATTTCTTTAAAATTTTCTTTTCCGTTATTTTTATTTTATTTTTTTATACTTTAAAGTTTTATTTTTACTTTATTTTACTTTACAATACTGTATTGGTTTTGCAATGTGATGATTGATAAACATATACACAGTGACAGGATTACTATTATATTCACTGCAGCATTTTTCACAATAGCCATGCATGAAAACAAACTATTAGTTGATGAATAGATAGAGAAATTGTGGCATATATGTGCAATGAAATATTATTCAGCCTTAAGAAAGAATGTGATATTGTTGTTTCTGACAATATAGATGAACTTAGAGGATATTACACTAAGTGCAATAAACCAAACACAGAAAAACTGTATGATCTCATTTATATCTGAAATCTAAAGAAGTCAAATGCATACATCAAAGAGTAGAATGGTGAACACCATGGTAGGGAAGTGAATCAGATGTTGGTTAAAGGATACAAAAAAAGAATTTTGGAGGTGACCAGTATAAACAATTAGAGTTGTCAATATTTTGCCCAATGGGTTACAAAGTTTAACATTTTATTAAATCACTAGCATCATTATTCATATTTATTGAATAGCTACTGTGTGCAGTGCGTTAGAATCCACTCCAGCCAAATATAGCATCAAACTGGTCTGAATGCACTTTTCTTGGAATTTTCAGCGAGTGGTGTTGACATAATATAGATATGAACCAAGTTCCAAAAGTTCACATTTCTTGAGTTTTTTCTTTTTTTTTTTTTTTCCTTCATGTTTTCTTGTCCCATTAACAATTGTATAGAATATTTGGACATGAAAGGACACAGTATTTACCTTTAAGTTTCCTACACACACATATAGGATGCTTTTGCAAACCGCGTCAACTTGTATTCCCACTATCATTTGGGCGCAAGTGAGACTGTACACACCTGCCTTCAAAAAGCACTGATGCCGGGACTTACCTGGCTGTCCAGTGGTTAAGACTCCAGTTTCCAGTGCAGGGGATGGATGTGCGTTCGATCCATGACTAGGGTATTGAGATCCCACATGCCACATGGCAAAAGAAAGAGAGAGAAATGATGCTGAAGGCAGTAGGTTTTAAAAGCAGAACACAGTTTTCCTTTCCAAGATAAGAGAACATCTGGATGAGATGAAATGACAACCAGCACTCAGTCCTCTACTTTTCACAATGCTCTCTCCACCCTCCCTCAGTATTATCTTTTACTAAGTTTCTAAAGAATGGGGGTTATGATTGTGCTACAGCATTTTCTGTTTTCCCTAATACCTACCACCATATTTTGTTTAGGAATTCATAACATGAGTTTTAGCATTTCAAAATAACAAATCCTAAAATTTACTTTATCCTTTATACCTTCCAGCATAAGAAACCAAAGAACACTAAGGTTTTGTATTTGTGACTGCTATTATGAGGAAATCAGAAGAGAGAGATGTCTCAAAGGAACTTTTCAAGTTAAGAGGAAGATGTATTTTTTCATTACTTTTTTTTTAATTGAGCCAAATTAAATTCACTTGTTCAATACTGAATCAATTTAGAAACCCACATTCTCACTTTCTTTGTGTTCTCCTTTTAAATTTTGTTTTCTCTGTCAACTCTCAAGCTCAGAATTTTGTGGCCACTTGACTACTTCTCCATCTCATCTGCCCAGGCAATACACAAGTCTTGTTAGCATTATTTAGGCATGTTTATATCTTAAATTTCATTTCCAGAGAAAATATATCATTCTAAAACAGTATTCCCCTGTGAATGGATTATTACAGCCTACTTGTCTCTATAGTCTTTTTTATCCCTGATTAAGCCCACTCATAAACCATGGCTAATCTAATTTCCTTTGAATGATACACCCAATCATCTCATTCATCTTCTCAAAAACCTATGGTATTTCCCTATTTACCAGTTCTACTCTGCATGACTTCCAAAGCCGCCTTCTGCATGACTCCCAAAGCCTTTAAACCTAGGGATGACCCTTAGTTTAATGTTCAAGTCAATTTCCCACTTTTTTATAACACAATTACTCTGCTTTCATCAGGCTATTTTATACACTGTGCTGCTCATGTTATCCAGATAAACTTCAAGGTTCAAGAAGGTCACAGCTCCTCCATGAATTTTCTCTGTGCCACAGCCTATACTGAGTAATTTTCTTCACAACTGTCCTATCAGTATAAGACATTTTATGACTCCTTTATGACTACTTGTGTTGGTACTTAATTTTATACTTGTGAATTTTAAAAATTATTATAAATGTCATGATATTTTCATCTTACCTTTCTAACCAAAGTAGGATGGCATGGGACATTATTTGTTATTTCTTGCAGATGTTCTACACAACCAAGGATATCATTACATATGTAATATATCCTCAATGAGTATCTGTTGATAAGAAGACTGTCAATATTTGTTGATAAAGAGAATCAAATGAGTTAAATCTCATTCCTGAATTTTTTTACTTACTGCCATCACACAGTCCACCCAGTAAATGAGAATACTTGCCATATATACCTTCTTCCATCATTTAACAGGAGAACAAAAGTGGTTCCTTATTTAACATAGCCTGTCAATTTATAAAACTTTACCAAAATCGAGCTAATAATTTATGCTTTAAAAAGATATTTTGGCAATTTTGTAATTCTGTATATTGTGTAGATAGACAGTCATCATGTATTTTGCACTGTGGTAGTAAACATTTCTGTAGCATACAGATCAGCCATTATTTTTCCTTTCTCTGTCACATGTATAGCCTCCACATTCTGAAATTCATAGTTTACAAAGATATATATATATAACATACTTATATTTTTCAGTTAGTCTTAATCCCAAACTTTCAGAGCATGACAGAACCTTAGAGTTTATCTAGTTCAAATGACCAATCTAAAGCTTGAATCTCTTATATGAAATTTATTCAACATGTAGTCATTGAACACCTCATATGTACTAGTCGCTCAAGCAGATACTTCTTGACTACATGTAGTAATTTGCAACTCTCAACAGCATGAAGTCACCAATTCTATCAGATAATGTTTGACTGGAGACATCTCTCTTGCATTTTACTAAAATCTGCTGTTTGGAATTTTCTTTCTTTATCTCATTTTAGTTATTGGGACATCATAAAACAACTATAGTATCTGTTCTGTAGGACAAGCCATCAGTATTTAAAATAACTCTCATGCTACCCTAGAGTAACATTTCTCTTCTCTCTGTCACAGTACTTCCCTTCTTTCCAGTTTCCCAAACGATTTGTTTCCAAGCCTCCTTCCCACCCTTGCTTGTTCTGCCCTAAATATGTTCCAGTGCTGTTCTTATCAAGCTTATCAGATTTAATGACCATATTTTGTAACATCCCCTTACTGAAATTAAACTCATAGATAATAGAGCCTCTTACACACATCTATTACAAAAATCTATATAATTCTTGAAATTTAATATAAATGAGAAATTCAATGAAATAAATTTATAGTAAATAAAATAATTTGCAATGTGTAAGTTACAACTAAGAACTTTTTTTTCATACAAAAAACACACCCACAAGTTTTCAGTTTTTCTGGGGGGCAGTAGCCACCCCCACAATACTGTGATAACATATTTTACCAGTGGGTCGAAAGTTCTTTAAAATAGGTGACTAATTTGAATATAGCCCTTCAGAGGTAATCTATCCTACTCATAAAGAGTAAAACTTGCTTTTTATATGTTCTGCACTTCTCTTATTACAGTCTAAAATCAGAGGACCTTTTTTATTCACTCTTTGGGTTTATTGTTAAATAAAATCCCAAGTCCTTTAACGTGGATTTCCAAGTGTGAAGCCATGTCACTTTCCTTTTATCCCTAAAAGTTTAAAATATAGAAAGACAGCACATGTTCCAGTTAAATGTAACCATGCTAGAATGTAGCCCCAATCTATTGATATCTTTGAATCATGTTTCTTATGCATCATATTTGTTCTGCTTCCCATTTTAATTTCATCTATAAATTTGATCAATATTCCTTTTATGTCCTTTTCAAAAAAAAAACAAAAGACTGGGAGAAAGAATCACTTAGGTAGCCTCTAGGAAATATACTGATAATATGTAGCATAGTTGAGACAACATGGCTATCTAAGAATGCTTACTCTAGAGTCACAGTGCCTGGGTGCCTAGTCACTTCAATCATGTCAGAATCTTTTTGATCCTGTGAATTCTAGTCTCCTAGACTCCTCTGTTCATGGGATTCTCCAGGCAAGAATACTAGAGTGGGTTGCCATTCCCTCCACCAAGGGATCTTCCTGACCCAGGAATGGAACTTGTGTCTCTTATGTCTCCTGCATTGGCAGGCAGGTTCTTTACCAATAGTGCCACCTGGGAAGCCCACAGTCACACTATTGGTTAAGAATCAAAGCTTTACTACCAAATTGGCTGTGCAAACTTGGAAAATTCTGTTCCTCAGTTTCCTCATCAGCAAAATGGGATTGAATACAGTATATCTATTGAGTTATTTTAAAGAACTAAGATAAACCCCTATGGGTCAAGTACTTGGTAAATGCTCAGTAAATGTTTTAATGTTTCAAGAACTCAAATCATGTACTTGTTGCCATGTTGAGTCACTAGCCCAGCCATTGTTTTGGTTGAACCAACTATTAAGAAATTTGGGGAAAATTTCCCCCCAGTATAGGAATTGTTTATTGCTATGGAAAAATTATCCGCAAACATAATAGCTTTAAAAAAATAAACATTTATCTCAGTTTGTGTAGATGAGAAAATCTGGGCACAGCTATATGTGAACTTCTGTGGCTCCGAGCATGTCATCAGGCTACAATCAAGATGTCAGCCTGGGCTGTGGACTTATCTGATAGCTCACTTGAGGGCAGAGTGGGGGAAATCCACTCCCACTCATGTGGCTGTAGGCAAACTGACACCAGCTCCCTTACCAAGTGAGTCTTTCCAAAAGGCAACACATAACATGGCAGCTGGCTTCTCCCTCAGAGTAAGTCAGTGAGAGATCAAGGGGGAAGATGGACATCTCAGTCTTTTGTATTGGGTTGGCCCAACAGTTCATTTGGGTTTTTCCATAAGATGTTACAGAAAAACCTGGATGAACATTTTTGGTCAGTCCAATAAATGACTCTAAGACATCCTATCATTTCTATCATATTAAGTTGGTTAGAATAAAGTCACTAGGCCAGTCCAGTGCCAAAGGAGGGGATTAAATAAGGGTACAGAAACTAGGAGGCAGAGCTCATTGGGGACCACCTTAGAGGCTATGTACACAACTGGCAAGATGCTGGCAGGGCAAGATATGAAGGCTAGGGATCACCCAGGTTGGGGTACCTCTCCAAATCACTCAGTGGCCAGGCAACAGGACTGGAGCATATTGATTTACCTTGTGCCACACTCAACACTTTTCTGGTACTGGGAAAGGTCCAGAAAACAATATTGTAATGGACACAGTGTGATGGAGGAAAGGAAACTGGCCTGGGTTGGAATCAGTCTTGCCTCTGTCACTTACTAGCTAATCACCAAACCGGGGTGTCTTTATCTGTACTACTGAAAGAATGCCCTCTGTTACACAGATTTGTTGTGAAGAATACAGACAATATATGCAAAACCTGTTGTACAACATAGGGAATAAAACACTGGAAGCTATAATAAATATCAGTTCAGTTCAGTCGCTCAGTCGTGTCCGACTCTTTGCGACCCCATGAATCGCAGCACGCCAGGCCTCCCTGTCCAACACCATCTCCCGGAGTTCACTCAGACTCACGTCCATCGAGTCCGTGATGCCATCCAGCCATCTCATCCTGGGTCGTCCCCTTCTCCTCCTGCCCCCAATTCCTCCTAGCATCAGAGTCTTTTCCAGTGAGTCAACTCTTCACATGAGGTGGCCAAAGTACTGGAGCTTCAGCTTTAGCATCATTCCTTCCAAAGAAATCCCAGGGCTGATCTCCTTCAGAATGGACTGGTTGGATCTCCTTGCAGTCCAAGGGACTCTCAAGAGTCTTCTCCAACACCAAAATTCAAAAGCATCAATTCATCGGCACTCAGCCTTCTTCACAGTCCAACTCTTACATCCACACATGACCACAGGAAAAACCATAGCCTTGACTAGACGGACCTTAGTCGGCAAAGAAATGTCTCTGCTTTTGAATATACTATCTAGGTTGGTCATAAATTTTCTTCCAAGCAGTAAGCGTCTTTTAATTTCATGGCTGCAATCACCATCTGAAGTGATTTTGGAGCCCAAAAAACTAAAGTCTGACCCTGTTTCCACTGTTTCCTCATCTATTTCCCGTGAAGTGATGGGACCGGATGCCATGATTGTCGTTTTCTGAATGTTGAGTTTTAAGCCAACTTTTTCGCTCTCCTCTTTCACTTTCATCAAGAGGCTTTTTAGCTCCTCTTCACTTTCTGCCATAAGGGTGGTGTCATCTGCATATCTGAGGTTATTGCTATTTCTCCCGGCAATCTTGATTCCAGCTTGTGTTTCTTCCAGTCCAGCGTTTCTCATGATGTACTCTGCATAGAAGTTAAATAAGCAGGGTGACAATATACAGCCTTGACATACTCCTTTTCCTATTTGGAAACAGTCTGTTGGTCCATGTCCAGTTCTTACTGTTGCTTCCTGACCTGCATACAGATTTCTCAAGAGGCAGGTCAGGTGGTCTGGTATTCCCATCTCTTTCAGAATTTTCCACAGTTTATTGTGATCCACACAGTCAAAGGCTTTGGCATAGTCAATAAAGCAGAAATGGATGTTTTTCTGAAACTCTCTTGCTTTTTCCATGATCCAGCGGATGTTGGCAATTTGATCTCTGGTTCCTCTGCCTTTTCTAAAACCAGCTTGAACATCAGGAAGTTCATGGTTCACGTATTGCTGAAGCCTGGCTTGGAGAATTTTGAGCATTACTTTACTAGCATGTGAGATGAGTGCAATTGTAAGGCAGTTTGAGCATTCTTTTGCATTGCCTTTCTTTGGAATTAGAATGAAAACTGACCTTTTCCAGTCCTGTGGCCACTGCTGAGTTTTCCAAATTTGCTGGCATATTGAATGCAGCACTTTCACAGCATCATCTTTCAGGATTTGAAACACCTCAACTGGAATTCCATCACCTCCACTAGCTTTGTTCGTAGTGATGCTTTCTAAGGCCCACTTGACTTCACATTCCAAGATGTCTGGCTCTAGATTAGTGATCACATCATCATGATTATCTGGGTCATGAAGATCTTTTTTGTATAGTTCTTCTGTGTATTCTTGCCCTGTCTTCTTAATATCTTCTGCTTCTGTTAGGTCCAGACCATTTTTGTCCTTTATCGAGCCCATCTTTGCATTAAATGTTCCCTTGCTATCTCTAATTTTCTTGAAGAGATCTCTAGTCTTTCCCATTCTGTTGTTTTCCTCTATTTCTTTGCATTGATCACTGAAGAAGGCTTTCTTGCTATTCTTTGGAACTCTGCATTCAGATGCTTATATCTTTCCTTTTCTCCTTTGCTTTTCACCTCTCTTCTTTTCACAGCTATTTGTAAGGCCTCCCCAGACAGCCATTTTACTTTTTTGCATTTCTTTTCCATGGGGATGGTCTTAATCCTTGTCTCCTGTACAATGTCACGAACCTCATTCCATAGTTCATCAGGGACTCTATCTATCAGACCTAGGCCCTTAAATCTATTTCTCACTTCCACTGTATAATCATAAGGGATTTGATTTAGGTCATACCTGAATGGTCTAGTGGTTTTCCCTACTTTCTTCAATTTGAGTCTGAATTTGGTAATAAGGAGTTCATGATCTGAGCCACAGTCAGCTCCTGGTCTTGTTTTGGTTGACTGTATAGAGCTTCTCCATCTTTGGCTGCAAAGAATATAATCAATCTGATTTCGGTGTTGACCATCTGGTGATGTCCATGTGTAGAGTCTTCTCTTGTGTTGTTGGAAGAGTGTGTTTGCTATGACCAGTGCATTTTCTTGGCAAAACCCTATTAGTCTTTGCCCTGCTTCATTCCGCATTCCAAGGCATATAGATATAATATATTTATGCTATATTATATATGTATTTAAATAGATGTAAATATGCATAAGGGCTTCCTTGGTAGCTCAGCATTAAATAATCCACCTGCCAATGCCGGAGATGTGGGCTTGATCCTTGAGTCAGGACGAAACCCCTGAGAAGGGCATGGCAACCCACTCCAGTATTCTTGCCTGGAGAATCCCCATGGACAGAGGAGCCTGGTGGGCTACAGTTCATGGGGGCGCAAAAGAGTTGGACATGACTAAGCAACTAAACAACAGCAAAATATATGTCAATAATAATTTTTAATGTAAAAAATATACGTGATGTACCCACATGTCCTGGCGAAGTTCCTGATACATAATAGTTACCCATGTAAGTGTTTGGTGAATGAGTTTTGTCTCCTCTCTTTCCATTCTGTCTTTTTGTCACACTATAATGACAATTTGTTGAAAGACTTTATGTCTCATTAATCTTTGCATTTCCTAATATTTAATGCCATCTAGCATATCATAGGCATGTGATAAAGCCTTGTTGAGTATTGTCCAAGGATATTTCCCATTTTTTCCATATTTTTTTCACAATCATATCTGTGATCATTTTAAATGCATGTTCCATAATAGGAAGACTCTTTAGTTAGAGAACATATTGTAAAGTAATTGTTTCTTCTGCACTTTATCCTAAAGAACAGTATGATATGATGTACCTGAAGGAAACTAGGATTGTGAGCCAAATCAGCAATCTGCATTCTTTCCTTATTTCCAGCTTTTTTTCTTTTTAAAATATTTTTACCATTTTCTCCCCTTCTATTCATTTCTTCCTGCCTGTTTCCTCTAAGCAGTCCTTCTTGTCTTTAATCTTATTATTTCTGATGACAAGTTAGTAACACTTTAATGCATATTTGTGTGTTTACATTTCAAGAGTTCCATTGGGAGAGGAATCTCTAATGGTGAGATTTAATATATTGTGGCACTTAAAAGGGGGGATGTGTAGAAATACTAGGGTTTCTTCTCTGTGCCTTAAATCTCAACATTCCCTACACTACATTAGTCTATGATAATTATAACTTAAAGTTTTCTAACTAACGGAGATTTTGTTGTTGTAGTTCAGAGTTCAGAGGTAATAATCCTTTTACACAGTTTATATGCATTATTTCCATATGATATAGTTTCAAGAATAAAATTTTTAAAAAAATCAAAATTAGGTCAAGAAAACATGGAAAGGTTGACATAGCTGCTACACGTTTGTCTCTGTGCTTCCTAGCAGCCAAGGGGAAAAACATTAAATGATTTTTACTGCATACTGAACACATATTGTGTGCCAGGAACTTTGCTAGCTGCGTTGACCTTATATCTATCTTCACTACAGCCATGGAAGGTAGGTGTTATAATCCTCATCTTGAGGGGAAAGTTTCTAAAGTTGGAACATTATCTTGCCCCGTGTCACAAAACTAAATCCTTAAGTGGAGCGAAGATTCAAATCCAAGGACTCTCTGACTTCATAGTCTGTTCTCTTATATAATTCTCATGGTCAGAAAGGAGGAAATATAATGAATCCATAGATAAAGACTTTTGTCATTATATTATAAAATTAATTTTCTGTGTGACATTGTATAAAGGGGACATTGAGCAATGTGATGAATGGTGCCCTTCATAACAGATTTACAGTAAATGGAGAAAGAATATCCATATAGCTGTTTGGCTATTTTTAATGACCTTTGATAACTGTCTAAAGCATAACATTAAAGTGCAGGTGAGTGAAACTGATTCAGCAAATACTAAGCTAATACGATCCTATGGTACAGTCTTCTGGTGGCCTAAGGTGATTAAAAAATAAAACTGAAAATACGTGAACCAGACTTTAGAATGCTATGATATTAGCAAGGGTTTTGATAGAGAGCAAACTCAATTGTTCATTCATTCAGCAGAAGATTATGGGCCATCTATACAGAAGGCACTGTGCTAGGTTCTGGGGAACCAAATATATTTTTTTAAAAATATTTCTATTTCAAAGGGTCTTGCACTTATTTTAGAATTAGGTGAGCCAGTGCCTGCAATGAAGTAAGTTAATTGCTATAATGGCAGTGTGTACATATTGTACAAAAAAAGATGCCCTTAGACCTATCTGGAAGAATCAATGAAATAATCACAGTGGAGGAGTTAATGTTTGACTAGAAGGTAGCAAAAGTTCTTCCCTTCCACACTGTGTTCAATTAGAGGTGATTGATCAAATCGCATGAAGTTTGGGGTTCTGATATACCAGTTAAAGATCTGAGGCCTCTAAAATTTCAGTTAGTATTATTCAACAAATATTGGCTGACTATTTCTGTGACATGCTCAACACTGGAGTTACAATAGTGAACACAACAGATACTGCCTCTGTCCTCCTGAATTTTTCATTTGATCTTTTGGTAGATACAGACATTAAACCAAGAGTCACAGGAGTATCAACAGTCATGCCATTTCACCTGTGGTAAATGACATGAAGTAAAGTTAAGGGGATTTCCATGTACAGAAGATCAGACCTAGTCTGGGTGGGTCAAGGAGAGTCTCTATAAGAAAGTGATAACATAAAATCTGAAGGATAAGAACTTAACAAGGTCAAGTACCTATGGGAGGTAAAGGTGGGAAGATCTACAGGTAGAAAACATTCCAGGCAGAGAGAACAGCATGCAAAAAAGGATCTGAGGCATGAAGTTATGTAATGTCACAGAGAAAATTAAGAAGGGCCAGTATGTCTTGAGCAGAAAAAGCAATGAAAAGGAGATAGTAATGTAGCTGGAGAACCTAAGAACATAAGATCATGCTGGGTCTCGTAGGCTGTGTTAGAGATTTTGGTCCTTATTTTAAGACAGTAGGAAAATATCAGTTTGTTTAAATCAGATCAGTGACAAGACTATATTTGAATTTTGAAAATATTACTTTGGCTGCAGTGTGGAGAGTTTAATGGAGGAGACCAGAAGCAGTTGCAGGAAAATCAGTTATAAGGCTATTCTAGGTGTCTGGTCAAGACCAAACAGTGGCTCAGGAAAGAGTGGCTGCTGTGGAAAGGGTGAAAAATGAATGGATTTGAAAACTGTTAGAAGATGGATGTTGGACCCAAAGATAGGGAGCACTGTGTGTCAAGGTCAATTCTTAGGACTCCAGTTTACTTGGCTGAATGGACAATGGTGCTATTCATTAAGATAGGAAATGATAAAAGAACAGGTATGTGGGAGTCAAAGTTAAGATCTTGAACTTACATGTGCTGAATTTGAAGTTCTGTTTTGATGTCTGAAATATCAAGTAGATAGTTGGCCATGTCAGTTTCAGACAAAGAAACTAAAGATTAATTTCTTCGTTGTGGACAAAGAAACTGAAGTGTGGTTGAAGCTAAGTGTAAGTGGGTATCTAAGTTAGGGAAAATAATAACTGGTATCTCTATCCAGTTAAGACACTACAGAACATGGAATAGAACTGTTTATCAATGAATTTCATAGGCTTCCTTTATGTATCTATCTGATATTACACCATGGTCTGTATACTTTTTTACAGTCACTTCTGTCCAATTTAACTACTATCATCAAGTGGGCAATGGTAGGCAATGTCCTCAAATGAAAGAGAAGGTCTACTTTTTGCACAGGAGTTCATATTTATTTTGACATCTATTAGCAATAGGAACTCCAATCTGGCTGGTTCATAGAATGAAACATTCCAAACTATTCCTTGATCATCTATTTCTTGTTTAGTCGCTAAGTCATGTCTGACTCTTTTGTGACCCCATGGACTATAGCCCACCACGCTCCTCTGTCCCTGGGATTTCCCAGGCAAGAATGCTGGAGCGGGTTGCCATTTCCTTCTGCAGGGGATCTTCCCAACCCAAGGATCAAATCTGTGTCGCTTGTCCCTTCTGCACTGGCAAGTGGGTTCTTTACCACTAAGCCACCATGGAAGTCCTGATCATCCACTGCTGCTGCTAAGTTGCTTCAGTCGTGTCCAACTCTGTGTGACCCCGGGAATGCAGCCTACCAGGCTCCTCCATCCACGGGATTTTCCAGGCAAGAGTACTGGAGTGGGGTGCCATTGCCTTCTCCTGTAACTGCATAATGATACACCAATTCAACTTACTGCTATGGGGGAAAAACACCATTTAATGAGACATGCAGCATACTATAAAGTTGTTTCTACAGTAAATTTTTCCCATATGAATGCTTATCTATAACCCTATAGATAACCCTAACCCTATAGATTGGACAGAATGTTTATCTATAGATTGGACAGATAATCGAGATTAATGAGCTGTGAAGTCGCTCAGTCCTCTCCGACTCTTTGCGACCCCATGGACTATAGCCTACCAGGCTCCTCTGTCTATGGGATTTTCCAGGTAAGAGTACTGGAGTGGGTTGCCATTTCCTTTTCCAGGGGAAATTCCCGACCCAGGGATCAAACCCAGGTCTCCCGCATTATAGGCAGACGCTTTACCGTCTGAGCCACCAGGGAAGCCCTGTTTCTACAATAAATTCTTCCCATATGAATACTTATCTATAACCCTATAGATAACCCTAACCCTATAGATTAGACAGAATGTTTATCTATAGATTGGACAGATAATCGAGATTAATGAGCTGTATGTGAGCAGACAAGCAGCTATCTCTGCAAATATTTTATCCCTGTGTGTACTAGTTTTTAGTAAGGGTGTTTAAGTGTGAATTGTATTGCAGTGCACACTCAAAAACTCCCATTTCTGAGATTTCCAAATTGTCTTTGTAACTTTAAATAAGGGAAAGGAGGGAAAGTCATTAGGGTTTAAGAGAAATGAAAAACTTCTAATCTTCCACACTCTTCTTAGTGTTCTTTATGTATTTAATCATCAAAACAACCCAAGGGCATAGGTGTTATTATCCTGTTTATAGATAATGGAAAAAGCCCAAAGAAAGTATACTAACTGACCCAGTTCTAAGATGAGAAAACCACATAAACAGAATTCAAACCATGCTATGTGGCTCTGAGGTCCACTTTCTTAAGCAATACACTAGTGTATGTGTGTGTGTGTGTGTGTGTGTGTGTGTGCTAGGTCACTTCAGTCACGTCCAACTTTGTGACCCTAGGGACTGTAGCCTACCAAGTTCCAATGTCCATGAAATTTTCCAGGCAAGAAAACTACACTGTTGAGCCTCCCATAAAACATACAAGCAGCTCTGAATCTACCCTCTCAATAAACAAAGCCCAAGCTTGGGCTCTGACGCATTCTTTCCGCTTAGAGGAGATAGAGAGGGAAAGGGCAAGGAAGAGGTCATGGAGTCAAAATTGCCTCTTTCCCTATAATTCTGTTTCTAGTAAATGAAATACTGTGATAAATCTTTCCTTTATTTCCCCATCTGACAGCATATGCCTTTAGTAGTGCCTTTGTCGGGGGAAACATAGCCTGCTGAGTCATCCCTACCAGATTCTGCTTCATGAGGTTTGGAGCAAGTCTCTCATCTGACTACAAACCAGGTTCACAGCTGCTTATCTTAGGAAACTTGACAAGGTCACAGCTTGAAATGCTATGGCTGTATTGTAATTAGAGATTAAGTGACAATTTATTCAATTTAATAATTCAAGAATATTTTTCCTTGTTTGTTATAAATAACAGGCTATCATTATCATGTATTATTTTAAAAACAAGTCTAATTAACTACATTTCTTTATTTTTTAGTGTCTTATACTTGTGGATAAAGATAATGGAAAGGTATACATGTAAATATAGACAAGATGTCAAAAATATTCTTGAGGATAAGCTTTGCTTTACATCTATAGACTATGTATCAGAAAGAATTATATAACCCCATTTCTGAAGACAGATACCTTTTTACCTGAAAGTGTGCTCCAATCTCTAAGGCCTCTGTTTCTAAGACCTATTTTTGCATGGAAGAATACATAAAAGAAAGTTTAAGAACACTTCTTCAAAAACACTTGTTACTAACCTAACAGTTTTATTATTACCCTGCCTTTCTTTTTCAGTGCCTTCATCCTGAGACAAATAATTTAACAATCAAGCTTCTGTTCATGATACCACAGTGCAATAACCAATTTTCTCCCTTAACTAATTTTAAATTGGTAATCTAACTTGCTTTTTAGCTAGACAGATCCTTTTCTTTATTCATAGATTAGAAAGGTGGACAGACACAGTTGATAAAATGATTCAGGATGCTGAAAAGCACCATATATAAATATAGAGAGATAAATAGATATAGATGACAATCCTACATAACTTGTTTGAATATATGTAATATATAGATCAATACAGATATCTATATTGACATTATATATATATATATATATATATATATATAAAACATCAAGCAAGTTGTGTGCCAATATTACAAATCAAATCCTTCACTTCCCCTGCTCAGGTAATTTGATTTTGAAATATCTTACTTGTAATATTTTTGATATTTAATTTTGTTTCTCTCCTTTGTTCTTTTAGTTTATCAATAGGACAAGCAAGTTTTACAAACCATTTAGTGTTTATCTGGAAGGATGTGATGAAGGGGAAGAAGTAGAAAACATCACCTGATCCCTTGAGGAGTTTACAATCTGATTAAGAAAATAACATTTAAATGGATTAAGTGATTAGAGAACAGGATGAGACAGTGCCCTGAAACCATTCATATAAGCCCCTAACCAATGGAGGGGAATCTGGTGTAGGGGAGATAGGTGAGGCCAATACAGATTTACTCAGAGATATGTTAGTAGCACAAAGAAATAATGAATGTACAAATAGATTAGTAAGGACTGACAAGATGTTGTCATACATACGGTGGTTCTCACAGGTAACAAAATATAATGGAGACCCTGATACTCAGAAGGCTATGCAGACATCTGAAATTTTATCTTCAGGCCTTTACACCTACTGCTTTAACAGTAAATGCACTTTAACAATAAATGTGTGTAAACTTATATATTACCAGACATTGGGTTTTCCAAAAAATGGAAGCAATCAAATGTAAATAAAAGTTCAATTTTGTAAGCCAAACAAAACTGTAAATCTCTCAACATAACTTGGCTCTGGTCTGGAAGCTTTACATCTTGAAGTGAAAAGCTCAAAGAAATCTGATAGTATAGACATAAATAAAATGTGTTTCATGTATTCTAAATGAAATTAACACAACTCATTTACAAATACAAAATAGCAATCTGTACATTGTCTAAAAACACATCACTATACACAAATATTGCATATTTATATTATCAAAAAAGTAGAGAGACATAATACTAGGACTATTTATATGGGTGTTATTTTTATCAAACAAAAGCCAAACAAATGAAGGCATATATTATTACATTTTATAAATATTATTTTAAAAGAATTTGTAAAAGAAACAGTGTTTCATTCTATTTTTGCCTTTAAATATCCTATGAAAAGCGTTATACATAATTTGCATTCAATATTTATTCATGCATTTTAGAAATTGTGGCTGTCTTTCAAAAGTGCACAAGATGCACTAACTGTAAAATTTCCATGATGGGGTAGTTGACATGGTTTTTAAAGGGATAGAAATAGAAAAATTGTATTTATAAAATAATGAGTAGTTGTTATTTACTCCAAGTAAAAGCCTTGGAGTCAGACAGGGATTCACAATCTGACTTTTCCATTTACAAGCTGTGTGACCATGAGGGAGTCATCATTACTCTTTCTGAGCCTCAGTTCTCTCATTTTAAATTATGGCTATAAAAATAGAACCTACCTCACAAAGTTATTGTGAGACCGAATGCACATAAAATATTTGAAGTGTTTAGCACAGCCCTCCAACCTGTGACACAAATACACTATCAATAAATGATAGCTGTTATAAAAATTATTTTTACAATTGAAATATATCTGTATTTATCTACATATATGTGTGTATACATATATATGTATATATATATATATATATATATTCCAAAATATTCAGCCTATTTTGTTCTACCACAACAGGAAAAAGCATGCCATGAAGTCTTATTGTATGTTCTACCACAACAGGAAAAAGCATGCCATGAAGTCTTATTGTATAATATCCATTTTTATGAGGTGGAATTAAAAAAAAAAGGAAAGCGTTATGGCATTATGGTAGGTTAAGTTAAAGGAATTTGCAATCAGTTATTCTCTAGTAATGTCAGTCCTAACTATGAAGTTGTCAGCACTCTTTTCATTGTCAGGTCTCTCCCTATCTACCATCCTCACCCACCTCCTGATATAGCATTAAACATGGAGAGGAATATGAGGGAGGAGTGGGCACTGTGACTTTCGAGTTGGACGGGAGTGGTGGGAAGGATCCACGGTCTATAATTAATTCACTGCTGCTGCTGCTGCTAAGTCGCTTCAGTCGTGTCCGACTCTGTGCGATCCCATAGATGGCAGCCCACCAGGCTCCCCAGTCCCTGGGATTCTCCAGGCAAGAACACTGGAGTGGGTTGCCATTTCCTTCTCCAATGCATGAAAGTGAAAAGTGAAAGTGAAGTCGCTCAGTCGTGTCTGACTCTTCGCGATCCCATGGACTGCAGCCCACCAGGCTTCTCCATCCATGGGATTTTCCAGGCAAAAGTACTGGAGTGGGGTGCCATCGCCTTCTCCTAGTTAATTCACTTCTCTTCCCCAAATGCACCCACTTCCCTTCCCCAAATGCACCCACTGAGCAAACACGGCTTTAGATAAGACTGGAGTGCGTGCAGAGTTGGTTTCGGCCACCAGCCACGTGTATTTCTGCGTAATTGAGCACATCTGGACATACTGCTAAACCCATGCTCTGAATTCCTGCTCTCCACCATTGTGTCTATGTGGTTTTATCCTTCTGGAAAGATCTTCATTATCTGTGCTTCTGGAAATCCTGTACATCCCTCAGGCCCTGCCCCAACTTCCCAACGGGCTTCTCGCACATGACAAGACTCCGCCTGGGATCCCCATCATGAAGCTTCAATCTCGACCACAAGACCCTAACCCCACCGGGCGGGAGGTGGAGCCTGGAGAATTACATTTGGAATGCACCCCTGAAAGATGCTGGTGCCTGAGCTCAGGGAACTCAATTTGAGAACCCTGGCGGGCGGGCGGGGGGGGGGGTGGGAGGGGGTTGCGGTGCGGGGAATCGGTTGAACATTTTTAACAGACTTCAGTACAGTGGTCAAACCAGAGGGGCCACAGACAGCCCTAATGGGGAGGGTCCTTGCCTCTGCCAAACACCACCATCCCTGGTCAAGTTCACTAAACTGCAACAAAGACGTTCCACAAATCGCACCAACTGCATATTTGTTTCAACAGATAACTTTCAGCGCTCCTTCTAGCCTCATACTTGACTGTACTTTAGCTTTCAGAACTATTTCAGTAAGGATTTTATGAAGGTTAGTTGGTTGTTGCTGTCCTGAGGGTCGTGAAACTCCCCAAGTAGGCGATCAGGGGCTTGGGCAGGCGTATTAGATGTGTCTGCTGGGAGACCGCTAGGGAATACCAGAGCACTGGTCCTGGGTGAGTCTCCCCCAGCGGCGGCTCCATCCACCCCTCCCTCCTGCCCCCTTCCGACCCCTCCCTCCTGCCCCTTTCCGACCTCTCCTTCCTGCCCCCTTCCGACCCCTCCCTGCCCGGCGCGTGCTACCCGGCACCTCTCGCCCGCCCCTCCCGCGGCCTCCGCCCCCTCGCCCTCGCCCCCAGCGTCGTCCTTGTCCCACACCGACTTCACTCCCGCAGCCCTCGCCGCTGGCCGCACTTCCCGCCCTCGCCTGGATCCACGTCGCCGCCGCCCTCGCTGCCGCGCGCCGCCCCGCGCTCCGCTCGCCCGGTCGCCTCTCCTCGCCGGGCCGCCCGCCCTCGCCTCCGCCTCCGCCTCCGCCGCGCCCCGGGCTCGGTCGGCTCCGCGCCCCTGGCCGCCTCGGCCCCCCGCCGACCCTACCGCTGCCACGGCCAACCCCGGAGCCACGCGCCGCCGCCGCGCCGCCTCCACCCGCCCGCCGCCCGGCATGGCCCCGCAGCAAACAGGTAGCAGGAAGCGGAAAGCGCCCGCGCTCCAGGAGGCCGCCGCGGGCTCGTCGTCTCAGGTCACCGCGGCGGTGGACGGGGACGGGCCGCTGCCGCTCAAGAAGCCCAAGCGGCCGGCGGCGCGGCGTTCGCTGGTGAACTACCTGAAGGGGCGCGAGGTGGGCGCCCGGGGCCGCGCCAGGCTCCCGGGCTTCGATGGCGAGCTGCGCGGCTTCGCGGTGCGGAAGCTCCCCGAGCTGCTGCAGGAGCGCGAGCTGTCCCTGGGCACCCTCAACAAGGTGTTCGCGTCACAGTGGCTCAACGTCAGGCAGGTGGTGTGCGGTACCAAGTGCAATACGCTCTTCGTGGTGGACGTGCAGTCGGGCCAGATAACGCGCATCCCCCTCATGCGGGATCGCGGGCCTCCTCCGGCCCGCGCCCAGCCGGGCTGCGGCATCCATGCCATCCAGCTGAATCCCTCCAAGACGCTGCTGGCCACAGGGGGTGAGAACCCCAACAGCCTTGCCATCTACCAGTTGCCAACGCTGGACCCCATGTGCCTGGGCGACCGCCACGGCCACAAGGACTGGATCTTCGCCATCGCCTGGATGAGCGACACGGTTGCCGTGAGCGGCTCCCGCGACGGCACCTTGGCGCTCTGGAAGATAGACCCCGACATATTCCAGGGCAGCATTGCCTGGCACAGCGACGCAGGGCTCCCCGTGTACGCCCACATCCGTCCTCGGGATGTGGAGAACATCCCCAGGGCCAGCACCAACCCCAGTAACCGCAAGGTGCGGGCCCTGGCCTTCAGCGCCAAGAACCAGGAGCTGGGAGCCGTGTCCCTGGACGGCTACTTCCACCTGTGGAAAGCCCGGAGCACCCTGTCCAGGCTGCTGTCCATCAGGCTGCCTTACTGCCGAGAGAACGTGTGCCTGACCTACTGCGATGAGTTGTCCCTGTACGCGGTGGGCTCCCAGTCCCATGTCTCTTTCCTGGATCCGCGGCAGCGCCAGCAGAACATTCGGCCACTGTGCTCCCGCGAGGGCGGCACGGGTGTGCGCTCCCTGAGCTTCTATGAGCACATCATCACCGTGGGCACCGGCCACGGCTCTCTGCTCTTCTATGACGTCCGCGCGCAGAAGTTCCTAGAGGAGAGGGCCTCGGTCAGCCTGTACTCCTCTCCGGGGCATGCAGGGAGGAAGCTCAAGCTGACCTGTGGCAGAGGCTGGCTCAACCATGATGACCTGTGGGTGAACTACTTCGGTGGCATCGGCGAGTTCCCCAATGCGCTCTACACCCACTGCTACAACTGGCCGGAGATGAAGCTCTTCGTTGCTGGCGGCCCTCTACCTTCAGGCCTCCATGGAAACTATGCAGGCCTCTGGAGCTAAGGATGGCCGCCCTGTCCTCAAAGTGCCCAGATTTACCTTCCAGTCCCCTCCCACTTTCCTCCTTCACTCTGTGTTTGTGCTTTTGACTCTGTGTGGCTTTTATCTTCCAGGGGAAAGGGGTCCAGTTTACCTCTGCTTAGTTTATTAGGCGAAGAGAGAGAAGGCAAAAGTGGTCTCTTGGGCAGTCAACACTTGGCTTTAAGATTTTTCTGCACCTCCTCCAACCACCATCTCTTGCCTCTCACACAGAATTTTGGCTGATCCTTAATTGTGTTCTCATTGAATGATTCACACGTGCTTTCTCTTGGCTCACACAGTCATGGTTCCTACTATAATTCACTACTTTAGTTTGATCAATGTTTCAATAGTAACTTCAGGTCTTTTACACATTTCAGATATATTGTGTTTCTGGGAAATGTGTGCTATAAAGTGTCTTTTGGGCTGATCCAAGGAACTACCCATCATATAACAGAGCAGGTTTATAGCCCTACTCCAATTAGAAAATGCATTTCAAGTTCTAGATTGTCACCATTTGGGGTATGTTTCATTTGGATGTTGGAAACTGTGTTTGTTGTTTGTATATTGTTGGTGTATAAAACACTTTAAAATATGTTCTCTTTTTTAAAAAATCTTATAATTACGTTCATCCTATTAATCACAATTTTGATTATTTAGTAAAAAATTTAAGCATCAGTACCCCCAGGCCCTCAGTCTTCTTGTCTAAATATGCTATATTATAGCCTGCTTACTTGGGTAGTATTTATGCTACAAATTTTAGAGCTAATCAGAACTGGCCTCTATGTGGCAGGACAATCAGGGAGGTACTTTTGGGGGTGAACGTTTCTTTACATTTTAGGTAACACTATCCAGGCAGCCATTTATAGAGAAAGGCTGACTGTTGTGTTCAATGTAGGTGTTGTTGACCATTTTTTATTGTATATGTGGATAAGCCTTTTATCTGGATTGAGTATGTGGTGCACTGCAGGAAAGAAAAATAAAGTACATTCAGCATTTTGGCAATTAAGTGCTATGCTAAAGTTTCTGAATGCTTAAACATATATTTTTTCTTAATTGCCCTTCTAGGAATATATTAAAGTCAAAATCTTCCAGAAGAAAAACAAGGTGAAATATCACCTATGCACATAGTACTCTGTATGTTTGGTTTTGAAAAGCAAACTTATGCTCTTATCATGGATTAAAAGATTCAGTGACATCTTGAATACCATCAGGTCAGTTGCTCAGTCACGTCCCACTCTTTGTGACCCCATGGACTGCAGCACGCCAGTCTTGAATACCTTATCTAAATATATTTGCTACCGGTTAGGGCAGTTAGGTGTCTTGTGTTTTTAAGATGATTTAACACACTGGTTTTCATTTACACGACCATGCATATTGTGCTCATAACCACCTACTCACATATACTATGTACTTGGGTATGTGTATATGTTACTTCCCATGTGAGGAAAAGGCATAAATACATGCCATTTTACATATGAAGATATTTTATATATTTTAAACTACATCTATCAAGACTTTCCACATTTTGTTTTAACTTAAGTAACACATGAACGTGAAAAAAGAATCATACTTTATAAAAGTGTATAGTGAAAATTTAGTCTCATACCCCAAGTTCCCTGATTTGCCTCTGGGTCAGAAAAGTACATCTCGTGTGTCTGTCCACTTAGATATAGTCTATATATATATATGTATATATATATGTGTGTGTGTGTGAAAGCATATATGTATATGCGTATGCAATTTTAATACAGATGATAGCATGTGTTTTACATATCCGTGCCTTTTATAACCAAACCTTAAAGATTTTCTCTCATACATATCTACCTAATTCATTTTAATTGTATAGTATTCCCTAAAATATGATTGGGACATATTTTATTTCTTCATAACATTTTTAATGAGCATTTATATTGGTTTTGATTTTGTTACTATGAACTGTTTTACAGTGATTACTTAGGTGCATACATCTTTATGCACATGTGAAAGTATATCTGCAGGATAAATTCCTAAAAGTGGAACTGCTGGGTCAATTTTATATTTAATAGCCATTGCCAATTTACCCTCCAAAAGGGTCCTACCAACTTAATCTCCCATAAGTAATGTATACACGCCTGATTCACCACACTCTTGCCAACAGTGTGTCATCAAATTCTTTACTCCTTGCCAATCAGATATCCACTTAATCTTGATCCTTTGTTTCTAAGCCACTGTGGCCAAGTTAATTGGATTTGTGGTCAGAGTACCAAGTAAGTTCTGAAATAAAGATCAAGAATATGAGGAAATGAGGGCAAACAATAAAAATACTGTCAAACCAAAGGCAGAGAACACCTGCAGTTCAGGTTCACATATCTGCAAATGGATTACATAAGACTACATTTCTTAAATGCTCAGCTGGACCTAGTAGGGTTTCCTGGTTTATTGTACCCTGACTTCACTTGGATTCAGTGCATCATATGTTACTGAAGAAAATTCAAGGAGATGATGAGAGTCTGCACCAGGATATTTGAGGTAAGTGTGGAGAGGGAAGGAGGTATTAGAAAAAATGAGGGGAAAATAAAGTGAACAAGCAGTATTTGGTATTTCACTTGAAGGGTGAATAAAACCAGAGAATTTAGGCGGGCTCTAAGACTCTGGGATTGAATGTCAGTGAATAGTGGCAACAGATGAATATAGAAAATGGAGCCGCAGAGGATATGTGTGGAGTGTGATTAACTCAACTGGGGACATGTGGAATTTGCAGTGCCTTTGTGGCACCTTGAGAACATACCCAGTAAAGAACTGGTTACATATTCCAGAATGAGATTTCTCACTGCTGGAAAGGTGAGTGATATGAAATGCTGGGAAACTCTCCCTTTTAGGGGCAAGTAGAATAGAAAAGCCTTTAAAAGGGGGAGGGGGAGGGCAGAATATAAAATAGAAGAGGCCTATTTTACCCACATGCAAGGATGTCATCAGCATGAGACAACACATATTTCTAATTATTTTATAATAATTTTTAGTATCCACCTCAGTCAAAAAGGGCAGTTTTTTCTCTCAGATATCATCCCTAAATATTTGCCCCAGGATCTCATATTGGTCCACTAATGAAGCTTTATCCTTGGTCAACTGCTGGTACCTTCTTGGAGAATGAAAAGTCAGACTTTGGTCACAAAGCAGGACTTCACAATGATTGCTGTACCACTTAACCTGCTGGTCTGAGATGTCTCCAGAACTCTCAACAGCCTGCTGGCACTGGCAGGCTGGCAGACATGCCAAAGCCCTGGCAGCCTCACAGAGGTGGAGTATCACCAGCTGCTAGTAGCCCGTGTTTGATTTCCTGCCTCAGTGCCACAGGTGCAGGGCTCTGCCACTTTTCCAAGGCTACCAAAGGACACGGGGTATCAGTGGAGGATGCTCATTTCCTCAGAATTACAATCACAAAAGCACACATACAGAGAATTTAGAGTGAAGAAGAAGAAACAACCACAGGCACAGATTTATTTATAAGGTGTGCATGCATGCTCAGTTGCTCAATCGTGTCCGACTCTTTGCCACCCCAAGGGCTGTAGCCAGGTAACTGTAAAATCTGAGTGAAGAAGCTACCAAAAGATACAAATAACTAAACTGTTTCCAAGAATAGATAAGAACAGACCATTAGCTCTAGAAAACTCTGAATGCTACTTTATTTACGTACTTGCCTTTCCTCTAAGAAAATCAAACATATAAACATATAATTATACACATGTAATAGGCATGCTAACCCTGATCTCACAAAGAAATTATTTCCCATTGTGAAGGAATATTTCATTTTGAGCCACTTTAGAACCCAAAGGGAAAAGTTTCCTTTTTTCTATAGGAGGGCAGCATAATATTGATTTAAAAACTTAACTAAAATTGTACAAAGTGAGAAAAGACTAGTTTTACATATATAGATAGATAAATGCAATGTGTTTTTCAAATACAGTGAATTTAACCCATCAGTGTATTTAAGGGAAACCATACCGTGCAAAGTGAAGCTAATTCTTTTTTTTTTTTTTTAACTTTACAATATTGTATTGGTTTTGCCATACATCATCATGAATCCTCCACAGGTGTACACGTGTTCCCCATCCTGAACCCCCCTCCCACCTCCCTCCCCGTACTATCCTTAGGTTTTTAATAAAACCCTACTACAATTCTGATAAAGTCCTTAATAAAGTATGAGGAAATATAGTCTTCATATGGAGAGTGTGTTCATGTGCTGTGTTTCAAACCTGAATCACAGTCCTCTTTAATGGTACAACATTGACTAGAATTAAATAGAACAATAAAATTCCTCACAGAAGAATTCCTATGAAAGTAAGGAACAAGACAAGGATTCTAAAAGTCACCACCAGTATTATAAAAATTCTAGATGTGGCAGTTTTCAAAGATAGGAAAATGAAAGAGAAATATTGGGAAAGAAAGAAGTTATAATTACTTGCAGATGATATGATTTTAAAAAAAATAGAAATCCAAAAGATCATTGATAGCAAGAGTGATTTTTGAAATGGCAAGCATGATTGGAGGACTGTCCATGGATATGCTTGACTAGTTAGATTGTTCTCCAAATGATGGAATATTAGCTGCTGCTGCTGCTAAGTTGCTTCAGTCATTTCCGACTCTGTGTGACCCCATAGACAGCAGCCCACCAGGCTTCCCCATCCCTGGGATTCTCCAGGCAAGAACACTGGAGTGGGTTGCCATTTCCTTCTCCAATGCACTAAAGTGAAAAGTGAAAGTGAAGTCACTCAGTCATTTCCGACTCTTCGCAACCCCATGGACTGCAGCCTACCAGGCTCCTCCGTCCGTGGGATTTTCCAGGCAAAAGTACTGGAGTGGGGTCCCATCGCCTTCTCCGGATGGAATACTAGAGAGCTGTTAAAATTCTGGAGTTGATTATTTACTGACATGGAGAAGTAGCTTTGATAATGTTAGATGAAGTAAATAAATTGCAAACCAGAGGCATACTATAATCCTATCTTTGTTTAAAGTTAGGAGGGGGAAGATGAAAGGAATAAGCATACATTATATATAAGAATATATATAAAAGGGTTAACTGTATGTCTCTAAGATGTGGTATAATATGGGACTTTTTTCTTATTTTATATATTTATGTAATGTTTGAACAGTTTGTACTGACATTGATTTTTTAGTAAACATAAGGGAAGAACAACAATGAAGATATATTTTAAAAGGCCTGGAGGGGGAAGAGAGGAAAGGAAGAAAGCAATGATCAATGGTGCTCAGTGCAGGAAGAAGTTCAAGATGAGACAAATCCATTTTCATGGAATATGGGAGTCCACTGAGACCTTTTGCCAGAGGAGTTGCAATAGCAATCAACTAAATGTTCTCCAAGAAGGATAAAGTTTTGGTGTGTCTCACAATTGACCATGGGATCTTTGGTCCCATTAACACCTGACAGACTGTGGTTTTCTATTTATTTCATCTCATCTCCTCAAACCAGTTGATTTTGAACAAGTAGTGTGAAAGTTACATAGGTACTAGCTCACAGTGTCTGCAGGATAGTGATGTGAACATTCTTGATTAAGATGCGAAGACGATATGACCTAGCACCTACCAACTTCAAGAGTCTGTGTTGTACTTTAGCCTTTCCTGGTTGAAGTTTTAATATGTTATAATAATAATTGCAATATATATGGACTATACATACATATATGTGTGTGTGTGTATATATATATATATATATATATATATATATATATAAAATTCATAGCCAGAGGCTAATTTGAAGAACCTGTAACACTAGAGACTTTCAAGATTTTGGATACTCACTTTTCTTTTCAAAATATCTCTGCTTATTATATGACTATAATTTTACTTTGAGTCTTGACACCTAAATGTCCATTAATCTTCTCTATTCATGTTTCCAACTACAATTATAGATGGGAGGTGAATTTTAGCTTTGAAACAAACCAAGGTGTATTCTCAGTAATTGCTGTAACACTTAAGTCCATTCCCATCTCTGATAACTTTAACTGATAATAAGGCCAGTGCAAGGGAATGGCAACCCACTCCAGTACTCTTGCCTGGAAAATCCCATGGACAGAGGACATGGTAGGCTACAGTCCATGGGGTTGCAAAGAGCCAACTGAGCGACTTCACTTCATATTAATCTGTGCTGTACTAAGTTACTTCAGTCATGTCTGACTCTTTGTGACCCTATTGGACTGTAGCCCACCAGGTTCATTTGTTCATGGGATTCTCCAGGCAAGAATACTGGAGTGGGTTGCCATGTCCTCCTCCAGGGGATCTTCCTGACCCAGGGATCAAACCCGCATCTGTTACATCTCCTGCACTGGAAGGCGAGTTCTTTACCACTAGCACCACCTGGGAAGCCCCTACATAAATCTGACCACTGACAAAAAATGGTACTTAAGTTTTATTATTTGTAGGGAGCTAGAAGAAAAATAACCAACAAATACTTTAAAAAGGTGTATAGAGTCTATAGGCACAGATAGGGGATAAACATAATTCATAAAGTCTTCTTTTATTCTCAATATTAGGACTTGAGCAATAGTAACATGTGGGAACATATTTGCTCTGATATCTAGACACTTTCATTACAAAGGATTAAATATCATAAATATATAACATTGAGAATATAAAGCAAAACCAAGATATAATACATAATTTTGCTCATTTGTCTTGCTTTTCACTAGCTTTTACCCAGTAATTAGTCATAATATTGGCACACAACATAATAGCTGGTTGATATAACTATGAATAGATGAGTCGATTCATTAAGAAGCATTCAAACCAGTGATTTAGATTAATGTGGATTAAGCGACCAACTGAATGACAGTAATAATCTTTCTCACCCAGCCATCTAGCTGTTTTGAATTTGGCAACCTGATAATATTATTCTGGAAAACCAAATAAATATTCTCTGTAGAAGGTAAAAAATGGACATTAAATACTTCTCTTTTAAAAGGCAGTTTCCCATAAGCAAATAAGCAGAGACATCATAGTAGGATCAGAACCATCTGCTGAGACAGAACATTGGATAGAGACATATATTTGACCTTCAAGATCTCAATAGAATAATGATCCTTGTGTCACATTTATATACATAAGCAGTAGCTGGATCATCAAAATAGCAAGAGAGTTCCAGAAAAACATCTATTTCTGCTTTATTGACTACGCCAAAGCCTTTGACTGTATGGATCACAATAAACTGTGGAAAATTCTGAAAGAGATGGGAATACCAGAGCACCTAACCTGCCTCTTGAGAAACCTATATGCGGGTCAGGAAGCAACAGTTAGAACTGGACATGGAACAACAGACTGGTTCCAAATAGGAAAAGGAGTACATCAAGGCTGTATATTGTCACCCTGCTTATTTACCTTCTATGCAGAGTACATCATGAGAAATGTTGGGCTGGAAGAAGCACAAACTGGAATCAAGATTCCCAGGAGAAATATCAATAACCTCAGATATGCTGATGACACCACCCTTATGGCAGAAAGTGAAGAGGAACTTAAAAGCCTCTTGATGAAAGTGAAAGAGGAGAGTGAAAAAGTTGGCTTAAAGCTCAACATTCAGGAAACTAAGATCATGGCATCTGGTTCCATCACTTCCTGGGAAGTAGATGGGGAAACAGTGGAAATGGTGTCAGACTTTATTTTTTGGGGCCCCAAAATCACTGCAGATGGTGATTGCAGCCATGAAATTAAAAGATGCTTACTCCTTGGAAGGAAAGTTATGACCAACCTAGATAGGATATTCAAAAGCAGAGACATTACTTTGCCGACTAAGGTCCGTCTAGTCAAGGCTATGGTTTTTCCTGTGGTCATGTATGGATGTGAGAGTTGGACTCTGAAGAAAGGTGATCGCAGAAGAATTGATGCTTTTGAACTGTGGTGTTGGAGAAGACTCTTGAGAGTCCCTTGGACTGCAAGGAGATCCAACCAGTCCATCCTAAAGGAGATTAGTCCTGGGTGTTCATTTGAAGGACTGATGCTAAAGCTGAAACTCCAGTACTTTGGCCACCTCATGCGAAGAGTTGACTCATTGGAAAAGACTCTAATGCTGGGAGGGATTGAGGGCAGGAGAAGAAGGGGACAACAGAGGATGAGATGACTGGATGGCATCACCGACTCGATGGACATGAGTTTGAGTGAACTCCGAGTGTTGATGATGGACAGGGAGGCCTGGCGTGCTGCAATTCATGGGGTCGGAAAGTCGGACACGACTGAGCGACTAAACTGAACTGAACCAGTATTTCATCTTCACTTACAAAAGGATTTTATTACTATGCCTGTTTATTGGGGTCAGTATCTTTGTTTGAGTGTTCACATATATAAACACTTGCATCCAGACAGAGATAAATTATCTTCAATGTGAAGAGCTCAAGATAATGTCTTATTAAAATCTTGAATCTTCTTTATTTTACTTTATAACTCTCTGTAGTGACTCACCCAGTCACCAAATGAAAAACACAAGTCAAACTAATGGCAGAGTACTGCAGTCACCCATTGCATCTGTTATTGTATTTTTTTCCAATTTGCTTGTATGAGCTTTGAGTAATGAATGATAACTTGGAACTATGATTCTTTGAGAATATGTAAAAATTTTTTAAAATCTCAAAAACTTCTAATGTTTGTACTAACCAGTTCTTCATTTTACCTCAATATTTTAAGTTGCTGCTCAGATAACAGCAATTAGTCCTGACGTTGTAAATGTCAAATATCAAGGCACAATTATATACTGTGCTTTGCCCAGTGCTTATGGGAAATCAGATTCCGGAAGTGACTACTTTTCAGAATCTATACTACCAATTAAGCTTATCCCTTAAGGTCACTTCTTATAAAGTAAAAGAAAGCGGTATAAATAAATATGACAGTTTGCTCATGTCATCATTAGAATGCACTTATCACAGAATATATGGTCAAGAATAGGTAGATGTATGTCTATACATTAAACATCATATAGGATAACACTCTTATTTTTAAGCATCAAGGTATTTTTATAATGGTCATTTTAAAAGTATTCCTTGACTTTTAATTTTTAAAATGACAAAATGTACACACAATGTAACAAAAACTCATGTTTCTGCCGTTTAGAATTAACTGAAAGTAAAACCATGGATGAAGTAGAAGTCCTCCATGAACACTGTAATTTACCTTCTTGTCTCCCCAGAGATAAGCACTCACTGTAACTGTTCAGTAAGTATCTGTCCAGTTAAAGTTTTATAGTTATCTATTTATAGTTATTTAACAAATTCTTAAGTACTTAATGTGCACTAGATGGTTAACACTTTCCAAAGATTTGCTTATTTAATCCTCATAGTAATCTACATTTTATGGATGATCATTTTACCAAGGAGTAATTAAATAACTTGCCTAAGGTCTTAAGAGGTAATAAGATGTTGAGTTATATCCAGAGTCAGTCTGTACATATTCATGTTTTTATCTATAATATTTAGAAAGAATTTCATTAATTTTCTGTCCTTTACAAAAGTTACATGAATTATATACTAAATTTATTCAGCAATTTGTTCTTTTTTTCACTCAACATTATGTAACATATCTTCTAATATGTATATGTATATATTTAGTTTATTTTCACCATTGAATCATCTGTTACATGAATATACCACAATAGATGTATTATACCACTGGATAATTGGGTTCTTCCCAAATTGTCTGTATTTCAAACTATGTTGCAATACACACATTTTAAAAAAATATTATGATGCACACATATGATAACAGCTCTAGATTTTTTTTTAAGAAGAAGACTTGTTGTTTTATAGAGAGTGTGCATTTTTAATTTGGTTTGTGCTGCCAAAACAGAACTCTTAAGTGTTCTGGGGTAAAAGTAATGATCTCAAAGATGGCTGGCCCAGCAATACACCTTCTCCCAGCAATACAAGAAATAATCTGAGTGATGTTGTTAAGGGACTTTGCAGATATAATTAAAATCCCAGTGGATTTTAAAATAGGGAGATTATCTGGAGTGGACTTAATAATCAGGTGAACTCTTTAAAGGGACTGGGCTCTTTCCACAGATGAAAAAAAACCACAAGAGGTTTTTGACACAAGAGATATTCTCTGTTGCTGGCTATGAATATGGAGAAATGATATTAATAGGATCTGTGGGTAGCTTTAGGAGCTGATAATGACCCCCAGCCAACAGTCAGCCAGAAAATGGGAATTTCACTCCTTCAACCACATACACACACACACACACACACACACACACATACACACACACACACACCTGAATACTGACAACATAAACACGTTTAGTAGATTCTACCCAAGTCTCCTGACCAGAACAGAGAAAGCCAAAATCTTGATTTCATTCCTGTAAGAATCTAAGCAGATAACCTAGTTATGTTGTGTCTGAACTTTAACCTACAGAAGTATGAGGTAATAAGTGGATACGTTTTTAAGCTGCTCAGTTTGTGGTTATTTGTTAGGCAGCAATAGAAAACTAGCACTGTGTATGTTTTACTCTTATAAACGGTATATAAAATTTCCTTTAGCTTCATATCTTCACCAACACTTGATATTTTTAAATTTTTCCAGTCTGGTGGATAAAATATGACATGTTATTTTTGTTTTAATTTGAATATCCTTGTTTACTAGCAACCACATGATTTTATAGATAATTAAAGTTAAACCAGATTGAATGTGTTTATTCTGTCATACAGCTAATTAAGAAGCAGACAAGGACTAAAAGTTTGACTTAATAAAGTGAGATATAACTTTCTTCTGAAAACCCACTAAAAACTTTTATCTCAGCCATTCAATAAATATAAAGAGAATGCATGTCTTACATCTGCATCCCTATACATTATCTTCCCTAGTAGCACAGATGGTAAGGAGTCTGCAGGCAATGCAGGAGACCTGGGTTTGATCCCTGCATCAGAAAGATCCCCTGGAGAAGGGAATGGTAACCCACTGCAATATTCTTGCCTAGAGAATTTCATGGACAGACCATGAGGTCACAAAGAGTCAGACACAACTGAGTGACAAGCACACACACACACATTATCACTGTAATATAAATATATTCTACAGCTGAAAGACAGTCTGAGAAAAACATGGTTGAGATGAGGAAAGCGATAATTGTGTATTTCATTGGTTTTTCATGAAATGTGTCCTATTGACTAAATTTTTACTAACCATTAGAGCTGCCACTGTCAAAACAAGCATGCACTGTTCCCTAATGCTTTTTCCATTAACAATTAAATAACATAATGACACAACCTGGCAGAATAAGCATGCACTATGAATTCAATACCTTTTTACAGTAGTTACTATGTAAGTGCTACCCAAGATCCTGATACGCTCTGCAAATATAAAATAGTGACAGGAAAACTTTTGTAGACTACAAATTCACCTCTGGAGTAAAAGTCACAGATTTTTATTTGTCTGTTTATTCAATATAGTAACAGCAATGCTTTGCATGTTAATTGTATTTTTCTTAAAATATTGAAAAGTAAATTAAAAAAATAAGAATGGCAGTCCTTAAAATAATAATGGTAACTGTTAAAATGTTCAAATCTGTAATGAGCACACTTTCTCTACCAATGAATTCTAGATTTTAGTTAATTGAATATTAGCAGAGTTTAGAGGGATTGCCTCTATGTGGCTAAACAGTAAAAAACAAGTTTAAACTTAGATACACTTATCCAGGTGAGGCCTAGACATAAAAGCAAGGCTTAAGTCCTCCTAGACTCCTTGCTCTCCATTCCTCTAAATCATCAACCTATTCATGTCCAGTCTAAGATGTCTCTTGGATTTTTCTCCTCAGGTTATCTCTTCTACTATTGGCTTAGTTGTGATCCTCATCCTCTCCAGATGGAATTTTTAAATAATTTATTATCTTATCACCTGCCTATGTCTTCATTCTTTACCAATCCATGTTTTAATATCAATATTTATCTTCCTAAACCCAGGTCTTCTTCTGTACTGTCCAGTATGGTAGTCACTAGTGACATGTGGCTAGTAAATTAAAATTAATTAAAAGGAAATAAAATTAAAATGTCATCACAGTTTCTACAAGTGGTTAATAACATGTAGCCAACAGCTACTACTTTGCACATTGCCAATACACACTATTTCCATTATTGCAAAAGATTTTGATAGGCAGTGAGGTTCTCAATTATTGGTTTACAGTTTTAGTAGGATATCAGATTCAAATTCTGAATCCACACAAAATTTCTACGAGAATGTTTATAGCAACATTATTCAAAATAGCCATTAGTTGAAAATAACCTAAATATCAATCAACCAAAAAATAATAAACAATCCATGATATATCCATACAATGGTATACTATTCAACAATAAATTGAGAATAAAGTATAACACTTGCTACAACATAGATGAACCTTGAAGATGCTAAGTGAAAGAAGCCAGACACAAAAGACCACCTATTTTATTATTCTATTTATACGGAAGGTCCAGAATAAGCAAATCCATGGGAGTAGAATGTAGACAGTTCTGATTTCTGTAATGCTCTGTAAATATACTATAACCAAAGAACTGTACACTTTAAAGTTGTGAATTTTATAATATGTGAATTGTACGTTAATAAAGATACAATTGTTTTCTTATAAAGGAAACAAGAACAACAAAAGAATTGAATTGTGAAGGTTTTAAACATCAGACCCTGGATCCTAACTCATTCCCACAAAATAACAATCTCTATGCAGGATATAGGAAGATAGATAGTGCTAGAAATATAATATCTAATATCTCTATAATATTGATCTATTTATCTATCATATATTATTTATCTAATCTATATATATATATATATCAATTTCAGAGAAGGTGATGGCATCGCACTCCAGTCCGCTTGCCTGGAGAATCCCATGGACGGAAAAGCCTGGTAAGCTACAGTCCATGGGGTCGCGAAGAGTCAGGCACGACTGAGCGACCTCACTTTCACTTTTCACTTTCATGCACTGGAGAAGGAAATGGCAACCCACTCCAGTGTTCTTGCCTGGAGAATCCCAGGGACGGCGGAGCCTGGTGGGCTGTGGTCTATGGGTTCGCACAGAGTCGGACACGACTGAAGCGACTTAGCAGCAGCAGCAGCAGCATATATATCAATAGCAATGGGTTATCTTGATATTCAAACAAGGTTGAGAACTACTGCTGTTCACTATGATTCCCTCAAGGGCAGGGACCATGTCTTACTGAGCTTTTGATACTCAAAAATACTATAATTGGCATTGAAACATGTATAATATCATATAAGAAATGAATCGCCAGTCTAGGTTCGATGCAGGATACAGGATGCCTGGGGTTGGTGCACTGGGATAACCCAGAGGGATGGTATGGGGAGGGAGGTGGGAGGGGCGTTCAGGAGTGGGAACTTATGTACACTCATGACAGATTCATGCTGATATATGGCAAAACCAATACAGTATTGTAAAGTAAATAATAATAATAATAATAATAAAATTTAAAAAAATACTATAAATGAATCAAAATGGAATTGTAAAAAATGTTAAAATAACCCACAGGAAGGCAGTAATAGTAAAATAGTCAAACAGAAACGGGGAGAACAAAAGATATAAGCAAATTAATACAATGGCCTTACCATATCAATAATTATATTAAACGTATATGACCTGTGCTGTGCTTAGTTGCTCAGTTGTGTCTGACTCTTTGAGATCCCATGGACTGTAGCCCACTAGGCTTCTCTGTCTATGGGGATTCTCTAGGCAAGAATACTGGAGTGGGTTGCTGTGCCCTCCTCCAGGTGATCTTCCCAACTCAGGGATCAAACTCAGTTCTCCCACATAGCAGGCATATTATTTACTGTCTGAGCCACCAGAGAAGCTCAAGAATACTGGGATGGGTAGCCTATCCCTTCTCCAGAGGATCTTCCTGACCCAGTAATTGTACCAGGATCTGTTTTCAGGCAGATTCTTTACCAGCCAAGCTACTAGGGAAGCTCATATGATCTAAATATACCAACTAAAACACAGAGATTATCACATTGGATTTAAAGCCTGACCCAACTGTATTCTGTGTACAAGAAACTCTCTTCAAATATAATAATATTGGCATGTGGAATGTAAATATATATAAACACAGAGATTATCACAATGGATTTTTAAAGCCTTACCCAACTGTATTCTGTGCACAAGAAGCTCTCTTCTGCTGTCTCGCATATAGGATCATCATTACCATCTTGCTTAATTTCATATATATGCATTAATATACTGTATTGATGTTTTTCTTCCTGACTTACTTCACTCTGTATAATAGGCTCCAGTTTCATCCACCTCATTAGAACTGTTTCCAATGTATTCTTTTTAATAGCTGAGTAATATTCCTTTGTGTGTATGTACCACAGCTTTCTTGTCTATTTATCTGCCAATGGACATCTAGGTTGCTTCCATGTCCTGGATATTATAAACAGTGTTGCGATGAACATTGGGGTACACGTGTCTCTTTTGATACTGATTTCCTCGGTGTGTACACCTAGCAGTGGGATTGCTGGGTCATATGGCAGTTCTATTTCCAGTTTTTTAAGGAATCTCCACACCGTTCTCCATAGTGGCTTTGTTAGTTTTCATTCCCACCAACAGTGTAAAAGTGTTCCCCTTTCTCCACACCCTCTCCAGCATTTATTGCTTGTAGACTTTTTGACAGCAGCCATCCTGATCAGCACGAGATGGTACCTCATTGTGGTTTTGATTTGCATTTCTCTGATAATGAGTGATGTTGAGCATCTTTTCATGTGTTTGTTAGCCATCTGTATGTCTTCTTTGGAGAAATGTCTATTTGGTTCTTTGGCCCATTTTTTGATTGGGTCATTTATTTTCCTGGTATTGAGCTGCTGAGCTGCTTGTATATTTTTGAGATTAATTATTTTCCAGTTGCTTTGTTTGCTATTATTTTCTCCCATTCTGAAGGGCTGTCTTTTCACCTTGCTTATAATTTCCTTCGTTGTGCAAAAGCTTTTAAGTTTAATTAGGTCTCATTTATTTATTTTTGCTTTTATTTCCATTACTCTGGGAGGTGGGTCATAGAGGATCCTGCTGTGATTTATGTCAGAGAGTGTTTTGCCTACGTTTTCCTCTAGGTGTTTTATAGTTTCTGGTCTTAAATTTAGATCTTTAATCCATTTTGACACAGATATAAAGAACAGACTTTTGGACTCTGTGGGAGAACGTGAGGGTAGGATGATTTGAGAGAATACCATTGAAACATGTATATTACCATATGTGAAATAGATCACCAGTCCAAGTTTGATGCATGAAACAGGGCACTCAAAGCCAGTGCACTGGGACAACGCTGAGGGATGGGATGGGGAAGGAGGTGGGTGGGGGGGTTAGGATGGGGGACACATGTACCTCCATGGCTGATTCATGTCAATGTACGGCAAAAACCGCTACAATACCATAAAGTAATTAGCCTCTAATTAGAATAAATTAATTAATTTTAAAAAGCACATCATCAACTAATGCTGATCCATGTTGATGTATGGCAAAACCCATCACAATATTGTAAAGTAATTATACTCTAATTAAAAAAAAAACTAAAAGAATGAAAACACATCATCCAAAATGGATAAAGAAGCTGTGGTACATATATACAATGGCATATTACTCAGCTGTAAGGAATGCATTTGAGTCAGCTCTAGTGAGGTGGATGAATCTAGAGCCTATTATACAAAGTGAAATAAGTCAAAAAGAGAAAGACAAATATCACATGTTAAAGCATATATATGGAATCTAAAAGGATGGTACCGATGAACCCATCTGCAGGACAGCAGTGGAGACACAGGCAGAGAACAGACTTGTGGACTCACTGGGGAAAGGAACGGGTGGGACAAATTGAGAGTAGCTCTGACACATATACACGATCCTTTGTAAAACAGATAGCCAGTGGGAATTTGCTGCATGACTCAGGGAGCTCAGATCAGTGCTCTGTGACAACCTAGAGGGGTGGGATGGGGTGGGAGGGGGGAGGGAGGTTCAGGAAGGAGAGAATATGTGTATACCTATGACTGATTCACACTGATGTATGTCAGAAACCAACACAATATTGTAATTATCCTTCAATTAAAAATAAATAAATTTAAAAAATCATCTATAACAAAAAAAGAAGTTCTCTTCAAATATAAAGGCACATGGCATGTAAATGCATATGTGTGTGTGTGTATATATATATATATGCGCATGCATGCATGCTAAGTTGCTTCATTCATGTCCGACTCTTTTGTGATCCCATGGACTGTGACCTGCCAGGCGCCTTTGTCCATAGAATTTTCCAGGCAAGAATACTGGAGTGGGTTGCCATTTCCTACTCCAGGGGATCTTCATGACCCAGGGATCGAACCTGCATCTCCTGAGTCTCCTGCATTGGCAGGCAGATTCCTTACCACTGAGCCACCTGGGAAGCCCTTAAAATATGATGCTAGTTATAATTTCCTCAAAAAAGTGAGATATATCAGGGCTGTTATCTCTGTCTGGGCAAGTCCACAGGCTTTGCTCAGAGTCTGGGCAAGGCCATAGGCTGCCCTCTGTTGTGAGGCAGAGCTGTAGAATGAGCTCTGCAGCTGTCCTGGTCCTCTGCCTAAGCTTCTTGGTTGAGCAGGAGTGGACACTATGCTCAACAGTTGGCAAGGACTGCTCATTTGCTTCCCCATCTTGGTTAGTCACAAAATGTGCTCCACGGCTGCCACGCATCTATGGCCATGGTTCCTGGTGGGGTGGACCAGAGGTTATGCTAAGCAGTTAGCTGGGGCAGTAAACTTGCTTCCCTTCCTGGGGAGGACTATATATAGAATGGGCTCCATTGCTAGTATGGTATGTTAGCTGCAGACCCATACTAGGCAGAACCACATGCTGAGCTCCCCGGCATTCTCTGCTTGGGGGCCACCACCAAATGGTCTGCCAAGAAGCGGCTGTATTCTCTGCCCCTACTTTCTGTTTATGTTTTATCTTTTTTTTTTTTTAATCTGTTCCCTAGTGGTAGAGCTCCACAGATTACCCCAATGATCCCTGTGAGATGAAAACCAACTGGTTCTCCCAGGAAGTGTCCTGCAATGCTAGAAAAACTGAATGTTTACCCTGGGCTCTCTTCTTCTCACTAGAGAAATTGTAGGCCCAATGTGGTGCTAAGTTAAATTTTTGCCACCTTTTTCAAAGACAATTCTGTAATATGCATCACATTATGTCTATTTCTGCATCTAAAACAAGTAAATAAAATTGCATGAAAAATTATGCAAAAATATGTACAAATATCAGCATTCACAAAGTGAAATGGGCTGTTGAATTTTATATTTAACTTTGGATGTAAAAGTCTGGAACTTTGTGCTGTGCTGGTTCTAGAAATGGACTATGTACAATTATTGGAAGAATTCTGAGTTCTATTCCAAAATAGTTTATGGGTGACTTTGCACAGTGCCTGACATGTTTTCAATATGTTCATTCCAGTGGAAATAGTTTCTAAAAATTATTGATTTAAAAAAAATGGTACTAGGAGGGATGACACATAGATCCATTCATATTTAGGGTGAATGGGTTCCTCATCTAAAATACAGAACACTAAAAGAAAAAACTATTTAAGTGACTCTTTTCTAAATTTCCCTGAAGATGGTATAGAAATAGAACCATTCTAGATGCACAAGTATAGTCATTTCATTACATACAAGGAGAGCCTTAGGGCATTTGTGCTTAATTTTAATTCTCTCTCCAGAACCCACATGAGAAATGGTAGCAGTTATTGATATGAAAATCAGAGAATAGGTTTCTAATAACCAGACCCTGCCTGCACGTAAATGTGGATGAGGGGAAAAGCAGGAGGGACAGACCTAGGACATGGGGTATTATCTGGGGTATTTGGACTGACGTGGTCAGCTCTGCCATGGGGCCCTAAGTAACAAGAGGAAATTGAGCCCCGTCATTTATTTATCTGACAAATATTCATTTAGTACACAGACTCTGGTAGGCATTAATACAATGAAGAAAATAAAACATAGTCCCTGTCTTCAAGACTATCCTAAGCAATTAGTTTTTTAAGCTACATAATTGCTAAATAAAATAAATACTGAGGGAGAGGGATGGACTGTGAGTTTGGGGTTGGTAGATGCAAGCTATTACATTTAGAATGGATAAACGATAAGGTCCTAATGTATAGCACAGGGAAGTATATTAAATATCCTGTGATAAACCATAATGGAAAATAATATGAAAAAATGTATTTATGTGTATGACTGAGTCAGTTTGCTGTCCAGCAGAGACTGGCACAACATTATAAATCAACTATACTTCAATAAGAAAACAATTTTAAAAAGTAAATATTAATCAATGTATTAAGTGATTGTATTTGTTTTCTATTGCTATGCCACAAATCATCATATATCTAATGACTAATTACACATTCATTTCTTACTTCATGGTTCTGTAAGTTAGGAGTCCAGACACAGGTTGGCTGGGTCCTCTGATCATGGACTGAACTATGTTTTGATCTGGAGTTCAGGATTCTTTTCAAAAATCAATCAGGTGGTTAGAAAAGTTAAATTCATTTGCAACTGTATGCTTGAGATCTGTTTTATTGCTGGCTTTCAGCCGGGCATCACACTCAGTTACTAGAGGCCACTGTAGGGTCCTTACAACACAGCATGGCATCTTCTATAGGCCTTCTAATACTTTTATGCTTCAAATCTTTCTCACTTCAGTAAGGGTTCAGTCCCTTTTAATAGCTCTCCTGATTAGGTCAGGCCATGCATGATAATATTCCTTTTGATGAATTCAAAGATTATACAGTGCATATACACCAGAGAGTGGAAATATTGGGGTCTATCTGAGAATTCTGCCTAGCACAGAGATATAAAATATATAGATAAATATAATGCCCCAAACCACAGAGCAGGAGCCATCAAACACTGTTTAGGGCAGGAATAGTAAGCATCAGGCTCACTTGCCACGTTCTTCCTTGTCAGAACTCCTTTGCTAAATGGCTCCAGGCAATTTCTCACTGAACTGAAATATAGTTCAACAATCCATTTGTAACAAAACAAGTTGAAACTGCTTTCTCACTCTTAGCCTAGGGTAATTAGGTAAGTTGTCCCAGAGGACTTGATGTTTGTGCCTTTAGGAATGAATAAAAAAATCATTATGTGAAAAAGCAGAGGAAGCACATATAGTTCAGACAGAAAGAACTATTTGTGCAAGAATATAAAGGTATAGCAAAGCATGGGATTTTCAGGGTAAATAGTTTCATGTTTCTGGAGGGTAAAGTACAAGTAGAAAAGATAGAGTGGGAAGTACAGCCTGGGGCCAGACTATAAAAAAATTCAGAAACTGTGTTAGTGATTTTATCATATGGATAGGTTGACCATACAATATATCATCTAAACTGGAACATTTTTGAGATGGAAAGGTGAAACTATTAACGATAATGCCAGGACTACAGGTATAAACTGAAATTGCCCCAAGCAAATCCTACTTAAAGGCACTGACAAAACAAAGAAGGATTTTAATCTGGAGAGTAACCTTGGACAAGGGCACAGAAGAAGGTGGTTGGAAAAATCAAAGCCCTATTTTATTCAAATGTGGTTTCCCCCTTGGCTGCTCAGCTGATAATTGTACCAATTTGTTAGATGGTCCTGGCTTTTGGTAAAGGTTTTCTTCTAAAATTTTTGTAATCACAATGAGAGTCGTACCAGCTATTTTAGATTATTGCTGAATTACTTCTGGATGATGTGAAAAAGAATGCCTACCCTCCTATAACATTTAAGGCATCATGACATTGTAGTCAATGGAAAATTCAAGGGCAAGATGATGATAACTGAACACACAAACACTTGAAAAGTTTATAAAAGAATTCAAATTGTGGTTTTTCTACCCATCAGAAAAACCACACAAGGCTTCCCTGGCGGCTCCAGAGTAAAGAATCTGTCTGCAATGTGAGAGACCTGGGTTCAATCCCTGGGTTGGGAAGATCCCCTGGAGGAGGGCATGGCAACCCACTTCAGTATTCTTGCCTGGAGAATCCCCATGGACAGAGGAGCCTTGCTGGCTACAGTCCATGGGATCTCAGAGTCGAACACCACTGAGTGACTAAACACACACAATAAATACAAATTAGAAACCATCCTCAATTCTGTTATTTTCTGTGTCATTTTGTGAAAACATAAGCTGAATAAATAGCTCAAGTCATATGAAAACACAGCAGGAAGAATGCTATTCCTCTGAATAAATTCCCTTTAATGAGCTGAACTCCATCGTGGTGATATAACTTTAGATTCAACCATGTAAAATAGGTACATGATTCTAAATTACTCTAAAGTTTTTGATCTGGATAACAAATAGAAGTTTGCTTTCCTTATTTTTCATCATCTGGGATGACATGATGTGGTTAAATATCACTTAAATTCACCATGTAAATTGGATAGAGACTATTTTACAATGTGAACCATTAACAATGGAATAAATTCTAGCTATTTTCCCTAGGGTATGGTATCTCAGTTTATGAATGTATTTGTACTTCATAAATCATTCTCAAGAGCAAAGATAAAAAAATGGAAATCCATTTTCTATAGACCCCATGGGTATTCATTTAATTTTTAATGAAATAGGGAAGATACTTTATCAATGGCAATAAAAAAATAGTTTCAACATCAGCTTTGCAAAAAGACTTATTGAAAATGTCAAAGACCTTCCAAATATAATGGACTTGTAAAGAAAGATGTGGTGAGAGAAGAAGAAATATAATATTTAACTCTGAAAAGTGGAGAATGACTAAAATTTAACAATATATGATAGCATCATGCAACACTCCCTATTTCAGCAGGAAACAGATAAAGAATGTTGGATATTTAAAAGACCAATTAATTTTCCAAGGCTGATAGTTGTCACTGTACCACCATATTTTCCAAGAGATTTGCTCATTATTTGAAATCTATACTTTTGGATTGTGACAATCATCAATTTGTACTTGATATGTTTGTGTCTGCTTGACTGAATTTTTTAGTTACATCTTGCAAATTGTAACAAAAATAGGAGAGAAAAATTATATCTAACTGCGAAGTTTGTTGACCCAGTGAATATGTTTGTCCCTAATTTTCTTTACCACTTACACCTTTTGATATTCATATATTCACTCATTAATTTGTTCATGCATTCATTATTTATATAGGGACTATTTTATGCAATAAAACAGACAAGGTACAGTGATGGATAGCAAAATATGTGTCTTAATTCTAATAAGATTTACATAAGCTAATTTAATACAAAACAAAGTTTAGGTTGGGTCAAGAGAACTACATATAAAGGGAAGATTCAGGAAAGGTGTGATAGAGAAGTTGACTTTTAACAAGACAGGGCAGGTTGTGGAAGTCAAGATTTGAAAGAATGAGTAAAGAGAAAGGATAGCAGATGCAAAAAATGAGTCTGAAAAAAAGGGAAAGAAGATAGAAAATATCAAAACAATAAATAGTCATGTTTTCCTGGACATTTGGTAATCATTTCTAGTGTATGCAGGTCAGTTGAAGGAGAGAAGTGTGGAAATGTGAGTTTGGGTGACATTGGGCAGTGACTTGAAAGGCAATATGAGACACAATTTGCTAAACTTGTGTATCATTTGGGCTTCCCAAGTGGCGCTAGTGATCGAGAGCCTGCCTGTCAATGCAGAAGACCTAAGAGATTTGGGTTTGATCCTTGCGTTGGGAAGACCCCCTGGAGGAGGGAATGGCAGCCCACTCCAGTATTTTTGCCTGGAGAATCCTCAAGACAGAGGAGCCTGGTGGGCTACAGACCATAGGGTCTCAAAGAGTCAGACATGACTGAGCGACTAAGCACAACTCATGCACAGAGTATCATTTAAGACTCCTTTTTTGTTTGTTTGTTTGTTTGTTTTCTCATGTAAATCCTACTTTAAATCAGCTGTATGGAGTCATAATTTATACATAAATGCACTCATTTTAAATTTATAATTTAAGGAATTTTGACATATATATAACCATATAACCACTACTAAAATCAGACAAGAATCATTCCCAACACCCTAATCTCTCCTTACGTCCCTGTGCACTTAACTTCTAACTCCATTTCCTTTGTAACTAGCAATGTTGAGCATCTATTTGTGTGCTCATTAATCACTTATATATATCTTCATTTATGTCATGATATTCAAATTTCTGCCATTTTTATTGGGTTATTTATATTTTCATTTTCCATTTGTAGGCATCCTTTACACGGTCTAAGTCCTTGGTTAGATACATGTTCCACTGGCCATTTTAATTCTAATTGGCTACTTCTACTTCTAATCACAAGCTACTTCAGTACTCTTGCCTGGAGAATTCCATGGACAGAGGAGCTTGGTGGGCTACAGTCTGTGAGGTCGCAAAGATTTGGACACCCCTGAGTGACTAACACATGCACTTGTAATTTAGGGAAATATGCTAATTTTTTCCATAAATATTGTAGTTTTGTCTTTTATCTTTAGGCTTCTGAATAATTTCGTATTTTTTTTTATTTATGGCATGAGGTTCAATTTGAGGTTTATACTTTTTTTTTTTTTACATAAGGATACAAGTTGTTTTATCATCACTTCTTGAAAATACTGTTGTTTCCTGTGTTTTCTATTGCTGCTGTAACAAATTTCCACAAAATTAAGAGCTTGAAGCCAAGCACATTTATTATCTTACTGTCTGTAGTTCAGAAACATGACATGGATCTCACCAGGCCAAAATCAAGGGGTTCTCAGGGCTGAGCTCCTTTCTGGAGGCACTCAGGGAGAATCCATTTCCTTGCTCTTTCAGGCTGTTGGTAGGACCCAGTTTCTTATGGTTGCAGGAATGGGGTCCGTTTCCTTGTTGGTTGTCATCTGAGGGGTGGTATTAACTTCTGGAGGCCACCTCCAATTCCTGTGTCCTCTTTCTATATTCAATGTCAGCAACTGTTAGTCAAGTAAATTAAAAGACACTTACTCCTTGGAAGGAAAGTTATGACCAACCTAGACAGCATATTGAAAAGCAAAGACATTACTTTGTTGCTAAAGGTCCATCTAGTCAAGGCTGTGGTTTTTCCAGGGGTCATGTATGGATGTGAGAGTTGGACTATAAAGAAAACTGAGTGCCGAAGAATTGATGCTTTTGAAATGTGGTGTTGGAGAAGACTCTTGAGAGTCCCTTGGACTGCAAGGAGATCCAACCAGTCCATCCTAAAGGAGATCAGTCCTGGGTGTTCATTGGTAGGACTGATGTTAAAGCTGAAACTCCAATACTTTGGCCATCTGATGCGAAGAGCTGACTCACTTGAAAAGACCCGATGCTGAGAAAGATTGAGGGCAGGAGGAGAAGGGGACGACAGAGGATGAGATGGTTGGATGGCATCACCGACTCAGTGGACATGGGTTTGGGTGAACTCCGGGAGTTGGTGAAGGACAGGGAGGCCTGGCATGCTGCGGTTCATGGGGTTGCAAAGAGTCGGACATGACTGAGCAACTGAAGTGAACTGAACTGAACTGAACTTAAGCTTTGAATGTCTCCTGTCTCTTCCACTGTCTCTTCTATCTGACTGACGCTTCTGCCTTCACTTTTAAGAACTCATGTGTTTACATTGGGCTTCTCAGGTGGCACTAGTGGTAAAGAACTCACCTGTCAATGCAGGAGATGTAAGAGACATGGGTTCGATCCCTGGGTCAGGAAGATACCCTGGATGAGGTCCTGGCAACCCACTCCAGTATTCTTGCCTGGAGAATCCCATGGACAGATGAGCCTGGAAGACTGCAGTCCATAGGATCACAAACAGTCGGGTATGACCGAGTGACTGAGCATACACATACATTTACATTAGGCCCATGTGGATTATGCAGGACTATCTCCCTACTTATGGTCCTTAATTCTAATTCCACCTGTAAAGTCCCTTTTCCATGAAACAGAGCATACATAGGCATAACAAGAAGGGCCAAAGATTATGAGAACCAAAATACTGCCTACCACAGTTCCCTTCCAAATTGCCTGGATACATGTATGTAAAATCAATTATCCAAATACGTGTGGTTCTATTTCTGGACTCTCTATTCTGTTTCACGGATCTAAATGTCTACTCTATGCCAATAATGCACTGTCTTGATTACTGTAGATTTATATTAAGTCTTGATAGTTGGTAGTTCAATCTTCCAATTTGTTCTTTTTCAAAATTGTTTTGGCTCTACAGGTTCATTTGCATTTCCATATGAATTCTATATGCAGGTGGTCAATACAATCAGAATTGAATTGAATCTATAATTAAATTTGGGGATAATTAGTATCATAACTATCTTGCATCTTCCAAATCATGAGCATGATACAGTTCATTTCTTTGGGCTTTGCTGGTGGCTCAGACGGTAAAAAATCTGCCTGCAATGCAGGAGACCCAGGTTTGATCCCTGCTGTTCCAAATCATGAACATGATTCACTTATTTAGGCCTCCACTTATTTAGGACTTTCTTAATTTTTCTTTTGTTAAAGATGTTAATCTTTTCAAAAGAATTTGCAAAGTGAATTCTGGTCCCATGAAAATGGCTGGAATACATTCATCCCTCTTATATTTTTAAAAAAGTTTATTTTTCCTCCCTTGATATTTGATAGAATTCACCATTTAAACCACTTCTGGGCCTACAGTTTTCTTTATGAGAATATATTTCATTTCAAATTTCATCTCTTTAATGGATGTATTTGTATTAATATTTCCTATGTTTGCTTGCACCAGTTTTAGTAGTTTGTATGAGCTGCTTGATGGCTCAGAGGTTAAAGCGTTTGCCCCCAGTGCGGGAGACCTGGGTTCGATCCCTGGGTCAGGAAGATCCCCTGGAGAAGGAAATGGCAACCCACTCCAGTATTCTTGCCTGAAGAATCCCATGGATGGAGGCTTGGTGGGCTACAGTCCATGGGGTCGCAAAAAGTCAGACACGACTGAGTGACTTCACTTTCACCTTTTAAGGAATTTTTCTGTTTCATCAAAGTTATCAACTTTATTGGCATAAATATCATGTTTATTTATTTATGTTGTTGCTCTTTTAGTTGCTAAGTCGGGTCTGACTCTTGAGATCCCATGGATTGCAGCCCACCAGGCTGTGTCCATGGAGTTTTCCAGGCACCAATACTGGAGTGGGTTGCCATTTCCATCTCCAGTGGATCTTTCTGACCCAGGGATCAAACCCACATCTCTAGCATTGGCAGGCAGATTCTTTACCACTGAGCCACCTGGGAAGCCCATGTTTTGGAGACCCGGGTTCAATCCCTGGGTTGGGAAGATCCCCTGGAGAAGGAAATGGCAATCCACTCCAGTACTATTGCCTGGAAAACCCCATGGACAGAGGAGCCTTGTAGGCTACAGTCCATGGGGTCACAAAGAGTGGGACACGACTGAGCGACTTCACTCACTTCACTCATCCTTTTAAAATGTTGCATCTCTAGTGAGTTTCTCTTTTCCATTTCTTATATTGCTAATTTGTGCTTCTTCTCTTTATTTCTTAATTCATTTAAATAGAGCCTTTTCAATTTCACTTATCTTTCTTTTTGTGTTTTTGGTAAGAACCAGCTTTTGGTTAACTCTACTGTTTATTCATTTTCTCTGTCACAGGTCTCTTTATTTTTTCTATTTCATGTTTATTTTGCTTGTTTATTTTATATATTTATAAGGTTACACCCTAAATCATTTATCTTAGATTTAGCTCTTTTTAAAATACAAGTATTTAATCCTATACAATATCCTCTGAAATCTAAATCTGCTGAATTTCACATTTTGTATCTTTTTTCATTATAATTCACTTCAAAATGTTTTCTAATTTCCTTTATGATTTCTTATTTGATCCAAGGGTGTTGTCTCTTTGGCAAATGTTTGGGTATATTACAAATATCTTTCAGTTATTGGTTACTAATTTAGCTTTTCAAATATTTTATTTGTAGGATAATTACTTTGTAATATTGTGACAGCTTTTGCCATACATCAACATGAATCGGCCATAGGTATACATATGTCCCCTCCCTCTTGTACCCTGGCTCCCACCTCCCTCTCCCCCATCCCTCCAGACTGTCACAGAGCACCAGCTTTGGGTTCCCTGTGTCGTATAGCAAACTCCCATCAGCTATCTATTTTACATGTGGTAATGTGTATGTTTCAGTGCTATTCTCTCAAATCATCCTACCCTCTCCTTCCCTCACTGTGTCCAAAAGTCTATTCTTTATGTCTGTGTCTCCTTTGCTGCCCTTCACGTAGGATCATCAGCACTATCTTTCTAGATTCCATATATATGAGTTAATATACAAGATTTGTCTTTCTGTTTATGACTTACTTTGCTCTGTATAATAGGCTCCAGATTCATCCACCTCATTAGAGCTGACTCAAATGCATTCGTTTTTATAGCTGAGTAAGATTCCATTGTGTATATGTACTACAATGTCCTTATCCATTTATCTGTTGATAGATATCTAGGTTGCTTCCATGCGCTAACAGTAGAAAATAGTGCTGCAATGAACATTGAGGGTACATGTGTCTTTTTCAATTATGGTTTCCTCAGGGTATATGCCCAGTAGTGGAACTGCTGGGTCATGTAGTAATTTTATTCCTAGTTTTTTAAGGGATCTCCATATTGTTCTCCAAATTTGATATTATTTTCATCGAATTTGGAAAAATAGCCATTTCTTTTTTCAAATATTTTTTTTTACTGCCTACCCTCTCTCTCTCCTTCTAGATTTCAATTGTTTGTATGGTCGACAACTTGATAGTATCCTACAGTCACTGTCACTCTGTTCATGGATTTTAAAGCTTTTACCTCTGTGCATTTCATAATTTCCATTGCTGTAACTTCAAGTTCATTATGCATACATAGTAGATGTATCAATTTGCATTCCTGGCAACAGTGTAAGAGGATTCTTTTTTCTCCACATACCTTGTAAACTTTAATCATAATACAGCTAGATTGGCTCCGTTAATGTCAGAAAGTGTAAACTTCAAGATAGTATCACCAGCAGTTAAGAGGGGCATTTTATAAATATAGTAGTTCAATTCATTAAGAATATCTAACAGTCCTAAATGTGTATATACTTAAAAACAGTTATTCATAATACATCTCCACACTCTCTCCAGAGTTTATTGTTTGTAGACTTTTTGATGGTGGCCATTCTGACTGGTGTGAGATAATACAACATCATAGTTTTTATTTCTAATTTAGTTTTATTCAGGTTCACAGGGATACACAACATGGTTATATCCTGTTTAACTTTATTGAGACTTGCCATGTGGCACTGAACATGGTATACCTTGGAGAATGTCTGTGTACACTTGAAAATAATCTGAATTCTGCTGGTTTTAGGTGGAGAGGTCTAGAAATATAAACTAGGTCAAATTTTTCACTAGTGATTTTATGTTTCTATATATTTACTGATTTATCTTTTTTCGATTACTAGAAAGAAGTATTAAATTATCCAACTACAACTGGGATTTATTTTTCTTTTCTTTCTTTCATTTATTTTTTGTTTTATGTATTATGAAAATTTGTTTTTAAGTACATACACATTTAGGAGTGTTAGATCTTCTTAATGAATTGAACTACTATATTCATAAAATGTCCCTCTTAACCTCTGGTGATACTTACTATCTTGAAGTTTACTCTTTCTAACATTAATGTAGCCAATCTAGCTGTGTTATGATTAAAGTTTACATGGTATGTCTTATTCTATCATTTTACTTCTAATCAGCAATATTTATATTTAAAGTGAGTTTTCTCTACACGGCATAAACCAGTTACTTTTTAAACAAATTTTATAATCCCTGTCTTTTAATTTGAGTGTTTAGAAATTTTATGTTTAATGAAATTTTTATATTTTTGGCTTTAAATCTACCATTTTCCTATATTTTTCTATTTGTCCATATCTTACTTGTTCATTAATTTCCATCATTTCCTACATTTACTGAGAACAACTGGGTATTATTTTTTTCAGCATTCCATTTTATCTCCATTCTTTACTTAATTGCTATCTCACTTTTCATTTAAGTATCTGTTTTGGAATTATGATATGCATCTCTAACTTTTCATTGTTTATCAAAATAATATAGCATTTCACATTTAAGAACTTTAGGACTTTATAATAGTCTATTTCTATTTACTCTTTTGTTTATTGCTACTTAAAATTCTACTGCTACATATTTTATAAGCTCCGTAATACAGTGCTATTATTTTAGCTTTAAATTTCAATAATGTGTTTAAAATTTATTAAAAGTTTTAAAAATTGTATTTGCCCACATATTTAACATCCTCATTATTCTTTATCTTTTCAGAGTCAAATTTTTCTTTAGTATCATTTTTCTTCACTCTAAAGAACTTCTTTAAAATTTCTTATAATGTAGGTTCACTAAAATTCTCTCTGCTTTTGTCTATTTGAAAAACTATTCATTTTGCTCTCATTTTTTAAGAATATTTTCCTCTGTACAGAAATCAAAGTTGACAGTTTATTCTGTCAACAGTTAGAAATTGTTTCATTATCTTTTGGCTCGCATTATATCTGACAGGAAGTCTGCATTCATTCTTGCTTTTATTCCCTTATAATAATGTGTCTTTTTTCCTCTGATGATTTTAAGATTTTCTCTGTATCACTGACTTTCAGCAACTTGATGTCCATTGTTGTATTGTTCATATGTATCCTATGATACTTGTGCTTTGTTGAGTTTCTTGGTTATGTGGGTTTATTATTTTCATCAAATTTTGAAAAAAGGGTCATTTCTTTTTTCAAATATTTTTTACTGTCTACCCTCTCTCCTTCTAGATTTCAATTAAATATAGGTAGACAACTTGATAGTATCTTACAAGTCACTGTCACTCTGTTCATGGATTTTAAGACTTTTACCCCCTCTGTGCATTTCATTTTTTAATAATTTTCATAGTTGTAACTTTAAGTTCACTGATCATTATTATGCATTATCTAACATACTGTTAAAATTACAGTGTGAAACTTGTTTCAAATATTGTATTTTTAGTTCTAAATGCTTTGTTTATTGTATCCTTAATTTACCTCTTAATTCTGTTCATACTTTCTTTAAACTTTGAACATATTTAACAAGTCCTTTAAATTCTTTTTTGTTAACCATATCTCTATCATGTATTCTATCAAATATAATGTACTCTATTGAATGATATTTTCTCCTGCACCTCTTTATATGTCTAGTAATTTCTGATTAAAAGCTAAAATATCCAAGTGTTGTTCAATTTCTAGAATTTGTCATCACCCTTGAAGGGTTGTTGAAAATTATTTTTCAGGTTGTTAGGTGAAATGTAAGTCAAACTGATTCTTTTGTGGCTTGTATTAAAAGTTTCTTATGGTGATATCTCCAGTAACTTTAAATTTAGTGTTATTTTAACCTCACTACTAAGGTGTGACCTTTCTGGTGTCTCTACCAAATGCTGTGGATATCCAAACAAATTATGCAATCTGAAAAGTGGGAATTAGAATGATTCCTAGCCCTATGTGAATTTTAACAATTGCTCAGCTTGCAAATCACTGGTAGTTCCTTACCCAGCCTTGTGGGATTTCAACTTAAGCATGTATCACATAATATTCAGCAACAGATGTAGGGATGCATATGTGTATTTTTAGAAACTTATCTCTGCATAGCTATTCTATTCTCTTGTCTTCTGCCTCAGTCTCACTAAACACTGATCTCTGAATTTTCAACAAAGTAATACCACTGTTATCTCCTTGAGGTTTCTCTCTCTTGCTGAGACCCAGGGACACATTTGATATGTCATTTTTTTTCTTTTATGGATTATGCTATTGATGTTACATATTCAGATTTCATTGAATTTCTGGATCACTTGGTTTAGTATCGTTTTCATCAAACTTGGATATTTTTCAGCCACAGTTTCTTAAATATTTTTTTTCTGTGCCTCACTTTCTCATCCCATTTGAGGACTGCAATTACACATATAATAGGCTCCTTGAAGTTGTTCCAGAGCTCCTCAATGTTATTTTCATTTTACTCTCCACTCTTTTCTGTTTCATTTTGGATATTTTCTACTGCTAGTTATGCAAGTTCACTAATACTTTCTTGTACAATGTCTAATCTGCTTAATCTTACCAGTATATCTTATCTCAGATATTTTTATTTTTCATTTCCAGAATTTCATTTGAAATTCTTATATTTTCCATGTCTCTACTTTACATTCTTTTTTTAGAAGTCAAATGGCCTTTTTTTATCCATAACTTCTTAAAAATTAATTAATTTATTTTTAAATATAAATTTATTTATTTTAATTGCAGGTTAATTACTTTACAATATTGTATTGGTTTTGCCATATCCTCTGAAACATGTGTATAGTAACTCTTTTAACATCTTTGACTCCTAATTCTATCATCTCTGTCTTTAAAAATCTGTTTCTACTGATTGGATTATTGCCTCATTATTGGTTATATTTTCCTATTTTATTGCTTCCTGGGTAATTTTTTTATTAAATACCACATATTGTGAATTTTACTTTACTGAATGCCAGATTTCTTGTATTCCTATAAATATTCTTGATCTTGATTCTGAGACATACTTAAGTTATTGAGATTCAGCTTCACTCTGAAGTTTGTTAGGTAGGGCCAGAGTAGATTCTAGCCTAGGGATACTTTTGACCCACTAGTGAGATAACAGTATTCTGAGTACTGTATCTAATTCCCTGTGATTTATAAGGATTTGGCTTATAAAATTTCCAAGGATATGGCTGGTGGGAACAGGTACTTTTCCTGGCCTTTTGGATTGTTCCCTCTGTTTGTTATGGATGGTGTTTTTTTTTGTTTTCTGCCTCACAGTTAGATTTTAGCACATGCAAGAACTGATAGATATTTGACTCAACTCAAGAGGAACCCTCTGCAGATATCCAGAGTGCTCTCTCAATGCAACCCTTGCCTCTCCATTACTCTAGCCTTTTTTGCCAATTGGGTCTCTCCACTTAGCTTTTCAACCCAGAGTGACTATCAGGTTCTTCTCAGCCTCTAGTCACTGCACTGCAACATGGACGCTCTCTCCAGAAAGTAAGTTAGGACAGTTGTAGGGCTCACCTCATTTATATCTTTGCTCTCAGGAACCACTGTCCTTTCTTGAGTGCATGCATGCTAAGTTGCTTTAGTTATGTCCAACTCTTTGTGACCCTATGGACTGTAGCCTGTCAGGCTCCTCTCCAACCTCTTGCCATGAGATTCTCCAGACAAGAATACTGGAGTGGGTTGCCATGCCCTCCTCTAGGGGATCTTCCCGACCCAGAGATTGAACTTGCGTCTCTTGCCTCCTGCATTGGTAGGCAGGTTCTTTACCACTAGTGCCAGCTGGGAAGTCACAGCCTATGTTCATTATTGTCTAATGTTCAGAAAATATTTCATACATTTCATCCAGAATTTTATTTGTTCCATGTAGGAAGGTAAATTTGTTCCGTTTTTCCATTTTCATTTTTCTTAAAGCAGGAGTTCCAACCCTCTGGATTTTCACATTTCAATACGGAAAAGCATCTGCTTCCTATATTTTGCTTAGATTTCTCATTGTTAACTTAGAGACGAATCAGGGACAGAAGTGAAAGTCACCATCAGTGATTTTGAATGTGCTTGCAGGGTGGGTTATATTTTAAGAAGATTCATACTTGAATATGTAGAATAGGTAGAAAGGTAAAGAAAAAAATAGAAATCAAACAAATGACTAACAAGGAGTACCAATTATGATGGAATGGATGATAAATTGAGTTTTAGATATGTATAACTGGTGGTATCAATGAGAAATCCAGAAAGCTATCAATCAGGAAATTGGAAATACAGGACTGTAATTTGAGAGAAAGGTCAGAGGCATATTGCCAAGGAAGAAAGAAACTTATGTTGGAAAATAGCTGAGGGTCTTATTCATATTTATAATTGCAACACTTAGCACACAATGCCTCACATACTTGCTCAGTATATGAATGCTGAATAAGTGAATTAAAAAATTAGAGCTTCATTTAATATAAAGAATAAGGGGAAAAGTCAGAGAAAAGATGATTAGAGAGGCAAGAGTTTCTTTGATATTAAATTCTTGAAAACAAAATCTTGCAAAATTTTACTTGCAAGTAGTTCTGACAAAAACCTATATTTTAAAATTAATGAAAATTCGAGGAGACAAAAGTAGTATTTTTATGGCCATTTCTAGTTTCTATATGCTATCTACAAAATAAATGGCATGGTATATATTTCTCCTTGTAGTCATTACCTGGCCCTTATTACCAATCAGATCAAGCTGCCTCATTATTGCATTCCTCTTTAGGTTTATAAATGGAAGCCTTAAAATACCTATAGAACCAAATGTAATTGGCACTGAATTGTGTGCTTTTCACTCTCTCATTTTTTTCATCAGTCAAGTCATCCATGACTTTAGAAGAGTGTTTTCCAACAAAGAATCAGTTTCCAAATGAAAATTTTGCTTTGCTGTCATTTTCGTTGCCTGAATTGCACGACTCCTATTTTGCTACTGAAATATAAGTGGCTTCTGTTTTAAGTAAAGAAATATATTAATCCAGAAAATATCATAAATTGTAATCTTATTCTTTTTGGAAAAAGTTAATTACATTTCCAGACTATCAATAATTTATTTTCATCATATTTTATTTAGCATAGTATCCTCCTTAAAAGACATTTATATATTTTACAAAAGGTGAATATAGTTCCATAACATACATAAACCTCCAAAGAAAAATATACCAAAAATATTTAAAATCTCTTAAGTTGAAACTTTAAAATTTTACTGAATTTTAGCCTTCTTATTATGGGTTGGGTAAATGTATCAAATATAGAATGACAATAACAAGAATACTATATTTTCACATGTGTAGACTTTTATTTGTTTATCATAAAAAATTAGCCATTCTAAACTTTTGATTCCATTAAATCATTTTGTGATCAAGACACATTTTGTAATAGGAAGTATATCTGATAGACGAAGTTAAAGCACATTAAAACCTCAGACTTACTTTTATGAAAAATAAGAGTAGCTTGTTTGCTTGCTCTCTGCCTTTTCTAATACTTTGCTTCTCAGTGAAACAATAATCATCTTATTTTAAAACGATTTTGACCATGTCATTTCCCTTTTCAAAAGCCTGCAGTTCCTTACCATTGCTTTTTGTAAAATTTCTATTATCAAGTACCTGTGGCCTCCATCAGTTCTCACTTTCTCATCTCATTATGCTACAATTCACCAACTTTATTTTTAGACACTCTCTACCATGATCTGCTCTCAGCCAAAAAAAGTAACTTCTCATCCCTAATGAAACTTTCTTACTTCTTATCTCTGCCTCCAGAGGTTAACACTTATTGTTCAATGACCATTCTCCTTGGCCATATTTATACTAGATTTCTTTTAAAATTTTGATTCAAAAATACTTTATTACATGAACTCTTCCTTAGTACAAATCATATGTTTATATTTTGTATGGCTTTACCACTGACTCATACAACTTACTTTATATAATCAACATTTATACATTTATATTATACTTATTATTGTCATTTTCACAGTTGTCTCTTTTGGTAACTCATTATGACCTGATTTGTCTGGTTTGTACATCTCTCTATGGAATTCTAAGAAACAATATCTAGCAAAGCCACCTCTGAGACAATATTATGACAGGGAGACAGCACTGGTCCTGGAGTTCCAGTCCTGGCTTATAACACTTACTAGTTGTTTGACCTTCAGTAATTTATCTACATTTCTAAGCCTCCATTAGCAGTACCTTCTTTCTTTTATCTGAAGATTAAATTAAATAAGCATACAGTAAGCACTTGGCAATTGAAAGTTTATCAGCATTAGTATGGCCCATTCTATCATGTTAATACTGTTCCAGGGAGGTGGAGGGGCTGGGGGGTGGGGACTTCCTTGGAGGTCCAGTGGTTAAGACTTCTTCCAATGCAGGAGGTGCAGGTTCAATCTCTGGTTGGGGAGCTAAGATCCTACATGCCTCACAGGCAAAAAACTAAAAAACAGAAACAATACTGTAACAAATTCAATAAAGACTTACATTTTTTAAAAAATGGTCCACATCAAAAAAAAAAATCTTAAAAAATACTTCTCACAAAGGATTTGTTTCTCATCAACAGCTTCTATAATCTTGTTGCCCTTAGCCGATCTGCTCTACTTGCATGTTTACTCTATTAGCTGAATCCTGTTAATGGGCCAATCTAGAAGTTGTTTACACTGCTGCATTTCCTCTATCCTTCCTAAATCAATTCTGTATTTCTAGGGATTTCATGAGAGGTCATTTGTCTCATGTGGCCCCACCTACTTTGATGCTTGTAGGCAGGCATATTCAGAAAGCTAGTCTAGATTTCATAAACTCTGCATAAAATTAGAAGTGATAAGTACCTTAAGGAAGGTACAGAAAAAATAATATAGGATTTCCCTGGTGGCTCAGATGGTAAAGCGTCTGCCTACATTGCGGGAGACCTGGGTTCGATCTTTGGGTCGGGAAAATCCTCTGGAGAAGGAAATGGCACCCCTCTCCAGTACTCTTGCCTGGAAAATCCCATGGATGGAGGAGCATGGTAGGCTACAACCCATGGGGTCACAAAGAGTCGGACCCGACTGTGCAACTTCACTTTCGCTTTTCAGAAAGTTAGCACTTGAAGTCAACTACAAAGAACTTGCAGTTTCATATATTAATTTACTTATAATGAACATGCTGCCTTATTTATGAGAAGATATTTGGTAGGCAAAAATATGTGAATAAACAAGTAAAATTGGATATTTCAGTAATGCTTTCATTAATCCTTACTGAGCCAATCAAAACAGAGACAGCACTCATATATTGCTGATTAGAGTATGAAACAGTTATATGATTACTTTGGGAAGTTATTTGACAATTTCATAAATTAAAAATATGTCTACTCCATGACCTAACAATTCACTACTAGGTATATACTGAAGAAAGATGAAAATGAGTGCATGTGTTGAAGGAAAGATTTGTACAAGCATGCTCTTAACAACTTTATTGATAATAGTAAAAAGAAATAACAAACACTAAAAGCACCCCAAATATCTATGAAGCTGGAATAGATAAACAAACTGTGGTATTCACAAAATGGAATACTATCCAGCAATAAAATGTATTAACTACTGCAGGACTTCCCTGGTGGTCCAATGGTTAAGAGTTCGCTTGCCAGTGCAGAGGACTCAAGTTCAATTGCTGGTCCAGGAAGATTACACATGCTCCAGGGCAACTAAGCCCATGTACCACAGTTACTGAGCCTGTGCTCAAGAGCCTGCGCTCTAGAGCCTGCGAGACACAACTACTGAGCCCATGTGCTGCAACTGTTGAAGGCCTGCACATCCTAGAGCCAGAGCTCTGCAACAAGAGAAGCCCCTGCAATGAGAAGCCCGTGCACCACAACTAGAGAGTAGCTAGCCCCCACTCACTGCAACTAGAGAAAAGGCCATGCAGCAATGAAGTCCCAGCACAGCTAAAAATAAATAAAACAACATTATTTTTCTTTAAAAGTAATAACTACTGATATATGGAACACTGTGGATGAATCTTAAAAAAAATAATATGTCAAACAAAAAAAGAACCCAGGCACAAAAGAATATGTTATATGATTCAAATTATGTGAGATTCTGGAACAGACAAGACCTAATTACGGTATCAGAAATCAGAATAGCGGTTAACATTGTAGGAGTATATAGTGAGAAAGATGCTGTCTGGGAAGCAGCATCTTTGGGGGTAATGAAATGGAATGTTGCTTCAGATAAAGATTACAAGAATATCCATACATAGGTAGAATTTCTTCACGAAGTATGCATTTTACTCTATGTAAACTCTACTTCAATAGAAAATGCAAAAATACAAAGCAACAAAGAGGCAGATGTCTAGTAAAATATCAAAAGATAACTTCTACAATGTGTTAAGTAATACTTACCTGAGGGAGGGAGGAGACTATAAATAGAATATAAATCTATACATATAAGTTTTTCATTATTCCTTTCCTCTAATACATGCTGCTGCTAAGTCACTTCAGTCGTGCCTGACTCTGTGCGACCCCATAGACGGCAGCCCACCAGGCTCCCCCGTCCCTGGGACTCTCCAGGCAAGAACACTGGAGTGGGTTGCCATTTCCTTCTCCAATGCATGAAAGCGAAAAGTGAAAAGTGAAAGTGAAGTCGCTCGGTCGTGTCTGACTCTTTGCAACCCCGTGGACTTGTAGCCCACCAGGCTCCTCCATCCATGGGATTCTCTAGGCAAGAGTACTGGAGTGGGTTGCCATTGCCTTCTCCAAATACATGCTGAAACAGGCCTTATACTACATCCTGAAACAGGCCTTATTAATTATCATTTTTAAAATATGTGAAAATTATGTTGCATTATCATGTTGGCATAGGGTTCCTGATACCTCAGGACAAATGTTTACAACTCTTTTAAAATAAAAGTTATATTGATTTAGCAGACTGAAAAATACTTATCTAAGGATCACTTGACAGGAGGATAGTTGATCGTTAATCTAGTTTAATAACTTGATCTCATAAGTTTCGAAGCCTGTAGTAGTATCATGGAGGACTATTTTGGTGGATGCATGGCGGTGGTGGTGGTTTAGTCGCTAAGTCATGTTCAACTCTTGCAAGCCCATGGACTGTAGCCTACCAGGCTCCTCTGTCCATGGGATTCTCCAGGCAAGAATACTGGAGTGAGTTGCCATTTCCTTCTCCAGGGGATCTTCCCAACCCAGGGAATCGAACCCGTTTCCTGAATTGCAGGCAGATTCTCTACTGACTGAGCTATGAGAGAAGCTTAGTGGATGCATACTTGACCATATTGTATGTTTTTAAAGATTCCTGTGCAAGTGTTCATACCCTGAGGCTAGTGTTGTATTTCAGTATTTTAAAGCAAACTAGCAAATGCCATAGTGCTGACAAAGTAATAGGCTCTGACTTATTTGAAGTGAGAACTCTCTCCTGTCTGTTCCATCCATCCTCCAATCAATTTCTAAGTTTTATGAAGAAGTTCTTAAAATTGGGATGAGAAGCATCCAACCATGTGAACATAAAGGGAGGTAAAACATAAAGCAAGCTGTACAAAGCTACTCCACAGGAAAAAGCTCTTCTACTAGTGTGCATTTGTTTGAATACATTTTAGCTGACTTAGTTAAGTGAACACCAACATGTCAAAATAATAACAATTTACAATTATTTGGGCTTCCCTGGTGGCTCAGACGGTAAAGAATCTGCCTGCAATACAGGAGACCTGGGTTCAATCCCTGAGTTGGGAAGATCTCCTGGAGAAGGAAATGGCAACCCACTCTAGTATTCTTGCCTGGGAAATCCCATGAACAGAGGAGCCCGGTGGACTACAGCCCATAAGGTCACAGTCAGACATGCTCGGTCATACAGAGCTTCCAGGTATATAGCACTCTCCAGTTTCTAACACTTAATGGAATGTTTTGCCTATAGAGTGTTCCCATATACCACAGTCTTGTTACTTGACTAGAGCCATTACGAATATGGCAGACTGGACTCTAATATTGAACGTAAAAATGTCTCTTTAATTTTGGCTTTGTGGAGAACCAAGTGTGTGTGTATTAGCTGCTCAGTTGTGTCCAACTCTTTGTGACCCCATGGACTGCAGCCCACCAGGCTTCTTTGTCCATGGGATTCTTCAGGCAAGAATACTGGAGTGAGTTGTCATTTCCCTCTCCAGGGGATCTTCCTGACCCAGGGATCAAACCCAGGTTTCCTGCATTACAGGCAGATTCTTGACCATCTGAGCTAACTGAGTAGTTCAACATAAGTGGAATTCCATATAAACTACGGCTTAGCATTTAAAGCACCAACATGTTTAATTATAACCAATTTTAAGAGGAGTTCTCATAAAAATCTGTATAACTTTTTATCTCCTTTTTACAATTCATATATTTTGACACATATTTTAGTTACAAAGAAAAACAGCAGCACATTGTAATATTTAGAAAATATAGAGATGTGTGAAGAAGAAAACAAAAAACATCCATATTCCTACAGTGTTTATTTAAAGATAAACACTTAATATTTCAGTATGATTTCATCATTTCTACAATGTAATATATTTCTATGTGTATAAATATAGTTACATATTAATCTTATACTTTACATACTATTTTATCTTGGTTTTTAAATCAATACTATACCATGATAATATTTTTCACATTACTTCATGTCTAGACATACTAATTACTCATCATTTTCTATATCCTTTTTATCTTCCAAGATAATTGATAAATAATTGTATTATAACTTAATTAAATAAATGTTTAATCAGTTTCATGATTATATTTACATTAAAAATTAAGGATGCTTAAATTATAAATAACAGACCAACCTATTCTCATAAATCTATATATCATATTACATAATTTATGAAGAATTGAACAACCATTGAGTGAAAAAAGAATCTATGCTATGTGGTTATAGATAACATTTTATATAGCTATGCTGTGATTATTTGGAGTTGTCTAAAATATGATCTCAATCTTGAGTTATCTGTGAAATATTTAAAATAGACACTGTCTAGTAGATTCTTAATATGGTTAAATTTAAATGCAGCATTCTCTATAATTCATAGTATGCTTACTTACATTGAAATATAAAATGCTAAGATTAAACACAATACCAGTGAAACCAATAATTAACCTGAAGCTTCAGAATATATATATATATACATTATTAAGTATGAAGTGGTATGATACAGTAAAGGTGGGATAAAATGTCCTTTGAAATTTCACAATAAAGGAACACATCTCTATATTATTGAATCAGAAAACTTCAAGGTGCCTTCCTCCTTGAGATCTTAGGAAATACATTAAAATGGGGATGGCATCTGCCTTTAATTTGAGTGATAGGTACAAAGATAGCTACCTACTCAAATATACTTTATATGGTAGAATGTATTGAGAATACTTTATATTCTTCTCGACATTGAGAATGACAGATGACAAATATAAACCCTTAGGGCTTTATTTATAAAGTCACATCTGTACATTCACATTGGCTCTGTTTATGAAAAGAGACAGACTGGATAAAAATAGTCAGGTATGATAACGCAGTGAAGTGTTCAGAGGATGTTGTTAAACATGTAGTCAACTATAAACCATTTGGCCCTGTATTAGGGCCAATTATTCAGAAAACTCTAGTATAAATTTCCTTAAAATCCCAGTAAACCACCGTTTTGTCTTTTCTTTCAATTTTAACATGGATACAGTAATCCTGAGCTCTGTGGTGGCTCAGTGGTAAAGAATCTGCCTGCCAATGCAGGAGCTGCAGGTTTGATCCCTAGGTCAGAAAGATCCTTGGGAGTTCTTCTCTGGGAAATCCCATGGACAGAGGAGCCTGGCAGGCTACAATCTTGGGGGTTGCAAAGAGTCGGACATGACTTAGCAACTAAACAACAACAGTAATTCTACAAGCTCCATGAGGATAGGAACCATGGGCATTTTGTTCTGTCTTGTATTCCTAGCACCAAGCATTCAGTAGGTGCTCAATAAATACTTTCATTGAATAAAAAAATATAGATTGGTTGGTTATAAAGTACTTGGAAACTAGAAATAGGGCATCTTGGGGAGATTAAATGTTGCATTACATATATGACAATATTCATATGCATGTATATGTATATCTATATTATAAAGTAATTAAAAAGCACAAAACTCTTAATAAAGTTGTAATCAATAATTTATTTTCCTTCAAAAAAGTGTATCATTTAAAAATATTTTCATCCCCATAAGGCAAAGATCAAAGCTAAGTAATTTTAAGCAAACAATACGATTTGACTAGCTAATAATAGTGTTTCATATTGCCACAAGATGTAGCAAAACTTTCAGGCAGCGTGTAAGGAGGTATATTACAGCAGGCTGGCTAGTCCTGTCTAAAGTGCTGCCCTTAAATTTTTCCTGTCTCTTTTTTCTTGTTCACCTCTGGTACTCATAAGCTAATGTTTTTTATTTTTAGGAATCATCTTCAATGTGGTGTCTTTGAGACTTCTGGCTGTGGTAGCCTGGACCTCAGGCAGTGAGAGATATTTGTTGGTGTTGGTCATTATAAGCTGAATATACAGAATGTGATCTACATATGTTACATTGAATATTTTCCTTGCTCAAACAATGGGGAAAATATTTAAAATCTTAAACAAAATAGTGGAGTATTCTGTCTATGCATTTTATATACAGATACACATGTCTTTGTGTAGGTCTTAGACATGTATACTCATTTTATTTGTACTAGAGGGTGTTTAGCAGGCAGTTCATTAAAACATGTCATCATTTTCCCAGTGATTTTATAAAAATACCACGACTGCCATTCTACACATCAGGAAAATGGTCCTCTGCTACAACATAAAAGCAAAGGTTTGTACATCTGTTTCATCTTAATGAATTTTGTGGTAGTAGATGGTTTATGCTTCTTTTATCTTTTTATTCAATGAAAGCTCATATAACAGGATGGCAGTTTATTCATCATGGCTTCATTGAATTGTTTTTCATGATATTTAAATGATGAATGCTATTTTTTAGTAAATGGTATTTCAAAGTAAGATTTTAGTATATTTTCTCATTTTAAAATTTGTGGTGTATGTGTGTGTGTGCATGTGTATTTTGACTTGAAGAGTCTCTACTGCTATCTTTGATATAGCTATTAATGATCTCTCTATCAATTCAATGGCTCTTTTATCCTACATCTATAGAAAATGAAGGAATGCAAATATTAAATTGAGCTACAGACACCAATGCCCACAAAACAGATTTCAATATATAAAGGGTTTTATAGGCTTCCTAGGTGGTTCAGTGGTAAAGAATCTATCTGCCAAGAAGAAGAGATAGGTTTGATCCCTGGGTCAGGAAGATCCCCTGGAGAAAGAAATGGCAAACTACTCCAGTATTCTTGCCTGGGAAATCCAATGGACAGAGGAACCAGGTGGGCTACAGTCCATGCAGTTGCAAAGAGTTGGACACCATTTATCAACTAAATAACAATGACAAAAGAGTTTTATGGTGTTGGTGTAGTATCACTATATTTTGTTGCCTAAGAAGAGGATGACAGAGGATCAGATGGTTGGATGGCATCACCAACTCAATGGACATGGGTTTAGGTGGACTCCGGGAGTTGGTGATAGATGGGGAGGCCTGGTGTGCTGTGGTTCATGGGGTCACAAAGAGTCAGACACGACTGAGTGACTGAATTGACTGACTGACTGAAGCTCCATTTAAATATCAGCACTCAATATGGAAAAATAAAAGGAAGTTAACTTGTCCTCCTTGGGGCTCTCTCCTCAGTGTTCAAGTTACTCTCCAGGAGCTAGTCACTCAAGTAAGGTCAGAAAGTTTTTTAGTGCTGAGTCTCCCTAAAAACCAATCAAGTGACTTTAAGTGTATGAAAACTAATGTATCAGGGTACTCGGGCTTCCCTGGTAGTTCAGCTGGTAAAGAATCCACCTGCAATGCAGGAGACCTGGGTTTGATCCCTGAGTTGGGAAGATCACCTGGAAGAGGACAAGGCAACCCACTCCAGTATTCTTGCCTAGAGAATCCCATGGAAAGAGGAGCCTGGTGTGCTACAACTGTACATAGGGTCACAAAGAGGTGGACAGGACTAAGCAACTAAGCACAGCACAGCATGTCAGGATGCACAGCTTTATTTAATTCCTACAGCAAACCTGTGAAGTATGTTTTTATCCCCATTTTGCAGATGAAAGCCTACCCACTCCTATATTCTGGCTTGGAGAATTCCATGGACTGTATAGTCCATGGAGTCACAAAGAGTCGGACATGACTGAGCAACTTTCACTTTCACTTTGGGCTTCCCTGGGAGCTCAGCTGGTAAAGAATCTAACTGCAATGGAGGAGACCCCGTTTTGATTCCTGGGTTGGGAAGGTCCTCTGAAGAAGGGAAAGGCGACCCACTCCAGTATTCTGGCCTAGAGAATTCCATGGGATGTATAGACCGTAGGATTGCAAAGAGTTTGACACGACTGAGCGAATTTCACTTTCAATCTAAACTCAGAAAGACTAAAAACATTGCCCAAGGTCCTAGAACTAGTAAGAGAGAGCTGAGATTCCATAATTGCTCTCCTTCCACAAAGGCTGTGTTTCCTTTTCTCCTCTGTGCTGTCTCCCAGCAATGTTAACACTGTATTTAGAAGGCTAAATTTTAGCTTAAAGCCTTTAAATGCATACACCTTTCAAAATTGCTCTCATGTTTACTCAGAAAAGTCGTTGAATATAAATGAATATTTGCCTCCCATTCAGTCAGTATTTCCGAGAAAAAATCCTGACCATCTTATTTCTCAGTGAAACACCCCACTGCTATTTTGAGAAAATACTTATTGCATTGAATAGTTGGAATGCTTCACAGAGTAAAATACCAGTTCTTTTTGCTCCAGCTCTAGCTAGATTTGAAATGTCAGGTTGAGTCATTTCTCTATATTCTGGAAGAATGTGAGACAGTAGGGAATATTTGGAGATGCCAGACACATACAATGTAGCATCCAGACCAAGGGGAATGATAGGTCATTGCCTGGCAGATGGCATAACGAGCTGGAGAGGCTAATGGCAGATGGACTTGACAATTTGGGCAAAGCCAAAGAGTGTTTGGCTACTTACACAAAGTACAGGAAAGCATTGAAGAAGTCTACTCCCACCTGATGATGATATCAACTTGGATTTAGCAGATGATGTGATGAGAATGGGGCATATGGAAGATAAAGTGATTTTTTTTTCTAAGTAAGGTAAAGAAAAGGCAGCTAATGTAAGCAAAGTGTCTGAAGTTTTTGGTTAACTAAACTCCTTTGTGTGTAGGGATGTATTTTTAATGTACTTAGTAACACTTTCACATAGTTAAGGTAAAGTAAGAATTTATAAGTGGTTCATTAATACTATAAGGTTAAACTTTAAATCTTACCACAGGCTTCAGCCTTCATGAGTTAAGCAAATTAACTCCAATTATATATTTTGTTTTGTTAGGAAAATGATATATACATACCACTTGAAGCAGTTCTAGTAAGTAGGTTTTCTAAGCTATATTTTTGCTCTGAGACTACTTGAAAGGAGCCACTATATTTTCATTTATCAATCAAGGTAGCTTTATGTGTATATAATGTTCTATCAGTCTAAAAACATGATGAAACTATTTAACAACCAAAAGAGAGCTCTGAGATATTTTCTCCAGTAGTAATAATTAATTTTCACTAATCCATCAAATTCTTTTATCCATCTGTAACACATACTATGTTGAATTATTGATTGGCAATTTCTGGTTAAAAATGTATCTGAACTTTAGCCCCTGATGAAGTCTCTCCAAACTTCCTATGAAGATATTGTGAATCCATAGAAAATAATGAAAACACGTAGAGCAAAAGATTAAAACAAATAAACAAAACAAAAGACAAAAGCTAGTATCTGGGCTAATGAAACTAGACTAAGAAATGAGCAGAAGTTTGCCTCATGAAAGTGAGATGGGTTATTTCCACGTCCCAGATATTGTAAACAGTGCTGCAGTGAACATTGGGGCACATGTGTCTTTTTCAATTCTGGTTTCCTCAGGGTATGTGCCCAGTACTGGGATTGCAATTGCCAATATCCATTGGATCATAGAAAAAGCAAGAGAGTTTCAGAAAAACATCTACTTCTGCTTTATTGACTACATCAAAGCCTTTGATTGTGTGGATCACAAAAAACAGTGGAAAATTCTTCAAGAGACTGGAATACCAGACCACCTTACCTGCCTCCTAAGAAGTTTGTATGCAGGTCAAGAAGCAACAGTTAGAACTGGACATGGAGCAATGGACTGGTTCCAAATTGGGAAAGGAATACATCAAGGCTGTATATTGTCACCCTGTTTATTTAACTTCTATGCAGAGTACATGATGCAAAATGCTGGACTGAATGAAGCACAAGCTGGAGTCAAGATTGCCAGGAGAAATATCGATAACCTTAGATACGCAGATGACACCACCCTTATGGCAGAAAGTGGAGAGGAATTAAAGAGCCTCTTGATGAAACTGAAAGAGGAGAGTGAAAAAAACTGGCTTAAAACTCAACATTCAAAAAACAAACATCACAGCATCTGGTCCTATCACTTCATGACAAATAGATAGTGAAAAAATGGAAACAGTCACAGACTCTTGTTTTCTTGGGCTCCAAAATCACTGCAGATGGTGACTGCAGCCATGAAATTAAAAGAGGCTTGCTCCTTGGAAGAATAGCTATGACCAATCTAGACAGCATATTAAAAAGCAGAGACATTACTTTGCCAACAAAGGTCCATCTAGTCAAAGCTATGGTTTTTCCAGTAGTCATGTATGGTGTGAGAGTTGGACCATAAAGAAAGCTGAATGCCGAAGAATTGATGCTTTTGAACTGTGGTGTTGGAGAAGACTCTTGAGAGTCCCTTGGACTGAAAGGAGATCAAACCAGTCAATCCTAAAGGAAATCAACCCTGAATATTCATTGGAAGGACTGATGCTGAAGCTGAAGCTCCAATACTTTGGCCACCTGATGCAAAGAACTGACTTATTGGAAAAGACCCTGATGCTGGGAAAGACTAAAGGCAGCAGGAGAAGGGGACGACAGAGGATAAGATGGTTGGCTGGTATCATTGATCCGATGGACTTGAGTTTGAGCAAGCTCTGGGAACTGATGATGAGCAGGGAACCCTGGCATGCTGCGGTCCATGGGATCACAAAGAGTCAGACACGACCGAATGACTGAACTGAACTGATGGTAGTTTTATTCCTAGTTTAAAAGGAATCTTCATAGTGTTCTCCATAGTGGTTGCATCAGTTTGCATTCCTACCGACATTATAAGAGGGTTCCCTTTTCTCTATACAGATATTCATCAACAGAGGAATAGATAAGGAAGTTGTGGTATATGGAATTTTACTCAGCTATAAGAAGGAGTGCCTTTGAGTCAGTTCTAATGAGGTGGATGAACCTAGAGCCTATTATACAGAGGGAAATAAGTCAGAAAGAGAAAGACAAATATCATATATATTAACACAAATATGGAATCTAGAAAGATGGTACCAAGATCCTAGGTGTAGGGCAGCAAAGGAGACACAGACACAAAGAACAAACTTTTGGACATAGTGGGAGGAGAGGGTGGGATGACTTGACAAAATAGTATTGAAACAGATACATTGCCATACATAAAATAGATAGCTCATGGGAATTTGATGTATGATGCAGGGTACCCAAAGCTGGTGCTCTGTGACAACCTGGAGGGATGGGGGGAGGGAGATGGGAGGGGGGATTCAGGATGGAGGGGACACATGTGTACCTATGGCTGATTCATGTTGATGTGTGGCAGATGCCATCACAATATTGTAAGGTAATTATCCTCCAATTTAAAAAAATGTAAAAAGTAAGATGCATAGGGGTAAGATGCATGTAGTTTTACAAGTCTACACTATGGCTCATGGCTCAGAGTCCAAGGATCTATACTAACTAGAACTCTAGACAACCATATCTCTAATGCGAAGTTAGTACTTTATGAGGCAAAAAAAGTATGCATACTTTCATCCATTTTTCTCTGTTCACACTGAAAGACAGCAGCCCCAAGCAGAATGACTGGACAGGCAACTGGTAGCAGTATATCTTATTCTGAGAACATGTAAGACTCATGAATAAACTGTGATAACTAGAGATTTAATATTATAAATGCCTATTATACATTATGGAACAAGGTTGTGGGTAGAAAAAATGTTACTGAAGTAAAGCAAAGATATGTTAAGCACATGGAAGCTAAAAACTGGAAACAGGACTAAAATATGTGGGCAATTAACCTATCCTCTTACTCTGGACCAAAAAAAGCCATTCAACTATTCTTTGAGTTGGCAATGACTGGGATAAAAGGCAAACAACTTGCTGATTCTGTTGCCATCTATTTTGTCTGAAGAGAACTTGCCTCATTTGAAAATGAGTAAATAGAAGGAACACCGTGTGAGTTATGAAAAAAATCATACCAGACTGGGGAAATGGAACATGCATTTTGAAAGAAGGGAATAGCACAGAAAATGAGTCCCTACAAGACAGAGAAGAAAATATCTTAAAACTCTTTGCCATTCTAAACACACTGAGGGGAAAAACATGCCTTGGAGGCACAAAAGTACAAAGTCACATGGAAAACATTCTGAGATGTGCAGGCAACAAAAGTAGTTGAAAAGGGATATTGGTGAGATAATAAAGGGTTTCAATGTATCTAAAACACAATAGAAGATTAGGAAATTAAATGCATATTGGAGTTACTAAAAAGAAATATACTGCAGAATAGCAAATTAGTTATGTAAAGTAAACACATAGGAAACTTTACTAGAGTCCTGGGAAAAGGAAAAAGAAATGAGAGGGAAAATGACAGCTGTGGAAGAAAGAAAATGGGGATCTAGCCCATGAATAATTGATATATCTGGGAAACAAATGTTACAGAAGTTATAATTTAAAATAAAGTGAAAGACAACTTTTATGAATTGAAAAAATGCCCATGTATGTACCTTGAAAGGGCCTACTAAATTTCAGGATAAAAATAATGAAAGGAAACTCATATCTAAATGTATTCTGGTTATATTCTTATACTATATGTATACATTTTAAAGTCATGCTGGCATCTGTGAAGGGGAAAAATAATAAGGACAATCTAGGGAAAAAAAGCAAGCTGACTCTGGATTTATCTGTAACATCTTAGTCTTATTTTTCGTTTAGGACTAAGATGTTACAGATAAATCCAGAGTCAGCTTGCTTTTTTTTTTCAAAGGCAATATAACAACATCTAAAGAGGCAAATCTAGAGGTGGCAAGAGTTTGACATGTCTTTTACATTCAACCATGATTACTTCCATGTGTGAAGGCAATAGAAGTAAATCTTCAGATGCAAAATGATTCATTTAGACTTTTGAAAGAATTTACTTTAGGCCTTATTCCAGCCAACTGAGAGATTTTTGTTTTTAAGGTCTAAAATGTGAAAATCACATTATTATGAAGCCAGCAGACATTTTTTTCCTCTGAAAATCATGTTAAAAGAATCAGGGTGAGAGTATATGTTTTCAGGTGGATTCTGCCAACCTAGGCGTAGAGCTTTAATTTGCTGTATTGTCTTCAGATACTATTCTTCTTTCATTTCCACTCCTTTTTAGTACCAAGAAGTGTGTTTTCCAAGCCATATCTTTTATCTCACAGTTCATATGGAATCTTGTCATGTTTAATGACAACTTACAACAATTATTGGTGGTATACCATTCCAGCACTTGTTAGCAATAGATAAACAATTTACATAGTCACTGAATCAGAACATTGTGCCAGGAGAATCACTGAATAATTTTTACTCTCTACAAAATCATACCTACTTAAAGAAATATAACAGACATTCATTATAAAGAAACGAGTAACTTACTGCATCTTTAAAACACATTGACTGTCTTGACTAATTGCTACTATAGACTGATGCTTTGTGATTTACCACGTATAAACTCAGGTGTGGTCACAATAATGCATTGAGTAATTACTAAGGTTATGAGGTTAGTTTGAGAATTTTGAGATGTATCTTATTCACCAAAATGTCTTATCTGCACTAGAATGTGAAGTCTTATATTAAAAAAGAGAAAAGAAAAACAGTAAATGCAGAATCTTCCACTTTAACTTCACCCAACACCCTAATTACATTAAGATCAATATTGATGATCCAGATACACAGCATTATTCATTTATTCAGTCAGCAAATCTTTATTGAAGTACTCCTATGTACAAAGAATTTTACTGGAACCTAGATACACATCTGCGATAGCCTTGCCTGGTAATTACCTCTTTTCTACTTTCTCATGCTTAATAAATATTTTCTTCAAACACTTTGAAATAGTCAGATCATCATCATTCTTGGGACTTTGGAATTCATTTTTTTTTAATCTTTGTGGAAGGGAATTTATTGAGTGGGAAGACCACAAAGGAGCCTTCTTGGGACAAAAAGTGGGTGGTTATACATACATGTTCACAAGTCAGTTCAGTTCACTTCAGTTGCTCAGTCGTGTCCGACTCTTTGCGACCCCATGAACCGCAGCACGCCAGGCCTCCCTGTCCATCACCATCTCCCGGAGTTCACTCAGACTCACGTCCTTTGAGTCCGTGATGCCATCCAGCCATCTCATCCTCTGTTGTCCCCTTCTCCTCCTGCCCCCAATCCCTCCCAGCATCAGAGTCTTTTCCAATGAGTCAACTCTTCACATGAGGTGGCCAAAGTACTGGAGCTTCAGCTTTAGCATCATTCCTTCCAAAGAAATCCCAGGGTAGATCTCCTTCAGAATGGACTGGTTGGATCTCCTTGTAGTCCAAGGGACTCTCAAGAGTCTTCTCCAACACCACAGTTCAAAAGCATCAGTTCTTCAGTGCTCAGCCTTCTTCACAGTCCAACTCTCACATCCATACATGACTACAGGAAAAACCATAGCCTTGACTAGTTAGACCTCAGTTGGCAAAGTAATGTCTCTGCTTTTAAATATACTATCTAGGTTGGTCATAACTTTTCTTTCAAGGAGTGAGCGTCTTTTAATTTCATGGCTGCGGTTACCATCTGCAGGATTTTATTTTTTTTTTAAACATCAACATGAATCCACCAGATAAGACTGAATTCCATCTTTATAAATATGTGTGTAGGTTTAGGGGCCAAAATCTAAAATTTATCTTGAAAGTAGATTTGCCTGTCCACATCATTCTTGAAAACACTATGCCGTTATTTTACATGAGTTTGTTCACAGTTACCAATTATATGTGAAGGCCAGTTGTACATAACCTTTCCATAAATATAACTTTGAGGATGAATTTAGATCTCACTTTACTTCAAGAAAATAAGCCTCACACTCAGTGTCACATGATACAAATGGAAGGTCAAGTAAGAATGAAAGAAAGCTATATATGTGTGCATGTGTGCTGAGTCTCTTATTTGTGTCCGACCCTTTGCAACCCCATAGACTGTAGCCCACCAGGCTCCTCTGTCCACGGCATGATCCAGGCAAGAATACTGGAGTGGGTTGCCAAGCTCTCCTACAGGGGATCTTCCAGAGCCTGGGATCGAACCTGCATCTCTTTACATCTCCTGGAATGGCAGACAGGTTCTTTACCATTAGCATCACCTGGGAAGCCCAGAGTACATATAGGTTATATTATTTTAATGGATTCTCTTGGACAACCTATAGAAAGTTGGGAGTGATAGAAAGAAGAATTGATTTAAACAGCTCAGACATTAAAAAAAAAAAGAATGAATTTGAATCCGTTGAACTGAGGTGGGTGAACCTAGAGCCTGTTATAGAGTGAAGTAAGTCAGAAAAAGAAAAATAAATATCGCATACTAACGCATATATAGGGAATCTAGAAAAATGTTACTGATGAACTTATTTGCAGGGCAGGAATTGCTATATAGATGTAGAAAACATACTTGTGGACACAGCAGGGGAACAAGAGGGTGGGATGAACTGAGAGAATAGCACTGATATATATATATATATATATATATATATATATATATATATATATATATACACACTGCCGTGTGTAAAATAGATACTGAGTGGGAAGCTTCTGTATAGCACATGTAGCTCAGTCCAGTGCTCTGTGATGACCTAAAGGGGTGGGATTGGGAGGGTGGAAGGAAGGTTCGAGAGGAAGAGGATATATGTATACTTATGGCTGATCCACATGGTTGCATGGCAAAAACCAACACAACATTGTAAAGCAATTATCCTCCAATTAAAAATAAATTTAAAAACAGATTATTGAAAGTTCAGGCCATTTTCCTATTTCTCCATCTTGTTCCTACTTTCTCATTTCTCATTATTTTATCATAAATAAATTTATACTATATTGTATCAGGGTGTTTTTCTTTCTTTTTTTTGGGGGGGGGGTGTTTTTCTTTAAGAAGTTTCTATGGGAAGTTATATGCCATAATGGGTAACAGAACAAGAGTCAGAAACCAAGTTACTTGGGTTTGAATCCCGACTAATCCATTCCCTAGATATGTGACTTTGTGCTTAATTTTTTTCCGTTTTCACATGTGTAAAATGAAGGAAGAGGTTATCTCCATAAAAATTCCTATGAGGCATAAGGAATAATATTAGTACCTAACTCAGGGTGTTTTTAAGAATTCAGTTATATTTATTTGTGTATGGGCAAACAGTTTGTATGCCCTAGATAGATAGTGCTTTTGCCTATATTAATCTTCATTAATCCTTGCAACAACTTTATAAGGTTCAGTTCAGTTCATTTCAGTCACTCAGTCATGTCCAACTCTTTGCTACCCCATGAATTGCAGCACCATCCCTGTCCATCACCAACTCCCTGTCCATCACCAACTCCCTGTCCATCACCAACTCCTGGAGTCCACCCAAAGTCACGTCCATCACGTCGGTGATGCCATCCAGCCATCTCATCCTCTGTCGTCCACTTCTCTTTCTGCCCTCAATCCCTCCCAGCATCAGGGTCTTTTCCAATGAGTCAACTCTTCGCATGAGGTGGCCAAAGTATTGGAGTTTCAGCTTCAGCATCAGTCCTTCCAATGAACACCCAGGACTGATCTCCTTTAGAATGGACTGGTTGGATCTCCTTGCAGTCCAAGGGACTCTCAAGAGTCTTCTCCAACACCACAGTTGAAAAACATTGATTCTTTGGCCCTCAGTTTTCTTCACAGTCCAACTCTCACATCCATACATGACCATTGGAAAAACCATAGCCTTGACTAGACAGACCTTCGTTGGCAAAGTAATGTCTCTGCTTTTTAATATGCTATCTAGGTTGGTAGCATACTTCCAAGGAATAAGTATCTTTTAATTTCATGGCTGCAATCACTATCTGCAGTGATTTTGGAGCCCAAAAAATAAAGTCTGACACTGTTTCCACTGTTTCCCCATCTATTTCCCATGAAGTGATGGGACCAGATGCCATGATCTTAGTTTTCTGAATGTTGAGCTTTAAGCCAACTTTTTCACTCTCCTCTTTCACTTTCATCAGGAGGCTTTTTAGTTCCTCTTCACTTTCTGCTATAAGGGTGGCATCATCTGCATATCAGAGGTTATTGATATTTCTCCCAGCAATCCTGATTCCAGCTTGTGCTTCTTCCAGCCCAGCATTTCTTATGATGTACTCTGCATAGAAATTAAATAAGTAGGGTGACTATATATAGCCTTGATGTACTCCCTTTCCTATTTGGAACCAGTCTGTTGTTCCATGTCCAGTTCTAACTGTTGCTTCCTGTCCTGCATATAGGTTTCTCAAGAGGCAGGTCAGATGGTCTGGTATTCCCATCTCTTTCAGAATTTTCCACAGTTTATTGTGATCTACACAGTCAAAGGCTTTGGCATAGTCAATAAAGCAGAAATAGATGTTTTTCTGGAACTCTTGCTTTTTCGATGATCCAGCAGATGTTGGCAATTTGATCTCTGGTTCCTCTGCCTTTTCTGAAATCAGCTTGAACATCTGGAAGTTCATGGTTCATGTATTGCTGAAGCCTGGCTTGGAGAATTTTGAGCATTGCTTTACTAGCGTGAGAGATGAGTGCAATTGTGTGCTAATTTGAGCATTCTTTGGCATTGTCTTTCTTTGGGATTGGAATTTAAACCGACCTTTTCCAGTCTTGTGGCCACTGCTGAGTTTTCCAAATTTGCTGACATATTGAGTACAGCAGGATTTGAAATAGCTCAACTGGAATTCCATCACCTCCCCTAGCTTTGTTCATAGTGATGAATTAATCCTTGCAACAACTTTATGAGGTAGGTATTCTAATTATCAGAGAAGGCAATGGCACCCCACTCCAGTTCTCTTGCCTGGAAAATCCCATGGATGAAGGAGCCTGGTAGGCTGCAGTCCATGGGGTCGCTGAGAGTTGGACACGACTCAGTGACTTCACTTTCACTTTTCACTTTCATGCATTGGAGAAGGAAATGGCAACCCACTCCAGTGTTCTTGCCTGGAGAATCCCAGGGACGGCGGAGCCTGGTGGGCTGCCGTCTATGGGGTCGCACAGAGTCAGACACGACTGAAGCAACTTAGCATTCTAATTATTGTCCTTATTTTGTAGATAACTGAATTGAGTCATTGAAAGGTTAAATAACTTGCTCAAAATTACATAGCCAATGAGTAGGAGAGCTGAGGTTTGATTCAATATAGTCTAACTTCTGAGTCTGTGTTCTTGACCACATTTTCTCGTTCTTTCAACCCTATACTGAGAGAACTTTACTTCAGGAGCATTTACTAATACCCTGGGCAAAGAACACAATTGCTAGTATGTCACCACTTAGATTTCTTGATGTTTTAAAGATAGGCTTGCTCTTCTGCTTTTAAAAAGAAATACTTTAGTTATCTGTATCCTTTCAAATAAAGGTGAAATAGAATATAATTGCAAAAATCATGACTGCATTTACAGTTGGCACTAAAATTCATAAATTATCCACATCTTCATCTACTCCAATTTCCATGTCACTTACACAAGAAATTGCTGATATGATTCAGAGCATTATTTGATGATTGACTTTTAACTTCTCTTGCACTGCCATTAAGAAATAGGAGAATGGCATTGAAACATGTATAATATCATATAACAAACAAATCTCCAGTCTAGGTTTGATGCAGGATACAGGATGCTTGGGGCTGGTGCACAGGGATGACCCAGAGGGATGGTACAGAGAAGGAGGTGGGAGGGGGGTTCAGGATTGGGAACACATGTACACCTGTGGCGGATTCATGTTGATGCATGGCAAAACCAATACAATATTGTAAAATAATTAGCCTCCAATTAAAATAAATTTAAATAAAAAACAAAAAACAAAGAGATCAACCCCCCCAAAAAAGAAAAAATAGGAATATTTAAATGTGCAGGTAGTTGTCTCTGCCCTTCACATATCTGCCTTTAGAACTTATTACCAATAGCTTCAGGCATTTAATAACATATTTTATGTCAAGGTCATATTAGTGGGGTCTTTCATGTGTCAACATTTTGCCCAAAGAATTCTTAAACCCAAACTGCATTTCTACATTGGAAATAATTATCAGAATACTTAACAGCAAAATGAGCTCTAATAGGTAAAATAAGAATATAGGTAAAGAGCCAAATGAATAAGTGCATGTTATATCGATCACCAGCTCATATTTTAAAAATGCTTTTAGACAACTCTCACTCTGATAATCACTGACTATATCTCTGTGTTAATGTCTGTCATTTTAAACAATGTTGTTATGTGAAATTGTGTATCTACATTGAATATCCTGAGAATAAATTAATAAGGCACTACTGAACTTGGTTTTCAGAAGTTATTAAAGCAAATAATGGATATTACTAATGTTAAGATGCCTTTGTCACTATTCAGTTCAGTTCAGTTTAGTAGCTCAGTTGTGTCCAACTCTTTGTGACCCCATGAACCACAGCACACCAGGCCTCCCTGTCCATCACCAACTCCCAGAGTCCACCCAAACCCATGTCCATTTTGTTGGTGATGCCATCCAACCATCTCATTCTCTGTCATCCCCTTCTTCTCCTGCCCTCAATCTTTCCCAGCATCTGGGTCTTTTCAAATGATCCAGCTCTCTGCATCAGGTGGCCAAAGTACTGGAATTTCAGCTTCAACATCAGTCCCTCCAATGAACACCCTGGACTGATCTCCTTTAGGATGGACTGGTTGGATCTCCGTGCAGTCCAAGGGACTCTCAAGAATCTTCTCCAATTCAAATGCATCAATTCTTCTGCGCTCAGCTTTCTTTATAGTCCAACTCTCACACCCATACACGACTACTGGAAAAACCATAGGCTTGACTAGATGTATTTATATGTATATGTACATCCATAGTAAGCACTATTTTAATAAAATAACCCCTGATTGCAAAATATTTCTTCAAATACTTAAAAGGAGCTTTATACCTCACATATCATAACCCCCACTCCTATGTACTTTGATCCAACCACAAAAGTGCTTATCAAAAGCTTTGCTTGGACTAAAAGATTCCACATGTATGTGTTTGAATCCTTCATTAATCTGTAAATTCCAAGATGATAGGGACTATGCTTAATCCAATGCACATCAAAATCGTTAATACATAGTAGGTGCTCAAAGTATTTCTTAAGTAAATGAAAGAGTCCTTACATGAAAAAAAATAAAAATTTGATTAGCATATAGATGAAAACTGAAGACAAGGGAAGAAATTGTTTTCCAGAAATGATTGCCAAAATGAGAATATAAAAATGGATATTCACAGAGCCCAAGGAAGCCCAGAATTAAATGAAAGGGTAAGTGATAGGAGCAAATAAAGGAGGTTCAGAGAAGTAGGAGAAAAAAGAGAGAGTAGTTATAAAACAAGGGAAAAGAAGCATTCTAGAAGTTGAGACTTAATAACAATGCCAAATGTGTGGAAAAGGTAAGCAGTTTGAAGACTGAAATTAACTATGATTGTTAAGTCATTCTTATATATGGAATTTTGTGTATAGTGTATCAGTGTCAATCTAAGCAATAGTAAATATTTAAGAACAAATCATTTGAATTAAAGGTCGTCCACATATGGTAAATCACCAAGGTTGGTTTGTGTTATACACTACAGAAACAATAAAAGACTTAAGGTAAAAGTGTTTATTAAAAACAGGATACCTAGTTTTCTTTTTCATTTCAAGAGGATGTTGGAATAGGAGACACAAATTAACAATGTTTATTACTGTATATGTAATTTCAATCAGAATCTGAAAGCCTAAAGCATATAAAGGGAAGTAAAATTAATACATGCAGGCACTTTAATTAGAATAAAAATAAAAATGTTCTTTAAGCATTTATCTCAGTTACAATCATTATTTTTACAGTGAAAATGAACTCAAATTTCATACTTTTAAGCTGATTGAATAGATTTCTCCTCATTCAATTTCATGGAACTGCCCAATTTACAGAGAATTTGGGTATTAAAATTTACTGTACATGACAACTGGAGTCATTTTCAGAATGCAGTCTACCACCTCTATGTGATTAGACTTCCTATTATAAGCTCTGAAAAGGTTAATGAATAATACCTTTGCCAAGCAGCTCAGGTTTTATAATTGAGTGTAATAAGTAGATATGGTGATGGAGTTCTTCGTTAATGTAATTATAATGCAGATCCACCATGTGTTATAAAAACACCATAGTGAGAGATTTAAAGAAAATAAAGACTTAACACATTTGTTGCTTGTAAATATGATCGAGAAACACATTGTATGTTTCTACTGACATTTGTCTATTAACTGCAAAATATACCTCAGAAACAACTATTCTTTCAAACTATAAACAAAGTTAAAATGGCCTCATGACTTGAATTCCCATCTCTTCAGCCTGTCTCTTCCAGCCTTCTGATGAGAGAGAGCGAGCAGGAAAATGAAGGTTAGGGTAGGGAAGAAAGAAGAGAGAAATGAGGTATGAGAATATTTGCTCTTTGTTACCTGGGTTTCTTCTCTGCTCACCATGAAGACAACTACAACACTTCAAGTATCAATCTAAATTTATTCCCCCAAGACAACTGAAATGAACAACACCCTATACAATTACCACTTGCTTCCCAGTCCTTAGCTTGTACTTCATTCATAAAAGCTGTTACCTGTATATTTATCTACAGCCTAGTGATTAAGAGCACAGACTCTGGAGACAAGCCTGTCTACATTCAAATCTCAATTCTGGTTAACTCTTAGCTGTCTGCTCTTGAGAAAAGAATTTAAAATACCAGAAGTAGTGTATTTCTTGCACTATACCTAGATTAATAGTGATATATGAGGTGTTTTCCAGCTTGGTTCAGGCTTTCCTTGCAAGACTCATCTCCTACGAATTCTCTCTCATGATAGATGCTCTACGCATAGCACATATTCCTAAGCACATTGTCCATCTGAATACCTAAGTTTATACCATTCCTTTTGCCTGTAAAACTTCATACTATATGAGAAACTACTACATTTGTCATTCAAATGCCACCTTCTCTTTGAAGCCCTCCCTAAATGCTGTGAAGCCTTTCCTTATCTGTGATCCTATAGCACTTACAATTAATAAAGATCTGCTTTCAAAGTTTATTGGCAAGGTTTGAGGGAAAAATTACAGTGGAGAAAGGTTGTTTTCAATATTATTTATGTTTTGGAGTAATCTAAAATTTTTAATAATGTAACTGGAAAAGATTTTCTTAGTTAAAAAAAGAGTGAAACATCAGGATTGTTCTACTGATTTTCAGAAATTAAATGATGGTTGTATTGGAAATAAAACCAACTAATAAAATTTCCTGAACTATATCTATGTATTCTCATTGTTCTTTTTTAACTCATTAAACCTGATGCTTTTTCAGAAGGTCTGCCTTTTCAACAGGGCTTTTCTCTAATTGTCTCCTTATCTGTGAATGCAATGGGAATTTTAGGCAATTTAAGATGCACCTACTCAGTCTTTTATAGACTTTTTAAAAATGATGCTTATTCTGAACAGTATTACCAATTTTTGTGTTAATTCTTATTTAACAATATATCAAATAGGCATTGAGGAAAGCCATTGATGGTTATTTCAAATAATATTGTGTAAAAAGTATGTCAACTCCATCTAGTCATAAAGATCAAGGTAAAAAATGTCTAAGTTATTTATTTCCATAGATCCCTTAAGCCAGGAATTTAAAACCCATATAAGCCCAAATAAATTAGAATTGTCTTTCTTTTACTTTCTATTTCCAGAAATGCTTAAAATGCTTTGTATTTATAACATTTAATGAAAATGCAGGAAACTGAAAGAAAGCCAAGTTAGGGAATAAGGAGATGGATAAAGACAGAGGGAGGAAAGAAGAGAGGCAGGAGGAAAATAAAAGTAGTAGCAATTAATGTCACTTTTCTTGGCTCTCTAAGGAATTGTTGATTCTGTGTAACAATTTAATGTCTCATATAAGAGCTATTTGATGGGCACTGAGGAGGGAGAAAAAAACATACTTTTAAGTGTCATTAGCTACCATTTATATCAGGAGATTATTTCTGTTTTTGTGCACTTTGGGGGTTCTTGGGTAATTTAAAAGAAAATGAAAACAAGTCATTTGGAAGCTATTATAACTTTTATGCAGCCGAAGAAATACACACAGTATCAGGCAATATAGGAACTTAAGTCTGTTTCCAAACTGCATGTCTGTATTCTCTTGATGAATTCTTGTATTTATCTGATAAAATGTTAAGCACTAAAAATGTGGGATTAAATAAAACAGCTTCATGCATGGAGACCTCTCTTACCTGGAGGAATATCATGTAGAGAAAAATGAAAAGCATTTTATTATTGAGGCTGTAGTATTACATTTTTCTTGAATAACCATGACTGCATACCTCTGATGTTTACATGTAATGCTCAAAATAATTTCATCATGATAAATTAAGTTATACTGCAGCAACAAACAACTCCAAAATGTCAGTAGCTTAGAACACCAGAGATGTATTTCTCACACATAATACTGGTCTATTAACAGTTGTCTAGGGGCTCTGCTCCAAGCCACTTTACTCTGAAAACTGGGTGGATAGAACCATCACCAGCTTGAACAGTATTAGTCATTGTGACAAAGAAGAAGGGAAGCTCTCTGGAAGGTTTTTTGCCTCAAATTAAATGCTCTGCATTGTCAAGTAGATGGTTCACGACTCAAGACAGAACTAGTCATAGCTCCATCCAACCACAAAGAGGTGGTACAGAAAATGCAATCCTGCCTCATGGCACTAAGGAGTGGAGAATAGGACTATTCCTTGAAAGTATTAATGATTCCTACATACATTTCCAAATGAAGTCTTCCTAGCAAGTTCTAAATTTCAAAGATTCTATACAGAGCAGAAAATGGATAAGAAGGAGCAACATTTAAATGAAGTTAAATATATATACACACAGTTTGGGGGGAGTTTTAGGAATTTCTGACAATATTCTACAAAATACATACCTTTAATTTGAAAGTACTGTAACTAAGAGAAAACTATGGGGAAATCCTTGTTAAAACTAGCAAACAATCCTTTATAGAAAAATCACTGGGATGTATCAGGGTTAAAAATAATAATCTAAGCATACTATAGTCAGAAAAAATACTAGGAGCTTCATATTTTTGATAGATCGAAAATGCCACAGACATTTTCCAGAAGTTAAGAGATTACTGCTGGGTCAGCACTTTTATTCTCAGTCTTGACACTGCTTTATAGATTTGATCATTACCATCCCTTTTTTCCTATTTTCTGATTTACAAAACATTTATATTACTGTTTCATCCCAACCCATCCCATTCAATCACATTCCTGCCTCATCCCAGCATATTTATTCAATAAGTCTGATCTTCAATTTTCAAGAGGCATGGTAAGCCAGCTGGTCCTGATGTCATCTACCTCATGTCTATTTCTCTAAGATTTCAGCCCTTTTATTAAAAGGTAAAGAGGCTCTTTCTGATTTGATGTTTTTGTTGTCCATTACCTAGTGTTTGAGGGTCCATATTTTAACACACCGTAGGTTGGTAAACATATTTATTTTGAATGCCTGACAGGCTTCCCAGGTGGCACAGTGATAAAGAAAAGTGAAAGTCACTCAGTCGTGTCTAACTCTTTGCAGCCCTATGGACTATACAGTTAATGGAATTCTCCCGGCCAGAATACTGGAGTGGGTAGCCTATCCCTTCTCCAGTGGATCTTTCTGACCCAGGAATCCAACCAGGGTCTCCTGCATTGTAGGCATATTCTTTACCAACTGAACTATTAGGGAAGCCCTGATAAAGAATCTGCCTGCCAATGCAGGAGACACAAGAGACGTGGATTAATCCCTGAGTTGGGAAGATCCCCTTGAAAAGGAAATAGTAACCTTCTCAGGTATTCCTTCCTGGGAAAATCCCATGGACAGAGGATCCTGGTGGGCTACAGTCCAAGGGGTCACAAAGAGTCAGACATGACACATACACAAATTATAAATATATAAAATATGAATTAAATCACTGTGACTTCTGGACATTCTGGAAGGAAAACAGAATTCTAAAACAAATTTTCATAAGCTCAAAATCACAATGTAAAAAAATATACCCTTTAAATGTAAAACTAGGTAGTCAAGGGTGAAATCTGGCTAAGGCAGGCAACAGGTCAAGGACAAGAAACTTGAACTGGCTAGGGCTTTATCAGACATCTAATCTCATTAAAATAAGTTAATGAAATAATAAGCTACTACATATTATAATAAACATGCACAGTTACCTCATTCTATATTCAGTAGCCCATTTAATCTTCAGTACAAACTGGGAGATAAATTTTCTTATAACTATTTACAGATTAGAAACCTAAAACTTAGGAAAATCAAGTAACTTGCCCCAGATTGCACATGTAGTAAACTACGAAGTTCAAAATCAAATCATATCTAGTGACTCTTATAGTGACTGTACCTTATTAAAATAACTTATTTTTCACATCTCTTTGTACAAAGGTGAAATTTTTCTTTTTTAAATTTAAACACTTAAAAAATTTTAACCTAACTTTATTTGATGTTTTCTAATATGTAAAACATAGCTGGTTAATATACCAGATCAAATTGGATCAGTCGCTCAGTCGTGTCCAACTCTTTGCGACCCCATGAACCACAGCACGCCAGGCCTCCCTGTTCATCACCAACTCCCGGAGTTCACTCAGACTCATGTCCATCAAGTCAGTCATGCAATCCAGCCATCTCATCCTCGGTCGTCCCCTTCTCCTCCTGCCCCCAATCCCTCCCAGCATCAGAGTCTTTTCCAATGAGTCAACTCTTCGCATGAGGTGGCCAAAGTACTGGAGCTTCAGCTTTAGCATCAGTCCTTCAAATGAACACCCAGGACTGATCTCCTTTAGAATGGACTGGTTGGATCTCCTTGCTGTCCAAGGGACTCTCAAGAGTCTTCTCCAACACCACAGTTCAAAAGCATCAATTCTTCTGCGCTCACCTTTCTTCACAGTCCAACTCTCTCATCCATACATGACCCTGGAAAAACCATAGCCTTGACTAGACAGACCTTTGCTGGCAAAGTAATGTCTTTGCTTTTTAATATGCTGTTTAGGTTGGTCATAACTTTTCTTCCAAGGAGTAAGCGTCTTTCAATTTCATGGCTGCAACCACTATCTGCAGTGATTTTGGAGCCCCCAAAATAAAGTCTGACACTGTTTCCACTGTTTCCCATCTATTTCCCATGAAGTGATGGGACCAGATGCCATGATCTTAGTTTTCTGAATGTTGAGCTTTAGGCCAACTTTTTCACTCTGCTCTTTCGCTTTCATCAAGAGGCTCTTTAGCTCCTCTTCACTTTCTGCCATAAGGGTGGTGTCATCTGCATATCTGAGGTTATTGATATTTCTCCCAGCAATCTTGATTCCAGCTTGTGCTTCTTCCAGCCCAGTGTTTCTCATGATGTACTCTGCATATAAGTTAAATAAGCAGGGTGACAACATACAGCCTTGTCAGACTCCTTTTCCTATTTGGAACCAGTCTGTTGTTCCATATCCAGTTCTAACTGTTGCTTCCTGATCTGCATATAGGTTTCTCAATAGGCATGTCAAGTGGTCTGGTATTCCCATCTCTTTCAGGATTTTCCACAGTTTATTGTGACCCACACAGTCAAAGGCTTTGGCATAGTCAATAAAGCAGAAATAGATGTTTTTCTGGAACTCTCTTGTTTTTCGATGATTCAGCGGATGTTGGCAATTTGATCTTTGGTTCCTCTGCCTTTTCTAAAACCAGCTTGAACATCTGAAAGTTCATGGTTCATGTATTGCTGAAGCCTGGCTTGGAGAACTTTGAGCATTACTTTACTAGCGTGTGAAATGAGTGCAATTGTGCGCTAGTTTGAGCATTCTTTGGCATTGCCTTTCTTTGGGATTGGAATGAAAATTGACCTTTTCCAGTCCTGTGGCCACTGCTGAGTTTTCCAAATTTGCTGGCATATTGAATGCAGCACTTTCACAGCATCATCTTTCAGGATTTGAAATAGCTCAACTGGAATTCCATCACCTCCATTAGCTTTGTTTGTAGTGATGCTTTCTAAGGCCTACATGACTTCACATTCCAGGATGTTATATATAGTGGTATGTATTAAGACCAAGACTTTTCAGTAAGTGAAGTCACTCAGTTGTGTCTGCCTCTTTGTGACCCCATGGACCGTAGCCTGTGAGACTCCTCCATCCACGGAATTTTCTTGCAAGGGAACTGGAGTGGGTTGCCATTTCCTTCTCCAGGGGATCTTCTTGACCCAGGGATTGAACCTGTGTCTCTCATACTGCAAGTAGACACTTTTACCATCTGAGCCACCAAGGAAGCTTCTCAGTAAGAGTAAGGCTAAATTTTAATGCAAAGGTGACAGGCTCTATATGCAACTTCTAAAACATGTACCTTATTCTCTTATATGAACTACATTGTTAACACTATTAGTATATTCTAAACATACATATCTTTAAACTACATAGCATACAGTATGTATCCTTTGTCCAATGTCTCTGCAACCTCTGACTTCCTGCCAGAGAGTACTGCTGAATGATATTTTTACAGTCTTGCCTGTTGAAAGAAACACAATGCAGCACTAGTAGAAAGTGAAGTGAAAATATACTGGGGGATATAACAGGAAAAGAATGTAAGTACTACTAGGCTGGTTCATGCCAAACAGATTTCAATAGTCATTATAACAATTATTATTAAGTTCCTCTTAGGATTTTCTTCAAGTGGGACTGCTGTGTTCTAAAGTGTGGGTGGATTAGCATGTGAATATTATAGTTATCTAAAACTGTAGAGTATGAGATATTTTTAAATATTACAAGCAAAATTATTCACTTCTCATAAATGGATCACTATTTTCAACATGTTTGGAGGGGATGTATAGCTTTCAAAGTTTCGTGTTAATACCATCAAAATGATGTTCTGGGCTTATTATTTAACTGTATTACAATAGTTTAGGGGAAGAAGTAAATAAATCACTTTAACTAGCTTCCCTTACCTTGAAAATAAGTTGGCTTAGTTTATATATGAAACAAGGACTCGCATTATAGAAATATGTACTAATAAAATGAATAGAAATGACACTGTTTTTACAAATCAGGAATGGAGATTTCTCAATTCTTCCTTAGGAACAATCCTTTAAACTTAAGTGCTCAAGTTTGAGGTGTAATGAGACATTTTTAGCAAACATACTAGAAATTATGTGTCCAGTTATCTCAGGTACCATCTGATGTAGTCAACTTGGAAGGTTATATGCTGATTATTATTACCAATTTAATTATCATATGACAGTTATTAAGGACTGACCAAACTTGTCAGCAAATTCAGATGAAAATATTATGGGTTTCTCCAAAATACTGAATGTAATGACCTAAAAATGCCTATATGATGGGACTACATTTCTACTAAAGCCATTTTGCGAAGCAGATTTAATCTGATCAGCTCAATTCAGGGTAGTCTAAGAATGGCATGTCTCTCGTTTATTTAGATGTTAGATGTTTGAATGTTTATTTAGAGGTCAGCTTCTCTGTTGAGCACAATATCCCATTTCATCATCAGTTCTACCTTGAGAGACTGGTAAGTAAGATAGTATTCTGCAAGCTTTTTCTCTGGAAACTGGACACACCTATATTTTAGCACCATATCCAGCAAGTTCTTTCCACTCTCTGGTTATAAAAATAAAATTATTTAGTCTCAAAATCCAGGATGTATTGACAACCTTATACATACCCACTTCTGAAAGAGCAGTTAGACTGCAAATGAAACCTGGTTGTAACTTTGGGACTATTTCAAGGGCAGTCTGGAATTCACCAATACCATGGCACAAAGTCTTTAAAATCTGAACTAGAAGCTCAGCTTCATGAAGCTATTTAGCTTTCCAAATTTTATTCCTTATCATTTTATGGAAATAATACCAGAAAAACAAGCCAAATTCATTGAATAACATCAAGCATAATGGTAAATTAGAGATTCTTTTCCAAGGTATTTGTTTTTACTAGCACATTTTAGGGAAAAGTTCCAAAAAAGGTATCTGATAATTCCATCCTCTTATTTTCCAAGTCTAATTTCTTGAGTTGTATGAAGGGTAGTACGGTGAAATAGAAGAAATATGGTGAAACTTATTTTAAATCCAATCTTATTTATTGGGCTCCCTTCATAGCTCAGGTGGTAAAGAATCCGCCTGTAATGCAGGAAACCCCAGTTTGATTCCTGGGTCAGGAAGATACCCTGGAGAAGGGATAGGCTACCCACTCCAGTTTTCTTGGGCTTTCCTTGTGCCTCAGCTAGTAAAAAATCTGCCTGCAATGTAGAAGACCTGGGTTCTGTCCCTGGGTTTGGAAGATCCCCTGGAGAAGGGAAAGGCTACCCACTCTAGTATTCTGGCCTGGAGAATTCCATGGCCTGTATAGTCCACAAAGAGTCGGACATGACTGAACAAATATAAGAAATATGGTGAAACTTATTTTAAATCCAAATTTATTTATTAATTAGATCTAATTGGCATAAGTGAAACAAGAGTCCCAAATAGTAGCAGTCTATTATTTTTCCAGTAGTCATGTATGGATGTGAGAGTTGGTCTATAAAGAAAGTTGAGCACTGAAGAAATGGTGCTTTTGAACCGTGGTGTTGGAGAAGACTCTTGAGAGTCCCTTGGACTGCAAGGAGATCCAATCAGTCCATCCTAAAGGAAATCAGTCCTGAATATTCATTAGAAGAACTGATGCTGAAGCTGAAACTCTAATACTTTGGCCACCTGATGCGAAGAACTGACTCATTGGAAAAGACCCTGATACTGGAAAAGATTTAAGGCAGGAGGAGAAGTGGACGACAGAGGCTGAGATGGTTAGATGGCATCACTGACACAATGGACATGGGTTTTAGTAGGCTCCGGGAGTTGGTGATGGACAGGGAAGCCTGGAGTACTAAAGTCCGTGGGGTCGCAAAGAGTTGGACATGACTGAGTGACTGAACTGACTGATTGTATTTTACAAGGATGTCAACTAAGGTACCAAAAGAATACCATTTTACATATTAGTGTTATTAGTAATATAAAAAAATATATACTGCATGTAAATAATATATTCAGCCAGTTTTAAAGCTGCCATTATGTATGAATTTTAGTATGAATGAAGACTTCAACTGAAATTTTGTTTCTTATCCAAGCAATATTTCATTTTAGGCATATATTGAACTCCCATAGACTTTGGGCTTGTGTCTAATTAGGGTTGGAAGTAGACAAATTTGGCTTCCCTGGTGGCTCAGATGGTAAAGAATCCACCTGCACTGTGGGAGACCTAGGTTCGATCCCTGGGTTGGGAAGATCCCCTGGAGGAGGGCATGGAAACCCACTCTAGTATTCTTGCCTAGAGAATCCCCATGGACAGAGGAGCCTGGTGGGTTACAGTCCATGGGTCACAAAGAGTCAATTATTATGAACTGTTTATTTTGAAATATTCTATAAGGTGTCATGCAATTGTAACAAGTAATTTAAAACACTGAATTCAATGACCTAAGTTTTATGATAATATTATAGAGGAAAGTAAAAACATGGAAATGTAAGTTAAATGTAATTCATGATCTTAATTGAAGACACTGAGGGTTATAAAGTATAAAGGAGTTAGATCAATGATCTAGAAAACAACTTTAGATGAATGAATATCAGACTTTAGAGATTTAAGTATTCTGCAAAGAAGGAAATATTGAATATGATTTTCTGATTAGTTGTGATGGCCTGGGTATGAATGATTTGCCCTTTGAGGCACAGTGAAATATGTCCTGTCTTTGTGTGCATGCTAAGTTGTTTCAGTCATGTCAGACTCTTTGCGATCCCATGGACTGTAGCCTGCCAGACTCCTCTGTCCATTGGATTCTCCAGGCAAGAATACTGAATACCGGAGTGAGTTGCTGTGCCTTCCTTCTGCCTTCCTTCAGGGGATCTTCATAACCCAGGGATCGAACCAGTGTCTCTTACATTTCATGCCATGGGTTCTTTATCACTAGCACCACTTGGGAAGGGCACCCATAAAATATTTTATGGTACCCATAAAGTACACATTAAATAAATTAATATATAATAAATATATATGTATATATGCTTGTGTATATGCATATATTAAAATATATATGTATATATATTTTACTCAAAGGAAGATTATGTCAATGATTCTGTAAAATTTGAGATTGGGTCTTTTATTATTAAAGCTCATATTTGTATTTTTATGATGATGCTTATGCTCAACTTTCTCGCAGTATTAGAAGGAGACAATTCTTCTAGTAGGCATTGGACTGCTTTTTAATGAGTGACATATTGTTCAGTCTGAGCGACTGAACTGAACTGATGGAGACTCGATCTTATTGTTTGGTCATGGTCACATAAATCAGTACTTATGAATGTCAAGCCTTTGCTAGAATGATGAAGTGACATTGCTCAGTCGTGTCCATGGACTTTGCGGCCTCATGGACTGTAGCCTACCAGGTTCCTCTGTCCATGGGATTTTCCAGGCAATAGTCCTGGAGTGGATTGCCATTTCCTTCTCCAGGGGATCTTCCCAACCCAGGGATCGAACCCAGGTCTCCCGCATTGTAGACAGACGCTTTACTGTCTGAGCCACCAGGGAAGTCCATACAACTTAAAAATTAAAAGCAAGAAAGTAGAATAATCCAAGCTATGTGTTTAAACAAAATTTTTTCTTTACCACAGCCAAAACAATCAAAGTAAATATAGAGACACAGTTGATAGAATGCTATAGATAAAGTACAGAGGCAAGTAAGAAATGAGGATATGATATTCATTTGAAATCAAAGTGTTCAATTGTTTAAATAAAATTATTAAGAATAAATATCTGTAAATAGACTAATAAAGATTAACATAAATATTTGAAAATGTATTGCCCTGTAGATGGGAGTTTCTTTAAAGAAAAACAAAAAGAAGTTCTGAGAGGACAACTGGTGAATTTCTTCTCAAGTGATATATACTGGGATGGGATGGTAATATATTGGGATGGGGTAAATTTGGGATAAGTAATGGGATGGTATAAATTTCATGCCACATCATGGGAAAGGCAGAATTTATCTGACAATCTTATAGAAAATGCACAACCGCTATCACATATCTACCTAACATCAGAATCAGAACTGAAAAACATTTTTCATGAAAGTAGTCCCTATAGATAGGTTGAAAAGTCTCCCTGAGTTCTAAATGTCAGTAACTATACTTCCTTGTCTTCTTGTTTTATCCTCTTCTAAATAGTGTCTAAAGAGTAGTTTAATCACAATTATTTTGACTACTCATATTACAATTATGTTTGCTATATTGATAAATTATGTTACTTTGTCATAAGTACTTTAAATAATTACAGTACTTGTCAGACATCTCTAAAGTAGATTATTTCATGCAAAAGAAAACTTAGTGTATCCATACCCATATCATATTATATTCTGTCCTTGATGTGACATCACATCAGTTTGGTTGACAGTTGATAACATTACAGATAAAGATACCTATTTTATCAAAGGATTATGCCTGTCATGGTATAGGAGATTTAGTGTCACTCACTAGCAGCTAGTAACATTCTTTTTGCAAGTTTGGGGAGTTACGGACAAGGCTAGATGACAGGGTATCACAAACAGTTTGCATTGTTCAGTAATTTAATACAAATGGACACATGAGTTTTTCCCATTTGAAAATTATATATTTGAGTTTCTAAATTTCCACTTGAAAGATAAGGTGAATGCCTGTGGTAGAAATGTTTCCACCCATCGCTTTCTGGTGGTTAAACTAGCTTCTACTTGGAGGAAACGTGTCACTTCTGATCAATTCCATGCTAGCAAGGAGACACTGCTTTTTAAACTCAAGATTTTATTTCCTAAAAAGATAGCATATATAATATGTAATTAATATCAAGACTGTCAATATTTGTAATACTGTCAATAAGATATTGACTGACAAATTAGTAATAAAGTACCAGAAAAACATGAAGACTGGAGGTGCTATAGGTCTTCTCAAATGGTTTCTCCAAGTGATCTCAGTCGCTAAGGCCTGTCTGACTCTGCAACCCCATGGACTGTAGTCACCAGGCTCTTCTGTCCATGGGATTTCCCAGGCAAGAATACTACGGTGGGTTGCTGTTTCCTCCTCCAAGGGATCTTCCCAATCCAGGGATCAAACCCGTGTCTCTTGTGTCTCCTGCATTGGCAGTCCAATTCTTTATCACTGAGCCACCTGGGAAGCCCAAATCCCATGAACAGAGGAGACTGGCTGTCTTCAGTCCAAGGGGTCACAAGAGTCAGACACAACCGATCATAGAGCACACACACATACACAATTCAAGTTTAATATATCCAAAATCTAATTTATTATCTTCTATCTACTGAAAAGATTCCACCTACAGTCTTTTCCCATTTTAAGTAGTGACAACTTTTTCTCACTCCACACATCCCATCCATCAACAAATTCTTTTGATTCCAACATCTATATAAATCTAGAGTATAACAGCTTCTCACAATTTCCTTTACTATCTCTATGATCCAAGAAACCATCATTTTTAAGTAAACTTAGAGCCCACTAACTGCTTAATCTGCTCCCACCCTTCTCAGTCCTCACTTCTGTGTAGTATACAAAGTGTAGTATTCACACAGCAACAAAGAGATTCATTTATCTAACTCACATCTTGTCATTACTATGTCTCTCAATATCACATGGAACATAAATATTTTTACAATGATCTAAACACTAAAAATATTCTGCTTCCCCCTTACATTGTTCCAACTTCATTTCTGACCATTTTTCCCTTATTATACTGGCTCTAGCCACAGTCTTCCTTGATGGTCTTCAAAAAAGTCACTCTCTCAACTTCGGGCCTTTCTATTATTTCTATAATGGCAAGACAAAAGTGACATATGATTTATCTTTATTTTCATGATGTGTAATAAAAGGAGATCAAACCAGTCAATCTTAAAGGAAATCAGTCCTGAATATTCATTGGAAAGACTGATGCTGAAGCTGACACTCCAAGCTTTGGCCACCATTGCAAAGAACTGACTCCTTAGAAAAGACCCTGATGCTGGGAAAGATTGAAGGCAGGAGGAAAATGGGACAACAGAGGATAAGATGTTTGGATGGCATCACTGATTCAATCGACATGAGTTTGAGCAAGCTCAGGGAGTTGGTGATGGACAGGGAAGCCTGGCATGTGACAGTCTATGGGATCGCAAAGAGTTGAACGTGACTGACTAAACTGAACTGAATAAAAGGAGAAATACTTTATGTTAACTGGCTTTTGAAGACTGCCCTCCCTAAGTTGCTAATATTGTGCTATTGAAGTGATAGTGAATCATCTTATTACCAGAGAACAGATTACCCATTGATAAGATATGGTTCTACCGGTTTATAGTTCATGCAAAAACATGCCTATGCTATACTAAAATAGTACATAACAGAGCATTAAAAATACATAAACTTTGGGTGCACTGGGTAGTATATCTACCTTTGGGTGGTGTATCTATGATATTTAGAAAATAATGATAGAAAGGTGTTAATGCAAAGTCATTTAATCAGAAAACTCAAAAAAAGAAGTGAGGACTTGTGAACATATATATGTATTGAAGAGGAGAGTGTATATATTGGAAATAGGCAAACTTTTTTGAAGTTGATGACTTATAATTTCTATAGAGAAATAAAGCATACTATACACATAGAAAAAAGAGCCTTGGTCTTCCTAAATTTTCAAAGTACTAATACTCATTTAGACAGTGCTACTTTTTGGATAAATTAGTCAATATCCTTTAGATACAATGTCCTAAGTGTTATTAAGAAACTATGGAACTCCCCCTACCCCAGTTAGGAGCATTATTAGGCAGCACATTATATGTTGAAAATCACTGCAGATGGTATTGCAGCCATGATATTAAAAGACGCTTACTCCTTGAAAAGAAAGTTATGACCAACTTAAATAGCATATTAAAAAGCAGAGACATTACTTTGCCAACAAAGGTCCATCTAGTCAAAGCTATGGTTTTTCCTGTGGTCATGTATGGATGTGAGAGTTGGACTGTGAAGAAAGCTGAGTGCTGAATCGATGCTTTTGAACTATGGTGTTGGAGAAGACTCTTGAAAGTCCCTTGGCCTGCAAGGAGATCCAACCAGTCCATCCTAAAGGAAATCAGTCCTGGGTGTTCATTGGAAGGACTGATGCTAAAGCTGAAACTCCAATACTTTGGCCACCTCATGCGCAGAGTTGACTCAATGGAAAAGACTCTGATGGTTAGAGGGACTGGGGGCAGGAGGAGAAGGGGACGACCCAGGATGAGATGGCTGAATGGCATCACTGACTTAATGGACATGAGTTTGAGTGAACTCCAGGAGATGGTGATGGACAGGGAGGCCTGGCATGCTGCAATTCATGGGGTCACAAAGAGTCAGACACGACTGAGAGACTGAACTGAACTGAACTGATTAATTATCAAATACAATCGAGAATGCAATCAAATATACAAAATAAATCAGGAATGAGTCATCTTTCAAAGTAATAACAATAAGAAAAAAACCTGTGAGTCTTAAGGGTAAATGTTTGTAGGATAGAATCCAACTTATCTAAGATAGGAAGTATTTCTCAAATGTCAAATAACTACTTTTATTTCAAAGGGCACTTTTGCAAGAAAAAAATATTTGAAATTCTCTTTTGTCATGAAATTCTCCTTTTAAGACACATTAAAAAAATCTTAAAACCTGGAGCTAAATAACTGCACTTGGTACAGTAGCATTTCTAATTTCAAAGAAGGTTCTGTCTCACCAGTGCTTGTTAATAAAAGCTCCATCATAGTAAAATACAAGCTGGCATTTATTCCATGCTGTTACAAACAAGTTTGTGCAGCATACTTGAAGTGTATTTTCTTGATAATTCCTATAATACAGTACATGGCCTCCTACTGAATGAGGTAAATGATGATAATAGCAATCATCAAAGTTATAATACTTCAAGTCCTATTAAAGTTGACTTCAGGAAAAAAAATTACTGTGTGCTGTTGTTTGTCACATTGTTACTTTTTTTTAACTTTCACTTGGCTCTTTTATTTTTTTTGGTTTTGTAAAATTGTTAGGATGTCAAATCAGTCTCCATAGATTTAAATATTATGAGACTCTGCTTAACAGCCATGAATAATGACATTACTGAAGGTAAAGGTTAGTATAAAACACTTGAAGGTCAAAAGAAAATTTTCATTGGAACGATGTCTTAACAAAATATGGGACCTAAGATTACTCCAAACATGTGTGCTAAAATGACTATTTAAACATGATTACAATGTGCTATTTATATATTTTGGTTGATGAATAATAATGCCTTTTGCACATGCTTAAAGAGTAATTTTATGTTAACCAAACCTTTAGTAGTAACCAGATTTTTCAAAAACTTTCAATGTGAGCAACTAAGGAACACAGGATTTCATTTTAACTGAGTTCAAAAGAAGGTCTTAGATAACTGCTTGTGATTTATTTTTAAATAATTCACTTGAAACCAGATTTATAAAATCTTCTGAAGGGAATCACTCCAAAATTAAAACTTTAGATTCTTTCCAAGGAATTAATGTTTCATTTTGCTACAGAGCTTTGCCTGCCCAAATCCAGAAGAATATTTTTCCCTCTCTGGTTACAGTTTCTTAGAGCAGAAGTAATTTATTCTTGCATACAGACTTAGTTATTTATGGTGTTTTACATGCTTATTATGGTAATGCTAGTTTATTTGCAAAAAAAGAAAAAAACTGTGCACTAATAGAAAGTAGTGGGATTCTATTCTCACTGGGCATTATTAAGAATCATTATTAGCTGCCTACTCTTCTATAGCATCAACACAGCCTTCTGGTATTTAGTCAATATTTTCTCATAATACTTCATATTTAATTAATCTCAAAGATAATAAATTGATGTTTGTCACCCATCCTTTACATTTAACCTTGAAAAGCATTTTTATGTTTTGTTCTTTAGAAATAAAAAAAAATATTTATGGGAATCATCAGTTTAATCTGGTATGCATTTTTAAACCATGGATAAAGATCACCTATCCCCCGACATTTCATGGGGTGAAATTAGCATATTCATTAATTTTGTTTCTATTTCCATTTCTATTCCCAAGGTTAATTAATTTAAAGAAGTCTGACTTAATTATGTATCCTATAGTCATTTCTGCGAGGTACAGGGCAAAGAAACCCATTTAAATACAATACCACAGATTCCATTTCATGGCTATGGCATACTCTTGTGCTCATTTACACTATATTATCTGATTTTTTCTCCTGAAGCATATGTTCATTGACATTTTATCAGTTGGGATTCAATGAGAGAAGCAGAATTAATGAAAAATGTATAGATATAGATACATTATAGATACTAGATATAGATTGTGCTGTACTCACTCAGTCATTTCCGACTCTTTGGGACCCCATGGACTGTAGTCCACCAGGCTCCTCTGTCCATGGGATTTCCCAGACAAGAATCCTGGAGTGGGTTGCCATTTCCTCCTCCAGGGGATCTTCCCAATCCAGGGATCGAACTGTGTCTTCTGTGTCTCTTGCATTAGCAAGTGGATTCTTTTCCACTGTGCCACCTGGGAAACCAATTAGATATAGTTCAAAGATATAGATACAGATATAGACACAAAAGCTTCCAGTTCTTTCTGAATAAATCCTCAGACTTATTAAATTAAATTGCCTTACATGATTGTGGGACTGGCTAAGGAAACCTAAAATCCATAGGCAGGTTGTCAGTAAGGGCAGAATGGATCTCATGGGCATGGATCTAAATTGTTGTCCACAGGCAGAATCCGTCCCCCCACCCACCTCAATCTCTCAACCTTCAGCACTATTTTTAAGGCCTTACAGGTGATTAAATCAGACACACCTAGATTATCCAGAGCAACCTCTTTTACTTAAAGTTAACTGATTAGGAACTTTACATTAGCAATATAGCATCACAACATCACCCAGATTAATGTCTGAATAAACAGAGAATGTAGCCTAGTCAAGGTGATACATCAAAAAAGAAAAAAAAAACTGTAGCCATGAAGCCAAATTTAATCAATAAAAATCTGTTACCATTTCAAAATATTACACAAATTTAACCTTTAAATATATTGGCATTATATCTTTAGAAGGTAGAAAAAACATAGCTGTTTGAACTGACAGGCCCTTTGATACTGCTAACAGGAGCAAGAGGAAATTAGAAGACAGGGGAGTAAAATACTCAACAAAAGTACACCATGAATATATTCCTTCCCGACCTGAATCTCAGGACAAATAAATAATTCCTACAACCAAGGAAGACTGCAAATATGGTGAAAGGATTCAGTCATGAACTTCATGTAGCAAATAGCATATCAAAATATATACAGGAGAATTTCCAGAAGTAAGTAACAGATCAGCTTGACTCAAACCATTCTGCAAAAATCAACTAGAAAAGCTGTGGAAAATACTGTTTTAAATATTTCTAAGGCATGAGTGGGCTACCAAGACAGCCAGAATCTGAAGAGCCAAGATCCAGAAACAAATAGGAAAAAAATTTAAGAAGGGCATTTCAATTCAATTTTCCCATCAATGTATTAACCATTAAGCCAGTGTATTATATGGCTTCTGAGAGGTTGAAAAACTATAAGAGCTTTTACTGGTCTCAGGTGTCTAAGGGAGACAACTAGAATTCACAGCCCAATAAGGAGAAGTTTCTCTCAAACAACCTGGCTTTCATTTTAGACTTTTCAAGGCTTAACTTTAAGGAAAAGCAGGAACTGGATATATAAAAGTTCACACAAGAGATTAAATTCAACTTTTAATGAAATGAATTACTGAATTTATAGAGGTGTTATGTCTATATTTGGTCTTCCCTGGTGACTCAGTCGCTAAAGAGTCTGCCTGCAATGTGGGAGACCCAGGTTCAATCCCTGGGTTGGGAAAATCCCCTGGAGAAGGAAATGGAAACCTACCCCAGTATTTTTGCCTGGAGAATTCCATGGACAGAGGAGCCTAGGGGGCTACAGTCCATGGAGTCACAAAGAGTCAGACACGACTGAGTGACTAACACTTTCACTTTCACTATGTCTATATTCTAATGAAAGCAAGAAGCAAAAGCAAATCCTCTCTTAGGAAATACTATACAGACAGTCACCAACTGAACAATGGTTTCACTTACAATTTTTTTGACTTTATTGTGATTTGAAAGTGATATGCATTCAGTAAAAACCATGCTTTAAAATTTGACTTTTTCTCTGGGCTAGTGATATGTGGAAGAATACTGTCTTGTGATGCTGGATAAACAGTAAATACACTTACAACCATACTGTATCTGTGCAACCAGCTTGCTTTTCATTTTTTTGTGTAATATTAAACAAATTACATGAAATATTCAACACTATTATAAAATAGGCTTTGTGTTAGATGATTTTGCCTGACTGTAGATTAATGTAGGTGTTCGGAAAACATTTAAAGTAGGGTAGCTATCATATTTGGTAGGTTAGAGTATTAAATGCATTTATTTTCAATGTAGGATATTTTCAACTACGATGGGTTTATCAGGACATAACCCACTATAAGTTGAGGAAGATCTGTGATTCTGAACCTCAAAATACAATATTATAAAGTAATTAGCCTCCAATTAAAATAAATAAATTTAAATTAAAAAAAATTAAAAAACAAACCAAAAAAACATTTCATATACCATTTCTGGCATATAATAAAATAATTAACATACTTAGCAGATAAGACCAGGTGACCAATATCAGTAGGAAACTAGATAATAGAAGTAGATGCATAAGAGACTCAAACTCTGAGGTTGCTAGACACAAATTTGAAAATGAGAATTTCAGTACAAAATAGGAAGCTGTAAATAACAAACATATGGTTTCCAATTCAGCCCATGAAGAACTTAGAAGTCACCATTCCATCCCCAAAAGTAAAAATCTTAACAAACTGAAACCTCAACAGCTCTTCTTAGGTCCAACAGAAGAGCAACATCACAAGCAAATTGCTATCCCTCAATTTGGAAAGAAACACAGGCAGATACAGAGAATCAGAACATACCAGAACAAAAACTGAGGAGCAAAAGTCTCCACAGGAACCAGTGCTAGGATGGGAAAACCTGAACTATAAGGAACAAAGTACTGGAGGCTCAGTTTGCACAAGTCTGTGAGATAAAAACTCCAGGGGAACCTAGTCATAGGGGGACCACCTCACAGCAAATATTGGAGGAAATTTTCCTCTTGCTTCTGGCAGGGGAGGGGAAAAGGAACCATTTTGAAGTCTGCCATATCATTCTGTTATTAATAAAGTCTGTCCTCAGGATAAACTATTTAGCCAAAGTCTAATTGGTTTAAAGTTTTATCAGAGCCTAACCAATCTGAGGTTGGGAGTGGCAGCCAAAAGGAGCTACCCCACATCCGAGGTCAGGGGCAGCAGCCGAGATGAGCTACCACATGCCAGAGGTCAGGGGAGGCAGCCGAGAGGAGCAACCCCACATCCAGGAGCAGCGGCTGCATGGGCGCAGGAGGGCCGAGAGGAGCTCTTCCACGTTCAAGGTCAGGAGGGGCAGCCATGAGGAGATACCCCTCTTCCAAGGTAAGGAGCAGTGGCTGCACTTTGCTGGAGCAGACGTGAAGAAATAGCCCATGTCCAAGGTAAGAGAAACCCAAGTAAGATGATAGGTGTTGCAAGAGGGCATCAGAGGGCAGACACACTGAAATCATAATCACAGAAAACTTGCCAATCTGATCACATGGACCACAGCCTTGTCTAACTCAATGAAACTAAGCCATGCTGTGTGGGGCCACCCAAGACGGGAGGGTCATGGTGGAGAGGTCTGACAGAATGTGGTCCACTGGAGAAGGGAATGGCAAACCACTTCAGTATTCTTGCCTTGAGAACCCCATGAACAGTATGAAAAGACAAAAAGGTAGGACACTGAAAGATGAACTCCCTAGGTCGGTAGGTGCCCAATATACTACTGGAAATCAGTGGAGAAATAACTCCAGAAAGAATGAAGGGAGGGAACCAAAGAAAAAAAATACCCAGTTGTGGACAGGACTGGTGATAGAAGCAAGGTTCAAGGCTGTAAAGAGCGATATTGCTTAGGAACCTGGAATATCAGGTCCATGAATCAAGGCAAATTGGAACTGGTCAAACAGGAGATGACAAGAGTGAACATCGACATTCTAGGAATCAGCAAACTAAAATGGACTGGAATGGGTGAATTTAAATCAGATGACCATTATGTCTACTACTGTGGGCAGGAATCCCTTAGAAGAAATGGAGTAATCATCGTGGTCAACAAAAGAGTCCGAAATGCAGTACATGGATGAGATCTCAAAAATGACAGAATGACCTCTGTTCATTTCCAAGGCAAACCATTCAATATCATGGTAATCCAAGCCTATGCCCCAACCAGTAATGCTAAAGAAGCTGAAGTTGAATGGTTCTATGAAGACCTACAAGACCTTTTAGAACACCCAAAAAAGATGTCTTTTTCATTATAGGGGACTGGAATGCAAAAGTAGGAAGTCAAGAAACACCTGGAGTAACAGGCAAATTTGGCCTTGGAGTATGGAATGAAGCAGGTCAAAGGCTAAAAGAGTTATGCCAGGAGAATGCACTGGTCATAGCAAACACCCTCTTCCAACAACATAAGAGAAGACTCTACACATGGACATTGCCATAAGGTCAACAACGAAATCAGATTGATTATATTCTTTGCAGCCAAAGATGGAGAAGCTCTATACAGTCTGCAAAAACAAGACTGGGAGCTGACTGTGGCTCAGATCATGAAATCTCTATTGCCAAATTCAGACTTAAATTGAAGAAAGTCAAGGTTCGTGACATTGTACAGGAGACAGGGATCAAGACCATCCCCATGGAAAAGAAAAACACACAAAAAACAAAATGGCTAACTGAGGAGGCCTTACAAATAGCTGAGGAAAGAAGAGAAGCATAAAGCAAAGGTAAAAAGGAAAGATATAAGCATCTGAATGCAGAGTTCCAAAGAATAGCAAGAAGAGATAAGAAAGCCTTCCTCAGTGATCAATGCAAAGACATAGAGGAAACAACAGAATGGGAAAGACTAGCGATCTCTTCAAGTAACTTAGAGATACCAAGGGAACATTTCATGCAAAGATGGGCTTGATAAAGGACAGAAATGGTAGTATGGACCTAACAGAAGCAGAAGATATTAAGAAAAGGTGGAAAGAATACACAGAAGAACTGTACAAAAAAGAGCTTCACCACCCAGATAATCACGATGGTGTGATCACTCACCTAGAGCCAGACATCCTGGAATGTGAAGTCAAGTGGGCCTAAGGAAGCATCACTACGAACAAAGCTAGTGAAGGTGATGGAATTCCAGTGGAGCTATTTCAAATCCTGAAAGATGATGCTGTGAAAGTGCTGCACTCAATATTTCAGCAAGTTTGGAAAACTCAGCAGTGGCCACAGGATTGGAAAAAGTCAGTTTTCATTCCAATCCCAAAGAAAGGCAATGCCAAAGAATACTCAAACTACCACACAATTGCACTCATCTCACTTGCTGGTAAACTAATGCTCAAAATTCTCCAAGCCAGGCTTCAGCAGTACGTGAACCATGAGCTTCAAGATGTTCAAGCTGGTTTTAGAAAAGGCAGAGGAACCAGAGATCAAATTGCCAACATCTGCTGGATCATGGAAAAAGCAAGAGAGTTCCAGAAAAACATCTATTTCTGCTTTATTGGCTATGCCAAAGCCTTTGCCTGTGTAGATCACAATAAACTGTGGAAAATTCTGAAAGAGATGGGAATCCCAGACCACCTGACCTGCCCCTTGAGAAACCTATATGCAGGTCAAGAAGCAACAGTTAGAACTGGATATGGAACAACAGACTGGTCCCAAATAGAAAAAGAAGTCTGACAAGGCTATATATTATCACCTTGCTTATTTAACTTCTATGCAGAGTACATCATGAGAAACGCTGGGCTGGAAGAAGCACAAGCTGGAATCAAGATTGCTGGGAGAAATATCAATAACCTCTGATATGCAGATGACACCACCCTTATGGCAGAAAGTGAAGAGGAACTAAAGAGCCTCTTGATGAAAGTGAAAGTGGAGAGTGAAAAAGTTGGCCTAAAGCTCAACATTCAGAAAACTAAGATCACAGCATCTGGTCCCATCACTTCATGGGAAATAGATGGGGAAACAGTGGAAACAGTGTCAGACTTTATTTTTTGGGCTCCAAAATCACTGCAGATGGTGATTGCAGCTATGAAAGGAAAAGATGCTTACTCCTTGTGAGGAAAGTTATGCTAACGTAGATAGCATATTAAAAAGCAGAGACATTACTTTGCCAACAAAGGTCTGTCTATTCAAGGCTATGGCTTTTCCAGTGGTCATGTATGGATGTGATAGTTGGACTGTGAAGAAAGCTGAGGGCCGAAGAATTGATGCATTTGAATCATGGTGTTGGAGAAGACTTTTGAGAGTCCCTTGGACTGCAATGAGATCCAACCAGTCCATTCTAAAGGAGATCAGTCCTAGGTGTTCATTGGATGATGCATTTGAATCATGGTGTTGGAGAAGACTTTTGAGAGTCCCTTGGACTGCAAGGAGATCCAACCAGTCCATTCTAAAGGAGATCAGTCCTAGGTGTTCATTGGAAGGACTGATGCTAAAGCTGAAACTCCAGTACTTTGGCCACCTCATGTGAAGAGTTGACTCATTGGAAAAGACTCTGATGCTAGGAGGGATTGGGGGCAGGAAGAGAAGGGGATGACAGAGGATGAGATGGCTGGATGGCATCACTGACTCAATGGAATTGAGTGTGAGTGAATTCCGGGAGTTGGTGATGGACAGGGAGGCCTGGCGTGCTGTGATTCATGGAGTTGTAAAGAGTCGGACACGACTGAGCCACTGAGCTGAACTGAACTGAACCACCCTGAAGGACTTCCCTGGTGCCTCAGTGGAAAAAAAATCCACCTGCCAATGCAGGAAATGTGGGTTCAATCCCTGGGTCGAGAAGATCATTTGGAGAAGGAAATGACAATTCACTGCAGTAGTTTTGCTTGAGAATTCCCATGGACAGCGGAGCCTGGCTGGCTGAAGTCCATGGTGTTGCAAAGAGTCGGACATGATTTAGCAACTAAACAACAACAAGAACAAATCAACCTGAGTTGCCCAACTTTAGATCCCTTTAGCCATCCTGCCACACCTCAAGGAGTAGACTGGAAGCACTGGTCAAATACATAGTCCAGGAACCCAGCTCACCAAAATACTAAGACCTAACCGTTATAAATGATTATAACCATTATTAATGGTTAGAAAATGATTCCCCTCCCCCAAACCTTATCACTGCATTACTAAAGACCAATTTACTGCAATTCCTTTTAACCAGGACAGCATGTCCACCTTTCAACAAAAAAATTATATAGCACACTAAAAGGCAAAAGCACAGTCTGAAGAGATTGACCAAGCATCAGAACCAGGGTCACATATGGCAGGAATGCTGAATTATCAGACCAAGAATTCTTTTCATCTATGAATAACTTTCTAAAGGCTTTCACAGAAAAAAGTATAAAACAAGCAAGAACAGATGGATAATATAAGCAGAGAGATAGATAGCCTAAGAATTAAAATAAATACTAGTGTTCAAAAATACTAACAGAAATAGAGAATTGCTTTGATGGACTTACTAATAGACTGGACACAGCTGAGGAAACAATCTTTGAACTAAGGAATTGATATTAGAAATTTCCAAAATCTAAAAGCAAAGGGAAAAAAGAACAAAATAAAGAACTGTGGGATAACTACACAGGTATAAAATATGAGTAATGGAAATACTAGAAGAAGAAATATTTGAAGCAATAACGACTGAGAATTTACCCAACGTAATATTAAGACATCAAATCACAGATCTAGGAGGCTCAGATGATATAAAATAGGATAAGTACAAAAAAAGAGAGGCAAACCCCTACAACCAGGCATATCATATTTAAATTTCAATAAACCAAAGATGATAAAATTTGTGAGAGAAGACAGAGGGACAAAGATAATTATTATATTCAACTTCTCAGAAACCACATATGCAAGAATAGAGTGAAATTAAGTACTGAGGGAAAAAGAATTCCTACCAAACTGAAATTCTGTAACCTTCAAAGTTATCCTTCAAAAGGGAAGAAAAAACAGTGACTTTATTTATAATTTATGTAATATACATATTCAATATTTAATGATGCTTATTTATAAGTGGAATGAATGACATCAATGATACAAGGGATGGGAAGAAGAAATTAGGAATCTTATTGCCGAAGTTGTAGTGTTATTTGGAAACTGATGTGGATTAGTTGTAAATGTATAAGAAACTTTAAAAAGTTGAAGGAAAAAGCTGTGATTCTGTCCTGCACAGCTATTCTCTGGAACAGTGGTGGTTTATCTACGTCTGCTTTCTCTCCCACCTAAGTTTGTGCCACTAACCCATAGAAGATTCAATGGTTTGACTAACACTAGCTTATAAGGAGATCCAACCAATCCATTCTGAAGGAGATCAGCCCTGGGATTTCTTTGGAAGGAATGATGCTGAAGCTGAAACTCCAATACTTTGGCCACCTCATGCGAAGAGTTGACTCATTGGAAAAGACTCTGATGCTGGGAGAGATTGGGGGCAGGAGGAGAAGGGGACGACCGAGGATGAGATGGCTGGATGGCATCACTGACTCGATGAACATGAATCTGAGTGAACTCCAGGAGTTGGTGATGGACAGGGAGGCCTGGCATGCTGCGATTCATAGGGTCGAGAAGAGTCGGACACGACTGAGCGACTGAACCGAACTAAACTGAGCTGATTCTACGCTTGAAAACACCTAAGATATCTAAGATCAAAAAATTTACTAGGTTTACAGTTCTTTCTCTGCCACCTTTTTCATGAAGCTCTCCTTAATCTTATTAGTAATTTTTTTTCCCTCTCTCTCTCTCTTGCTCTCCATCTTGTTTTCTCCTTTAAAGTCCTAGAATGATACTACAGAGTTTTTATTTCTATTATACCTAAATTATTTCCTTTGTATTATACTTTGTATAATTATAGGCTTCTTGAGGATAAGAATTCATTTTACATTTTTTAAAAAACACATGCAAATCTGGCATAGTATATCTTGGTTAAATTAAATTGAATTGAAAATACTATACAGAATATACTCAAGTATATTTTGAATCAATACTACACAGTGATTTCCTTTTCTGTGGGAAGGAGAGATTCAAACATGTATAGCCAGACCAAATCAATAACCTAAATCATTTTTCTGTGGCACATTAATATTTTTATAATTATTTATCTTATTATCCAAATTTGGAGTCTGTAACGCTTTTCATATTATGGCTCTGAAACTAGTCATTTGTAGACTGGATACAAGATGATTTCTGGATGGAATCTTAGGGAAATTTACTATGCCTTCTGACTAAATTGAACCTAAGATGGTTTTCTTGCTCCCCAAAAGATTAGTGGGGAAGGTTGGTGTTGGTTAGGTATCTTTTCTGGATTATCTCCTACTTAGATTGTTACATTTAATTTACAAAATGTTTTCCATAGATGAACATAGAAGCCTATTTATTTTGTAGTTAAAAGACATTTCTTTTTATAAGTATGTTTTATTAAGATTACATCTAAATAACTGAAAGAGAAATGTTATGCTGAATAAGATATTACTTTATTTCATAAAATGTGTAAATTTGTATTTAAAATCCCACACATGAATAATTCAAAATACATATAATCATGTTCCTCAAATGGTTACAAAAATCAAAAAAGTAAAGCATACTGATTTTTAAAAGCACTTAAACATTATTAGAAGTCTATATTTAAAGTTAATGATTATTTTATGAAATAATCATTCCCTATATCTTTGGTGAAAAATAAGCAACATTTGCACCATAAAATCATCTGAAAATATTTCTACATTAAAGCTGAATGGGATGTTCCTTATCTCATTCAATTGTAGCTGTATGCAGCATTTCATTTTTTAATAAATGAGAATATTGAAGCTCAGGAAACTTAAGAAAATACATTCACAATAGGTGGTAGAACTTGATTTACCTCTCTATGTGTAGTTTCTAGCAAAAGGTCTCTAATATTCTTCAGTATTGGCAAGAAAAACTACTATGTACAGCTAACAAAAGCCCTAGGTCAGGGAGATTTACTAGCAATTTTTACCATTTTCTTTTCCTATTTTCCTATTTCTTTTCCTTCTATGTTTGAAGACTCCATGATATCTTAGCAACACATGTGTGCTGTCTTAAATATAAAAGTCATTCTCAAGGAGATATACACAATTAACTCTCTCATTGCCTTCATCATAGTGGTGATCTTAAATCTGTGTTATAATCAATCAACAGTGATTGAGTTGTTACAATGTACTCAGTAATATATTAAGTGTTGTGGAAATATAATAGTGCTATCCTAACTTAAACTAAAGTAACAAAAAATAAGCACTTCCATCTGCTTATAATCTAATTTCATGTACACCAATTATTTTGAAGTGAAAGTTGCTCAGCCATGTCCGACTCTTTGCAACCCCATGAACATGGAATTCTCCAGGCCAGAATACTGTAGTGGGTAGCCTTTCCCTTCTCCAGGGGATCTTCCCCATCCAGGGATTGCATTGCAGGCAGATTCTTTACCAGCCGAGCCACAAGGGGAAGCTCAAGAATACTGGAGTGGGTAGCCTATCCCTTCTCCAGCAGATCTTCCTGACCCAGGAATCAAACCAGGGTCTCCTGCATGGCAGGCAATTCTTTAACAGGGAAGCCCTGTTATCTTGAAGATATCTGCTATTAAATAATGTTTCTTAATAAGGTACTATTTGATTAATAGAAACAATAGATGCATTAGAGTTAAAGAAGTGAGAGATATGTGTTAATTGGAATTGGCAAACCTATTAATGTATGCCAATATTTGTGACAGGTTCTTTGAAATTATCCAGTCAGAGAAGAAAAGAAAGAAGGAAGGAAGGAAGAGAGAAAGAACAAAGAAAGCCTGCATAGACTATGAGATATCATCAAGAAAAACAATGTATGCATTCCTGGAGTTCCAGAAGAAGAGAAGGAAAAAGGGGAAATTTCTTTAAAGAAATAATGGCTGAAAACTTTCCAAATCTTGGGAGAGATTTGGACATCCGCCTTCATGAAGATCATAGGTAACATAAGATATCAACACAAAAAATCTTCCCCAAGATAATATAATAAAATGGTGGTAGAGAACCAAAAGGAAAAGTAATGAAAACCAAAACAATTAAACATTACTTGTCTATGAATTTCTTTGGAAGGAATGATGCTAAAGCTGAAATTCCAATACTTTGGCCACCTCATGCGAAGAGTTGACTCATTGGTAAAGACTTTGATGCTTGGAGGGATTGGAGGCAGGAGGAGAAGGGGACGACAGAGGATGAGATGGCTGGATGGCATCACTGACTCGATGGACATGAATCTGAGTGAACTCTGGGAGTTGGTGATGGACAGGTTGGTCTGGCATGCTGTGATTCATGGAGTTGCAAAGAGTCAGACATGACTGAGCGACTGAACTGAACTGAACTGAACTGTCTATGAATTATGTCTTTTTCAGTAGCCCTGAGAAGGAGAAAAGGGAATGCTTTAAAGATAGAGCTTGGTTTCACAACCAAAATAAATAACATTTGTAGCATGCTTAATAAGTACTAGGACTGTGGCAATACGCATTAAGAGAGGATGAGAGTTATGCTTTCACAGTTATTTATGGATGTAAGTTCATTATTTCATGTGTTTCTCTTAAGTTCTTAGGGTCTTTGGGTGGAAAGAAAGGGAAAGAAGGAAAAGACTATAAGGAGGATTTTATACATCAAATGCGGCATACACTACTAGAAGTGGCATACACTACTTCTGCCGCATTACTTTAGCTAGACCTAACTGCACGAGATGCTGAGAAATGCCAACTAGTAGAGATGCAGTCTAAATGGAAAGCCTGTTTTAGTCAACAGTTAGTCTCTGCCACAGGCTCATAGGTAATATCAAAGGAATGAGGATTGGCTTTGGGGATGCAATGAGAATAGCTGGTGAAAGAAACATGATAGAGATTTTAGTAATGAAGATTCTAAAGTGACCAAACAGTATGGTTATATAAGAAATACAAATTGCCAAGGGAACTTGGCAGTAAAATTCACCTTTTGTTATTGGCCATAGGGAGTTGTTGTTTCAGGTTCCTCCCTACCTGAGGTAACTTGGGTTCCAAGTTAAATGAAAAAGCAGCAAGAAGTATGATTGAGTGATTGAGAATCAAGAGTTAATGAGAAAGTTTCAAATACAGAGTCTGACTAGCATCTGGTATAAGTAAGAGAAAAAGAAACTTGAAAACTCAAAACCTGTTACTCAGTCACATAACCATGTAGCCTTGAAACTCTGGGACTCCAGTGTCACAGTACTCATGCTGGAAAGTCAGACACCAAATAGCAGCTTGTAATTTTGCTTATGTAAATTATTACCTATACTTAGCAGCTTATTAGAAAGCTATTGCAATTTTATGGACCTTACTTTACTTATTGGGAATGATAATAATAGTACTTAAACTACAGCAAGTATAGATTTAGATAATTTATTTGAAAACTTGCAGCACATTAAGTTCTGTCCAAAATGGCCATTGAGACATTTGGTCCATGATTCATTAAATAACACAAACATTTAACTTCATTAAAGTTTTATTTACATTATTTTTATTGTCATTTCTTATGAATTTTGGGTTTCACACTTATTTTTGTTCTTTCTCATCATGAAGTTTAGCAGGGTTAGTCTTAAGTTGATGAGCAACTGATCTAAAGTTTATAACAACTTGATTATTGGCTTTATATTCATTGTATCTGTTGTATCTGGTAATAGGAATTTTATTTTATTGGCATCATCATGAAGTTGGTGGCTGTATTTGAGTGTTATCACCAAGAACCTGGGTGATAACTTGTTAATTTGCTCTTCATCTTTTAATACTCCAATAAATCTCCAAATTTAAGGATGATGCACTGCCATTAGTTTTTTTTTTTTTTGGATGTATAGTTCTGTTATGTTTTATTTTATTTTTTTTTAATTTTTTTTTTTTTAATTTTAAAATCTTTAATTCTTACATGCGTTCCCAAACATGAACCCCCCTCCCACCTCCCTCCCCACAACATCTCTCTGGGTCATCCCCATGCGCCAGCCCCAAGCAAGCTGCACCCTACGTCAGACATGGACTGGCGATTCAATTCTTACATGACAGTATACATGTTAGAATTCCCATTCTCCCAAATCATCCCACCCTCTCCCTCTCCCTCTGAGTCCAAAAGTCTGGTATACACATCTGTGTCTTTTTTCCTGTCTTGCATACAGGGTCGTCATTGCCATCTTCCTAAATTCCATATATTTGTGTTAGTATACTGTATTGGTGTTTTTCTTTCTGGCTTACTTCACTCTGTATAATTGGCTCCAGTTTCACCCATCTCATCAGAACTGATTCAAATGAATTCTTTTTAATGCCATTAGTTTTTGAAATCTGCTATGCCATTTTTTCACAGCATTGTTTGCCCTGTGCTTGTTATTCACTATTCATGTATAAACATTCCAAGTTTCTGGCAGAAATCTTGGAGCTTCTGTTCTTCCTCTACCTTCTCCATGACTTCCATGGATGTAATCCATCAGGTCATCTGATTTTTTTTTGTATTCTCCACATTTTACTCAAAGTTTCATTTATATCTTCCAAAGGTATAAATGGAAGTCCAAGCAACATGGATGGTCACTTACTGGTGTCACTCTAATTGTTTTCAGTTCAGTTCAGTTCAGTCGCTCAGTCGTGTCCGACTCTTTGCGACCCCATGAATCGCAGCACGCCAGGCCTCCCTGTCCATCACCATCCAAGCAACATGGATGGTCACTTACTGGTGTCACTCTAATTGTTTTAGACTCACGTATTAGACCCAAAGAATATGTTATTCACCACAGTGACTAAAAAACATGAAATAAGCATCCTTTTGCTTGTGAATTTGGTAAGAGTAATTGAATTGAATTCATATTTGCAAACTCAAAATCTATCATACACAATGAAAGGTTAATATCAAGATTTCTTTTCCATGTAAATGCAAGTATTTTCAAATATACATACATATATAGGCAAGTTTCCTCATGCTTTTTCATTGTTAGTGCATAAATCAATGACACAATATCACCTAACATGATACTATGCACAGTAAATAACTGTACTGGCCCCATCTTGAAGGTGCTATCACTGAATAACATGGTTGTTGTTCAGTCTATCAGTCGTGTCTGACTCTTTGTGACCCCATGGACTGTAGCACACCAGGCTTCCCTGTACTTCACCATTTCCTGGAGCCTGCTCAAACTCATGTCCATTGACTCGGTGATGCCATCCAACCATCTCATCCTCTGTCATCCCCTTCTCTTCCTGCCTTCAATCATTCCCAGCATCAGGGTCTTTTGTAATGAGTCAGCTTTCCACATCAGGTGGCCAAAGTATTGGAACTTCAGCTTCAGCATCAGTCTTTCCAATGACTATTCAGGACTGAGTTCCTTAGTGATTGATTGGTTTGATCTCCTGGCTGTCCAAAGGACTCTCAAAAATATTCTCCAACACCACAGTTCAAAAGCATCAATTCTTCAGTGCTCAGCCTTCTTTATGGTACAACTCTCACATCCATCCACAACTACTGGAAAAACTATAGCTTTGATTATATGGACCTTTGTTGGCAAAGTAACATCTCCACTTTTTAATATGCTGTCTAGGTTTGTCATAGCTTTTCTTTCAAGGAGCAAGCATGTTTTAATTTCATGGCTGCAGTCATCATCTGCAGTGATTTTGGAACCCAAGAAAATAAAATCTCTCACTATTTCCATTGCTTCCCCATCTATTCGCCATGAAGTGATGGGACCAGATGCCATGATCTTAAGTTTTTTGAATGTTGAGTTTTAAGCCAACTTTTTCACTCTCTTCTTTCACTTTCATCAAGAGGTTCTTTAGTTCTTTAATTTTTGCCATAAGGTTGCTGTCATCTGTATATCTGAGGTTATTGATATTTCTCCCGGTAATCTTGATTCCAGCTTGTGCTTCATTCAGCCCAGCATTTCACATGATGGACTCTGCATATAAGTTAAATAAGCAGGGTGACAATATACAGCCTTGATGTACTGTTTTCCCAGTTTGGAACCAGTCCATTGTTCCTGGTCCAGTTCTAACAGTTGCTTCTTGACCTGCATACAGGTTTTGCAGAAGGCAGGTAAGGTGGTCTGGTATGCCCATCTCTTTAAGAATTTTCCAGTTTGTTGTAATGCACACAGTCAAAGGTTTTGCATTATCAGTGAAGCAGTAGTAGATGTTTTTCGGGAATTCTCTTGCTTTTTCTATGATCCAACAGATGTTGGCAATTTGATCTCTGGTTCCTCTGCCTTTTCTAAATCCAGCTTAAACATCTGAATATTATCAGTTCATGTACTCTTGAAGTAGCTTGCAGAATTTTGAGCCTTACTCTGCTAACGTGTGAGATGAGTGCATTTGTGCGGTAGTCCGAACTTTCTTTGGCATTGCCTTTCTTTGGGATTGGAATGAAACACTGACCTTTTCATTCCTGTAATATGTACTGTCATTTAAATACTGGATATTGTCAAAGTTGTGTGAATAAGAATTCTTTCCTTATCTTGAGTACCAGAATTGTGCATAAGAAATTGTTCTCATGTCTGGTCACTTTATACTACTCTGGAATTTCATTTCCATGCAATGACTTCTTTACTGAGTTTCTTTCTGGTAGCATTAATAGGACTTCTTCATCATGAATATGATGGAGAGTTCCTTGAAGGACCTACAGTGGTGTTGCATTTGGTTCTTCTGTGTGTCCTTTTAATCTATTCAGTTTTTTCCCTTACTTCCCCTTCAGCATCAACATTGTGCTGGTTTTTCCTTTCCCTTCTTGAATAATCATACTGTTATCCCAAACCTGACTAGCTTGTATATCAGGCATGTAGGTTCTCCTCTCTCACAGCCCCAGTCCTTTTACTCCTATCTATCAAATGAATGGAAATGGTAACAAAAAACATTACAATGTGCCATTGGCTTTTCTTTTTGTGAGTATATTATTTCTGCTATATTCCATTGAGAATTTTCAAATAAAGATGTCACATTGCCAAGCAACAGAAAAAAGGTTATTTATTTATTTATGTATTTTTCTTTTGTAGCCATATGATCAATGGTCACTGGTTTGCTAGTAGAGGAAACCTTGCTAATGTCTTATGGATTTGACACCTGGATCGACTGGGCAGGATTAGCCAGTATGTAGGTACCAGTGGAGCGCATGGTAGTCCACATCCATAGGCAGGTAAGTGTGCGAATCACATCCACTAAAATCTCTCCAAATGAGCAAACACTTCTGGCAGTCTACCACAGTTCTAAGTGTTCCTCTGTAAGGTATCCATCCAAGGGAAACATCACCCATTAACCCTGGGTGACAGGGCAGTTGTAGGGAAGTTAATTAGATGCCTGTATCACCCTCATGACAGCTATTATACCCGATCACAGTATAGTAAGAGAGCCACACTCATTCTCATTCCTCCTGATGATGATCTGTAAGTATTTACAGATCAACAATTTAAACAATTTATATCAACAATTTCACTGCCTGCTTTACACAGCAGCCTGACCAAGCTCCTCCTTTCAAACTCTGTCCTAATTGAATGATTCAGCCATATCCAACCAAATGCCCAGTGGCAATAATACGTGGGATGGATTTTTGCCTTTTTTTCTTCACAATTACAAACTCCTACCTAGATTTGTAGATTGTATTTTAAAAATAAACTTGTTGAATAAAACTGTACAACATTATATCATTAAAAGTAATTGGATTTTTATATTTTATTTGTAAATAAAAGATAGTATGTCTTCATTTTTTTAAAAAAACTTGATATTTTAAAATTATATACTGTTATCTGAGGCCTAACATTGTAAGAAATAGGAATAGTTTCCTTTAAACAACAGGTAGAAAATGGAAAATATCACTGTACAATATATTTTCTCTTTAAGAGTTTTTGAGCTATGTTAAAATTTGTCACTGTTATTTGCATTAAAATAAGGAAAAATATCTTTTGTGAAATCAGTTCAATTTTAGCCACTGCTGTATTTGCAAAATAAATATATGCTAGTTTCTTTCCTCTAAAACAGAGTGCATTAAGTGGCAATTACCATCCTACATACCCTTTAAGTTTAATGAGCAAGAAATCTGATGGAATGTATAATAACTAAGCATGGTAGATGCTTTTCATTTGTGCCAACAGTGCAGAGAGATAGATAGATGAGAGAGAGAAAGAAAAAGGTTGGGGGCGGGTAGTGAACATTTGGCTAATATAAATCTCTCTTTATATATATTTTCTACCAACAATTTAAGTGTATGAGGCATGACTTGAAAGTAATGAGACTTGTTTTTTTGTAAGACTACTAAATAAATCTATAGACAGTTCTAAAAGATGTTAAAAGATGTTTTATATAAAAATTCTGATGGGCTTTTTTAAAGCAAGCACTTAAACAAAACAGCAATGCATGTGATATAAAGTACCCTAGGAATACAGTGAGATATTCAAAGTTGAACTGATTCCCTCCTAACTGAACATATGATCTTTTATGATATTTTTGCTTTTGTGGATTTCTATTCCCTTAGTATTGAATGAAATAATCTCTAAAATCCATTTTATTTGTAAAAATCAGGAAACTATTTATTTTTTAGAATTATAGCTCATATTTATGAAAGATGTTTAATTCAGGTACAATTTCTTCAGCCTTCAAAAAAATAATCCATCTACTCCATAGTTATGCCCCCGAATGTTCTAAGTGATAACAATGACAGTTAAGTGTTTTACTATTTTAAAACATTCACTTCCTATTTGCCTAAATAGAAAGACTCAAAACTGTGCATTGTGGTTGACAGGTAACAAAGTCAGATTTACCAATACATCACCACAGTTCATATCTATGTAATTTGCTGACTGTATAAGGAGAGAAATTTCAATTTAAATACTTTTTAAATACAATTTAAATACTGTGACTAATCTGAAGCATATCTGAACTTTTATCAAAAGATTTCCAAATTAGAGCCCGAGGATCTAGAGGTATGGCTTTCTATATTTTCATTCTATAGATGGAGCCAGTGCAGTGGGGGAGGGAGAGAGGTGATCTCAAATTTGAAAACAACAACAAAAAACTATCCTCTGAGAAGGGTGGTTACCTAAAAAGCAGATACATTTTTTGTAAAGTGTTTCTAAATACTACATTTAAATTTAGCCTATGACGGATTCCCAAATGAATTACTACATTAATAAATAAACACATGAAGTCAGAAAATATTTTACCTGATTGATGTACATTAATGTTTAAATGATTGTTTTGTCTTCCCTTGTATTTCAGATTTACCTGTGGATAACAGATTATTCATTCAGTTATTCATTCATTTAAAATATTTTTGTTAACTCCCAATTTCTTCTTGGAATATACAAAACCATAAGGACACCATTTCTACCTTTATAACAAAAACAACAAAGCCAGATATCCTGCAAATTCATAATTTTCTTGGTCCTCTCAGAAAGCTGTGGTCACAAAACAACCAAATAACTTTAAATCTAAGGAAAGACAGGGAAGAAGAGATAAGGTACATATACTTATGTGAAGATGGATGTAGCCAGACACTGTTAAGAATTAAGCAATATTTAAGTGACTACTATAGTATAGTTTTTTATATTTAAGAATTTTTTAGTTTTGATAAATGTTCAATGGTTATGTAAGATGTTAACATGGAAGGAAACTGGGTGAATGGCACATATATAAGAACTCCACTAGATTGCAGTTTTTATGTAAGTATCTAATTAAAAAAACTGTTATAAATTATTGACAGATTGGTAAAAGATGACTGTAGCTAGAAAGAATATAGAACCCTTGAGGGCACAGATATAAGGGAAATACACACTGCAATCTCTTCTCCATGGGCATCACTGGACACTGAAAACATACTACTGACATTGTGAGAAAGCATCCCTCAATCTATGACACAAAAGCACCCTTCTAAGTATGCATCTGAGTGAGAGGAATAGCAGCAGCAAATCCTACCCAGACATATTTCTCTTATTGCACCTATGGGACAGAAACTTTAAACTGTGAGAGGGAAGGGCAACACTAACTGTCACCCTTAGAGCACTGGTGAAAATGAACTACAGCTGGTAGAAGGGAACAAGAAAAAAAAAAGTGTAACCCTGGGAAGGGCAAGAGGATGGGCTAAGAACTATATCCGGGGAAAGGTAAGAGTGCTGAGAGGGCCACACCTCCAAGACTTAGGGACACAGTTCTTGCCAGGATAAAGGATTCATTAGAATGACAGAAAACACTCCATCATCCAGTTAATCAGAGTCAAGTGATAAGTAACAGTGGAATAATGATGAAAGTGTATTAAGAGCCTGAATGAAAACTCTCCCTGAGACACAGCCCAAAGGAAGATCTAAAGCTGTGGAACAGACATTGATAAAACCGCGAGGCAACCAAAAGCCACCCTAAACCAATGTATCTCTTGAGTAATTTAAAGTCTGACACAACTTGTTAACAAGACTAACAATAGCAGCAAGAAACTCCACACTCTGCGCTACTCTTGACTAGAATGACACACATATACACACTCTAAAAACTTAGTAAAAACAAAGACATGCCCATTTCTTGACATAATAACTATTCACTTAGCCTCTATTGTCTTGCATAAGATGTCCAGGTTTTAACAACAGCAATAAAAATACAAAAGGTATATTAAAGAATCAATTAAAAACAACTTACTGCTAAGAGACAAAGTGGTCAACAGAATTAGATATGAAACAGATGTTGGAACTATTTGAAAGAATATTTAAAATAACTATGATGAATATGTTAGGGGTTCTCATAGATAAGAGAGTCAGATGGCAAATTTCAGCAGAAAATGCAAATTATATGAAATAATCAAGTAAAATGTTAAAAATGAAAATCACAGTAGATGTGAAACACAATACCTTTGATGGGCTCATCAGTAGATTGGACACAGCTGAGGAAAGAACCAGTGAACTTGAACATATGCCCATAGAAATTATCCAAACAGAGACACAAAGAGAAAAAAAGGGTGAAAATAAACATACAGAGCAGCCAAAAATTGAAGGACAACATCAAGTGATCTACCATGTGAGTACTGAAATCCATAAAGGAGAAAAGAGAACAGGGAGCTAAAAAAATATTTGGAGAAATATTGGATTTGCTGCTGCTATTCCTCTTACTCAGACTTGCACTACAAGGGACGCTTTTTCAGCAACTCACCAGTCTTTGTTCTGAGTGTCCTGTGATGCCCATGAGGAGTCTGTAATAAGTGTGTACTCCCTTTATGCCTATGCCCCCAGGGATAGCCATATTCAGCTTTTACCAATCTGTAAAAATTAATGTCACACAACAAACCACAGAGTGCAGAAGCTCAGAGAAAGCCAAGTAGAATGAACACACACAAAAAAACTAGACTTACATTCAAACAGGTGAAAATATGTCATTTAGAAAGGACATGTGATATATGGAAAAAAAAGATGAGAATTACAGAATATTGTCAGAAACCACACAACACTGTATTGAAATGACACTTATAAAATGTTGAATTAAAAAAAAAAATCAACCCAAGTTCCATACCTAGTGAAAATGCATTTCAAAAATGAGGAAGAAATAATTTCCCTGGAAACAAAAGAGTGAATGTATTCCTACATACCTACATTACAAGAAATGTTAAAGGACATTCTTTAAGCAGAAGGAATATGATACTAGGAATAAATCTGAATCTACACAAAGAATAAAGGCCACTGGAAGTTGAAAAAAATGAAAGCAAAAGTTATTTTTGTCGTAATTCTAACTGCTTTAATTACATCTGTTTTGTGTCACTTATTTAAAGCAAAAGTAATACCAAAGCACTGTGTTTTTAAAATATATGTAAAGTGAAAATCATTACAAAAATAGTACAGAAGAAAGGAGGAAAGAATTTGGAACGTATAATTGTAAGGACCTTGCAATACACATGAAGTGGTATATTATTTAAAGTGAACTCTAATTAATTGAAAAAATATATTTTAAACTCTAGGATAATCTTTTCTTTTTAACAGAGGGAATAAGTCAATAATGGAGATAAAATGGAATTACAAAAATAAAATGAAATCACTAAAGTGCTCAATTAATCCAAATGAAGGTGAAAAAGAGGAAAATATATGGAACAAATGGAAAACAGCTAGCAAGATGGTCAATTTAATCAAACCACATCAATAATCACATTAAAGGTAAGTTTTCCAAATATGGGAATTAAAAAAGATTGCCATATTGGTTAAAAAAATTCAAGGCCAATCTAAATCCTGTCTATCCTGTCAATCTAAATCCTGGAAATCGATAGACAATATATAGGTACACAGATTTAAAGAGAGGAACAAAACTATACACAATTCAAACACTGATCAAAACCAGAAATAGAACTGCCTTATGACCCAGCAATCCCACTGCTGGGCATACACACTGAGGAAACCAGAATTGAAAGAGACATGTGTACCCCCAATGTTCATCACAGCACTATTTATAATAGCCAGGACATGGAAGCAACTAGATGTCCATAAGCAGATGAATGGATAAGAAAGCTGTGGTACATATACACAATGGAGTATTACTCAGCCATTAAAAAGAACATATTTGAATCAGTTCTAATGAGGTAGATGAAACTGGAGCCAATTATACAGAGTGAAGTAAGCCAGAAAGAAAAACACCAATACAGTATACTAATGCATATATATGGAATTTAGAAAGATGGTTATGATAACCCTGTATGAGAGACAGCAAAAGAGACACAGATGTATAGAAGAGTCTTTTGGATTCTGTGGGAGAGGGAGAGGGTGGGATGATTTGGGAGAATGACATTGAAACATGTATAATATCATATAAGAAACAAATTGCCCGTCCAGGTTAGATACAGGATACTGGATGCTTGGGGCTGGTGCACTGGGAGGACCCTGAGGGATGGTACGGGGAGGGAGGTGGGAGGAGGGTTCAGGATGGGGAAAACGTGTACATCCGTGGTGGATTCATGTTGATGTATGGCAAAACCAATACAATATTGTAAAGTAATTAGCCTCCAATTAAAATAAATAAATTTAGATTAAAAAAATAAAGCTAGAACATCCTTATTAATGTCAGACAAAGTACACTTCAGAACAAATAATGTTATCATGGAAAAAAGGGGCATTGTATAATAGTAAAGAGGCCTATTTTCTGAGAAGACACAACAATTCTGTGTGTGCACTTAACAGGTTTTAAAATACATGAAGCAAAAAGTGAAAAAACTGAAAGGAGAAAAAGAAAAATCTACAATTAAAGTTGGAGCCATCAACACTCTTCTCTTAGTAATCGATAGACCAAGTGGAAAATCAGTCAGGATAAAGATCTGAAAAACATTTTCAACCAACATGACCTAGACATTTATAGAACACTCATTCCAACAATAGCAGAAAATATTTTTTTTCAACTGCACATGTAACATTGAACAAAATAGAGCATACATTTTTAAAAGAACAGAAGTCATAGAGAGCATGCTCTCTGACAAATGAATGAAATAGAAATCAATCAATAGAAGGGAGATACCTGAAAATGCCCAAATATCTTGAAAATAAACAACACACTTCTAAATATAACCCATGTGTCAAAAAGGAAGTCTCCAAGGATGTTAGCAAATTACTTTGAACTAAAAACAAAAGCATAACATATCCAAACTTGTGGAATGCAATTAAAACAGTACTAAGAAGGAAATTTATAACATTAAATGGTTATACTAAAAGGAGTACTAGTCCTTAAATCAGTAAACTAACCTCCCAACTTCAGAGATTAGAAACCAGAAAAAAAAAAGAATATTTTTAACCCAAAGGAGGCAAAAGAAAGGAAATAAGATGAGAACTGAAATCAGTTAAACTAAAGACAAAAACAGACAAAGCAATGAAGCCTAAAGCTAGATCCTTGAAAAACAAAAACAACCTTTTTAAATTGCCTTACCGAGAAAGAGAGAGAGTATGTGTGCAAGGCAGGATACAAATTACCAATATCGGGACTTAATTAGGGAAGAACTTTACTACAAAACATATAAATATTTAAAGGGTAATAAGAATATACTAAATACTGTTCTATCTCCATAAATTTGACAACATAGATGGAATGGAAAGATTCTTTAAAAGACATAATGCCAAGTTTACATAAGTGGACATAGATACTCTTTTAAACTTATATTTTTTAAATAAATCAAATTTGTAGTCTAAAACCTTCCCACAAATAAAACTAGAGACCCAGTTGAATTCTATCAAATAATTAAGAAATAATGCCAACTGTACATGATTCTTCCAGGAACTAGAAGAGGAGAGACTATTTCCCAACTCATTTTATGAGACCAGCATTACCTTGATAGCAAACTACTCAAAGATATTACAAGAAAAGAAAAACCATATGTGTGTGGATTTATCTCTGGGCTTTCTATTTTGTTCCATTGATCTATATGTCTGTCTTTGTGCCAGTACCATACTGTCTTGATAAGAAAGCTGTGGTACATATACACAATGGAGTATTACTCAGCCGTTAAAAAGAATTCATTTGAATCAGTTCTGATGAGATGGATGAAACTGGAGCCAATTATACAGAGTGAAGTAAGCCAGAAAGAAAAACACCAATACAGTATACTAACACATATATATGGAATTTAGGAAGATGGCAATGACGACCCTGTATGCAAGACAGGAAAAAAGACACAGATGTGTATAACGGACTTTTGGACTCAGAGGGAGAGGGAGAGGGTGGGATGATTTGGGAGAATGGGAATTCTAACTTGTATACTGTCATGTAAGAATTGAATCGCCAGTCCATGTCTGACGTAGGGTGCAGCTTGCTTGGGGCAGGTGCATGGGGATGACCCAGAGAGATGTTGTGGGGAGGGAGGTGGGAGGGGGGTTCATGTTTGGGAACGCATGTAAGAATTAAAGATTTTAAAATTTAAAAAAAAATTAAAAAATTAAAAAAAAAAACACACCAACTAATATCCCTAATGAACATAGATGAGAAAATCCTCAACTTAATATTAGAAAAGTAAATATAGTAACATACAAACAAAGATAACCTTGACAAATGTGAAGCTGTTTCAGTACTTAAAATCAATCAAGATAAATCACAATGTTAACTGACTAAAGAAGAGAAACCATAAGACCATCTCAGTAGAGGCAGAGGAAAAGAAAACATCCTTTCCTGATTTAAAACAAAACAAAAATAAATCCTAAAAACTAGGAATAGAAGGGTACTTAACCCAAAGGCATCAACAAAATACTTACAGTTAACATCATATTAAATGCTGAAAATGTAAATTCTTTCCCCATAACATTGAGAATAATATGAGGATGTTCACTACACCCCTGCTATTCAACAACATCTATTAAGTACTTGCGATGCAATAAGAAAAGGAAATGAAGGCACACAAGTTGAAAAGGAAAATAATTGTCTCTGTTTGCAGATGGTACAAATGTTTACACAGAAAATCTTCAAAAAGTCTACCCTAACGATACTAAAAGAAACAAGTTTAACACGGCCAAAGGAACAAGATCAATAGGAATAAAATGCATTTCTATGCATTAGCGATCAACTTAGAAGTCAAAATTAATCAAGCATCATCATTAACAAAAATACCGAAAATGAAATGATTCTGTATGAATCTCACAAGATACATGCATTATCTATATGCTTAAAACTATAAGAATTTTAGCAACTGGAACTCTCATATCTGCTGGTGGGAATGCAAAATGGAATAGCTACTTTGGAAGATAGTTTGGCAGCTTTTAATAAAGGTAATCATATATTTGCCATATGACTCAACTCTCCCAATTTTCAGCAATTACTTAGGGGGAAATGAAAATTTTTACACAAAGTTTTTATGTAGTTGCATATAGCTAGCTGTTTTATTCATATTTGCCAAAAACTGGAAACAACTCAAATGTCCTTCAAACTCTGAATAGATGTCCGCATCGTCAGACATCCATAAAATGGAATACGACTCAGCAATAAAGAGGAATGAACTATTGATGTGGCAACATCAGTGACGCCCATGTGCATTTCACTCAGTGAAAGAAGTCCGTCAAAAGGTGGCATATTATATGATTTCATTTGTGTGTCATTTTTAAAAAGGTAAGCATATACTAACAGAGCACATCAGTTACAGCCATGGTCTGGCTTTGAAAGAGCAGTTAGTTACAAAGGGTTGCACAAGGAAATTTGTGAGAGAGATGGACTCTTCAGCTTTGATTGAATACTGTAAAACCTAAAGACAAAAGGAGTTGTAAACACACTTTTTCTTTAGTCATTCTCTGTACTCCCTGGCCCCACAGGAGTATCAGCAACTGATTATGGATTTTCTTACAACTACACTGTGGATGAACAAATAAATATATTGTGCATAGTGAGAGTCTCAGAAAGAAGTTACAATAAGCAAGATGAAAGGCTAGAATAAATCCTTTGGTGCTGAATTAGAGTCAACAATATCAATAAGTATAGGTAGAGACATGAGAATAGGCAGATAAGATAGATGATAAACTGAAATAAAGATAATGAACTTCGGTTACTATGCATACACATATATCTTTGTTGTTTTAGAACCTACATTCTAGTTTGAATGAGTCAAACATACAACTATGTATTATGTCAGTAATAAATTCAGTGGAGAAAAGTGAAGCAAATAGATACAGGAAATACACAGGTGTGTGTGCACTGATTTTATATATATGCATACATACATATGAATATATACACATTTGTATATATTTATGTATATGTATAATATATATGCATATTTATGCTGTCTGAGAAGTTGTCTCGGATAATGGGACAGTTGAGCACACAAATAAATAAAATTGGACTTCCTGGGTAGCTCAGCTGGTATAGAATCTGTCTGCAATGCAGGAGACCCTGGTTTGATCCCTAGGTCGGGAAGATCTCCTGGAGAAGGGATAGGCTACCCACTCCTGTATTCTTGGGCTTCCTGGGTGGCTCAGATGGGAAAGAATCTGCCTTCAGTGCAGGAGATCTGGGTTCGATCCTTTGGTTGGGAAGATCCTCTGGAGGAGGGCATGGCAACCTACCCCAGCATTCTTGCCTGGACAATCCCCATGGACAGAGGAGCCTGGTGGGCTACAGTCCATGGGGTTACAGAGTAGAACATGACTGAGTGGCTAAGCACAGCACAACACAGCACATGAATAAAATTAGAGGAAACTTCATGTAGCTATTTGAGGGAAGAATATTCTTAGGATTGGGAAGAGTGAATGCAAAGTTTGCGAGGCAAAAACTTTAGTACATGTTATTGCTAATAATCTAATATATATAAGAGATCTGTGGATATTTACCATCAGAGTCTTGTTATTTTTTTTCCCTTTTGAACAAAACCTTTTTCAAATATTAACATTATGACAGTCCCAAACATTAATGCTAATTGGTGAAAAAGATCTAAAGCTTCATTTAAAAAGGGTAATATTTCGCATTCCAATGTGTTTTATTCACTTTCAAAATTCCTTACCACATAGTTGCCTTAGATAATTATCTCTCCGATCCCTTTTTACCTTTTAATTTCCAATAGAAATCCTGCAACATTTTTGAAAAAGGGTTCTTAAGCACTTTTCCAGAGCATGTCTGTACTTAAAAGGAGTCCACCTATAAAATTGTTATTGTTCCTATAACTTACTAAAGGCTTTCCTACTAGTTACCTTTCATATACATATCATCTATCTTTTTTCCATTGTGACTTTTATATAGGTAACAGATAATTCTCTTTCTATTTTGTAAATATGTATTTTTGCCTAGACTTACAAAATGCTAATATCAGTAATATGGGAGTTGTGATCAAATGTATAACTATCTTATCATCTGAGCAAACTATCAAAGAATAACCAATTCACATCCAAAAATTTGATTGAGTTTGTAAGTACAGACATGTTTAAATAGGTTGGCATTTCATAACCATCACATGAAAACAAACATGTCAGGGAGAAACTTCCAGTGTAGATCTAGCCCCATGACCACAATTTTCTACCAGTACATTATTTTTCTCTGGATGTTAGGGATAGTTATTTTTTATTTTATAGAATGAGCATGTTTTTCTAGTGAAGGAGATAGTGAAGTATAGGGAAGCCTGATGTGCTGCAGTCCATGGGGTCACAAAGAGTTGGACATGACTGAACAACAACGAAGCATGTTTTTCTACTATATTTATGCGTATTTCTCAGTAGCTTGAAAAAGCATCAGTGAAATAAAATTTTTATCAGTTTCAGTGAAAATGGATAACTTCTGGTTACATCCATCTTTTGAAATGTTTGGTTCGTCTTTTAGATTATGAGTGGCCCTTGATCTTGAAAAAAGTTATATAACGCTGAATTCAACATGAAAATGTTGCAGTCCACTTCTGCTCTTTTATTTAATGTCCTATATACTCTAGATGCACGCAAAGGGTCAAATCATGTAATGTATCTGATAAAACATGGATAACCATGCTACGTGATATAATGATGAGATGTTACGATGACATTAAAACTGTAACAATAACTATCCCCTCATCATTCTCTCCAACCAAGGATCCAGATTAGCACTTCTTGATATAAATTATATTCCCAGTTTTTAGATCATTCTACTTTATTTTTATTACTTTTGACATCAAACAACTTTATAGAATATTGTACCAATGGCTTCTCAGAGGACAATAGAAATTTGAAAATGAAATAAAACTTTGCATTTCATGCACAACCTTCTGTTGACATCATAAATCTGAGAGGAACAGAAAAAATTCATTATAATGTTTGTCATCACATAGAAGTATTTTACTTATGATCTTACTATATAAAACATTTTCCATATTTCCCTACATTTTCATATTTCATATAAAACTATCTAGTGTATAGATTTAACCATTGAGATTATAAATCCATTTTCTAAATGCTTCATTGTTGACATGAATTTTACATTATTCAATTTCTTAAAACCCCAAAAACCTCAGGTAGTAGCTTCACTGCGTGAATTAAGTGTTCTCTGGAATAAAAGACATTCTTTTTGTTTATAACACTTTTTTCCATTATCAAGAAGGCAATGTGAAAAATGCATTCGAGGGGAAAGAAATAGCATATCTTGGCACTGTGACTTAAGTAGATTTCCTATTCATTGAACAGATAAATGAAGCCAGTACAATGTGTTACAAAGAGTGTTGTTTCAACTGCTACTGTATTACTTTGTGATATCCTCCACAGGAAATAGTCTATCACTGGTACTCACTGTCAAATCCAGTTTCCAGCTGTGACGTTGTACCCCTTCCATTCATTTAAATGGCTGTCTTTTGCTTTAGGATATTAAAAATGTCATGGAAATAGTTCTCAGGTTTCCATTTCCATGCACAGCCAGTGCTTAAAAATAAATAGACAAACCAGGGAATATTATAGGATTAACATTAGGTAAACTTAAATGCAAGTCCTAATTTCAGTTTCATAGTACACAAAATATTGCATACATTGATGGTGGAGCCTTTCTGCTTTCTGTGATTTATTTCTTGATCCTAAAATATCACTTAATCACAGATTAATTCTCTATATTTTTAATATATGCCTGGCTTTAGATAGCAGCTTAAGCAATTCCTAAAGTTGTTATTCCAAATAATATTCATTTAGCTAAATCAGTTGTCCTTCATCTATTCCTCACTCTCAGCCTTCTCCATAGAGAAAAGTGAGGCTATCATGATTGAGTCCTTTGGTTGTTATATCATAGATCTTATACATGCTTATAAGAGCATCCATTCCTTTCTCATTCCTTCTTTTGGAGTTTTCATTTATTCTCTCTAAGGATGATATTATGACATTTCCAGCAGGTTCCCTCACCCTCAATCTCTTCCAGGCCGTACCTATATTACTAATGTCCACTTTCATCTGTATATTCAAAGTATTTTCGGCTACTCCCTGGTTTCCAAGCCTTTCCCCTTCTCCTGAGGGTCTATATTCTCCAGAATCATCCCATTTGTCAGAATCAGGGACATTATTTCAGGGAATGAAACTTAGACCAGCAACTAAAGCATAGCACCACCTAGTGTCTAAACTAGTGGCTGAGAAATAATGGAGGTGGGGTTCTGTAGAGGCACCAGCTGAGTTATTTCATCAGAATGAAGCAGGTACCGGGGAACTGAAGACAAAAGCAAAGCCAGTCCAGGCTATATAAGCAATAAAGCAACACTAAGAATATGTTTAAGTTAAGAGTATTAGTGACATGACAGAGGGAAAATCAAATGTTTAAGGAGCCAGAACTGGATAAAGAGCCAGTCAGCCATAGGACAAAACCAAGATTGAATAGTACAAAAACTGTAGTATGAAACCTAGTTTAAACCAGAAAAAAAAGGGACTTGAAGTTGTTAATCAGTAAAAAAAAAGTTGTTTGGCAAATAAAAAATATAATTATATGAAACGAGATTCTCTTTTCGTGACTGCTCAGGGATAGGAATTTGCCTTGATGCTGCTGCTGCTGCTAACTAAGTCACTTCAGTCGTGTCTGACTCTGTGTGACCCCATAGGCGGCAGCCCACCAGGCTCCCCTGTCCCTGGGATTCTCCAGACAAGAACACTGGAGTGGGTTGCTATTTCCTACTCCAACGCATGAAAGTGAAAAGTGAAAGTGAAGTCGCTCAGTTGTGTCCGGCTTCCAGCAACCTGATGGACTGCAGCCCACTGGGCTCCTCCATCCATGGGATTTTCCAGGCAAGAGTACTGGAGTGGGGTGCCATTGCCTTCTCCGGGAATTTGCCTTAAAGTGCACTTAAAGTCTTCTCACTCTGTGGATCTGCGATTGAAAAAAGCTGAGAGCTTTTTCTAACTTTCCTTCCTCAAAAAAATTGCCATTTCTTCTGTGCCATTGATGTTGCAGAGGAACTCAAATTAATTCACTGGAGGGTAGAATCACTGGTACACTGAGAGGAGATAGTTAAATAGAAAGAGGCTGACTCTACAAAAGCCTACCACACAGGTCTACTGTACATATAAAATGATCAGTCCTGGGTGGAATTATCATATACTATTGTGGTAGATTGTATTATTCACTCAAATTGTTCCCCACCTCTCTATACAAGGTCCACCACTATCTCCCTGGGGTTTGGCCTGATGGGAAGAGTATCATTCTTACTATACTGTTCTCTGGCTTATTCATGTGACTTGCTTAGGCTAACAGAATGTGAGTAGAAGGAATATATGGCCCATCCAAGAAGAAGTGATGAGACATTGAGTGGTTCTACCATTGCTCTTTTTGCTCTGCAGCAAGACATACATGCCTCAGGAAGAGGGCTGTTCCTTCAACCTGAGACTCTGAATGACAGGATCTTAGAGCAAGCCAAAATTTACCTATAAAGGAGATGTAAGGTGAGTGAGAAATGGAAATTTTTCTTTTGTGAGGCAGTGAAAATTTTAGGGTGCTTCTCATAGTTTAATATTGTTAGCTCTCTTACTCAACTACTCAGCTCTTCCATACTACCCATTACATTCCCTAGAATCATAGACTATCAAATCTAAAAAGGCCCCCCACAGGTAATTCAACTCCAAGCTGAGGCATGAATTCTATTTACTGACTTCTTAGAAAGTGATGGTGTGTGTAGCATTCATCTGGGTACCTCTGGTGACAGTGATTGCAATAATTTTTGCAGTCATAATATCACTATTGAATAGCTCTGATTCTTCACATATATTTTTCTATATGGAATATGAATCTAATCACACCTCAGTCTAGAACTGTATAGATTGTTATTTCGTGCTGAGAAGTTGGAATTGTATCCTTTGCAGTACTTTGACTCTATAGTCTCACTCTGCTGAGATCTCTAAGACACAGGATCTACCAGCCAAAATACAGTATTAATTATCTGCATTAGTCTGGATAAATAATAGTGGCTGCTATGAAAACAATCTGTTAATGACTGAGGCTTAATATACATAAAATCTTATTTCTGGCTCATGCTACAGGTGAAAACAGGTCAAATCATGCTCCTGCATAGATGTCCTCCAAGTTGTGACTCAGGAATCCCAGTTCTTCTCATCTTGTGATGCTGCCTTCTGCAAGATGTGGCTCCCATAATGCATGTCAAGGGGGAAGAGAGAAAGCATGAATAATGATGGAGAGGAGGTAGGCCCAGCATATATATATATATATATATATATATATATATATATATATATATATATATATATTCACATTTCATTGGCCAGAACCAGTTCAGACACACTGAAACCAGTTTAAAGGGAAACTGAAAAATTTTGGTCTTCCTATTTATCTTCAGGAGGTGAAAATAGGATTGATGAGCATCTAGCTACTTTATAGATTTCCTAACATTTGGCTTCAATGCAGTAGTAGATAGTTAGCTATGGTATACCACTAGTCACCTTGACCTAATTGATATTTAATAAGAACACATACATTGTAACATATTCAACAATTAGACTCAGTGGTAAAGAATACACCTGCCAGTGTAGGAGTCACAGAAGATGTGAGTTCAATCCTTAGGTTGGGAAGATCCGTTGGAGAAGGAAATGGTAACTCGCTCCAGTATTCTTGCCTGGAGAGTCCCATGGACTAGGGGGCTTCAGTCCATGGGGTCACAAAGAGTTGGACATGACTGAGTGACTAACATGCACACAAATGTACTTACGTCCAGTTAATATTTCTATATCTAATAATGGCAAAATTTATGAGACTCTATTGTGTAATTATTTAAACACTAACATGCTATGTCTGCAACCTTCTTCTAATCCAACAGGTTAGTAATTAAGAATTAGTAGCCCAATTCATTGATGGAAAATAACATCACAGAAAGAGTCCATATTTTCCTCCTTCATATCCTCACATACAAAAGCATTAGCAGTGATACCTGTCCCCATCTTGTCAATGGTTTTGCCAGCATGGGAAGACTTATACAATTGTCTTGTAAATAGGAGATATTTTCAACTCAAATATTAATTTATTCATACAGATACTTAATAGTACTTTCTATGTATCTGAGGTTCTAATAGTATCTGGAGAGACAAAAATGGCCAAGATATAGTCTCTGCTCTCTAGGGACTCATTGCATTGAAACCAAGGAAAGAGACTGAAACAAATAACTAAGATTAAGTATATTCAGTCAGCAAAAGTGATGCTGTAGGATACTCGAAAACCCATCTCAACCTAAACATAGTAGCAAAGGTCTGAGAAGCAACTTCAAATAATTCAAAACTCTGAAAACTAATTTACAGAAATCAGGTGAATGCTTTCAGTTCCATTCAGTCACCCAGTCGTGTCCGATTCATTGTGACACCATGGACTGAAGCATGCCAGGCTTCTCTGTCCATCAGCATATCCCAGAGCTTACTCAAACTCATGTCCATCGAGTTGGTGATGCCATCCAACCATCTCATCCTCTGTCATCCCCTTCTCCTCCTGCCTTCAATTTTTCCCAGCATCAGGGTCTTTTTCCAAAGAGTCAGTTCTTTGCATCAGGTGGCCAAAGTATTGGAGCTTCAGCTTCAGCATCAGTTTTTCCAATGAATATTCAGGGTTGATTTCCTTTAGGAATCACTGGTTGGATATCCTTGCAGTCCAAGGGACTCTCAAGAGTCTTCTCCAAGACCACAGTACAAAAGCATTAATTCTTCAGCACTCAGCTTTCTTTAAAGTCCAACTCTCACATCCATACATTACTACTGAAAAAACATAGCTTTGACTAGATGGACCTTTGATGGCAGAGTAATGTCTCTCCTTTTTAATATGCTATCTAGGTGGATCATAGCTTTTCTTCCAAGGGGCAAGGGTCTTTTAATTTCGTGGCTGCAGTACCATCTACAGTGATTTTCAGTTCAGTTCACTTTAGTCACTCAGTTGTGTCCAACTCTTTGCAACCCCATGAATCACAGCACACCAGGCTTCCTTGTCCATCACCAACTCCCAGAGTTCACTCAAACTCATGTCCATCGAGAGAGTGATGCCATCCAGCCATCTCATCCTCGGTCGTCTCCTTCTCCTCCTGCCCCCAATCCTTCCCAACATCAGAGTCTTTTCCAGTGAGTCAACTCTTCGCATGAGATGGGCAAAGTACTGGAGTTTCAGCTTCAGCATCAGTCCTTCCAAAGAACACCCAGGGCTGATCTCCTTTAGGATGGACTGGTAGGAACTCCTTGCAGTCCAAGGGACTCTCAAGAGTCTTATCCAACACCACAATTCAAAAGCATCAATTCTTCGGCACTCAGCCTTCTTCACTGTTCAACTCTCACATCCATACATGACCACTGGAAAAACCATAGCCTTGACTAGATGGAACTTTGTTGGCAAAATAATATCTCTGCTTTTCAATATGCTATCTAGGTTGGTCATAACTTTTCTTCCAAGGAGTAAGTGTCTTTTAATTTCATGGCTGCAATCACCATCTGCAGTGATTTTGGAGCCCAAAAAATAAAGTCTGACACTGTTTCCACTGTTTCCCCATCTATTTCCCATGAAGTGATGGGACCAGATGCCATGATCTTCGTTTTCTGAATGTTGAGCTTTAGGCCAACTTTTTCACTCTGCTCTTTCACTTTCATCAAGAGGCTTTTTAGCTCCTCTTCACTTTCTGCCATAAGGGTGGTGTCATCTGCATATCAGAGGTTATTGATGCTTCTCCCGGCAATCTTGATTCCAGCTTGTGCTTCTTCCAGCCCAGCGTTTCTCATGATGTACTCTACATAGAAGTTAAATAAGCAGGGTGACAATATACAGCCTTGACGTACTCCTTTTCCTATTGGAAACCAGCCTGTTGTTCCATATCCAGTTCTAACTGTTGCTTCCTGACCTGCATACAGATTTCTCAGGAGGCAGGTCAAGTGGTCTTTTATTCCCATCTATTTCAGAATTTTCCACAGTTTATTGTGGTCCACACAGTCAAAGTCTTTGGCATAGTCAATAAAGCAAAAGTAGATGTTTTTCTGGAACTCTCTTGCTTTTGTGATGATCCAATGTATGTTGGCAATTTGATCTCTGGTTCCTCTGTCTTTTCTAAATCCAACTTGGCCATCTGGAAGTTCACGGTTCACGTACTGCTGAAGCCTGGCTTGGAGGATTTTGAGCATTACTTTGTTAGCATGTGAAATGAGTGCAATTGTGCAGTAGTGTGAGCATTTTTTGGCATTGCCTTTCTTTGGGATTGGAATGAAAACTGACATTTTCCAGTCCCGTGGCCACTGTTGAGTTTTCCAAATTTGCTGGCATATTGAGTGCAGCACTTTCACAGCATCATCTTTTAGGATTTGAAATAGCTCAACTGGAATTCCATCACCTCCACTAGCTTTGTTTGTAATGATGCTTCCTAAGGCCCACTTGACTTTGTATTCCAGAATGTCTGGCTCTAGGTGACTGATCACACCATTGAAGTTATCTGGTCCATGAAGATCTTTTTTGTATAGTTCTTCTGTGTATTCTTGCCACCTCTTCTTAATATCTTCTGCTTTTATTAGGTCCATACAGTTTCTGTCCTTTATTGTGCCCATCTTTGCATGAAATGTTCCCTTGGTATCTTTAATTTTCTTAAAGAGATCTCTAGTCTTTCCCATTTCATTGTTTTCCTCTATTTCTTTGCATTGATCACATAGGAAGACTTTCTTATCTCTCCTTGCTATTCTTTGGAACTCTGCATTCAAATGGGTATATCTTTCCTTTTCTCCTTTTCCTTTCACTTCTCCTCTTTCTCAGTTATTTGTAAGGCCTCTCCAGACAGCCATTTTGCCTTTTTGCATTTCTTTTTTGGGGGGATGTTCTTGATCAGTGCCTCCTGTACAATATCATGAACGTGTCCATAGTTCTTTAAGCACCTGTCTATCAGATCTAATCCCTTGAATCTATTTGTCATTTCCACTGTATATTCATAAGGGATTTGATTTAGGTCATACCTGAACGGTCTAGTGGTTTCTCCTTCTTTCTTCACTTTAAGTCTGAATTTGGCAATAAGGAGTTCATGATCTGAGCCACAGTCATCTCCCAGTCTTGTTTTTGCTACTGTGTAGAGCTTCTCCAACTTTGTCTACAAAGAATATAATCAGTCTGATTTTGGTAATGAGTATCTGGTGATGTCCATGAGTAGAGTCTTCTCTTGTGTTGTTGGAAAAGGGTGTTTTCTATGACCAGTGCTTTCTCTTGGTAAAACTCTGTTAGTTTTTGCCCTGCTTCATTCTGTACTCCAAAGCCAAATTTCCTGTTACTCCAGGTATCTCTTGATTTCCTCCTTTTGCATTGCAGTCCCCTATAATGAGACAGACATCTTTTATGGTTATTAGTTCTAGAAGGTCTTGCAGGTCATCATAGTACTGTTCAACTTCAGCTTCTTGAGCATTACTGGTAGGGGCATAGACTAGGATTACTGCGATATTGAATGGTTTGCCTTGGAAATGAACAGAGATCATTCTGTCTTTTTTGAGATTGCATCCAAGTACTGCACTTCGGACTCTTTTGTTTACTATGAGGGCTTCTACATTTCTTCTAAGGGATTCTTGCCCACAGTAGTAGATATAAGGGTCTTCTGAGTTAAATTCACCCATTCCAGTCCATTTTATTTTGCTGATTCCTAAAATGTCGATGTTAACTCTTGCCATCTCCTGTTTGACCACTTCCAATTTACCTTGATTCATGGACCTAACATTCCAGGTTCCTTTGTAATATTGTTCTTTACAGCGTTGGACTTTACTTCCATCACCAGTCCCATCCACAACTGAGTGTTGTTTTTGCTTTGGCTCCATCTCTTCATTCTTTCTGGAGTAATTTCTCCACTGTTCTCCAGTAGCATATTGGGCAGTTACTGACCTGGGAAGTTCATCTTTCAGTGTCATATCCTTTTGCCTTTTCATACTGTTCATGGGGTCTCAAGGCCAGAATACTGAAGTGGTTTGCCATTCCCTTCTCCAGTGGACCACATTTTGTCAGAACTCTCCACCATGACATGTCCCAAGATGGACACATGAATGCTTTAGTTGAGTTAAAAAAAAAAAAACTTGAATATTTATAAGAGAGATTTATATTTCTATTTATCCTGACTGTACCCCTTTGCTTCTAGCAGCTTTGAAGACAACATCCCACATTACCAGTTTAGATTCCTATTATCACACAGCACAAAACGGACTTTATTCTCAAAAATTTGTGGTTTCACGTTTTGACATGTCTGTAGCTCTCTCAAGGACCAAATTTTAAAACTTGCTTATCTTTTACCTAACTAAGAACCTTCCCAGGATATATGTGTGCTAAGTCACTTCAGTTGTGCCTGACTCTTTTGGACCCTACGGACTGTAATTAGTGAGGCTCCTCTGTTCATGGGATTCTCCAAGCAAGAACACTGGAGTGGGTTGCCATGCCCTCCTCCAGGGGCTCTTTCCAACCCAGGGATTGAACTCATATTTCTTATGTTTCCTGCATTGGCAGGCAGGTTCTTTATCACTAGTGCCATCTGGGAAGCCCAGGATGGAGGCAGTTATACAAGGGGGCATTTGTCAAAAACATTTCAATTGCCTGAACCACAGACACCAGTGGTAAAGTTTAATGGCTGGGGTAATCAGTAAACAAACCAAAAGGTTTGGGAAAAAAGAATGGAGAATGAGATAAAAATCTAGAAGGTAACACTCATGAACAAGCCTGGGCACATGCTCAGAGTAAACCTAAGAAACACCTAAGCTCTTAACTCTGGATGATCTTTAGGGTCAGCACAAGCAGGAAGTGAAGGCTAAAGCAGAGGTTTCTTTTTTTTTTTTGCTTTTTCAGTTTTATTAAGATAAAAGTGACATAAAATTGTGCAAATTTAAGATGTACAATGTAGTAATTTTATATATGTACATACTTAAATGATGGAGTTTTAAATTGCCTGGTAGAGAACTGAAGCATTACTAACCATATAATGTATGATTACATTTATATGAATTGTCCAGAAGAGGCAAATCCATAAAGATAGAACAGAGATTGGCAGAGGTGTGAGGAAAGGAGAAGGGGGAATGAGTACTTCATGGCTACTGGATTTCTTTCTGTGAGTACAAAAAGTTCTAGAATTAGGTACTGGCGATGGTTGTATAATATTGTGAGTGTACTTAAAACCACTGAGATGTACATTTTAAATTGGTGAAAACAGTGAATTTTATCTCAATAGAAAGATACACTATAGTATGTAATATTCAGATATATGCACACAGTACCACAGCAGCCCAGAGAAAGCCATCTAACTCATGTTTAGTGGTTAGGAAAAGCTTCCTGGATTGGGTAATATCTAATTGAGATTGACTTATCCAGATAGCTGCTTACTAGTCATGAAATGGTGATAACTGAGTCTGTATATAAGGAAGAATCTCTCCATAAAATCTGAGCTTTTTATAGGAAACTATAATTATAATTGGAATAGTCCTATAACATTTTCCTAAAGAACCAGATAGTAAATATTGCAGACCATATGTCATAGTAGCAACTGCTCATCTCTGTTGTTGCATTCCATAACCAGCCATAGGCAATATGTAAATAGTCATGATACTATTCCAATAAAATTTTCTTTACAAAAACAGGGCTGAAGGCCATTGTTTCCTGACCTTTGGCAATGAAGAATAGCTATCCAGTAACTATTGAGATGATTTTCTGAACACTGGTCAAAAGTCAAATAATTATGGACAGGTTTTTATGACCATATTTTATATTTTGAAACCAAAGAGATGCTGTATTTAAAGTGATATGTCAATAGCTAGTTCTATAATTTAACTTCTTACCCCAGATATTTCCTACTCTACTTTTCCATGGTACCTGTGGTAGATGATCTCTAAGGTCCTGGTGCTCCTTGCATCCAGAAATTTTAAACTTGTCAAATTTTCTTTCCTTTGATGTTGGCTGGACTTATTAAATAGCGTGTAATAAAAACTATAGGGTAGAAGCAATGAAATGTCACTTCTGTGATTGGGTTTGGAAAGGTCTATAGCTTCAGACTTCCTGTCTGTCTATCTCTCTCTCCTTCACTCTGTCTCTCTCAGAAGCAAGCTGCCATGTGGTGTGGAGCTATTTAAAAACTGGTAAGGAATTGATATCTCTGGTCAACTGAGTGTAAGGACCTGAGGCCTCCCGATAGCCGTATGAGGGATCCCCTACTCCAAACACCCTAGTTGAGCTCTCAGATGATTGGAGCCACAGCAAATGCCCTGAATAAAGCTTTGTCATCGGCCCTGAGTTGCATGAACCAGCTAAGCTATGCCTGAGTCCCCAAAAACCTGAGAGATAATGAACGCTGTTTTAAGCCACTAAATTTTGGAGTATTTTTGTTATGCAGCAAAATATAATGAATACAGTGTTATTTACTTACTCCTTTTTCCTATGTTGAGTCTTTAACTTAAATGTGTGTTTTCAGAGTTATATTTTTATGACTAGGAATCAAATTAATTGAGGAAATGCCAGGAGTTGGTGATGGACAGGGAGGCCTGACGGTGCTGCAGTTCATGGGGTCGCAAAAAGTCTGACACGACTGAGTGACTGAACTGAACTGAACTAGACAGATAAACTCAAGTGTAAATGCATAGATTAGACAGACCATGTATACGAAAAAAAGAAACCCATCTTAAGCTGTGACTTAAATCTTCAAATTCCAATGTTATAAATCTTCGAGTTAAGATTGTAGTAGCATCATTAGGAACTTATCATGGCAATGATAATCAGTGAGTCTCTGGTCTAAAAATGTATATTCCTTCTCACTTGAAGGACATTTGTATTGTATAACAAATCAGAAAGAGACATGATTGAAAGCTATGACCTTATGCCAGGAAACAATGCAGAAATTTGCACTAATCATGCCTTTATACTCTTAGATGAAATGATGCTCTCTTCCTTTATATCTATTTTTCACTGACTCACTTTGAAGGGTTTATTTACATGATTTAAACTTTTCTCTGAATAAGATAGATATAATTTCAGGCTGACATTTGCTAAATTAAATATGCCTATCATTTGCCTTTATCTTTTTGATATATGTATATAGCAAAACTCTTAAAATGTGTTCATTCAGTCATTTCTTTCAATTATTCATTGTTAATTTGTAGAGCGATTTTTAACTTATTTCCTCCCATTTATCTATATAATTGTTCATAAGAGAGGATGTTAAAACTTTTGATTTAATTTGGGGTAGCCTATGTAACTATAATCTTCTTTATATTTCAAACACATGAAAAGAATTCCATTATTAAGTATATTTACTGGAGAGAGCTCTCTCTTTCTCTCTTCAGACACACATACACACACACACACAATTCTTTTTTTCTGAAATGCTAGGACAGTTCTGTTTATCTAAATGAATAAATATTATGCTTACTTTTTATATGTTTTGGGTAATAAGTACCCTCATTTGGTTTAATCCTCTTTCTATGTGAGAAATGATCACAATTGAGGAAAAATGTGGCCTTTATGAGTCTCTGAGGTTGTACTGAGTTGACCAAAAAGTTTGTGTTTGTGTCTGTCTATAAATCTTACGGAAAAACCTGGATGAACTTTTTGGCCAACCCAAAAGAAGATTATATATGATGGGTGTAAAACTATATTCCACCTTAGCTGTGGTACATGAAATCAGACATAGGAAAATAAGAAGTGTGTCTTTGAGGACTACTGGATGTCTATGTATAGTCAGTATCAAATGCTGTTTAGTAGCTAAGTCATGTCCCACTTTTCTTGTCACCCCATGGACTTTAGCCCACCAGTGTCCTCTGTCCATGGAATTCTCCAAGCAAGAATACTGGAGTGGGTTGCCATGCCCTCCTTCAGGGGATCTTCCCAACCCAGTGATTGAACCCAGTCTCCTACATTGGTAGGTGGATTCTTTACTGCTGAGCCACCATGGAAGCCTCTTTCAGTCTTGAATAGAGGTATCAAATTCAGGGCCTAGGTAGGGAACAAGTGTCCTGATATGTTGAAATGATGTAGAGATAGAAAAGTTGAATCCACTGCTGTGCAAAAAAGCAGTAAGTACTGTAGAAAACAAGTGACAAGAAGGCGTAAATAAATCTGGAGACTATATTTGAATTCCATTTTTTTATACTGTCTGCATCATATTTACCTAAAGCACAAGAGAAACAGCTGTTCACTCACTTATTCATTCCTTCAGAGAAAACATGAATTCAATACCTATTATCTTCTACTCACTCTACTGGATAATGAGGATACAGATATGAATAAGAAGCTATCACTGGAAAATAATATTTATATTTTCTGATTATTTGATATAGTATTCATTCAGCATAAATTCATTCGAAATTATTTATTGCACATGTATTGTATTCCATTTATTATGTCAAGAGCTACAAACACTTTGGTGAGCGAAAATGAATATGACCCCGGATTTTATGTTTTGAATCATGAAGCAGCATATATATATATATATATATATATATATATATATATATATATAAAATGAGCTCTCCTCCCCAGAGTGTGCCCTAATCCAGTCCAATTGGTATTTTTTTTTAACTTTTTAGTTTGTAGGAGTATAGCTGATTAACAATGTTTGTGATAGTTTCAGGTGAACAGTGAAGGGACTCAGACTTACATATACATATATCCATTCTCCCCCAAACTCCCCTCCCATCCAGGCTGGCACATAACATTGAGCAGAGTTCTCTGTGCTATACAATAGGTCCTTGTTGGTTGTATGCTTAGTCGTTCAGTTGTGTCTGACTCTGTGACCCCATGGACTGTAGCTTGCCAAGCTCTTCTTTCCATGGGGATTCTCCAGGCAAGAATACTGGAGTGGGTTGTCATGCCCTCCTCCAGGGGACCTTCCCAATCTGGGGATCAAATGCAGGTCTCCCACATTGCAGGTGGATTCTTTACCATCTGAGCCACCAGGGAAGACCAAGAATACTGCAATGGGTTGCCTGTCCCTTCTCCAGGGGAACTTCCCACCCAGAAATCAAACTGGGTTCTCCTGCATTGTAGTCAGATTCTTTCCCAGCTGAGCAACTTTAAATATGGCAGCATATACATGGTGCTGTTCTTATAAGAAAAGGAGATTAGGAAATATGAGAAACACCAGGGAAGCGTGTTCACAAAGGAAAAACCATATGAGGACATAATGAAAAGGTAGTCATCCACAAGCCAAGGAGAAGGATCTCAAGGGGAATAATATTTGCAGACACCTTGATTTCTTAAACCGCCAGGCTCCAGAATTGTGAGAAATAAATTTCTGTTTTTTAAGCTACTCAGTCTGTGGTATTTTGTTATGGCAACTCAAGCAAACTAGTATAAGCCCTATGACAGGAAACACAGAAAATGTGACAAACTAGAAGAAGACAAGATAACTTAGTCAAACAGAGTTACATAGATGAATCTATGGAATAAACAAGTGGCTACACTATGCAGGGCTTTACAGGCCACATTAAGGATTTGGTTTTCCTGTCAGAGTAATTTAGAAACCACTGAGTTCTAAGCAAGTGTTTGTATACCTGTTAGGATGCTTTTTGGAGAGGGAAATGGCAACCCATTCCAGTATTCTTGCCTGAGAAATCCCATGGACAGAGTAGCCTGGACAGCTACTGTCAATGGGGTCACAAAAGAGCCAGACACGACTAACTCATTAAACAAGAAAACAACAAATATTTAAGTAAATGTAATATTTAAGTGGGCTTCCCAGGTGGTGTTAGTGGTAGGGAAACCACTTGCCAATGCAGGAGATGTAAGAGAAAGATGCAGTTCCATCCCTAGATCAGGAAGAGCCCCTGGAGTAGGAAATGGCACAATCCACTCCAGTATTCTTGTCTGGAGAATAGCATGGACAGAGAAGCCTGGTGGGCTACAGTTCACAGGGTCGCAAAGAGTCAGTCACAACTGAAGCAACTTAGCACAGGATGCTTTTAGCTGTAACTAGCAGGAACTCCAATCAATGTACATTAAGCTATAAATATATTTAGCCATAAGAAGTCAAGAGATAGAGGGATTTCAAAGTTAGTTAATTCACTGACTTAAAGCAATCAAGTATAGAGAATCCTTTGGCTTTTCACCCCTCCTATGTTTGTTGGCTTATCCTCCTAGATTAAACCCTCCAATGGTCCTAAATTACTGATATAACTCTAGGTAGCATTTGATAATGTCAATATTTCAAGGAAGAACAATACCATTTTTGTCTCAGAATCCTTTGCAAGAGTGAGTAGAACATTCTCAGAAGATGCTCAGTGTATTCATCCTCTCATATTTCATTTGCACAGAACTGCCTCACATTTCCATTCCTAAGAGAGTTACTTAACCAGGGCAATACAACTGTGATAACTGAGTTGTGTAATCAAGATTCATCTACTCTTTGTGGAAAGAGGCCAAGCCTTCTCTGAGGAAAATGATCTCTTATAGAAGGGTGGATGATGTTGAGATCCATCTAGGAAGGAAGAAAGAATGGCTTCTGGTTAGTAAAATCTATCCGAGGCTTTCTATAGTGTCTGTCCAAGGATTATATGATTACATTCATGTTTTGAAATATCTGCCTGGCTGCAGCACAGAAAATTGTTTGAAGGTGGATGGGAGGGAACAGAATAGAAAGCAATTAGACCATTTATTTAACCATTACAGTATTCTTGGCTAGAGAAGATGGTATATTGGACCAGAATGGTGGGCATGAAGAAGAGTGAATGTATAAAGTCAGTTGAATTTGATGATAGACTAAGTTTGGGATATGCCTGAATGGGAGGTATTCTTAGTTTTCTGGTCTGTACAACTGGATGGAACACTGAAAGAACAGATTTAGTGAGGAAAATAATGAGTTTCACCTTAGTCATGTTGAGTTTGAGCTTCCATTGAGCTAGTCAGTTGGATGTATCAGGCAGATGATTGGATACATGAGTCTTAAGCTCATACTGGGGATATAAACCTGGAAAAGTATATAAAATTATTTATGTATATGGATGGACAGGTAAATAAATGAGTGTTGAACTCAGATGGGAAATTTGGAATTCTCTGGTATAAAATAATAAAGAAAAGATTAGGAATTTTGTAAAGGAGATTGTGAAGAGGCAGTCACATCTATAGGAGAAAAATGTAAATAAATAAAAATGGAAAGACATGATGTCTAGAAAGACAAAAAAGTTTTTTGAGACACAGGGCATAGCTGAAGAAAATATTCCAAGTTGTTCTAAGAATATAGAGGAATTTGATGCTTATGAAGTGCCATTTCCAAAGAGTGCAGTAAAAGGTTTTTGAAAGTAGAAGAGTGCCGAGCTTGGGCAGAGATGTACAGTGCATATTAGGTATGAAAGTGCAATAGAGAATTGATTTTTTTGGTTGATAACACATTAAACACTGAGAACAAGAAAGTGTGGCAGAAAGATTGGATGTACTGCTGCAAACTTATAAAATTTTTACCTCTTCATACACACACACACAAAAGAAAATTTTAGTGTACTTATTTAAGGGTGAGGGATTAAGCAGTTAGTTTTCAGTAAACAACCTCTACTGCCACAATCTAATTCCTTTCAGGTTTAGGGTTGTTCAAATAAGTATACATGAGTATCAATTATGTTTTCTATTGAACAGATATATAGAAGTTAGGTGTTTTATTCAGGAGATCGCTAATTGTAAATGTTAAGAAGTTTTGAATTATGTGGTTGAATTATTAGGTGCTTAGTCATTCTTTGATTTCTGTTATGAAATGATATTTAGCCTTGGTCGAAAAACTTCAACCCAAAGAAAACTCAAGTTACACGTTGAAAACATGAAACATTGATTTGGAAAAGCTGGATTTTTAAAAAAATTTTCTTTGCTTAAAGATAAATATTTATGTAACACATTTGTACAAAAACTTCAGTTAAACCTGAAATGTGCTTTCCATTTCTGCAGTTATAGTATTCAACCATTTTACTAAACAAATATTTATTAAGCATCTACCCTTGTGGCTCAGCTGGTAAAGAATCTGCCTGCAATGTGGGAGACTTGGGTTCCATCCCTGGTTTGGGAAGATCCCATGGAGAAGGGAAAGGCTACCTACTCCAGTATTCTGGCCTGGAGAATTTCATGGACTGTATAGATCATAGGGTCACAAAGTGTTGGACACAATTCAGTGACTTTCACTTTCACCTTCACCATATGAAAAACACTTTTTTATGATTGCAAATAAAGTTACAATATAGTCCATGTCCACAAGGAAAACATTTGAAAAGTCATACCTATATATAAACTATTACTTATACATAGACTGTTACAAGAAATTGTTATGATGAAATAAGATGAAATAAATTGCCCATTTACACAAACATTTATATTTTACCTCATGCCATATATAATTTGGCATGGAAACAATGAGAGAATTTATATTCTTGGGCTCCAAGATCACTGCAGATGGTGACTGCAACAGTGAAATGAAAAGACGCTTGCTCCTTGGAAGAAAAGCTATGACAAACCTAGATAGCCTATTAAAAAACAGAAACATTACTTTGCCAAGAAAGGTCCGTATAGTCAAAGCTATGGTTTTTACAGTAGTCATATATGGATATGAGACTTGTACCATACAGATGGCTGAGTGCAGAAGAATTGATGCTTTTGAACTGTGGTATTGGAGAAGACTTGAGAGTCCCTTGGACTGCAAGGTGATCAAACCAGTCAATCCTAAAGGAAATAAATCCTGAATATTCATTAGAAGGACTGAAGCTGAAGTTGAAGCTCCAATACTTTGGCCACCTGATGCAAAGAGCTGACTCATTTGAAAAGACACTGATGCTGGAAAAGACTGAAGGCGGGAGAAGCGGACAACAGAGGATGAAATGGTTGGGCGGCATCATTGACTCAATGGATATGAATTTGAGCAAGCTCTGGAAGATGGTGAAGGACAGGGAAGTCTGGTGTGCTTCTGTCCTGCTGCTGCTGCTGCTGCTGCTGCTGCTGCTGCTGCTGCTGCTGCTGCTGCTGCTGCTGCTAAGTCGCTTCAGTCATGTCCCACTCTGTGCGACCCCAGAGACGGCAGCCCACCAGGCTCACCTGTCCCTGGGATTCTCCAGGCAAAAACACTCTAGTGGGTTGCCATTTCCTACTCCAATTCATGAAAGTGAAAAATGAAAGTGAAGTCGCTCAGTCGTGTCCGACTCCTAGCGGCCCCATGGACTGCAGTCTATCAGGCTCCTCCATCCATGGGATTTGCCAGGCAAGCGTACTGGCGTGGGTTGCCATTGCCTTCTCCGTGCTGCTGTCCAGGGAGTCACAGAGAGTCGGACATGACTGAGCAACTGAACAACAGCAGCATTTATAATTTATTCCATGGAGGGAGGAATTTGAATTTGAATTATTCTCTGTGATAGCTTTAGCACCAAGCTATTTACGTATCAGTCAACAAAGATTTATTAAAAGACTCAAAGTCTCTGAATCTCTTCCTCTACCTTAAACAAAAGGTCAGGCATTTACAGTTCACTCATAGGTCATCTTTTGATCCAGTCAAACAAACAAACAGCTAGGGCCCTTTCTAACTCCTGGAGTTGCAGCATTCAATGCTTAGTGATCCCATATCAACAAATTCAACCTGATCAAATTTATATTCCTTCCAACCCTATCCTACATCTTCAGTGTAGGATATCCATTGCCACACATGTTCCTGGATTTTATTAGAAAATTCAAGTACCTCTTTTGAAGTATCACACCTCTTCAAGGGTCACACTATGTTCCTAACCATTAGGGACCTTCTGGGACTTGAGTCTAATTATAAGTTCAAAAGCAAAGAGGGATGGTTGGGGTAGATCCTGAGGAGAACCAGTATTGTCTTGCATGACAACTGTCTTAGAAGAGGCCATTACTATTTCCCTAGGCAAGGCAGGTTTAACCCTGCATTCTACTTCCTCAAAGGGAAAGGCCATACCACTGTGGGTTGGGAAGCCACTACCCCTGGGGCTGGAGACGCCACTGCCATTTTGGATTGGAAGGATAGTTTCACCAGCAAAGAAGACTCATCAGAATTTAGGAGCTCAATGTCCCCAGCTCCATCAAGGTCTTCCCACATGTCCCCATTTCAATTAATAGGGTCTCATTCTTTCCCAATCAATATTTTCACCTTAACAGTAGACACTTTACAGGACTGAGTTCAGCTTGCATTTAACTCAATCACAGGATGGGTTTTACATTTCATCTTCAGCAATTTCAGCTCAGCAAGCTATAGAAGATAAGGGTCTTCTTCAGGGCACACACAGATGCTATTAGATCAATTTATTCAGTATTTGAGCTGGGAATTAGAATCCCTGAGCTCATTCTTTTCCTTCACCACTTTGTCCAGAGACATTAGGAGCAAACAACCAATGTCATTATATTACTTGTTCTATAAAAAATATTCAAAAGTACCATTTATAGAGTCATTTAGCTCTTTGCTTTTTCATTGATTAGGAGTATCCAATGAAGATAACTTGTGAATTTATGAACAGTGCACTCCATGGACTGTCAATGTTCTCTTTTATATTGGAAATAGACTCATTAGTGTTTTTCAGTCTAATCAGATTAGAGACCCAATTCCAGAAACCCCAGAGACAAATCAGAAAGTTCATCCTTAAAATTCTCTTCCAGAACCAGTTTTGGTACCCAAATCTGTTTTTTCAGGTTCTCCAGAGGAACAGAAACAGTAGGATATATAATGCACACAATTGATCTTTGAACAGCAGAGCTTTGAACTGCACAGATCCAATTATACATGGATTTTTTTTTCAACAGTAAATACAGTACTACCCGATCTATGGTTAATTGAATCTGTGGATGTGAAAGTGTGGCTACAGAGGGCTGACTATGGGACCTGAATATCTGCAGATTTTGATATCCATGGTTGGTCCTGGAACCAATACCCATGGAGATGATTTATGCACATAAACCATTATTTATATATATTAATCACATTCAAGTCCTCAACAGATTGTGAAACCAACATTTATTGTGCTCAGTGGCTCAGTTGTGTCTGAGTCTTTGTGACCCCATGGACTGTAGCCCACCAGGCTCCTCTGTCCATGGGGATTCTCCAGGCAAGAATACTGGAGTGGGATGCCATTCCCTTTCACATTCATTGCTGAGGGCAATTTTCTTTATTCAGTCTACTGATTCAAATGCCAACTCTTCCAGAAACATCTTTATGGACACACTGAGCGATTAAGTTCTATTAGCTTTTTGGGAATCCCTTAGTCCAGGCAAGTTGATGCATTAAATTAACTATCTTCTACTCTCTGCCTGGGATCTTCCTCATCAGCAACCTGGTTCTTAGACCTTTGGACTAGGACTGAATTAAACCACTGGCTTTCCTGGGTCTCCAGATTGCAGGTGACAGATCATAGGATTTCTCAAACTCCCTAATTGTGTGAGCCAATTCCTCATAATAAGTCTCCTTTGATATCTTATTGTTTCTGTTTCTCTAGAAAACCCTGACTAATATATTGATAGTTTTTCCTTTGTTACTAATGCATTTGGTGTCATGTTTAAGAATCCATTGCCAAATCTGAGATCAAGAAGACTAATTGTATGTTTACATCTAAGAATTTTACAGTTTCATATTGTTGTGTATGTATTGTTTCATATAATTTAGGTTTCATATTGTTGACTGACAAAAAAGCACAACCTAAAAGTTGATAATTTTGTTTTATTTGGCAGATTTACTGAGGACTTAAGCCTGGGGTAAAGACTGTCAGATAGCTCTGAGGGACTGTTCTGCAGAGGTAATGGAAAAGCCAAGGGTATCTGTTAAAAAAAACAAAAAAACAAAAACAAAAACAAAAAACAAAAAACAGGTGGTCAGAACATCAAAGGATCACTGTTAATTAAAGAAAGCCGGACATCTCAAGTTAATGAATTTGCTGCTTTTCTAAGTATAGGAAGATGCAAAACTTTGGGCTTATTAAAATTATTCCTTTGATATGCACTTTAACTATCTAGGGCCAGCCTCTTGCTTTTGTTTTGTTTTTCTGTTCTGAATCCCCTTGGGGTACATGGTTGCTGATGGCTGCAGAGGTTGACTGGTGGCTGGCAACCTTTTTTAGTTCATCCTGGAATTTCTCTGAGGATTCAGCATCAGGGCAGCTGCAGTAGCTGGCAGCCTGACAGCCCTCTTTGTCCAGAATATTTAGGTCGTCTGTTCAATTTTAGCTAAGTTTTGTAAGTGGTGTGAAGTAATGGTCCTAAATTCATTCTTTACTATATGATCATTTGTCAAAGTACCATTTGTTGAAAATTCCACTCTTTCTGAAGAGGGAATTCATAGGGCCTGGACTCCATCTTAGGCCTGTTCATGCTGATCATGCTCGGCAACCTCTCCAATGGACTCTGAACTCCGTGTTTAGTGCCTATGGAAATGACAACAGAAGGATAAGACTCCCTCCGGACAGAGGAACCTTGAAGATCTTATCCTGGTTACTCATCGCCTAGATGAGTAAACATACACTAATCCCTCCCTCCCCCTCACCCCCCACCTCCGGACAGGCCATAAATTTTTCTGTACCTATTGGAGTGTAACCTCGGGCTTATTGATTATTGGCCAATTGTTTAACTGTTTGAATACATAACACGTGAATGTCGGGGTTATTGGGATTGTATTTACCCTTCCTTTGTTTTGTAAGTCTCAAGGAATTTGGAGTGGTGGGTTCAGACATGTACACATGGGGTATAAAAGATTTTCACAAATGCTGGTCGGGGTCCTTGGCTAAGAGGAGATTCTGCTTTGGGCCCGCTGGTGTAATAAACTGCGCTCCACTATCTGCATTGTCCTTCTGAGTGAGTTTGTTTCCCAGAACACGTGGCTACATTTCCCCACTGAATGGTCTTGGCACAATTATTGAAAGACAGTTGGCACAGACATGAGATTTTAATACTGGACTATCAATTATTTTCCATTAATCTATCAGTTCAGTCGCTTAGTAGTGTCTGACTCTTTGCGACCCCATGGCCTGCAGCATGTCAGTCTTCCCTGTCCATCACCAACTCCTGGAGCTTGCTAAAATTCATGTCCATTGAGTCAGTGATTCCATCTAACCATCACATTCTCTATCATCCCCTTTTCCTCCTGCCTTCAATCTTTCCCAGCATCAGGGTCTTTCCCAGTGAATCAGTTCTTCTCATTAATCTATATGTCTACATTTATACCATAAACATAGTTTCCTCATTAATCTCCATGTCTATGTTAATACCAGGACCACATTGTCTTGATTACTGTTTCTTTGTAGCATGTGTTGAAATTGGGTAGTGTGAATCCTCCAACTTTGTTCTTTTTTAGGATTGTTTTACCTATTTTGACCCCTTGCATTTCCATATGAATTTATAATAAATTTGTCAATTTTTACAAAGTTCTTTCATATTGTAACGTGTATCAGATTGTGTTCCTTTTTATTACCATGTAGTACACCAGTGCTGGCTTCCCTAATGGCTCAGGGGTAAAGAATCTGCCTACAATGCAGGAAACATGAGAGACAAGAGTTTGATCCCTCTGTTAGGAAGAACCCCTGAAGAAGGAAATGGCAACGCACTCCAGTATTCTTGCCTGAAAAATCCCATGGACAGAGGAGCCTGGAAGACTACAGTCCTGAATATTCATTGGAAGGACTGATGCTGAGGCTGAAACTCCAGTACTTTGGCTACCTGATGTGAAGAACTGACTTATTGATGGACAGGGAAGCCTGGCATGCTGCCGTCCATGGTGTCACAAAGAGTTGGGCATGGCTGAGTGACTGAACTGAACTGAACTGACTTCATAGCTTTCTGTACTTTTTAAAGAAATTTTCTTTAGTTCTTTAGATATACTTATAGTGATACTTTAAAGTATTTATTCAATCTGACATCATATTCCTCACATAGACAGTGTTTGTCACTTCTTTTCTCCCCCCTACATATGGATCACACATTCCTATTTCTTTTCATGTCTCATAATTTTTAAGAGTGGACATACAGAGTAATATGCTGTATTAATTCTGTATACTGATATCACATCCCCTCCCACCAACTGCATGCATGCTAAGTCTCTTCAGTCATGTCCGACTCTTTGCTTCTCTGTGGACTGTAGCCTACCAGGCTCCTCTGTCCATGGTATTCTCCAGGCAAGAATACTGGAGTGGATTGCCATTTCCTTCTCCAGCCCACCAACTATGGGTCCTTTAAAAATATATATATTTGCTTGATTTTTTTTTTCATGTGCATAGACTATTTTTTTGAAATTAACTTTTCTTCAGTATGAGGCCTTGGTGTTGTTTCTCAGCCTTGGTTTTGTGCAGTCAAGCTGAATAACAGTGGATTTCCTAGGGCCGTCTTTGATTGTCCCTTTCTGTGACCAAACACAGCTATTAAGGCTGGCTGATTTCACTATTGTTTTCAACAATACCCTGGGGCATAAACTGCTGAGCAGACCCATCAATTCAAATTCAATCTCTTTGGAAGTGACAATTCCTGAAGCCAGCATTTGAGATATGTTCTGACCTAAGGACGGCTCTTGACAGCTGTCTCCTAGGTTTCCTCCTGCAATCTAGTTGGCCTATATTTCCAATGCATCTACCAACATCCTTCCAATTACCTTTCACTAAAACCCACAACTGTTTTTTGAAAATGTCCTTCAGGCTTCTCTGTACTCTGTTGCAAATGAGGTCATTTCCTTCAGGAAAAGACTGGAGTTCTCTGTCTTACCTGCTTCCCCAGATAAAATCTCTTGATTGGCTCTGGAGATGAGCTCGGGGAAAATGATGCTCTTCTCTCTGAGTGACACCTCCAAATTAAGAGTACTAATTGGAGAGTGACAGTAGCAGGAACTAACTCAGGGATGATCTTGTATTCCCAGTATTCCCAGTAGTGTTGTTGAAGAGCTTCCAATGCGTAAATGGGGGCTGAGTAAAAGAAGGGAGCTCCTATCTCTCAATCACACTCACCAATTAGACTAAGTCACAGGTATCTGGGGGCAGATGAGAAATGCTGGCTTCCTACTTTCCTGGGAAAGTAGCCTTCTGGAAATGGAGGATAGTGGCAGCCCTGTGTTCTTGGCTGCACTAATCTGGAGTGAAGTTTTCATCTCAAAGCATAGAAGATGGGGAGGAAAGGGACATTTCTCAGTGCAAATATCATAGAATACTTCCTGGGCAAGCTAATCTTGAGGGTTACAATATGACTTGTCTTAAGCACGACTGTCTTCCTGGGAAGAAGAAAACACAGAACTTTAGGTAGTTGTAAGAGCTAGCATGACAATGTAAAATCAAGATAAGGACACAATATTAAAATATTTCATTTAAAAATATTCAATATTCAACCACTGGATCATTTCTGAATGTTACAATAGCACAGGAGACTAGGCGAGGGGTGTCAATGAAAAAGCAGAAGGTATCTCAAAGAGTCTTAAAGTGTTTGGAAGATAGAGTCCTGATGGAAGTAGAAGCTTCCAAAGATACATCATATGTCAGATATCACCACTGAGATTATTGAAACTGGACATGGATTGAGTCTAATTAAAGCTGGTTTCTTGTCCTAACCCAGGTCAGACCTTGATTTCACTGACATAATCTGCAACTCAGCTTTTTTTTGCCTGACAAATGAAAGGGTGAACTCTCTGGGAGACTGCCAATCTCTACAGTTCTTTTATACACACAAACATATAATGAAAAATTATGAGAAGTTCGAGTGCAGGAAAATGCAGCAAATACTCAAGATAAAGAGTGGAAAATAAAATTTTTAAATCCTGCAGTAGATTCAGATATTGAAGTTAACAGACAATGACTAAATTAATTGCTCTTATGTCAAAGAAAATAAATGAAAGATTAACAAAATGGATGAAGATATGAACATTATCATTAGATATTAGGATCTAAAAAAAAAGTCAAATGGACATTTTCAGTTCAGTTCAGTTCAGTCGCTCAGTTGTGTCCAACTCCTTGTGACTCCATGAATTGCAGCACACCAGGCCTCCCTGTCCATCACCAACTCCCAAAGTTTACCCAAACTCATGTCCATCGAGTTGGTGATGCCATCCAGCCATCTTAGAAGTTAACAAAACAATATTGGTAATCTGAGCCACCAGGGAAGCCAATTAAAAATTCAGATGGGTTTAACAGTAAACTGGTCAAAAATGAAAATAGAATTAGTTATCTCAAAGAAAGGTGAATAGAATGTCTCCCCAAAAAAATTATATACAGAGAAACAAATATAAAGACAGAACAGAGCATAAGAAATAGGTGGGACACAACTAAATGGCACAATGTGCAGGTAATTAGAAGTGATAGAATGGGAGGAGAGAGAGCATGGGCCAGAAGCAATATTGAGATACATCAGTTCAGTTCAGTTCAGTTCAGTCGCTCAGTCGTGTCTGACTCTTTGCGGAAAATTTGCAAAACTCATTAAAGATATCAACACACAAATTCTAGAAACTCCATGGACCCAAAGAAAGATGAATTCATAGAAAACCACACCAAGTTTAAAGTGCTGGAAACCACAAAAATGTTAAAAACAGGAATAATAAGAACAACTACCTTGATAGAAGCAATAATAGGATTGATGTCTGACTTCTGAAAAGAAACTATAGAATCAGAAGACAATGGAATTGCGTATCTACATTGCTAAAAAGATTTTTGAAAATTTCAACCTAAAATACTTTATTCATATAAAATTTCCTTGAAAAATAAGAGCAAACTAATAGAAACAAAAATTGGAACAAGAAAAACTGCATCATATGATAGACTACAGGCAGCTTTGCAGGCTGAAGAAAAATGATCTAAGTTGGAAGGAATTTTGAAAGTGATGAAAACAGCTTGAAAAGATTAAAAAAATGTTTTCCATCAATATCACTTCTATACAACATTGTACTGAAATTCATAGCAGTAAGGAAGGACAGGAAGAAAAATGAAGGGAGTGAAGATTAAAATGAATGGAAGAAAACTATCCTTATTCATAGATACTATGATTTCATATGTACACAAATAATGAGAATTTAGAAATGGATCTAGTAAAGTTACTGGTAAACAGTCAATATGATAGTAACTGTATTTCTATATACCCAAAGTCAAAACTGGAAAAATAAAACTTGAAAAAAGAACTGTTTATAGTACCATTAAAAAAAAAAAAACTGAATCCCAGAAATAAGTCTAACTAGATATGAGTAAAATCTCTGTGTTGATATCAATAACTATGAGAGATAAAATTGAAGCAAACCAGGAAAACAGAAAAACTAATCTTTTTCATCTTATGGAAAACTCTGTACTTGAAGATTTCACCTCTCCCCAAATTGATCTCTTTATATATATCATAATCTGAATGAAAATACATGGAGATTTCTTTTATGGAAATTGACAAATTAGTTAGCAGGCATATCCGTTCAGTTCAGTTCAGTTCAGTTGCTCAGTTGTGTCCGACTCTTTGCGATCCCATTGAGTGCAGCACGCCAGGCCTCCCTGTGCATCGCCCACTCCTGGAATTTACTCAAACTCATGTCCGCTGAGTTGTTGATGCCATCCAACCATCTCATCCTCTGTCATCCCTTTCTCCTCCTGCCTTCAATCTTTCCTAGCATCAGGGTCTTTTCAAATGAGTCAGCTCTTCGTATCAGGTAGCCAAAGTACTAGAGTTTCAGCTTCAGCATCAGTCCTTCCAAAGAACACCCAGGACTGATCTTTAGGATGGATTGGTTGGATCTCCTTGCAGTCCAAGGGACTCTCAAGAGTCTTCTCCAACACCGCAGTTCAAAAGCATCAATTCTTCAGCACTCAGCTTTCTTTACAGTCCAACTCTCACATCCGTACATGACTGCTGGAAAAGCCATAGCCTTGACTAGACAGACCTTTGTTGGCAAAGTAATGTCTCTGCTTTTTAATATGCTATCTAGGTTGGTCATAACTTTTCTTCCAAGGAGCTGCTGCTGATGCTGCTGCTAAGTCGCTTCAGTTGTGTCCGACTCTGTGCGACCCCATAGATGGAAGCCCACCAGGCTCCCCCGTCCCTGGGATTCTCCAGGCAAGAACACTCGAGTGGGTTGCCATTGCCTTCTCCAATGCATGAAAGTGAAAAGTGAAAGTAAAGCTGCTCAGTTGTGTCTGACTCTTAGCGACCCCATGGACTGCAGCCTACCAGGCTCCTCCATCCATGGGATTTTCCAGGCAAGAGTACTAGAGTGGGGTGCCATTGCCTTCCAAGGAACAAGTGTCTTTTAATTCCATGGCTGCAGTCACCATCTGCAGTGATTTTAGAGCCCTCGAAAATAAAGTCTGTCACTGTTTCCACTGTTTCCCCATCTATTTACCATGAAGTGATGGGACTGGATGCTATGATCTTAGTTTTCTGAATATTGAGTTTTAAGCCAACTTTTTCACTCTCCTCCTTCACTTTCATCAAGAGGCTCTTTACTTCTTTGCTTTCTGCCATAAGGGTGGTGTCATCTGCATATTTGAGGTTACTGATATTTCTCCCTGCAGTCTTGATTCCAGCTTCATCCAGCCCAGGGTTTCTCATGATATACTCTGCATATAAGTTAAATAAGCAGACAATATACAGCCCTGATGTACTCCTTTCCCTATTTGGAAACAGTCTGTTGTTCCATGTATGGAAAAGCAAAAGATCTAAGCAAAACAAGAACAAAATCAGAGGTTGCTTGAATGAACTCACATAATAAATATAATCTCTATTAAAGGATACTATTATTTTTTGTTTTTCTACCTTAAGCTTACTATCAATGTGATAAAAATCAGAATACTGTGTATACCTCATCAAGTACTGAATATGAAGGCTCTGAGGAAACTTTTTGGAGTGCTTAGGATGTTCTATAATTTGAGTTGGCTAGTTGTTTGTTTTCTGGATGTATACATATGAAAAAATAATAAAGTTTTCCTATTAAAATTACCATTCTTTGCCTAATGTATGCTACATTTGAATAAAAATATGAAAAACAAATCTGATATCAATTAATGCATATTCATTGGAATTTGATTATTATGTTAAGTGTGTGTATGTGTGTGTGTGTGTGTGTGTGTGCATGCTCAGTCACTCAGTCATGACTGTAGCCCACCAGGCTCCTCTGTCCATGGGATTTTCCAGACAAGAATATGGGAATGGGTTGCTATTTCTTTCTGCAAGGGATCTTTCCATCCAGGGATCAGACTTGCAAACCTGCATCTTCTGAATTGGTGGGCAGATTCTTTACCACAGCACCACCTATGCTACAAATGCTATACAATAGAGTTTATGTTCTGGCCTAAGTTTTTAAAATATAATTACAAGATAAAATTGAAAGAAAAGTGCCTAAAAATTACCTGAAGTGATTCAAATTTATTATCCCTTGGGTTAAATTTACTAGAAAACACTACTTTGAATGATATATTCTTCTCACCTAAAATTTCTCTGATTAGTGACAGGAGTTTTTAACTCTCCTTAGGGAATTTAATTTCTCATTAGAAATTACATTATTCATTAATCAAGAGCAGTAATTTTTGAGAAATTTCACCAATCATTAGCCTCTTTCTGCTAATGTCTCTACAGAACTGACTAATACAGTTCTCTAGACAAGAGAGACTAATACTATTCTCCAGACAAGAATACTAGAGTGGGTCATCATTTCCCACATGCAAAACTATTTATTGATTGCCAATCATATGCCAGATAAAACATTAGATGTTGGGCATATAATGGTGAATAAAGGATACTGTGTCTTTGCCTGATACTTTGTCAGTGCTGATACTCTCGTAAGAAGAGGGGAGAATTAATAAGACAAGTGAATAAAATGATTGATATTCTAGAAGATACCACAGTCTAGTGGAAGAAATAGATGAACAAGTAATAATTTTCATACATTTTAGAAGTTGTTATAATTATGATATCCCCATAGTACTGCAGCAATAGGAACAAAAAATAATTCTATCATGGGTGGGAGGGGTGGGAGAAGGGAATGGATATTTACTTATTTTGGTAACTTTGCCACTAGCTATACCTATCAGGTTTCATTTCTCTGTTGATCCTGATAATAATTTAATTAAAACTTTCTCTCATCTATTACATTTATCCTCATTTCTAATGCAATTTTTCCTTATATTGCTAACTTTCAAGTGCTTCCTTCCCTAGAAGATTATAAGAATTAAGGCAGAGAAATCAGTTAAGAGATATGAAGAGGGTCTGAACCAGGACAGTAAGGTCAGAGAGAAGACAATTTTAACTGATATTTAGAAGAATATATTAATGACTAAAACAGGAGTGTGAGAGGTAAAGGTAAAGAACAGGTCAAAGCTAACCATCACGTTTTAGCGTTAGCATATTTTGAGACTCACAGGTCCTTTTGAGAATGTTATAAAACTTGTAGAGCTTTTCTCCCAAGAAAGGAAAATCAATGTATACACTAAGAATTTCACAAGCAATAGGAAAATCAATGTATACACTAAGAATTTCACAAGCAATATAAAACAGTTTAGATTTCTCTGCTTTAGTAGGCATAGTGGGATCAGTGGTTTGACTGTATGGAATTGTTTTGGTATCCTGATAAATCTTGATTGAATTTATAAGCTGTGATATAACTAAAAATTATGAAAAAGCCAATAAATTGTTTTAAATATATATCAGTTCAGTTCAGTTCAGCTCAGTCGCTCGGTCGTGTCTGACTCTTTGCGACCCCATGAATCACAGCATGCCAGGCCTCCCTGTCCATCACCATCTCCCGGAGTTCACTCAGACTCACGTCCTTTAAGTCCGTGATGCCATCCAGCCATCTCATCCTCTGTCATCCCCTTCTCCTCCTGCCCCCAATCTCTCCCAGCATCAGAGTCTTTTCCAAAGAGTCAACTCTTCACATGAGGTGGCCAAAGTACTGGAGTTTCAGCTTTAGCATCATTCCTTCCAAAGAAATCCCAGGGCTGATCTCCTTCAGAATGGACTGGTTGGATCCCCTTGCAGTCCAAGGGACTCTCAAGAGTCTTCTCCAACACCACAGTTCAAAAGCATCAATGCTTCGGTGCTCAGCCTTCTTCAGAGTCCAACTCTCACATCCATACATGACCACTGGAAAAACCAAAGCCTTGACTAGACGGACCTTAGTCGGCAAAGTAATGTCTCTGCTTTTGAATATACTATCTAGGTTGGTCATAACTTTTCTTCCAAGGAGTAAGCGTCTTTTAATTTCATGGCTACAGTCACCATCTGCAGTGATTTTGGAGCCCACCAAAATAAAGTCTGACACTGTTTCCACTGTTTCCCCATCTATTTCCCATGAAGTGATGGGACCAGTAGCAATGATCTTCGTTTTCTGAATGTTGAGCTTTAAGCCAACTTTTTCACTCTCCTCTTTCACTTTCATCAAGAGGATTTTTAGTTCCTCTCCACTTTCTGCCATAAGGGTGGTGTCATCTGCATATCTGAGGTTAATGATATTTCTTCCGGCAATCTTGATTCCAGCTTGTGTTTCTTCCAGTCCAGCGTTTCTCATGATGTACTCTGCATAGAAGTTAAATAAGCAGAGTGACAATATACAGCCTTGACGTACTCTTTTTTCTATTTGGAACCAGTCTGTTGTTCCATGTCCAGTTCTAACTGCTGTTTCCTGTCCTGCATACAGATTTCTCAAGAGGCAGGTTAGGTGGCCTGGTATTCCCATCTCTTTCAGAATTTTCCACAGTTTATTGTGATCCACACAGTCAAAGGCTTTGGCATAGTCAATAAAGCAGAAATAGATGTTTTTCTGGAACTCTCTTGCTTTTTCGATGATCCAGCAGATGTTGACAATTTGATCTCTGGTTCCTCTGCCTTTTCTAAAACCAGCTTGAACATCAGGGAGTTCATGGTTCATGTATTACTGAAGTCTGTCTTGGAGAATTTTGAGCATTACTTTACTAGCATGTGAGATGAGTGCAATTGTGCAGTAGTTTGAGCATTCTTTGAAAATTGACCTTTTCCAGTCCTATGGCCACTGCTGAGTTTTCCAAATTTGCTGGCATATTGAGTGCAGCACTTTCACAGCATCATCTTTCAGGATTTGAAACACCTCAACTGGAATTCCATCGCCTCCACTAGCTTTGTTCATAGTGATGCTTTCTAAGGCCCACTTGACTTCACATTCCAAGATGTCTGGCTCTAGATTAGTGATCACATCATCATGATTATCTGGGTTGTGAAGATCTTTTTTGTACAGTTCTTCCATGTATTCTTGCCACCTCTTCTTAATATCTTCTGCTTCTGTTAGGTCCAGATCATTTCTGTCCTTTATTGTGCCCATCTTTGCATGAAATATTCCCTTGGTATCTCTAATTTTCTTGTAGAGATCTTTAGTCTTTCCCATTCTGTTGTTTCCCTCTATTTCTTTGCATTGATCACTGAAAAAGGCTTTCTTATCTCTTCTTGCTATTCCTTGGAACTCTGCATTTCAATGCCTATATCTTTCCTTTTCTCCTTTGCTTTTTGCCTCTCTTCTTTTCACAGCTATTTGTAAGGCCTCCCCAGACAGCCATTTTGCTTTTTTGCATTCCTTTTCCATGGGGATGGTCTTGATCCCTGTCTCCTGTACAATGTCACGAACCTCATTCCATAGTTCATCAGGCACTGTATCTATCAGATCTAGACGCTTAAAATCTATTTCTCCTTTCCACTGTATAATCATAAGGGATTTGATTTAAGTCATACCTGAATGGTCTAGCGGTTTTCCCTACTTTCTTCAATTTAAGTCTGAATTTGGCAATAAGGAGTTCATGATCTGAGCCACAGTCAGCTCCTGGTCTTGTTTTTGTTGACTGTATAGAGCTTCTCCATCTTTGGCTGCAAAGAATATAATCAATCTGATTTCGGTGTTGACCATCTGGTGATGTCCATGTGTCGAGTCTTCTCTTGTGTTGTTGGAAGAGGGTGTTTGCTATGACCAGTGCATTTTCTTGGCAAAACTCTATTAGTCTTTGCCCTGCTTCATTCCGTATTCCAAGGCCAAATTTGCCTGTTACTCCGGGTGTTTCTTGACTTCCTACTTTTGCATTCCAGTCCCCTATAATGAAAAGGACATCTTTTTTGGGTGTTAGTTCTAAAAGATCTTGTAGGTCTTCATAAAACTGTTCAATTTCAGTTTCTTCAGCGTTACTGGTTGGGGCATAGACTTGGATAACTGTGTAATTGAATGGTTTGCCTTGGAGACGAACAGAGATCATTCTGTCATTTTTGAGATTGCATCCAAAAACTGCATTTCGGACTCTTTTGTTGACCATGATGGCTACTACATTTCTTCTGAGGGATTCCTGCCCACAGTAGTAGATGTAATTGTCATCTGAGTTAAATTTACCCTTTCCAGTCCATTTTAGTTCGCTGATTCCTAGAATGTCGAGGTTCACTCTTGCCATCTCTTGTTTGACCACTTCCAATTTGCCTTGATTCATGGACCTGACATTCCAGGTTCCTATGCAAAATTGCTCCTTACAGCATCAGATCTTGCTTCTATCACCAGTCACATCCACAGCTGGGTATTGTTTTTGCTTTGGCTCTATCCCTTCATTCTTTCTGGAGCTTTTCTCCACTGATCTCCAGTAGCATATTGGGCACCTAATGACCGGGGTAGTTCTTCTTTTGGTATCCTATCATTTTGCCTTTTCCTACTGTTCATGGGGTTCTCAAGGCAAGAATACTGAAGTGACATGGCATTCCCTTCTCCAGTGGACCACATTCTGTCAGGCCTCTCTACCATGAACTGCCCCTCTTGTGCTGCCCTGCAAGCATGGCTTGGTTTCATTGAGTTAGACAAAGCTGTGGTCCTAGTGTGACTAGATTGAGTAGTTTTCTGTGAGTATGGTTTCAGTGTGTCTGCTCTCTGATGCCCTCTTGCAACACTTACCATCTTACTTGGGTTTCTCTTACCTTGGCGTGGGGTATCTCTTCACGGCTGCTCCAGGAAAGCACAGCCACTGTTCCTAACTTGGACGAGGGGTATCTCCTTACCACCTCCGTTCCTGACTTTTAACGTGGGATAGCTCCTCTAGGCCCTCCTGTGCCTTCTCAGCCACCACTCCTCAGGTTGCTCTTCCCAGCTGCTGGCCCTGGCCTCTGGCGTGGGGGGCCTCCCAGCTGCCGCACCTGGCCTCGGGCTCCGGGTGGCTCCTCAAGGTCACCGCCCCTGGCCATACAAATACGTACATTAAAATGGTTGTTTTCAAATTGCATATACTTCAGTTCAGTTCAGTTCAGTTCAGTCACTCAGTCTTGTCAGACTCTTTGCGATCCCATGAATCGCAGCACGCCAGGCCTCCCTGTCCATCACCAACTCCCAGAGTTCACTCAGACTCAAGTCCATCAAGTCCGTGATGCCATCCAGCCATCTCATCCTCTGTCATCCCCTTCTCCTCCTACCCCCAATCCCTCCCAGCATCCAAGTCTTTTCCAATGAGTCAACTCTTTGCATGAGGTGGCCAAAGTACTGGAGTTTCAGCTTTAGCATCATTCCCTCCAAAGAAATCCCAGGGCTGATCTCCTTCAGAATGGACTGGTTGGATCTCCTTGTAGTCCAAGGGACTCTCAAGAGTCTTCTCCAACACCACATTTCAAAAGCATCAATTCTTCGGCTCTCAGCCTTCTTCACAGTCCAACTCTCACATTCATACATGACTACTGGAAAAACCATAGCCTTGACTAGACGGACCTTAGTCGGCAAAGTAACATCTCTGCTTTTGAATATGCTATCTGGGTTGGTCATAACTTTTCTTCCAAGGAGTAAGGGTCTTTTAATTTTATGGCTGCAGTCACCATCTGCAGTGATTTTGGAGCCCTCCAAAATAAAGTCTGATACTATTTCCACTCTTTCGCCATCTATTTCCCATGAAGTGATGGGACCGGCTGCCATGATCTTTGTTTTCTGAATGTTGAGCTTTAAGCCAACTTTTTCCCTCTCCTCTTTCACTTTCATCAAGAGGCTTTTTAGTTCTTCTTCACTTTCTAGGGGTCAATAATTATGATTATGTTAAATTTGAATGAGGAAAAAACCTTAGCCATTTTAACATTTTGGTTTACATTTTACACAGAGACAGATAAATTAATTATTTTTCTTATACCTAACTAATATTACTCTTTATTGAATTTCTATTTGCTATTGATTATAGTCCAAGCTATATTACATACAACTTCTCAGGAGCACAATGATTAGTAATAGATATAATAAAAAGCACACAAATAAGTAGAAAATTAAGGTCAATATGGTAAATATTATACAAGTGTGGCAAAGCATAGTTGTTTGAGAATGGGGCTTCCCTCGTAGCCCAGATAGCAAAGAACCAGCCTGCAATGCAGGAGACCTGGGTTTGATTCCTGGGTTGGGAAGATCTCCTTGAAAAGGAAATGGTAGCCCACTCCAGTATTTTTGGTTGGAGAATTCCATGGACAGAGGAGCCTGGCAGGCTACAGTCCATGGAGTCGCAAGAGTCAGACATCACTTAGCAATCAAACCACCAACCACCAAGAGAAATAATCACATATCTATTTAGTGTCTTAACACTTTTATGTAAGGCCCCAAATGAATGTGTAGGGCCATTCTGCATGTTTTAAATGACAGGTTTTTAGAGGGCAGAGACACTTTAGATTACTTCATGTAAGTGTGTAATAAAATAGATAATTTTGGAAATGGTAGAGAGGTTCTTTTTAAAATCTCAAATGTAAGACTACCTACATAGAGGTGTGAGATTCAGAATAAACTTTTATTCTATATGTTCCTTGCCTGAGGCAGCTACACAAGAAATAAAATTTGTGAGAGTGTTTAATTAAAAATACACATAAAGGGCTTCCCTCGTGGCTCAGTGGTAAAGAATCTGTTGGATCCCTGATTCAGGAAGATCCCACACGCCACAGAGCAACTAAGCCTGTGTGTCACAACTATTGAGCCTGTGGTCTAGAGCCTGGGACTGCAACTACCTAAGCCCATATGCGCTAGAGCCCATGCTCGCAACAAGAGAAGGCACCACAATGAAGAAGCCTGCATACAGAAACCAAAGGTAGCCTTTGCTTGCCACGACCAGGAAAAAACGCCCACACAGAAACAAAAACCCAGCACAGCCAAAAATAATGTAAATAAAATTAATTTTTATATGTACATAAAATAATTATTAGCATAATTTTAAAAGTAGAAAGCAAAGAGAGTTTCCCTAAAAAGGTCAAATGAATATGTTTATGTAAAAATATCTGTGATGACATTAAGGAAGATATGAGGTATTCAGAAAATAAATCCCCTTCATTTAATCTAGCTCATTGTCAGGCTCTTCCTTCCATATAATATGATCATTCTTTTCAATAACCAGCATTTATGTTTTTTCTCTGTCCTGGTACTTAAGGCATGAGAATATCAGTTGGGTGAATGAAAAACAGACAAGCATGAGGAACTGAAAGCACACAACACTTCTAAATATATACTATAATAAATAGTCTTTGTAAACCACGTAAACTTGGTTTTCTTCCATGTTTTCTATTATTATCTTTAAATGAGAATAGCAACATTTTACTCATTTAACAATGATTCTTTACAGAAGCAGAATTCATATGACTATTATTGGGTCACAATAAGCAACCAAGTGATTAAAACTGTCTTGATTTTCCAGAACACATGTGAGTTTCACTAGGTTATAATTCTGAAAGAGTAAATATTTTGTATTAAGCATGATGCATTTCATATAAGTTTATTTTTTAATATTTTACCTCTGCATAAAATAATAATTAACAGCATGAAACAATATGAGCTTGAGAGCTTTGTTGTCCCTACAACAATATATGTCACCCTGGGCTGGTCACAAAATTGCATTTCTACTTTTGTACCTAATGTGGGGTCAAATTTAGAGGCTTTTGTATGTAGATTTAGAAATGGAAAAGGAAAATCAGGTTATAAAAACAAAATTGGTATGATTTGACAAATCACTTGAAATGAAGTGAAGTCTCTCAGTTGTGTCTGACTCTTTGTGACCCCATGGACTGTAGCTTACAAGGCTCCTCTGTCCATGGAATTTTCAGGCAAGAGTACTGGAGTGGGTTGCCATTTCCTTCCCCAGGGGATCTTCCTGACCCAGGGATCAAACCCAGGTCTCTAGCATTGCAGGAAGACACTTTACTGCCTAAGCGATCAGAGAAATCTCATGATTTGACAAGACATGAGATATAATGAGTGAAGTAGAATCATATGTCAATAAGCTCTCTGGAATTCCAGTGGAACTATTTCAAATCCTGAAAGATGATGCTGTGAAAGTGCTGCACTCAATATTTCAGCAAGTTTGGAAAACTCAGCAGTGGCCACAGGACTGCAAAAGGTCAGTTTTCATTCCAATCCCAAAGAAAGGCAATGCCAAAGAATGCACACACTACCACACAATTGCACTCATCTCACACCATAGCAAAGTAATGCTCAAAATTCTCCCAGTCAGGCTTCAACAATATGTGAACCATGAACTTCCTGATGTTCAAGCTGGTTATAGAAAAGGCAGAGGAACCAGAGATCAAATTGCCAACATCCGCTGGATCATGGAAAAAGCAAGAGAGTTCCAGAAAAACATCTATTTCTGCTTTACTGACTATGCCAAATCCTTTGACTGTGTGGATCACAATAAACTGTGGAAAATTCTGAAAGAGATGGGAATACCAGACCACCTGACCTGCCTCTTGAGAAATCTGTATGCAGGTCAAGAAGCAACAGTTAGAACTGGACATGGAACAACAGACTGGTTCCAAATAGAAAAAGGAGTACATCAAGGCTGTATATTGTCATCCTGCTTATTTAACTTCTATGCAGAGTACATCATGAGAAATGCTGGACTGGAAGAAACACAAGCTGGAATCAAGATTGCCGGGAGAAATATCAATAACCTCAGATATGCAAATGACACCACCCTTATGGCAGAAAGTGAAGAGGAACTAAAAATCCTCTTGATGAAAGTGAAAGAGGAGAGTGAAAAAGTTGGCTTAAAGCTCAACATTCAGAAAACGAAGATCATTGCTACTGGTCCCATCACTTCATGGGAAATAGATGGGGAAACAGTGGAAACAGTTTCAGACTTTATTTTGGGGGGCTCCAAAATCACTGCAGATGGTGACTGCAGCCATGAAATTAAAAGACCCTTACTCCTTGGAAGAAAAGTTATGACCAACCTAGATAGTATATTCAAAAGCAGAGACATAACTTTGCCAACTAAGGTCCGTCTAGTCAAGGCTTTGGTTTTTCCAGTGGTCATGTATGGATGTGAGAGTTGGACTGTGAAGAAGGCTGAGCACCGAAGAATTGATGCTTTTGAACTGTGGTGTTGGAGAAGACTCTTGAGAGTCCCTTGGACTGCAAGGAGATCCAACCAGTCCATTCTGAAGGAGATCAGCCCTGGGATTTCTTAGGAAGGAATGATGCTAAAGCTGAAACTCCAGTACTTTGGCCACCTCATGCGAAGAGTTGACTCACTGGAAAAGACTCTGATGCTGGGAGGGATTGGGGGTAGGAGGAGAAGGGGATGACAGAGGATGAGATGGCTGGATGGCATCACTGACTCGATGGACGTGAGTCTGAGGGAACTCCGGGAGTTGGTGATGGACAGGGAGGCCTGGCGTGCTGCGATTCATGGGGTCTCAAAGAGTCGGACACGACTGAGCAACTGAACTGAACTGAACTGAACCCAAATTATGTCTACACCTAAGTTCTTTAAGATGCATATCAGTCCCCTGGTAGCTCAGCTGGTAAAGAATCTGGCTGCAATGCAGGAGACCCTGATTCAATTCCTGGGTTGGAAAGTTGTCCTGGAGAAGGGATAGTCTACCTTCCCCAGTATTCTTGGGCTTCCTTGGTGGCTCAGATGGTAAAGAATCTGCCTGAATGTGGACCTGGGTTCAATCCTTGGGTTGGAAAGATCCTCTGGAGGAGGGCATGGCAATCCACTCCAGTGTTCTTGCCTGGAGAATCCCCATGGACAGAGGAGCCTGTCAGGCTACAGTCCATGGGGTCACAAAGAGTTGGACACAACTGAGTGAGAAGCATAGAGCAGTCAAGATACACTAGACTATGTTGTAACAGCAATACCTATTTCTCAGTTACTTAACGCTAAACTAGTTTATTTCTACTCATGCAAATTCTGCTCCAGCTCCCCATGATTTTTCAGGCAAATATTCTCCCTGTGGTGGTTAAGTATTTAAGGCTGATTCTCTGTATTTTATGGAATCATCATTTCGACATGCTGCTTCAGGGTCCATTTTGGCAGGTGAAGACAGCATGGCACACTGGTTCTTGAAGTGTGTCAGGCCTGAAATGATATATATTACTACCAGTCACAATCAATTAACCAGCGTTAGTCATGTGGCCTTGACCAATTTTCAAGGCTGGGAAATAGAGACTTCTATACAACTAGTTAAGCACAGAGAAGTGGAAATAATGGTGAACATTAGTAATGTTTAGCTAGAATATTAGGAATTTGGTGGTTCCAACCAAGTACTTGAGTGATATAATTACTTCAAAGGGGAAAAAGACTAAACAACAGATGAAAACAAAATACAAAAGATGTGTAAGGAGATAAAATGTGGGATAATATGTTTTAATAATTCAAAGTAATCAATATTATTATGACACAAAAGTTTCTAAGAAAAATATATACTGATAATTTTTAGTCTAGTCACTGAAAATGCCACATCATCTTAAGTTGATGCCTTTAGGCACAATAATCTTTAAAATTCTTTTGTAAATATCACTGTGCTTGGTAAATAGTTTTTCATGTAAAAATATCAATATGATTATTTTGACTGTTGCATGATATATTAGCTATATTAGAAATGGAATAGAGCAACTATTGGATAAACCATGTAATAGTCATCAGATATCAAAATGAACTTAAACTTTCTGCTCCCTAGTGTCTTCCTCTCAACATTTGTCTGACTATTGCAAATCAAGGATTATGTGAATATATTAAAATAAACTTTCAAATGTGAAATTAACATTCATGAAAGAGGACATTTACAAAGTATTTTGAGTTAGTCAAGCTAAATAGTTGCCAATCAACTACATTTTTAAACTTAAAAAACTAATGAATCATATACCAGAGCAAAAAGAAATACTTGATTCTTTATTTATACTTTCTTAATTAAAAATTGTCCACCACTTAAATATGCAACATTTTGTGTACCACCCAACAATATCAATAAAATGATTCCTTCAACAAAGCTAACAACTGCTTTGTCAGAGATAAGGTAATTGAAGCTAAATAAGAGAGCTGTGTTTGTCTTACTTCAATTTAATGAACTGCATTGTATATTCCTTAACATAAACGTGAAAATATGAGACTGAAGTGGAAACACAATATCAATTTAAATTATTTTAGACCTTTTCTACTTATACCTTCATACAGATTTTGCATTTATGATAATTCTCATTTATTCCTCTTTCTTCTTTCATTTACATAAAACAAAACATCATCATCAACCCATATGGGAGCATTGGAAACTTCAGCAGCAAAAAAAGGTACAATTGAAAAGTATAGTGGAAAGAACAAGCTAAAGGAAGAGACATAATAGGATAGAAATAATGATAATTTCATTAAAGGAAAAATAATAGAAAAATAAGACCAAAATAGGATAAATGAAAAGACAAATAATAAAATATATTTAATCTTAGATATATAAATATTTACCTTGGAAATGAACGCACTCTGTCCAAGGGAAAATAATCCTCGATGGAATGACTAAACTGCAGAAAAGTATTAAAAGTACCAAAAAAGAATAAATAGGTAGTATATAAATTATATAAACCATTGAAAGGGACAAAAGCAAAGTCTTGTGGGGTTTATAACATATATAGAAGAAAATTATGTAACAACAATAGCACAATGAGAATTAAATGGTTCCAAACGATTTTAAGCTTTTCATTGTTTATTAAGAGGTAATCATTTAAGGTCAGTCAGTTCAGTTCAGTGGCTCAGTAGTGTCCAACTCTTTGCGACCCCATGGACTGCAACACCCCAGGCTTCCCTGTCCATCACCAACTTCCAGAGCCTGTTCAAACTCATGTCCATTGACTCAGTGATGTCATCCAACCATTTCATCCTCTGTCATCCCCTTCTCTTCCTGCCTTCAATCTTTCCCAGCATCAGGGTTTTTTCAGATGAGTCAGTTCTTTGCATCAGGTGGCCAGAGTATTGGAGTTTCAGCTTCAACATCAGTCCTTCCAATGACTATTCAGGACTGATTTCCTTTACGATTGACTGGTTTGATCACCTTGCAGTCCAAGAGACTCTCAAGAGTCTTCTTCATCACCACAGTTCAAAGCATCAATTCTTTGGCACTCAGCTTTCTTCATAGTCCAACCCTCACATCCATACATAACTACTGAGAAAACCATAGCTTTGACTAGATGGACCTTTGTTGACAAAGTAATTTCTCTTCTTCTTTTTAATATGTTGTCTAGGTTGGTCATAGCTTTTCTTCCAAGGAGCAAGCATCTTTTAATTTCATGGTTGTAGTCATCATCTGCAGTGATTTTGGAGCCCAAGAAAATAAAGTCTGTCATGTTTTCCATTGTTTCCCCATCTATTTGCCATGAAGTGATGTGACTGGATGGGCTTCCCTGATAGCTCAGTTGGTAAAGAATCTGCCTGCAATGCAGAAGACCCCAGTTAGATTCCTGGGTTGGGAAGATCCCCTGGAGAAAGGAAAGGCTACCCACTCCAGTATTCTGGCCTGGAGAATTCCATGGACTCTATAGTCCATGTGGTCACAAAGAGTCAGAAATGACTAACTTTCAAAAAAAAAATCATTTTAGGTAAGCTATAATAAGTTAAGTATGTATATTGTCATCTCTATATTAACCACTAAAACTATTCTATATATAATTATATAGCTGAAAATCTAATAGAGCGGAAAAACAGAATAAATTAAAATAATTGAGTAATCCCCTCCCCCCACAAAAAGATAGGCAAATTGAAACAACAAGACTAAGAGTAGATAGGAAATTTACAAAGGAATAGCATGATCGTAGATGTAAATAGCATACACAGATATAAATATAATTATAATAATAATTGCACTGAATATAAGTTAGCTAAACACCAATTATCTGACTGAATTTTAAAAATGACTATATGCTGTTCACAAAAGAAATATTGTAATATAAAGATGAAACAGGTTAAACATAAAAAGATGGAAATATTTAATTCCACCTATGAAGGAGTTTTACAAGAATTGTCTTCCAACTGTAAATAATGTGAGACTTAGGTAAAATATATGAAAAATTTGTTTTTGATGTTTCACCATAGGGAGAGAAAACAGTGACCTCTAGGAGAAGGGAAACAATGAAGTAGAGCAGTATAATTTCCCTGAGTAACTACCTGGAAGCAAATTTCAAGTTGAAGTACAAGCAGTTGAAACCAAAACAAGGCCCTGAAGTCTTTCTGAGTGGGAAAAAAAAAAAAACAAACTGAGATTAGAACATGGAGGATTGCAAGGCAGAATTTACAAAGCACATATTAGAAGAGGGAGCTCCATAGAGAGAAAAAGAGAGTTCTAAAATCTTTGGCTGAATACTGGTTTAGCCTTGTAAGTGTTGCATCTCCATAAGGATGAGAAAACAATCAGTGAAGTGTAGACTGCATATTTTCTGAAGATCATACAAAGCCTGGAAGTAGTTTGTGTTCCCACAAGCCAGAGTAGTGAGGCCTTGTACACAGGGTATCAGGTAGAGTTCTCAGAAAGCTATTGCCTTACAGTGGGGATAAATTAGCTCTATATTAAAGGTAACCCTGGGTATTTCCTAAAACAGTATACAAATAAGCCTTGAAAATGTAAAATTTCCTGACAAATATAACTGCTTGCCAGAATAAAAGCCAATGTTTTATGCAGGAATGTAACAAAATTCAGAACCAACAACGTTAAAATCATATTTGGTATCCAATTCAAAAAATGCCAGGCATTCAAGAAAACAAAAAATATAATCAAAGAACAATCAATAAAAACAGTGCCAGAAATGAGAGAAATTATTGGTGTATTAGACAAAAAGCTATTGGAAATGTTCTTTATATATTCAAGGATGTTGAAAAAATGCAAATATAATGAATATAGAAATTGAAGATTTTTAAAAACCAAAATGAAACTTTTAAATACAGTATCTGAAGTAAAATAAATATACTGAGTGGGATTAGTAGTGGATTACATGAAACTGAAGAAAAGATTAGCAAACTTGCTGAACACAACAATATAACCTCTATTTAAAGAAGCATAGAGATTTTAAAAAAGGACAAAGAGATATAAGACAAAAAAGTTACAAAAAGGAATAAAAACAAGCAGAGCATCCACCAGTGACTTGTGGGATGATATTAGGTGGTTTGATAGTCATGTAACTGAAGCCTCAGTAAGACACATGTATGGGCAAGGAGGTTGCAAAAAAAAATTTAAAAAAAACTAAAGAAAAATGTACAAAGGGTTTTTACAAATATGATTAAAATAATAAGCCAAATATCCAAGTTTCTTAATGAACTTCATGTAGACTAAATATAAAGATGATCATATCAATGCATAAGATAATTCAATTGCTAAAAAGGCAGCAAAAAATAAAATCTTAAAGGCAGCTAATTATTTAAAAAATACATGGAGGATAACAATGAAAAAAATAACAGCAAACTTCTCATAAAAACTCAGCAAGGCAGAAGACAATGGAGAAGCATAATCATAAACTGAAAGAAAAAAATCCACCTAAATTCATAAACCTATCAAATATATCTTAAAACTATGGAGGTAAAATATAGACTTTTTACACAAATGAAGACAGAATTAATTGCCAATAGATGCCACTATATGAACCCATTTGAATGCAAAGTTTCAAAGAATAGCAAGGAGAGATAAGAAAGCCTTCCCTCAGTGATCAGTGCAAAAAAAAATAGAAGAAAACAATAGAATGGTAAAGACTAGAGATCTCTTCAAGAAAATTACAGATACCAAGGGAACATATCAAAGATGAGCACAATAAGGACAGAAATGGTATGGACCTAACAGAGGCAGAAGATATTAAGAAAAGGTGGCAAGAATACACAGAACTGTACAAAAAAGATCTTCACAGCATAGATAATCACAATGGATGATGATTGCTCATCTAGAGCCAGACATCCTGGAATGCAAAGCCAAGTGGGCCTTAGGAAACATCACTACGAACAAAGCTAGTGGAGTTGATGGAATTCCAGTTGAGTTATTTCAAGTCCTAAAAGATAATGTTGTTAAAGTGCTGCACTCAATATGCCAGCAAATTTGGAAAACTCAGCGGTGGCCACAGGACTGGAAGAGGTCAGTTTTCATCCCAATCCCATAGAAAGGCAATGCCAAAGAATGCTCAAACTAGCACATAATTGCACTCATCTTACATGCTAGTAAAGTAATGCTCAAAATTCTCCAAGCCAGGCTTCAACTGTATGTGAACCACAAACTTCCAGATGTTCAAACTGCATTTAGAAAAGGCAGAGTAACCAGAGATCAAATTGCCAACATCCAGTGGATCATCATAAAAGCAAGAGAGTTCCAGAAAAACATCTACTTTTGCTTGATTGAATATGTCAAACTTTGACTGTGTGGATCACAGTAAACTGTGGACAATTCTAAAAGAGATAGGAATACCAGAACACTTGACCTGCCTCCTGAGAAATCTGTATGCAGGTCAAGAAGCAACAGTTAGAACTGGACATGGAACAAAAGGGAAAGGAGTATGTCAAGACTGTATATTGTCACCCTGCTTATTTAACTTATATGCAGAGTATATGATGCAAAATGCTGGGCTGGAAGAAGCACAAGCTAGAATGAAGATTTCCGGGAGAAATATGAATAACTTCAGATACGTAGATGACACCACCCTAATGGCAGAAAACAAAGAACTAAAGAGCCTCTTGATGAAAGTGAAAGAAGAGAGTGAAATAATTGGCTTAAAACTCAACATTCAAAAAACTAAGATCATGGCATCCAGTCCCATCACTTCATGGCAAACAGATGGGGAAACAATGGAAAATGTGACAGACTTTATTTTCTTGGACTCCATAATCATTGCAGATGGTGAATGCAGCCATGAAATTAAAAGACGTTTGTTCCTTGGAATAAAAGCTATGACCAACCTAGACATTACTGAAAAGAAGAGACATTACTTTGCCAACAAAGATCCGTCTAGTCAAAGCTATGGTTTTTCCAGTAGTCATGTATGGATGTGAGAGTTGGACTATAAAGAAAGCTGAACGCTGAAGAACTGATGCTTTTGAACCGTGATTTTGGGGAAGACTCCTGAGAGTCCTCTGGACTGCAAGGAGATCCAACCAGTCCATCTTAAAGGAAAGTGGTCCTGAATATTCATTGGAAGGACTGATGCTGAAGCTAAAACTCCAATACTTTGGCCATCTGATACGAAGAACTGACTCATTTGAAAAGACTCTGATGCTGGGAAAGATTGAAGTTGGGAGGAGAATGGGATGATATAGGATGAGATGGTTGGATGGCATCACTGACATGATGGATATCAATTTGAGTAGTTTCCGGGAGTTGGTGATGGACAGGGAAGCCTGGTGTGCTGCAGTCCATGGAGTCTCAAAGAGTCAGACATGACTGAGCAACTGAATTGAACTGAACTGAATGCTAAAATAACATGTAGGTAGTAAAAATGTCTCAAAATATATGAAGAAAACATATAAATGAAATGGTAAATAGAAATATCCTCAATTATAGTTAAAAATGTTATGTCAATCTTAGTATTTGATAGAAAAATTAGAAGATTTGTACAACACTACTAAGAGACTTTTCTAACTGATATTTTTAGAATATATCACTCAACAGCAGCAGCATACACACATGTTTTTCAAATACAAATAGAGTATTCTGTAAGACAGGTCATATTCTGGGATATTAAATTTAACCTGACTTTAAAATAATTAAAATTATATAAGTAATATTTTCTGATCATAACTGGACAAAATAAGGTAATTACAAGGGAAGGAAAATTCCTAAGTATACAGCTTATCAAAATTTTGAGATGCAGTATGCAGAAATAAATTAGTAGCATTTACAGCTCCTATTAAAACAAGAATAAAATAAGAAATCAATTACTGAAGTTTTCACCTTAAGAAACTAGAAAGAAAAAAATGAAACCATATAATGCAAATGTGAAAAAAATATAATAAAGACAGAACTAAATAAAATAGTAAATGGACATACAATAGGGGAAATCAGTGAATCAAAAAACTGATTCTTAAAAAGATCAATAAATGTCATCAACTTACAGCCAGAATTATGAAGAAAAGCAATACATATCACCAATATCTGTTTGAAAGAGGGGATATTAATATAGACATGGTAGAGATGAAAAGGAATATTAGGAAACAAGGAAAATTTTACAACAATAAGTAGAACTTAGTTGAAACAAATTCTTTGAAATATACAAATTAAAAGTTCATTCAGATAAAATAGAAAGACTGAATAAGTTTATATATATAATTAATATAATACATCATAAAAATAAATTTCCACAAATTATACTCCAGATTATTATGTTACACTAGTAATCTATTGAACATTTAAGGAAGAAATAACACTTACTCTGTACAAAGTCTTCTAGAAATTACAAAAGAAGGGAAAAGATCTCAATTCATTTTATGAAGCTAGCAGTAACCTAGTATCAAACCTAGGTATTGCATTACAAGAAAAAAATAAAAGCTACAAACAATATTCCTTTTGAACAGAGATTCAAAATTATTTAGTGAAACTAGTAGATTGAATTTACCATTCTATAATGGGGGCAATGCATCATAACTCATGAGAAATTGTGTCACAAATTCAAGGTTATTGATCAGTTACTAAAAATTCAAGATTATTTTTCAAATTTTAATCAATTTAATTCTCCAAATTAAAAGAATTGAGAAAATCAAATGATCATCAAAGTATATGGAGAAAAGTTATATGAATGCTTCAGCATCAATACATGATTTAAATGGTTTACATCAAATTAGGAATACAAGATAATTTGTTCAACCTCATAAAAGACACTTAAGGAAAATGTACAGGCTTTATATATGTTGTTGAAAGAATTTATGCTTTCACTCTAAGCTAAAGAACAAGTGAGGGATATCTGATCTTATCAACTCTTTACAATATTTTTTGTCTGTCCTATTCATTTGAATAGGAAAAATAATTAATAAGATATAGTCAAATCTATGTTTTTTCCAGTAGTCATATAAAGATGTGAGAGTTGGACCATTAAGAAGGCTGAGTACCAAAGAATTGATGCTTTTAAATTTTGCTGCTGGAGAAGACTCTTAAGAGTCCCTTGGACTACAAGGAGATCAGTCAATTCTAAAGAAAATCAACCCTGAATATTCATTGGAAGGACTGATGCTGAAGCTGATGCTCCAATACTTTGGCCACCTGATGCAAAGAACTGACTCATTAGAAAAGACCCTGAGGCTGGAAAAGATTGAAGACAAAAGGAGAAGGGGTGGCAGAGGATAAGATAGTTAGATAGCATAACCTATTTAATGGACATGAATTTGAGCAAACTCCAAGAGAGTCGAGGACAGAGGAGCCTGGTGTGCTGGAGTCCACAGGGTGGCAAAGAGTCAGACACAACTTAGCAACAAGTCAGATATTCAGACTGGAAAAGGCACAAAACTCTCTATCACCACTTGACATACCTACATCAAAATCTTAAGGAATCTACAACAATGGTACTGGGGAAAATTAATGTTTAGCACAGTCACAAGATAAAAAGTATGCAGAAATGAATTCTCTTTCTATATACTAGCAACAAATGATTAGGAAGTAAAACTTTAAAATACGCCATTTATAATACCATTGAAAAGCATACAATACTAGGAATGAATAAATGCAAGACTTCTGTGCTAGAAGATATAAATTATTGTTAAGAGAAATTAAAGTAGACCTAAATAAATGGAGGATATACTATGCTTATGAAAGATTCAAAGTTATTAAGATATCAAACATTCTCAAGTTAAATCTATAGATTTAATACAATTGTAATGAAAATTAGAATAGAAAAGAGAACATGGTGAACATATTCTACAATTTGATGGAAATACAAAGGACCTGGATGAGTAAAACACAATTTTTAAAAAGAACAAAAAGAATTTACACTTTCTGATTTCAAGACTTATTACCAAGCTTCAGGAATCAAGACAGCATAGAATTGGTGTAAATATAGACATATAGATCAATGGAACAGAATACAAAGTCTAGAATAGACCCACTCTATATTATCAATTGATTTTTTACAAATGTGATAGATAATTCAAAGGGGAAAAGGACAATCTTTTCAGCAAATGATGCAGGAACAATTATTTATTGTGTCATAAAAAAATGGACATCATCCTTTACTTTTCATCATGAACAAAAATTAACTCAAAATGGATGGTAGATCCAAACACACGAGTCAGAAATATAAAAATTATAGAAGTGAAAAAGAATATCCTTGTGGCTTTAGGTGAGGAAAATATCAATTAAGACACTAAAGTATAAAACAGCAAGCATTTTAAAAAGTAAACTTGTTTCAATAAATTTTCAACTTTTGTTCTTTAAAAAACACTTTAAAAAATGAAAAGGCAAGTCATGATTGGGAGAAAATATTTGTAAAGCATAGCTGATAAAAGAGAGTATTGTAAAGTAAAATAAAATTAATTTTAAAATTAAAAAAAATAAAGATTTATATCCAGGCAAGACCACTGACATAATTTGTGGGTGCAAGTGAAAAATGGAAATGTGGAGCTCCTTAATCAAAAAGCAAGAGAAATATGCTATTAAAAGGACAAATATATAAACTGTTTCCCTTTAAAAATATCATATTACCTATTAAATATAATAGGGACAATTGTGGTTCTGAGTAGAAAAAAATTAATTATAATTTTAATTGATTATTTTAAATTATAAGAACAAATTTTAACATTTATAATTCATCTTTATATTATGCAATACCAATTTTATTTATTGCTGTTATGTTTGGTGCCAAAACTCAGGATTAAAGCAATGCTACTTTTAAGTGCAAATATAAGAGCGTGACTTTTGTATATGCAATCATTGATATTTTATAACTTATACATGTATACATATTGTTCTTATCACAACAGTAGAAACACTGCCTAAATTTAAGAGTTTTCATTGTATTTATTGACAGGTGCATGTTCTACCAACACACTGCCTAAAAGAGATGTTCTCAATAATTATAAAAAAAATAACAAGTTTAACTCAATGAAACTATGAGAAAAAAAGATTGAGTTCAGTTCAGTTCAGTTCAGTCACTCAGTCATGTCCGACTCTTTGCGATCCCATGAATTGCAGCACGCCAGGCCTCTCTGTCGTTCACCATCTCCCGGAGTTCACTCAGACACATCCATCGAGTCAGTGATGTCATCCAGCCATCTCATCATCTGTCGTCCCCTTCTGCTCCTGCCCCCAATCCCTCCCAGCATCAGAGTCTTTTCCAACGAGTCAAATCTTCGCATGAGGTGACCAAAGTACTGAAGTTTCAGCTTCAGCATCATTCCCTCCAAAGGAATCCCAGGACTGATCTTCAGAATGACTGGTTGGATCTCCTTGCAGTCCAAGGGACTCTCAAGAGTCTTCCCCAACACCACAGTTGAAAAGCATCAATTCTTCAGCGCTCAGCTTTCTTTATAGTCCAACTTACATACATACATGACTACTGGAAAAACCATTGCCTTGTCTAGATGGACCTTTGTTGACAAAGTAATGTCTCTGCTTTTCAATATGCTATCTAGGTTGGTCATAACTTTCTTTCCAAGAAGTAAGCGTCTTTTAATTTCATGGCTGCAGTCACCATCTGCAGTGGTTTTGGGGCCCCCAAAAATAAAGTCTGACACTGTTTCCACTGTTTCCCCATCTATTTCCCATGAAGTGATGGGACCAGATGCCATGATCTTCGTTTTCTGATACGTTGAGTTTTAAGCCAACTTTTTCACTCTCCACTTTTACTTTCATCAAGAGGCTTTTTAGTTCCTCTCCACTTTCTGCCATAAGGGTGGTGTCATCTGCATATTTAAGGTTATTGATATTTCTCCCGGCAATCTTGATTTCAGCCTGTGTTTCTTCCAGCCCAGTGTTTCTCATGATGTACTCTGCTTAGAAGTTAAATAAGCAGGGTGACAATCTACAGCCTTGACGTACTCCTTTTCCTATTTGGAACCAGTTTGTTATTCCATGTCCAGTTCTAACTGTTGCTTCCTGACCTGCATATAGGTTTCTCAAGAGGCAGGTCAGGTGGTCTTGTATTCCCATCTCTTTCAGAATTTTCCACAGTTTCTTGTGATCCACACAGTCAAAGGCTTTGGCATAGTCAATAAAGCAGAAACAGAAGTTTTTCTGGAACTCTCTTGCTTTTTCCATGAATCAGCGGATGTTGGCAATTTGATCTCTGGTTCCTCTGCCTTTTCTAAAACCAGCTTGAACATCAGGAAGTTCACGGTTCACGTACTGCTGAAGTCTGGCTTGGAGAATTTTGAGCATTACTTTGCTAGGGTGTGAGATGAGTGTAATTGTGTGGTAGTTTGAGCAATCTTTGGCATTGCCATTCTTTGGGACTGGAATGAAAACTGACCTTTTCCAGTCCTGTGGCCACTGCTGAGTTTTCCAAATTTGCTGGCATATTGAGTGCAGCACTTTCACAGCATCATCTTTCAGGGTTTGAAATAGCTCCACTGGAATTCCATCACCTCCACTAGCTTTGTTCATAGTGATGCTTTCTAAGGCCCACTTAACTTCACATTCCAGGATGTCTGGCTCTAGGTGAGTGATCACACCATCATGATTATCTTGGTCTTGAAGCTTTTTTTTGTATAGTTCTTCCGTGTATTCTTTCCACCTTTTCTTAGTATCTTCTGCTTTAGGTCCATACCATTTTTGTCCTTTATCAAGCCCATGTTTGCATGAAATGTTCCCTTTGTATCTCTAAGTTTCTTGAAGAGATCTCCAGTCTTCCCCATTCTGTTGTTTTCCTCTTTTTCTTTGCATCAATTGCTAAGGAAGGCTTTCTTATCTCTTCTTGCTATTATTTGGAACTCTGCATTTCAATGCTTATATCTTTCCTTTTCTCCTTTGCTTTTCACTTCTCTTCTTCACACAGCTATTTGTAAAGCCTCCGCAGACAGCCATTTTGCTTTTTGGCATTTCTTTTCCATGGGGATGGTCTTGATCCCTGTCTCCTGTACAATGTCCCGAACCTCATTCCGTAGTTCATCAGGCACTCTATCAGATCTAGACCCTTAAATCTATTTCTCACTTTCACTGTATAATCATAAGAGATTTTAATTAGGTCATACCTGAATGGTCTTGTGGTTTTCCCTACTTTCTTCAATTTAAGTCTGAATTTGGCAATGAGCTCATGATCTGAGCCACAGTCAGCTCCTGGTCTTCTTTTTGCTGACTGTATAGAGCATCTCCATTTTTGGCTGCAAAGAATGTAATCAATCTGATTTCAGTGTTGACCATCTGGTGATGTCCATGTGTAGAGTCTTCTCTTGTGTTATTGGAAGTGGGTGTTTGCTATGACCAGTGCATTTTCTTGGCAAAACTCTATTAGTCTTGCCCTGCTTCATTCCATATTCCAAGGCCAAATTTGCCTGTTACTCCAGGCGTTTCTTGACTTCCTACTTTTGCATTCCAGTCCCCTATAATGAAAAGGACATCTTTTTTTGATGTTAGTTCTAAAAGGTCTTGTAGGTCTTCACAGAACCATTCAACTTCAGCTTCTTCAGCATTGCTGGTTGGGGCATAGACTTGGATAACTGTGATATTGAATGGTTTGCCTTGGAGACGAACAGAGATCATTCTATCATTTTTGAGATTGCATCCAAGTGCTGCATTTCAGACTCTTCTGTTGACCATGACAGCTACTCCATTTCTTCTTAGGTATTTGTGTCTGCAGTAGTAGATATAATGGTCATCTGAGCTAAATTCACCCATTCCAGTCCATTTTAGTTCGCTGATTCCTAGAATGTCAACGCTCACTCTTGCCATCTCTTGTTTGACCACTTCCAATTTGCCTTGATTCATGGACCTGACATTCCAGGTTCCTATGCAATATTGCTCTTTACAGCATCAGACCTTGCTTCTATCACCAGTCATATTCACAACTGGGTATTGTTTTTGCTTTGGCTCCATCCTTTCATTCTTTCTGGAGTTATTTCTCCACTGATCTCCAGTACCATATTGGGCACCTACTGTTCTGGGGAGTTGCTCTTTCAGTATTCTATCATTTTGCCTTTGATACTGTTCATGGGGGTTCTCAAGGCAAGAATACTGAGGTGGTTTGCCATTCCCTTCTCCAGTGGACCACAGGCTCTAGTCTTTCCTATCTTTGAAAAAGAAGAAAGCTTTCCTTCGACCCTGGGTCCTTCTTCAGCTCCCCTTCACAGCCAAGATCCTTGAAAGAATTGTGTGCACATGTTGTTTCTACTTCCTTACCCTACCCCTGCAATCTGGCTCCCTCTCTTACCATTCCACTGGAACAGCTCCTCAAGGTCACTACTGACCTCCTTGTTGCTAAATCCCAGGGATGCTCATGAGTCATTATCTGACATGACCCTTTAGCAGTGATGGACTTTGGCACCAACGCTATTTCCTAGTTGAAATATTTTTGGGCTTTTGTTTTTCTGAACACTTCAGTCTTGACTTATTTACTATCTTACAGGTTGCCACCACGTGGCAAATTTCTCATCTGTTGCTCACTGCCTAACCATGGTTTTTCTTGGGCCTTGTAGTATGTCCCAGGGATCTTGTCTGTTCCTGTGCCTTTAATGCCCACCTTTGTCAGAGACTTACTTCTCTCTCTCAGCCCAGACCCCTCTTCCCTGCCCAAGACCTATCTCCTGGCCCCCTTCTTCTGGATGTCCCACTTCACAGCAGACATGCCCCATACCTGTCCCTCCCATGTTCCCCAGCTTGGCTGTTTCCTCCATTGCCTGAACTGGAAATCTGGGATTGGTTCTAGACTCTTCCTTGTCTCTCCATTTTCATAGTCAAGCCATTACAAAATCTGTCCTCTCCAGGATGTCTAAAATGCAGTTGCTCTTCTCCATCTCCTCTGCTCATACCTGAAGATTACACCAAAATAAAAATAGGAGAGAAATTTAAAATTGAGATGAACATAGTCAAAGGTTTTTCCTTTTTTAAAAAGCTATTAAAGTATATAGGATCTTATGAGACTAATCAAGAATAATACGTGGAAGGCACACATAACCAATAGCACAAATACAAAAGGGGACTTTACTACAAATCTCTTAGTTATTAAAAAGTCATAATGTAATGTTGTGAACAACTGCATGCTGATACTTAAAACATTTACAAGAGATGGACTGATTTTCAGGCAATACATAATAAAATGGATGCGTTATAAAAGGCACAATATAAAATAGGAATTATAAATATTCTCACATATATTAAAAGAATTGCTCTATAGTTTGAAAATTTTCCCACAGAAAATTCCAGGTCTAGATGAATGACATGATGAAATTTATCAAGTATTTAAGGAAAAATTATTTTAATCTTACACAAATTTTTATGAGGAATAAAAAATTAAGAACCTCTTTCCCAATTTGCTACATATTACGCCAGAATTATCTTGGTAACAAAATATGACAGGCAGATTACAAGTAAGGATGAATTATATACTTTTGTCACTCATATATATTAATGCAAAAATTCTAAACAACATTTAACAAAATAAATTCAGTAATATAAATAAAGAAACACTACACCTCATAACCAAATTGCTTTCTTCCAGGAATATAAGGTTGATTAAACATTTAAAAACCAATGTAATATAGCACAATAACACTTTAAAGGAGAAAAATCACATAAATATCTTAATGAATGTTGAAAATATATGAAAAAATATTACACTTATTTGTAGTCTAAAAAAATGAGTGAACCAGAAAATGAGTAGAACTTCTTTAATCTTATAAAAGGAAGCTTTCAAAACTAACAGCAAACATTATACTTAAAACTGAGATGATTAAGGTTTACCTTTGTGATCTAAAAAATACAAGCATGCCTGTAACAATTACTACTGCTTTTTTAAAGATGGACATTCCAAAATATATGAAATTAAAGTAAATTAAGGCATTTTTAATATACAATTAAAATATTAGAACTCAGCTCCCAGAGCGTTTCCTTTAGTCAACTACTGCTAATCTTGAACACTGAAGTGAATGTCCTAACCAATGTAATAAGGAAAGGAAAATACATAATATTAAGTAACTGGAAAGGAAGAAATAAAATTCTCATGCCCTCTGCTAACAATAAATATGTAGCAAATGCTAAATAATCCATAAATCAATCATTGGAAGCATACTTATGGTTTCTGCATATAATGCAATTTTAAAAAATTAGTTCTATATAGAACAACAAAACAAAATTTTTTATAGATATATGAGAGATGATTATCATTGTAGAGATTATCATTAATGATTTATGATTACATGAAAAAGTATCAAATATCTTGGGGGAAAAGAAACATTGAAGATTGTGGAAGACTTCTATGCAGCAATCCATAAAATGTTATGAAGATAAATCAAAGAAAACCTAAGTATATAAAGGGATATTCTTTGCTCATGAATTGGAAGATGCAGTATTTCAAAGATGCTAGTTCTTCCTGTATTGATCTATAGATTTGATGTATTTCCAAAGAAAATTTCAATTAGGAAGACTGTGGAAATCAACATTTTCTAAAATTCAAATAGATATGTAAAAGACCAAGAACAGCCAAAGACCAATCAAAAAAGATCAAATTTGAAAAATTTACACTCTAATATAATGAGATTTACTAAAAGCTGCATCATTTACAATTTTGCAGTATTGTTGCAAGGAGAGACAAACAGGCCAATGGAACAGAGTAGAGCCTAAAACTAGATTTGAATATATATAAACAATTGATTTATGACAAAACTGATATTACTGATAAAGGGAAATCTTTTAAACAAATGTGTGTGTGTGCAAGCTCAGTAGCTCAGTCATGTCTGACTCTTGCAACCCCATGAAGTTTAACCTGCCAGGATCCTCTGCCCAAAGAATTTTCCAGGCAAGAATACTGGAGGCAGTTGCCAGTTCCTACTCTAGGGGATCATCCCTAACCCATGGATCAAAACCATCTTGCATCTCTTGCACTTGTAGGCAGATTTTTTTTTTTTTTTTACCACTGTGCCATCAGGGAAGCCCTTTAAACAAATGGTGCTGTCTTAATAAGATATTCATATGGAAAAAAGTGAAATTTGACATCCAAACCTCAAACTACAGACAAAACTCAATACTAAATGGATTGTATGTCTAAATGTGAAAGACAAACAAGAAACTTCTAGAAGATAACAGGAGAAAATATCTTCGGGTATTGAGATAAGGTAATATTTTCAATTCATACATACATACACATAAGAACATACATAAAAAGAACAATCCCTTGGTGCACAAACATTTTAAATTTATACATAGTCAAATTTTATTTTTTGTTTTATTGCCTATTCCTTTGGTGACAGATCTAAGAAATCATTGCCAAATCCAATGTCATAAAGATTTCCCCTGTATTCTTCTAAGAGGGTTACAGTTTGAGCTCTTGTGTTTAAGCATTTGACCCTTTTTCAGTTAATTTTTGTGTATGGTGCAAGATAAGATCCAACTTCATGTTTTTGCATGTGGATATGCCATTTTCTCAAGACAATTACCTTGAAAAACTCTCCTTTTGCCATTGATTGTTCTTGGTGACTTTGTGGTCAGAATTATTAAGATCTGGTCTCTTTACTTTGAAGTTTATAATACAGTATTATTGACTGTAAACACTATGCTGTACATTAGATCTCCAGGTCTTACTTACCTACTGGTTGCAAGTTTGCACCCTTAAACAAAATCTTTCTATCTCCTCACCCATCAGCCACTGTTAATCACCATAGAACATTTTTACAAGTTCATCCCTTGCTTTCCTATACACTAACAATGAGAAAACAGAAAGAGAAGGAAACAATTCCATTCATCATTGCAACGAAAAGAATAAAATACTTAGGAATATGTCTACCTAAAGAAACAAAAGACCTATATATAGAAAACTATAAAACACTGGTGAAAGAAATCAAAGAGGACACAAATAGATGGAGAAATATACCATGTTCATGGATTGGAAGAATCAATATAGTGAAAATGAGTATACGACCCAAAGCAATCTATAGATTCAATGCAATCCCTATCAAGCTACCAATGGTATATTTCACAGAATTAGAACAAATAATTTCACAATTTGTATGGAAATACAAAAAACATTGAATAACCAAAGCAATCTTGAGAAAGAAGAATGGAACTGGAGGAATCAACCTGCCTGACTTTGGGCTCTACTACAAAGCCACAGTCATCGAGACAGTATGGTACTGGCACAAAGACAGAAATATAGATCAATGGAACAAAACAGAAAGCCCAAAGATAAATCCATGCACCTATGGACACCTTATCTTTGACAAAGGAGGCAAGAATATACAATGGAGAAAAAACAATCTCTTTAACAAGTGGTGCTGAAAAAACTGGTCAACCACTTGTAAAAGAATGAAATTAGAACACTTTCTAACACCATAGACAAAAATAAACTCAAAATGGATTAAAGATCTAAAGATAAGACCAGAAACCATAAAACTCCTAGAGGAAAACACAGGCAAAATACTCTCTGACATAAACCACAGCAGGATCCTCTATGACCCACCTCCCAGAATATTGGAAATAAAAGCAAAAATAAACAAATGGGACCTAATTAAAATTAAAAGCTTTTTCACAATGAAAGACTCTGTAAGCAAGGTGATAAGACAGCCTTCAGATTGGGAGAAAATAATAACAAACAAAGCAATGGACAAAGAATTAATCTAAAAAATATACAAGCAGATCATGCAGCTCAATTCCAGAAAAATATATGACCCAATCAAAAAAATGGGCCAAAGAACTAAACAGACATTTCTCCAAAGAAGACATACAGATGGCTAACAAATACATGAAAAGATGCTCAACATCACTAATTATCAGAGAAATGCAAATCAAAACCACAATGAGATTCCATCTCATGCTGGTCAGAATGGCTGCTATCCAAAAGTCTACAGACAATAAATGCTGGAGAGGGTGTGGAGAAAAGGGAACCCTCTTACACTGTTGGTGGGAATGCAAACTAGTACAGCCACTATGGAGAACAGTGCAGAGATTACTTAAAAAACTGGAAAAGGAAATGCCATATGACCCAGCAATCCCACTGCTGGGCATACACACCGAGGAAATCAGAATTGAAAGGGACACGTGTACCCCAATGTTCATCACAGCACAGTTTATAATAGCTAGGACATGGAAGCAACCTAGATGTCCATCAGCAGACAAATGGATAAGAAAGCTCTGGTACATATACACAATGGAGTATTACTCAGCCATTAAAAAGAATTCATTTGAATCAGTTCTAATGAGGTGGATGAAACTGGAGCCTTATACAGAGTGAAGTAAGACAGGAAGAAAAGCATCAATACAGTATACTAACTCGTATATATGGAATTTAGAAAGATAGTAACGATTGCCCTATATGCGAGACAGTGAAAGAGACACAGATGTATAGAAATCTTTTTGACTCTGTGGGAGAAGGCGAGGGTGGGATGATTTGGGAGAATGGTATTGAAACATGTATATTAGCATATGTGAAATGGATCTCCAGCCCAGGTTCAATGCAGGGGGCATGGTGCTCAGGGCTGGTGCACTGGGATGACCCAGAGGGATGGGATGGGGAGGGAAGTGTGAGGGGTGTTCAGGATGGGAAACACATGTACTGCCATGGCTGATTCATGGCAATGTATGGCAAAATCACTACAATATTGTAAAGTAATTAGCCTCCAATTAAAATGAATAAATTAAAAAAATTTTTTTGCTAAAATATAAACTCTATTGTATAGCATTTGTAACTCAGGTGGCACAGTGGTAAAGAATCCACTTGCCAAGGCAGGAGACAAGGGTTCACAGGTTCAGTCCTAGATGAATCTTTGAGACTCATGTGAAAGGCTTGCCCAAAGAGTAAGACAAACATTTGTACTCTGAACCGACATTATAGCTACTATCCACTGAAGTCAAGACAGACAGAACATTAATATCAACCTAACTGGATTGACTCTTTCCTAAAACAAGCAAAAAACCAACATCATACAAAAGATTTTAATATAGCCTATATTCTCACAGCATAATTTTTAAAATGTTCAAGATGCAATCTGAAATTATTCAATATACAAAGAACCAGAAAAATGTAACCAATTCTCAAGGTAAAATATGGATGCCAATCCCAAGATAACTAAGATATTGGAATTACCAAAGACTTTATTTAATTTTTGGCTGTGCCATGCAGCTTGAAAGATCTTAGTTTCCCTTAGTTTCCTGATCAGGGATCGAATTTGGACCCCAGCAGTCAAAGCTCTGAGTCCTAACCATTGGACCACCAGGGAATTTTGAGAATGACCAAAAAATTTAAAACAGCTACTCTAGTCATCTTTCAGGAGATTGATACGATGCTTGTAAAATAATTAGAAAAAGTTTTCAGCAAACATGTAGAAATTATTTTTAAAAAGAGAACTGAAGGTAAATATTGGAACTGACAAATACAATATCAAGAGTAAAAAATTTCATGGTATGGGCTCTATAGCAGAATGAAGATGAAAGACTAAAGTCAGTGAACTTGAAGAAATATGAAAAACAAAGAGATAACGGGTTAAAGGATAAATAAACAGAGGATCAGGGATTGCAAAGTAATAATAAAACATTGGATATTTGTTTCTAAAGTAGGTAAGAAGAAGGTTAATGCAGAAAAAATATTTGAAGAACAAAAGGCAGACCATAACCCAAATCTGAGATTTTCCTATTGTCTGCATTCTACTTTCCTTCAGGATTATTTTTTAAGTTTCCTATCAGGAAAATTCACTTCTACTCTGCCCAGTAGACAATTTTCTACTTATTATGTACACTGAAGTGAAAGTGAAAGTTGTTCAGTTGCATCCGACTCTTTGCGACCCCATGGACAGTTTATGGAATTCTTCTGGCCAGAATACTGGAGTGGGTAGCCTTTACATTCTCCAGGGCATCTTCCCAACCTGGAGACTGAACCCAGATCTCCCATATTGCAGGCTGATTCTTTACCAGCTGAACCACAAAGGAAGCCCATGTACACTAACCTCATTTTTGCAATTATTTATATTTAAACAAACAAAAAAAACTAAATTGGAAGTTTCCTGTTTATATTGCTTACTATTCCAGAAATTAAAAATGTGGAACTTTTGGAAAAGGCCTTAGAGGCAGGGGCTTTTTTAGGTGAGTCTATAATAATTTCAAACTTTCTCTAAAGTTATGTTTAGTCTCTCAGTTTTTCTACTTCTATCTCCGTTTTTCACATCACTGACAGAGAATTCACACACATAACTTGATTTGGAGTGTACACACGTCTGAGCAATAAGCTAAAAATACATTGATTTTATGTTTTCCTTAAAACAAATTCTCATAACTCATGGAGTGAGCTATGGAGAGCCAGGTAACAGAACTAGGCTTTAGAAGACATGGGCTTAAGTTATCATAGAAACTAAGTTTTGCACTAAAGTTTTAATACATTTACATTACAAGCTAGATAAATTTATAATAAAGCAATCAATTCAGCCTCCCAATTTGTTCAAAGCAGTGGATACCAACCACAAATTGTCTAGCTATACTTGGGGACAATGATGATCAAGGTCAGAAAAGAGAACTGACATAAATATGACACAATGATCATACAAGTTAAGAACAGTACATGTATGGTGAGGGTCAAGGCAGTAATTCCTACTTAAGAGGCTTTCTCTTCCAATGAAGACAATGACATACAAAAAGGTAACACAACTGCATAGCTCACAAATCAGAGGTTGGCTTGATTATGGGTAGAAAACTTCCACAAAAGTAAACAAAATCTTTATAAAGGTGGCAAGATCTCTGTCTCCAATATTTTTCATTGTCCCTAGATGGAGCATAAAAGCTTGCAACTACAGAGGAAATGGTTTGGGTTGTTGGTATAGCAATCTTTTAGTGAGTGCCTAATTATATTTTAGGGAGTTAATATGTTAGCACAGTGACTCCAGGGGAATGGATTTGATTAATTCTGGTTTGGCAAATCGGGGAGAGCTTTAGAAAAGAGTTGACATTTGCGCTGAGCCTTGAAATACAGGAAGGGATTTTAAGAGTGGTGTCCCAAGCAAATGGCTTATCTTGAGAAAAGACAGAGTTGGAAAACTGTGAGCATGTTCAGGAGAAGGATGTGACTAGAAGTGTGTCTTTAGGGGTTATTTTTGAAGGAATATAAAGGGTGGAGGAATAAATTAAAATCAATGCAATTACTGTTTTTAGGTATGAAACATTCTAAACAGTCTATAATATTTTCATTGAGCTTTTAACATATATCTACAGATGATAGATGTGTCAAGAAGTAGGGATTTTAGCATTCCTATAATCTTGAGATTGACCTACTAATGGTCATAGAGAAATAATCTTTTTATACAAAACTTTCTTTGGTGTCATGTCACAAGATTAAATGAACTTTGCCTAAGATGCTATTTTTATTCAAACAAATGTTTGCTGGGCCATGCAGAGACAATGGGACACGGGGATTTTAACAAACAAACTTTGCTAGGCTCCTCCTTGTCTACCACACCTAGTTCATAGTAGAGTTACCTATGGTGATAGTTCCTTTCTGGAAGAGGTCCTCTGCCTACATTCTTTCATTCAGTTAGGGGGAAGGTCAAAGTTTCTTCCTGAGTATTCAGGGCCTTGATTGTTTTTAGCTCAAAATAATCCATATGCTAAAGAGATATTTTGATGTGGCAAATTTTATTCCTCTGTACAGGTATAGAGAACTGAGTGGGTATTTTTCAGAAAAGAAAGTGATATGATATATCTTACACTACCTAATGGAAATTGAATATATCCAGGCAGGTGGAATGATGTATTGAATAATAATGGTGTCAAGCTTGGTGAGATCTGTGATAAGTAGTTTATAGTTGTGGCTTCTTAGCTATCAGCAACTATGCCCTATTATTCACACTGAATGTTATACCTCAAGAATATCTCTAACCAGCACCTTTAGCATTACCTTTCACATTACGGAGGGAGCCAATGGAATGGAGTCATCAGGTGTGTTTGGAGGACTAGAGGAAAAGTAAATGTGGAAGTTCATATAACATATACCTAGATATTTAAAATATATTAATCAATATATTAAAATTTCAAATTAAATAAAATATGTTGCACACCCTATGTTGACACACACACTTGCATAAAGATATGGAAGAACAGGCTGAAACTGAGAGTTTGGGGAATCCTTGGAGTTCCACGAAAAAATGTGTTGGTGTGGGTGAAAAGTTTTCAGGTTAATTGTTTCACTACCAGCTATATCTAGCACTCAAGGGTCCTCATTTGTGAGAGTTTAAATACACAGACAGAGAATGGCCAGATGATACATGGCAGCAGAATACTAATCCACAGCCTGTGCAACAATCATCCCAGAATGGTCAGTACTTGATTAATAACTGCCAGCTTCCCTAAGTTTTGTCTCCATTTCCTATTCAGAACCAATTGTCATTGTTCAGTGGCTAAGTTGTGTCCAACTCTTTGCATCCCTGGGGACTGCAGTACACCAGTACACCAGGCTCCTCTGTCCTTCACTTTCCCTCAGGCTTTGCTCAAATTCATGTGCATTCAGTCAGTGATGTTATCCAACCATCGTATCCTCTGCTGCCCTCTTCTCCTTTTGCCCTCAATCTTTCCAATCATCAGGGTCTTTTCCAACAAGTCAGCTCTTCACAGCATTTATGCTGCCGCTGCTAAGTAGCTTCAGTCGTGTCCAACTTTGTGCGACCCCATAGACGGCAGCCTACCAGGCTCTCCCGTCCCTGGGATTCTCCAGGCAGGAACACTGGAGTGGGTTGCCATTTCCTTCTCCAATGCATGAAAGTGGAAAATGAAAGTGAAGTCACTCAGTCTTGTCCAACTCTTAGCGACCCCATGGACTGCAGCCTACCAGCCTCCTCCATCCATGGGATTTTCCAGGCAAGAGTACTGGAGTGGGTTGCCATTGCCTTCTCCATCACAGCATTTATACTCTTTTGTAAATTGTGTTTTCTGCTTTATATATCTTTATGGTAGGCATCTTATTCATCTTTGTGCCCTGAGGTCTAACACAAAGTTGGAATTCAATGAAGTACTATTTGTTTATGAAAAACTATTAACTATATGTAAAAACACAATAAATTTTCTTCCCACAATTCAAAGAATGGGATGGCTAAATATTTACTTAGCTTTACTAGTTTTGAAGTCTTACTTCCTACGTTGGAGAGAAACTGGAAAATTTTAAATGTCTCCTTTCAGTTCAGTTCAGTCGCTCAGTCGTGTCTGACTCTTTGTGACCCCATGAATTGTAGCACACCAGGCCTCCCTGTCCATCACCAACTCTCGGAGTTCACTCAAACTCATGTCCATCGAGTCGGTGATGCCATCCAGCCATCTCATACTCGGTCGTCCCCTTCTCCTCCTGCCCCCAATCCCTCCCAGCATCAGAGTCTTTTCCAATGAGTCAACACTTCGCGTGTGGTGGCCAAAGTACTGGAGTTTCAGCTTTAGCATCAGTCCTACCAAAGAACATCCGGGATTAATCTCCTTTAGAATGGACTGGTTGGATCTCCTTGCAGTCCAAGGGACTCTCAAGAGTCTTCTCCAATACCACAGTTCAAAAACATAAATTATTTGGTGCTCAGCTTTCTTCACAGTCCAACTCTCACATCCATACATGACCACTGGACTCCTTTACTGCCATCAGTTCTAATATTCAAAGCTTGTTGCAAAATATTTTTTTGTTTTGAGGGGAGAAATGTTTTCCATTGTTTTTCTGTGGAGAGTTGAGAAAGTCTGAAACTTTTGAAAGGGGTAATATAATCACAGTTCTGAGGATTTTTCCTTTAGCTGTTGGTCTTAAATTGTGTTTTTATATTGTAAGGCACCTAGGGAAGCATTGGCGTGATAGGTGCGATATAAATGAGAAATATTTAAAAAATACATCTCTGGAACCTGATAACAGGATTTCTATTATTTCACTGTTGTTTTGTTCTGCATTATTTTGTTGTTCTCATTGTCTCCAGTGGGGTTATCTTCAAGACAATTTAAATCTAGTTTTTCTTGAGGCACTAAGTATACCAAAGCTCTTCTGTCAACCCATTGATTAAAAGTCAATTTTACGTTTTTCTAGAAATTAGGGCAGGTGCCTCCTAAGAAATAGTAGTCTTTCACTTTAATCACTTGTGAGCACCTCCTGTGGTTTCATTTGGAATTTTATGGAGAATTATAAAAGTCCTGGCAATGATATTTCCATGGGAAGAGAGAAAGATGAAACCACTCTTGGAAATTTTGAATCCTGACTGGAGCAAAGAAATTAGCATTTGGAATCAATGGTATAGCATGAAGGTGAAAAAATGCCTGATAAGCAGCTTCCCATTATTCCAGAATTACTGTGAACAGAAAGTACAGATATTTTCAATTGAATGAATTGGAATGCTCTTGCATAAGGAATGTTTCTGTGGGTTATTTGTTTTTCCAAAAGGTGTCAAAAATGTATCTAAACCTTGTTGATTAGGAAAGAACTTCCACAGAAAGACATCTTCTTTATGTTCTGTAAAATATGCATGGTAGGTCTTCATTTTGGAAAATAAATATCCTCTTAACTGGTACAGAAATAATGGGTTCCTATCTTTATTGAACTCCCTGAATTGAAACTAAGCCCAGCTATCTACAACTATAATATATAACCTCAAAAGGTCATAAAGGATAATTGTAACTTCATGGAAATAGCTATTTGCTAAGTTGTATATTAAGAGATCACAGAAATGCTTACTAAAAGGAAAAGATTTCTTCATCTCTCTCTTCCCCAGTATCTCACCCTTTCTAAAGCTAAAATATCTGTCACTAAGAGAAGATGTAATTTTCTTAGCCCTGAATTTTCAGACTTCAGCCCTCCACGTGATTGCTTGATTCTTCTTGAAATCAGGTGAAAATATTCACTGTACTAGAAAAAACTTCCTCAATAATTGAAAAAATTTCAATTGATGTTTAAGGGAAGAGAACCATGGTGGTACACTAATTTGCTGAAAAAATTCAAGACTTTAATAAACAGATCCTTTGTGTGTGTGCTACCACTGATGCCATATAGGTATGTGACCCTGGGAAAAATCATGCATTCTCAATTTTTCTATTTTTGAAACCTTGACAATGCAAAATTGGCCTTCCTAATTTAGAGTGTATTTATGAGACAAGAACTAAAATTATTACTGTTGTTTACCTTCCTCTCAAGAAAGCACTATGCAAATACAAAGAATCAGTAGAATATAAAGAATGAAACACTGAACCAAACCAGAATCTCTGCAATGAATCTCTACAGTGCCAAAAGAGACATTATTTTCCTATACAACCAGATAAGAATGCCAACATATGTTATCCTAAATATCATTATTTTTCCATTAATAGCCTATTATGAACATATCATTCAACATTCTTTCTAAACCACCTCGAATTTTCTTCTTTTCTTTTTTCTTTCCTTCCTTCACTCTATTCTTTTTCTATTCCTATATTCCTCCCTTTCAACATTTACTGAGGACCCAATATTTTTCAAGACAATAGAAAAATACAGAGGACAAAAATATGGTATTCTAGAAGGCTTAAAGAAAATGAAGTATGTTACAATAGGAAGCTGTAAGTATTTTCACTTGACTGTATCTAAGGGTATAAGAAAAAGCATGATAAGAGATGAAGCTGGAGAAGTAGGCAGGGGACAGATCAGGGAAGGCCTTAGGTACTTTCTAAAGGGGTTTCTATTTTATTCTACAGGTAATACAGAGCTAGTGAAGAATTTAATATTTTTGAACACTTTTATTCTGTCAACTGTAAGGGGAAAGGAAAGGTGTGCAAAAACTTTGCAGGAAAATCAGTTGTAAGAGGGTTTTAAGAATATTGTTGAAAGATACTAAGAGTGTGAAATTGTGATTGCTGCCTTGGAGATGGTGAAGAAGGGACAGAATTGAGATACATAAAAGGAAGTACAGAAGGGATGGATGGATAATATGTAGAATGAGAAAAGGAGAGAATTTTAAAGGATGACTATAGGAGAAAGTGCAATCTGGGGAGACAACAATGAGTTCAGTTTTACACATGTGAAATTTGGTTGAGAGCCATTTGTAAGGAGAGAGCCTATAGGGAGATATCAATAGTATCTCAGTGTTTTCACATATCCTGTTTCCTCACCTTGAACATTTATTGTTATTATTATTTAGCCACTCCATGGCATGTGGGATCTCAGTTCCCTGAACAGGGATTGAACACATGTCCCCTGCACTGAAGCATAGAGTCTTAACCACTAGACCACCAGGGAAGTCCTCTAAACATTAGTTCTTAATCTCTTGGTTTGATTAATTCCTTGTTATCTTTTAAGTCTTATCCAAAATTATTGCTCAAAGATGTTAAGTCCCCTTCTTCATTTATTTGCTACCACAGTATTCTGTAATTTTCACTCCTAGAACTCGTAATACTTTATTTATATTTACCTGAACCATTATTTAATATTCATCCCTCCCAGTAATTGGTAGAATCCATGAGAACAAGGGTAAAACATCTGTATCCTTTTCTGCTGTATCTCCCAAACCCAAAAAGAGTGTCTGATGAAGATAAATGATTCTTAAGTGAATAAGTTTGAGTTTGGTTTTAGGGGATAGCTCTGCCTCAAGGTGGGCTTCCCTGGGGGCTCAGATGGTAAAGAATCTGCCTGTAATGTGAGTGACCTGGGTTCAATCTCTGGGTCAGGAAGATCCCCTGGAGAAGGGCATGGCAACCCACTCCTGTATTCTTGCCTGGAGAATCCCATGGACAGAGGAGATTGGTGAGCTACATTCCATGGGGTTGCAAAGAATCGGACACAACTGATAGACTAACACTTCACTTCATTGCCTAAAGTGGAGTTGCATAGGGTGTTAACATATCAATTACTGATAGGAGATTTACCAAACAAAGCCATGAGAGTGGATGGAATTGCCTCAGTACAATGCATAGAATGGCCCAAGCATACAAGATGAAAGAAATTAGAAAGTAAGTTCCATGAGGTAGGAACATTGATTTGTTTACTTCTATATCTATGGAGCTTACTACAGGTCTGGGCTAAATAAGTATGACAATTTTTTTTTTGGGTGGGGGGATCAAGTCAGTTCATTTCAGTCACTCAGTCGTGTCTGACTCTTTGTGACCCCATGAACTGCAGCACACCAGGCCTCTGGGGGTGGGGTATAGAGTACTTTATTGAGGGTACTCAAGAAGATAGGGCTCCCTAAGCCCCTCCCCTTACTCAGGGCGTCTGGGATGGAAACTGTGTGGAGGTTGGGAGATTCTCAGTGTGGAGCATGATAATATTTTTAAGGAAGTAAAGGATTGAAATACTATTGTCTGGTTCTATCTGTCTCTTATTATAGTTGTATGTACTTTTCAGGTGGTTGTTTTGTTTCATGAGTAGCTTTTATCTGAGGCTTTTAGCTACTGCATTTGTTAGTTCTCAGCTATTAAAATTATTTTGGGGAATGAAAATAATGAAACTCCAGGTCCAAGTCTGTGTATATTTCTAAAGAAAGAATGAGCCCTAGGCACCATAAAATTAGTGTTAGTCATTCTTGTTTGCTGCTATACAACAACATTGGGCAGGGTTTTATTTTGAAACTCACATGAAAAAGTGGAAGGAGGCCTTAGATTATAGTCTATCTTTCCTGGGGATCTGGAGGAAGAAAGGGAGAAAGGCTTGGAAGAGTGAGTGGTGAGGGTAAGGGAATCACCTTGTATGCATTTTTGTCAATGCCTTACAGTAGCAAGGCTTTTGCACTGTCCTGATTTAAAGTGAAGACACTTGCAAAGTGAGATTAAACTGTAGATTTATTTGAAGAAAGAGACAGGTGGTCATTATCCCAAAGCATAAATAGGGGAGAACTAAGGATGAAAATGTAAAACCACTCACCATACTGTTCTTTCATCACTGCCTCCATTAAGCAGTCTTTTTCTCCCAGGTAGACTTAGCAAAGCACCATTTTCTAAAGTTTTTTTTTTTTCTTTCTTTCACTTTTATCAAAGTAATATGTATATATATTTGTGGGGTTATTTTTTGGGGGGTAACTTTATACACATTGAACATCAACTTCTCTATTTCCCCTTCCCCCCATTCCCTGGCAACTGCCATTCTATTCTCTGCTTCTGGGAGTCTGACTATTTTAGATACCTCATATAGTGGAATCATGCAGTATTTGTCCTTCTGTAACTGACTGACTTCACTTAGTGCAGTGCCATCTACATTGTCACAAATGGTAGGATTTTCTTCTTTTTAAGGATGAATATTCTGTTGTATGTATATACCACATTTTCTTTTGTCCATTATTCTGCTGATGGATATTTGAGTTGGGATATTTTATCTGTTGTGAATAATTCTGTACATAGTTAAAAAATGCCCCTAGATTTATGATAGCAGTTAAATAGCAGTTATCATAGCAGTTAAATATGGTATTATTAAATAGCAGTACCCTGCTTTACTTATCTCTTCCACATTTTCTTTCTTCAGTCTTGGTCTTGTTTTTTTTACATAGTTTTTTCCTCCAGATTTCTAAATGGTGTGCTAATACTATAAATGATTGTTAAATAAACATGTACAAACAGATTAAAGAACAATATTTATGCCAAGTTGCCAAATTTTTGGCAGATGCAAGCTTAACAAGACTTTCTTCTTATATCCTACGTTATCACTTGATTTTAAAAATACACACTTTATGATTTGTTGCAGGACACTGCTGTGAATAATCAGCAATTGATTTAAAAAATTATTCAACCAGAAAAATTTTTTTAATATTTCCTTTTGAATTGCTGTTATGGAACCTAACAATTTAGTCATCTTATACCACTGTCCCTTACCACATTTCACCTTCCTTTTTCCTAATATTGTTATAGAAATATCTAGTTTACTTTTCATTTGATGTGCACATTTTCCTTATTTTTAATGCAACTGGCCCTCTGCATCCATGGGCTCCACATCAGCAGATTCATCCAACCAGATATTGAAAATATTCAGGAAAAAAAACGATTCCAGAAAGTTCTAAAAAGCAAAACTTGAGTTTGCCATGTGCTGGCAATGGTTTACATTGTATTAGGCATTTTAAGTAATCTAGAGATGATTTAAAGTATATGAGAGGATGTGTGTGGGTTAATACAAATACTACATCATTTTATATAAGAGACTTGAGCATTCTTAGATTTTGGAATTCATGTGGGTCCTGAAACCAGTCTCCCCCCACCCCAGTGGATACTGAGGGATGGCTCTATATGTAAGTATTATGTTGACTGGGTCCCCAGTGTGTAGTTTGATTACATTTCCTTTCTTAGAAAATCTATTATTTTTCCTGGACTTAATAGTTGTCTTGCCTTTCCATTTCACTTGGTTTCCTTTGGCACTCTTCATTTATGATTCCAAATTCTCTAATATTGTAGAACTGTAAAACTCCCCTGAATACTATATTCTACATGGTCAAATAAATTATTCTTGGTTTCATTTTAAATCTTTTATCATGTATTTTACTTAACTCAGGAAAGATCCCTTGGAGGAAGACACTGCAACCCACTCCAGTATTCTTGCCTGGAGAATCCTGAGAACAGAGGAGCCTGGTGGGTGGCAGTCCATAGGGTTGCACAGAATCGGACAGGACTGACGTGGCTTAGCACACATGAATGCACACATGTTTACCTTAGAGGCTTCTTTCTGTCTGGAAACACTAATCCTTTAGTTCTGGGAAATTTTATTAACTTCTTTAATTGTCTTTCTGGCATTTTCTTTGCTCTCTTTCTGAAACTCCTGTACTACTTGCTTGATGAGTTAGACGGATTCTTCAATTTTTTTAATTCTTTAATTTTTATACTCTTATTTTCTACATTTTTGTCTGCTCAATTATTTTCTCAACTTTAATCTTCACAGTTTTACGAATTCTTTTTTAAATTTTTATCATTTAAAAAACTTCATTACTGAAACTGCAAACAAAAAAGTGGAGAGAGAACCTCAAAACTGTGATGCACCTATCATTCAGTTTAATGATTAACTTTTTACTAATATTTCATTTCTCTGTAGTTTCTGTGGAGAAGGAAATGGCAACCTGCTCCAGTTTTCTTGCCTAGAGAATCCCACGAACAGAGGAGCCTGGTGGCTACAGTCCATGGTGTCACAAACAGTCGGACACAACTGAGTGACTGAGCAGCAACACCACCATATATTTGTTGAATGAAACAATGAAAACACAAATGAAAAACATCCGTATTTAAAGGCTTGAGAGCTCTTCACATATGTGGACTTAGTTATCATGCTTCCCATACATCTCCTTTCTCTGCACAGAAATTCCCAGATTTCCTCTACCACCCCTCCCATATAGTTGGCAGACCTTTTATTTCCTCATCCCCTGTCTGCTAAAAAGACCATGTCACTCTTAAAAGGCATCTCTCCCACAAATTAACCCAACATTCACAATGTGGTCTGATCAGTGGAAGAAAATAAACTCCTTTATTGTGGACCTTACATCTAGGTGAATGCAGACTATTTCACAATTTTCATGTCAACAACACATCTCCCACATTCACTCTGAGTCAACAGAAATATCTCTTTTACTTAAGAAACTCTTAAGGAATTCTATCCTTCTCCTAAACTTTGGAGTAAGTTTTTACTAAATAGTAGAATCCATCACTGTAGTTTTGATTTATCATTTCAGCCTGTCAGATTTTTTTTATTGGTTTTATATATAATAGTATTCAGTCAAGCTATGGAATCTACAAATTTGATAAGCTTATCTGTGTTCTTTGTCTTAAGTTTTTGATAAAATTAGAAATGATTAAGTTTAATATCTAAGTCCTATAATTTTCCATTAAGGATGACCCTCCAGATGCAGGAGACCTAGGTTTGATCTGTGGGTTGGAAAGATCCCCTGGGGAAGGGAACAGCTACCCACTCCAGTATTTCTGCCTGGAGAATTCCACAGACAGAGGAACCTGGCAGGCTAGAGTCCATGGGGTTGCAAAGAGTTAGACATGACTGAGTGATTTTCACTTTCATAATTTTCCTCTAGGGACAACCTTCCAGATATGGATGCCATTTATGAACCAATACTCTCCATGTATATTATGAAATCCCCTAACTTACATCTCTCTCTCTCTCTCTCTTTTTTTTTTTAGAATTTTTAGATCCTGTCAAATGAGTAAAACTCTTTATTTATTTATTTTAAATGGAGGCTAATGAGTTTACAATATTGTAGTTGTTTTTGCGATACATTGACATGAATCAGCCATAGGTGTACATGTGTTCCCCATCCTGAACCCCACTCCCACATCCCTCCCCATCCAATCCCTCTGGGTCATCCCAGTGCACTGCCCTGAGCACCCTGTCTCATGCATTGAACCTGGACCGGTGACCTGTTTCACATATGATAATATACTTGTTTCAATGCTATTCTTTCAAATCATCCCACCCTCGCCTTCTCCCACAGAGTCCAAAAGACTGTTCTATACATCTGTGTTTCTTTTGCTGTCTCTCATATAAGGTCATTGTTACCATCTTTCTAAATTCCATATATATGTGTTAGTATACTGTATTGGTATTTTTCTTTCTGGCTTATTTCACTCTGTATAATAGGATGCAGTTTCATCCACCTCATTAGAACTAATTCATATGTATTCTTTTTAATGGCTGAGTAATATTCCATTGTGTATATGTACCAGAGCTTTCTTATCCATTCATCTGCTGATGGACATCTAGGTTGTTTCCATGTCCTGGCTATTATAAACAGTGCTGCGATGAATATTGCGGTTCATGTGTCTCTTTCAATTCTGGGTTCCTCGGTGTGTATGCCCAACAGTGGGATTGCTGGGTCATATGGCAGTTCCTTTTCCAGTTTTTTAAGGAATCTCCACATTGTTCTCCATAGTGGCTGTACTAGTTTGCATTCCCACAAACAGCATAAGAGGGTTCCCTTTTCTCCACACCCTCTCCAGCATTTATTGCATGTAGAATTTTGGAGAGCAGCCATTCTGCCAGGCATGAGATGGTACCTCATTGTGGTTTTGATTTGCATTTCTCTGATAATGAGTGATGTTGAGCATCTTTTCATGTGTTTGTTAGCCATCTGTATGTCTTCTTTGGAGAAATGTCTGTTTAGTTCTTTGGCCCATTTTTTGATTGGGTCATATATTTTTCTGGAATTGACCTGCAGGAGTTGTTTGTATATTTTTGAGATTAATTCTTTGTCCATTGCTTCGTTTGCTATTATTTTCTCCCATTCTGAAGGCTGTCTTGTCACCTTGCTTATAGTTTCTTTCATTGTGCAAAAGCTTTTAATTTTAATTAGGTCCCATTTGTTTGTTTTTTGTTTTTATCTCCATTACTCTAGGAAGTGTGTCATAGAGGATCCTGCTGTGATTTATGTCGGAGAGTGTTTTGCCTATGTTTACCTCTAGGAGTTTAATGGTTTCTGGTCTTATGTTTAGATCTTTAATTCATTTTGAATTTATTTTTGTGTATGGTGTTAGGAAGTGCTCTAGTTTCATTTTTTTACAAGTGGTTGACCAGTTTTCTCAGCACCACTTGTTAAAGAGATTGTCTTTTCTCCATTGTATATTCTTGCCTCCTTTTTCAAAGATAAGGTGTCCGTAGGTCTGTGGATTTATCTCTGGGCTTTCTATTTTGTTCCATTGATCTATATTTCTGTCTTTGTGCCAGTACCATACTGTCTGGATGATTGTAGCTTTGTAGTAGAGCACGAAGTCGGGAAGGTTGATTTCTCCAGTTCCATTTTTCTTTCTCAAGATTGCTTTGTCTATTCAAGTTTTTTTTTTCTTGTATTTCCATACAAATTGTGAAATTATTTGTTCTAGTTCTGTGAAAAATACCATTGGTAGCTTGATAGGGATTGTATTGAATCTATAGATTGCTTTGGGTAGTATACTCATTTTCACTATATTGATTCTTCTGATCCATGAACAGAGTATATTTCTCCACCTATTTGTTTCCTCTTTGATTTCTTTCATCAGTGTTTTATAGTTTTCTATATATAGGTCTTTTGTTTCTTTAGGTAGATTTCTTTCTAAGTATTTTGTTCTTTTCATTGCAATGATGAATGGAATTGTTTCCTTCTCTTTCAGTTTCCTCACTGTTAGTGTATAGGAATGCAAGGGATTTCTGTGTGTTAATTTTATATCCTGCAACTTTACTATATTCATTGATTACTAGAGTAATTTTCTGGTGGAGTCTTTAGAGTTTTCTATTTAGAGGATCATATCACCTGCAAACAGTGAGAGTTTTACTTCTTCTTTTCCAATCTGGATTCCTTTTATTTCTTTTTCTGCTCTGATTGCTGTGGCCAAAACTTTCAAAACTATGTTGAATAGTAGTGGTGAGAGTGGGCACCCTTGTCTTCTTCCTGACTTTAGGGGAAATGCTTTCAGTTTTTCACCATTGAGCATAATAATTGCTGTGGGTTTGTCATATATAGCTTTTATTATGTTGAGGTATGTTCCTTCTATTCCTGCTTTCTGGTGGATTTTTTATCATAAATGAATGTTGAATTTTGTCAAAGGCTTTCTCTGCATCTATTGAGATAATCACATCTTTTTTTATCTTTCAGTATGTTAATATGGTGTATACATTAACTGATTTGTGTATATTAAAGAATCCTTGCATCCCGTAGATAAAGCCCACTTGGTCATGATATATGATCTTTTTAATAAGTTGTTGGATTCTGTTTGCTAGGATTTTGTTAAGGATTTTTGCATTTATGTTCATCAGTGATATTGGCCTGTAGTTTCCTTTTTTTGTGGCATCTTTGTCAGGTTTTGGTATTAGATTGATGGTGGCCTCATAGAATGAGTTTGGAAGTTTACCTTCCTCTGCAATTTTCTGGAAGAGTTTGAGAAGGATAGTGTTATGTCTTCTCTAACTTTTTGGTAGAATTCAGCTCTGAAGCCATCTGGTCCTGGGCTTTTGTTTGTTGAAAGATTTCTGATTACAGATTCAATTTCCATGTTTGTGAAGTCTGTTAAGATTTTTTAATTCTTCCTGGGTCAGTTTTGGAAAGTTGTACTTTTCTAAGAATTTGTCCATTTCTTCCAAGTTGTCCTTTTTATTGGCATATAGTCGCGGATAGTAGTTTCTTAAGATCCATTATATTTTTATGTTGTTTGTTGTGATTTCTCCATTTTCATTCCTAATTTATTTGATTTGATTCTTCTCCCTTTGTTTCTTGATGACTCTGACTAATGGTTTGTCTATTATGTTTATCTTCTCAAAGAACCATCTTTTGGCTTTGTTGATTTTTGCCATGGTCTCTTTTGTTTCCTTTGCATTTATTTCTGCCCTAATTTTTAAGATTTCTTTCCTTCAACTAATGCTGGGGCTCTTCATTTCTTCCTTTTCAAGTTGCTTTAGGTGTAGAGTTAGGTTATTTATTTGACTTTTTTCTTATTTCTTGAGGTAATGAATTGCTATGAACCTTCCCCTTAGCATTGCTTTTACAGTGTCCCATAGGTCAAAATTCTCCAATCCAGGCTGCAGCAATACATGAACCGTGAATTTCCTGATGTTCAAGCTGGTTTTAGAAAAGGCAGAGGAACTAGAGATCAAAGTGTCATCATCTGCTGGATCATGGAAAAAGCAAGAGAGTTCCAGAAAAACATCTATTTCTGCTTTACTGACTATGCCAAAGCCTTTGACTGTGTGGATCACAAGAAACTGTGGAAAATTCTGAAAGAGATGGGAATACCAGACCACCTGACCTGCCTCTTGAAAAATCTGTATGCAGGTCAGGAAACAACAGTTAGAACTGGATATGGAACAACAGACTCTTTCCAAATAGGAAAAGGAGTACGTCAAGGCTGTATATTGTCACCCTGCTTATTTAACTTCTATGCAGAGTACATCATGAGGAATGCTGGGCTGGAAGAAGCACAAGCTGGAATCAAGATTGCTGGGAGAAATATCAATAACCTCAGATATGCAGATGACACCATCCTTATGGCAGAAAGTGGAGAGGAACTAAAAAGCCTCTTGATGAAAGTGAAAGAGGAGAGTGAAAAAGTTGGCTTCAAGCTCAACATTCAGAAAATGAAGATCATGGCATCTGGTCCCATCACTTCCTGGGAAATAGATGGGGAAACAGTGGAAACAGTGTCAGACTTTATATTTTGGGGCTCCAAAATCACTGCAGATGGTGACTGCAGCCATGAAATTAAAAGACCCTTACTCCTTGGAAGAAAAGTTATGACCAACCTAGATAGTATATTCAAAAGCAGAGACATTACTTTGCCAAGTAACGTCAGTCTAGTCAAGGCTATTGTTTTTCCGGTAGTCATGTATGGATGTGAGAGTTGGACTGTGAAGAAGGCTGAGCCCCAAAGAATTGATGCTTTTGAACTGTGGTGTTGAAGAAGACTCTTGAGGGTCCTTGGACTGCAAGGAGATCCAACCAGTCCATTCTGAAGGAGATCAGTCCTGGGATTTCTTAGGAAGGAATGATGCTAAAGCTGAAACTCCAGTACTTTGGCCACCTCATGTGAAGAGTTGACTCATTGGAAAAGACTCTGATGCTGGGAGGCATTGGGGGCAGGAGGAGAAAGGGACAACAGAGGATGAGATGGCTGGATGGCATCACTGACACGATGGATGTGAGTCTGAGGGAACTCTGGGAGTTGGTGATGGACAGGGAGGCCTGGCGTGCTGCGATTCATGGGGTCGCAAAGAGTCGGAGACAACTGAGCGACTGAACTGAACTGATAGGTTTTGGGTTGGTCTGTTTTCATTTTCATTCGTTTCTATGCATATTTTGATTTCTTTTTTGATTTCTTCTATGATTTGTTGTTTATTCAGCAGCGTGTTGTTCAGCCTCCATATGTTGGAATTTTTAATAGTTTTTCTCCTCTAATTGACATCTAATCTTACTCCAATGTGGTGTAAAAAGATGCTTGGAATGATTTTAATTCTTTTTAAATTTACCAAGGCTAGATTTATGGCCCAGGATGTGATCTATCCTGGGGAAGGTTCCGTGTGCACTTGAGAAAAAGGTGAAATTCATTGGTTTGGGGTGAAATGTCCTATAATATCCATTATGTCTAACTGGTCCATTGTATCATTTAAAGTTTGTGTTTCCTTGCTAATTTTCTGTTTAGTTGGTATATCCATAGGTATGACTGGAGTATTAAAGTCTCTCACTATTAACGTGTTACTGGTAATTTCCCTTTTCCTACTTGTTAGCATTTGCCTTACATATTGCCATGATCCTATGTTGGGTGCATATATATTTATAATAGTTGTATCTTCTTCTTGGATTGATCCTTTGATCATTATGTAGTGTCCTTTGTCTCTTTTCACAGCCTTTATTTCAAAGTCTATTTAATCTGATATGAGTATTGCTACTCCTGCTTTCTTTTGGTCTCCACTTGTGTGAAATATCTTTTTCAGCCCTTCACTTTCAGTCTGTATGTGTTTCTTGTTTTGAGGTGGGTCTCTTGTAGACAGCATATATAGGGGGTCTTGTTTTTGTATCCATTCTGCCAGTCTGTCTTTTGGTTGGGGCATTCAACCCATTTACATTTAAGGTAATTATTGGTAAACATGATCCCATTGTCATTTGCTTTGTTGTTTTGGGTTTGAGTTTATACACCCTTTTTGTGTTTCCTGTCTAGAGAAGATCCTTTAGCATTTGTTGGAGAGCTGGTTTGGTGGTGCTGAATTCTCTCAGCTTTTGCTTGTCTGTAAAGCTTTTGATTTCTCCTTCATATTTGAATGAGATCATTGCTGGGTACCATAATCTGGGTTGTAGGTTTTTCTCTTTCATCACTTTAAGTATGTCCTGCCATTCCCTTGTGGCCTGAATAGTTTCTGTTGAAAGATCACCCATTATCTTTATGGGAATCCCCTTGTGTGTTATTTGTTGTCTTTCTCTTGCTGCTTTTAGTATTTGTTCTTTGTGTTTGATCTTTGTTAATTTGATTAATATTTGTCTTGGGTTGTTTCACCTTGGGTTTATCCTGTTTGGGGCTCTCTGGGTTTCTTGGTCTTGGGTGGCTATTTCCTTCTCCATTTTAGGGAAAATTTCAACTATTATCTCCTCAAGTATTTTCTCATGGCCTTTCTTTTTGTCTTCTTCTCCTGAGACTCCTATGATTCGAATGCTGGGGCATTTGACATTCTCCCAGAGGTCTCTGAGGTTGTTCTCATTTCTTTTAATTCTTTTTTCTTTTCTCTTCTCTGCTTCATTTATTCCCACCATTCTTTTACCTCACTTATTTTACTGTTGGTTCCCTCCAGAGTGTTTTTTTTTTTAATCTCATTTGTTGCATTATTCATTATTGATTGCCTCTTTTTTATTTCTTCTAGGTCCTTGTTAAACGTTTATTGCATCTTCTCAATCCTTGTCTCCAGGCTATTTATCTGTAACTCCATTTTATTTTCAAGATTTTATATCATTCTTACTATCATTATTCTGAACTCTTTCTCAGGTAGACTCCCTATCTCCTCCTCTTTTGCTTGGTTTCATGGGCATTTATCATGTTCCTTTACCTGCTGAATATTTCTCTGCCTTTTCATCTTGTTTACATTGCTATGTTTGGGGTGGCCTTTCTGTATTCTGGCAGTTGGTGGTTCCTCTGTATTGTGGAGGTTTTTCCTTGTGGGTGGCGTTGGATGAGTGTTGTCAAGGTTTCCTGGTTAGCGAAGCTTGCATTGGTGTTCTGGTGTGTGGAGCTGGATTTCTTCTCTCTGGAGTGCAATGCCGTGTCCAGTAGTGAGTTTTGAGATTGTCTATGGGTTTGGTGTGGCTTTGGGCAGCCTGTATATTACAGTTCAGAGCTATGTTCTTTTATTGCTGGAGAATTTGCATGGCATATCTTGCTCTGGAACTCGTTGGCTCTTGGGTGGAACTCGGTTTTAGTGTAGGTATGGAGGCTTTTGGATGAGCTCTTATTGATTAATGCTTCCTGGAGTCAGGGGTTCTCTGGTATTCTCAGGTTTTGTTTGGATTTAAGCCTCTTGCCTCTGGTTTTCAGTCTTATTCTTTCTCTAGCCTCAAGACTTCTCCATCCATGCAGCACCAATGATAAAACATCTAGGTTAATGGGGAAAAGATTCTTCACAGTGACAGAAACCCAGAAAGGTTAGTTGAGTTACATGGAGAAGAGAAGAGGGAGGAGGGAGATAAAGGTGACCAGGAGGTGGAGAGGGGGAATCAAAAGGAGAGTTAGCAATCTAGCCAGTACAGTCTGAAACACCCACAGAAGTTCACAGAGTTACATAGAGAAGAGAAGAGGGAGAAAGGAGACAGAGGTGACCAGGAGGAGAAGAAGGGGGGTCAAAAGGAGAGACATAGATCTAGCCAGTAATCAGCTCCCTAAGTGTACTCTACAGCCTGGAATACCCAAAGACACAGAGTTGCATAGAGAAGACAAGGGGGAGGAAGGAGATAGAAGTGATCTAGGGGAGAAAAAGAAGAGTCAAAAGGGGGAGAGGGTAATCAAGCCAGTAATCACACTCCTAAGTAAAAATGGATACTGATGATTGGATTCTTGAAGGTATAATATTGATAACAAATACCAGAAAGCAAAGATTAAAGATCTAGAGTAGAGGTTAGACTCTCAAAAATACAATATTAAAAAAAAATCACAAAAATTATAAAAAATATATATGAAATTTGCTTTAAAAATAGGGTATTTTTTCTGCAAGGTAATAGTAGGTTATAAAAATGAAAATTAAAGGAGTAATAAAGGACTTAATTTTTTTAATTAAAAAAAAGTGATAATAGTAAAAATATATCTAGGAATTTCTCTGGAGCTGTTGTGGGCAGTGTGGGGTCAGTTCAGTTTCAGATAGTTCCTTGTTTCAGCTTATACTTCTCAAGGTCTATATGCTCCTTCCAATGTAGCCAGTGGTAACTACAGGGTTTTAATCTGTTGCACCTTCCAAAGCGGTTCCCTTTGTTTATTTTGGCTTCTTCTGTTTCCAAGTCTCTTCAGGGTCTAATTTCCACCCTGACACAAGGGGGCGAAGGTGGTCACTTATTCAGGCTCACTTGTTCAGTCGTGCTGTGGGAGGGAGGAACACTGCAAACAAATACCACTAGCGTGTGTGGGGAGTGCTCACAGTGCCTCGGCCACACTGGGTTTGCTCATGGCATGTGTGCTTTCCCAGTCTACACTGCTCAGGCTCCAGGTTGCTCTGCAGGGTAACTCTCTAAAGCGGGCCCTGGGTTTTGTGCACTTCCCAGGTCTAAACCACTCAGGTTTAGGTTCTCGGATACTCTACAAAGGTAAAGACTCAGTTGGGCTTGCATTTTGTGCCCTTCCCAGGTCTGAGCAGCTCAGGTAACCAGGTGCTTCATGAGCACACTCTCCCCATGTGGAGTGGGGCATCTTGTCACCTCTCGCATCCCATCTGCTTGGTTTCCTGGGTGCTCAGTGGGAACGCCGGCTCTGTGTGTCTCCTCTGGAGAGCTGATCTCTGGCTGCGACCCTCCCGGCAGATGTCAACCGTCCAGGATCCCAGGAAGACTTAGTTAACAACTGGGAGCCAGCTCGCAGTCTGGTAGAGGATGCTGTCTCTGGGGCCAAAATTGTCCCTTTCTGGCTCTGTCGCCTACCTGCCTCTCTGCCTCTGGCAGGGGATGGGCCAATCTGCAGTTATTCGCTCAGTCCTTTGTTCCGTGAGTGGGCCCGGAAGTGCCTTAGGTTAGAGCTTTTCGTGGGAAAGTTCTCTCTCTCTCTCTTTCTGTCTCTCTCTGTCTATCCCACTGTTTGGGTTGCTGTCTCCTGTTAGCTCCCTTAGATTGTCCTCAGGGCATTCAGGCCCAGTCCCTATTCTAAGCAATGCAGCCGCACTTCCCTGTTAAGCCCCAACTTGCTAGTGGTGGATACGAGCATCTGGGCTACTTCTCTGCTGGGAGTTGCCATTAGGCATGTAATCTGTGGGCTTTATTTATTTATTTATTTTTCCTCCTGGTTATATTGCCCTCTGAAATTCCAAAACTCCCCACAGACCCACTGGTGAGAGGGTTTCCTGGTGTTTGGAAACTTCTCCTGTTTTATGACTCCCTCCCCAGGATGGGACTCCATCCCTAACTCTTTTGTCTCTCTTTTTATGGTTTATATTTTGTCCTACCTCCTTTTGAAGACAATGGGCTGCCTTTCTGGGTGCCTGGTGTCCTCTGCCAGTGTTCAGAAGTTGTTTTGTAGAATTTGCTCAATGTTCAAATTATCTTTCGATGAATTGATGGGGGAGAAAGTGGTCTCCCCATCCTATTCCTAGGACTGACCCCCTAACTCACATCTCTAACTCCACACTTCTCTGCATTGTAATTCCATTCAATCTCAATGTAATAAACAATTATTATTTGTAAAACAATGTGATGGTCAGGATATTATACCAGGATAGTATTGTGTTTTTCTTCAAAATGTGGCTGAAATCCTGATTCATTATGTCTATGGCAACTTCTTTATCTGCTAATCTAAAAATAATGGCATATTTAGTTGTACTTATAAGATCCTAAATTCTATCACTTGAAAATCTTGGATCTTCAGTTAAGTATTGCTATCAACATATGCCACGTTTACATATAGCATATGCACTGAGAAGAGAAGATATATAATATAATAAAGTGCAATTGATTGAGGTATTTTGACTTTTATTTTCCATGTCAGAATCATGACACTCGTGAAAGAATTTTTTTAAATGTCAATAGGGCTCAGAAAGTAAAGTATAAGAATAAAGATGAATAATCATCTAATGTATTGAATTGTCTGGGATCTGCCCTGAGTAGTATAGCATCAACCCAAAAGGAAGAATATGAATAACAGATGTCCATTGAGGAGCAGTCCTTTGATGAAAACAGACTTCTAAATGTAATAGAGTCCATTCAAATATTTGATCCAATTTATCTCAAAGGATGGATATTTCAGAAAACTTCCTCTATGTACTGCTTTTCAGAAGAGTAAAGGCTATCCTTTGCAATGTTGGAACTTTGTGTTTTATATAGGCTTTATGGCATAGTCTTAATTATATATTCTTCTTCTTTTTTTTTAATTTAATGTTACTGAAGCAGTAGTGCAGGTTTTATAGTGAAAGAAAACAATAAATGGTTTTAGAAAGTGCTAGGGATTAAAGAAGAGATTATATTAAAGAGGAAGCTGTCTATTTCAATAGAGCTTACCACTTCAGTTTAGATATAATGTTTAAAATATTTGTCAATTAGCTGACAATAAAATAGAATAGCGAATGTTCCAGAATTTATAGGTAGTGAAAAGAACCAAACTTTATCTTTCTCACCTTCCACCTAAAAACGTAGTTTAGCCCTTTGCTATTCCTAATTAGTTTTATGGTGAAAAACAGAAACCAAAACTGTTGTAGCAGCAGAAAACTTACTTTTACGCTTGAATGGTCACCTCTAATAATTATGCAAGTAAAATGACAAATCTGCCATTTTTGTTACTCTGGCTATACATTGAATCTGCAGAACTGTTTCCCAGATGAGTTTAATGCCAACTCAGATTACACCCACTTTCCTTGTAGTATGTAAGAAAGGAATCCTATATTGGGAAGTATGAAACCTAGGTTCTACCTCCTCAGTTCATAAGGTCATGACTCTGAAGATATTTAAACAAAGACCTCAACAGAGATCATTCTTCACCTGGCTGAATACAAGAAAGAGCCTCCACCTGAAAACTCTAAAGACTTCCAATATCTATGTTGAAAATACCTTTGAGGGACTTCTCTGGTGGCACAGTAGATAGGAATCCACCTGCCAATGCAGGGGACATAAGTTTGATCCCTGATATGGGAAGATTCCACATGCCTCAGAGCAACTAAGCCTGTAGCCACAACTCTGAGCCCATGTACTGCAAATACTGAAGTCTGCAAACCTAGAGCCAGTGGTCTGCAACAAGAGAAGCCACTGCCACGAGAAGCCTGCATACCACAACAAAGAGTACCCCTACTCGCTGCAATAAAGGAAGCCTTTGTGCAGCAACAAAAACCCAATGCAACCAAAACTAAATAATTTATTTTAATTAAAAAGCAAAAAAAAACCACAAGATAATGTTGACACTTAAGTCTAACTTACTCTTTAAAAATGAAATAATTATTATAACAAGTGTGCTCTATTGAAAAAAATGTGAAATAATGCTAAGATTTAATACTTACATGCAGTGCTTAGTATGTCAAGCTATGTGTTAAACACATATATATTATAATATGTACATGTATTAGCTCTTCTAATTCTCACAATAGTTCTATAATCATTCCCTTATCACAGATAAGGCATGTGAGACAGAAAAGTTATTCAAGTTGCCTAGAATCACAATAGTCTGTGTCAGTCAGACTATAAATCATGGCAAAACTGACTATGGAGCTCATGTTTTAAAGCCACTAAACTACATTGTCTCTTGATGAGTGACCTAGAAAAAGATTAGCCTTCATTAAAATAAACCACTAAAATATGGCTAACTATTATGCTACAAGTTATAGCATAATAGCTACTGGGAATAGAACTGGAAATTTCTGAAGGTTGTTGAAAGGTGGTTGTCACAGGAAAACTGATATTTGTATGTTTTCTGTTCTGACAGTAAAAGTTGTATGTATTTGCCTTGGCTTTGTTCATATATACAATGTTACTTGGCTTCTTTCTATATAAAAGCCATGCCACTGAAGATATTTCATATGTTTAGATGGAAGCCAAGTGATATTATAAAATCTTACTGGAGGCCATGTCAACTAATCAAGTTCTTGACTACATAAAGAGAAGGCAGCAACTCAATTAATATAAAATAAAAATTGTTAGGACTGATGTTTAATGCATATGCATGACTGTGGAGAAATTTCTGAAATTGGCTGATTTCTTCAGAATACCTTATTGATAATAGTTCTATTTTCAGAAAGATCGTGTCTGTGCATAGGCATTCTGTTTCTTTGAAATTTCTTATATATCTGTGCTTATCTACTTTTTAAATTTAAATATATTTGACATACAACATCATATAAGCATAAAGTGTACAACATGTTGACTCTTTGCAACCCCGTGGACTGTAGTCCACCAGGCTCAGGCTCCTTTGTCCATGGAATTCTCCAGGCAAGAATATTAAAGTGGGTAGCCATGCCCTTCTCCAGGGAATCTTCCCAACTTAGGGATCAAACCCAGGTCTCCTGCATTGCAGGCAGATTCTTTGCGGTCTAAGCCATCAGGGAAGCCTCAAGAAATTAAGTTCCAAATGGACGTGCGATGGAGAACACGGGGCCTCATGCAATCATATAAAATTTGTCTTTCTCTGGCAGGAGAGAAGGGGATGACAGAGGATGAGATGGCTGGATGGCATCACTGACTCGATGGATGTGAGTCTGAGTGAACTCCAGGAGTTGGTGATGGACAGGGAGGCCTGGCGTGCTGTGATTCATGGGGTTGCAGAGTCGGACATGACTGAGTGACTGAACTGAACTGAAGATGAAACAACATATTACAACAGAATATGAGTGATTTACCAATGTTTCAAATCCTATGAAACACTGTGACAGGTCTGAATATATTTGAAATGTTTCATTTTAGTTTCAGGTTAATTATTTTCCTCTGCTACTGTCCCCATTCAGCTTATTTCTAGAGTTATTTAGTTTTTCAATAGACATTGTTGAGATTCTATTTCAAAGGTATTTTGAAAACCATACTTTATTGTATTGATTGAAAATGAAGTACAAATGTTAATAAAATGCCCTTTCTTTATGATTAAATGGAGATGGACAATGAGCAGAACATATTTAATTTGAGGATGATCATTTAGTACACATTCTACATCTATGAAAAAGCTAGACTTGCTGGTTGTACTCTTAGACACACACACACACACACACACACAACAAAATAATTTAGCAAAAGGAGAAAAAGAAGGAAAAAAAAATAACCACAGAAGACTATGGTTCATCACTGATTACCTAAACTGTGTACTGTAGTAAAGTAATGACTCAAAAGCAATTTAAAGGATATCTTTATAGACGGGTTAAAATCACTGTGATACAGGAAAAAGAAGGAAACAAAATTAACAACTTTCAAGCTTTGGTTGACAGATTCTGTCATTTTTATTTTCTATTATAGATAAATGGTATCCTAACAAAGAGAATCACTTTCACCAGGTTATGAAAGTAGTCCTAGGAGGTAGAAGATCTTCAAAATAACAATTGAATTTAAATTATATTTCCTGTTACTATATTGGTTATACTCACATGAAAGTTAACATTTAAGATAAAATAATTTATTGGGTTACATATTCCAATTCAGAGACATAAAATAAAATTTCCATGAGTACATATTCTATCTAATTCACCAAGTTTAAAACTGTGATGGACCATGCCTAGAAGTTCTAGGAATGTTTGACCTAAGTTTTATTTGTCTTAGTATTAATGAATTTATCTTTTAACAGAAAATGTACACTCTAATATGTAAGTCACTAAATTTTAACTTCTTGTTGAGACCCTTATCCTGTTTACTCATGTTCAAATTACCACATTTTTCTGTGGATCTGGGAAGAAAACAGCTCCTGACATTTCTAGAAAATACTGAGAATTTTGTAAGTGTGCCATTGATTAAGCTTACAGTGTTAAACTGGTCTTAAAAATACCCAATCCATGATTATGAAAGTAAATTGTATAGGCCAATCTATAACTATAGTGTATCCAAGCCACACTCAATTAAATGTCTGGCAAGGCATAGAAACATCTGCTCAGCACATTTGATTCAACAGTAATTTCGATAGTCAAAAAGGAAGGAAAAAAAAAAAACCTATGACATTGTATTGGTTTTAGTACTTATTGAAAATGTTTTTTCTTTCTTGTCTAATTTAAATGCTTATGACAAGAAACCAAATCAGTTGGAATTGATACTTGAGATTGCAAGGCAAGTTGTTTTTAAAAAGGTTATTATCATGTTATCATTTCATCTTCTTAGATGAGTAAATCAGAATATTCTGTTTTTAACCTCCCAAATAAAGAGAAAGCCAAATTTTTAGATGCTGAGGCATGAGAACAGCCTAATTACTCTCACTAATGTATTTATAAGAGTTATAATAATTATATACTAATATATATACTTTTACAATTTATTTATATTTTTGTTTTTAACTATGTACATGTGTATATATATATAATATTATATAATAATATATATTTTATATATAAATATATATATTTTACTTTGCAGATCACTGTAACATATAATTTGAAAAAAGGCACCCCTCCCAAGTATTTGTAAAGCCCTTACTTTAATTAAAATAAAACTGGAATTGAAGTTTATTTATCAGATGCTAAGAAGGACAGGGAAGCCTGGCATGATACAGTTCATGGTGTTGCAAAAAGCTGGACACGACTTAGTGACTGAACAATAACAAGAAGGAGAAACAGCAACAACACATTTACGTTACTCCATATACCCTATAAAAAGAGAGAGAAAAACTAGATAACAGAACTAAATAACTATGAACAGCACTTAAGACAGAATATAAGCAGGTGATAAAATTAGTTGATATCAAATCTGAATGATGTTAGGAAAGCAATAAGGGTGATGTCCAATCAACTTGAGATTGGAGAATCTGAAATAGCTAAGAGATATACACTAGAAAGCACAGATGGCCAACTGGACAACAGCAGCTGAAAATAGAAGGGATTTTTCCCTCTCCAATAGCAAATGCATGTAAGCAGTCCATGGTAAGAAGAATTGAATACGCTCTGTTACTCTAACTTCTACGAACATTCACATATGCTCACATATGCTCACGTCTAGAACAAGTCCTATGCTAAGGAGAAACTTTTGGAAATGAAATAAAAATTGAGCAAGACAGGGACAATAGAGAAAGAGAAGCTATTCAAGGTAGGACAAGAAAATAGAGGTAGGAAATTCAGGCAGCAAACAGCAATATTTTGGAGCACTAAAGAAAAGAACAGGAGGAGGAAATCTATTAAGTACAAGAACATTCTTTTTTTTTTCTTTCTGTATTTATTTTACTTTACAATATTGTATTGGTTTTGCCATACATTGACTTGAATCCACCATGAGTGTGCATGTGTTCCCTATCCTGAATCCCCCTCCCACCTCCCTCCCCATCCCATCCCTCAGGGTCATCCCAGTGCACCAGGCCCGAGCACGCTGTATCATGCATCAAACCTAGACTGGTGATTCGTTTCATATATGATAATTTACATGTTTCAATGCCCTTATCCCATATCATCCCACACTCGCCCTCTCCCACAGAGTCCAAAAGACTGTTCTATACATCTGTGTCTCTTTTGCTGTCTCGCATACAGGCTTATCATTACCATCTTTCTAAATTACATATATATGCATTAGTATACGGTATTAGTGTTTTCCTTTCTGGCTTACTTCACTCTGTATAATCAGCTCCAGTTTCATCCACCTCATTAGAACTGATTCAAATGAATTCTTTTCAATGGCTGAGTAATATTCCATTGTGTATATGTACCACAGCTTTCTTATTCATTCATCTCCTGATGGACATCTAGGTTGCTTCCATGTCCTGGCTATTATAAACAGTGCTGCAATGAACATTGGAGTACACGTGTCTCTTTCAATTCTGGTTTCCTCGGTGTGTATGCCCAGCAGTGGGATTGCTGGGTCATGAGGCAGTTCTATTTCCAGTTTTTTAAGGAATCTCCACACTGTTCTCCATAGTGGCTGTACTACTTTGCATTCCCACCAACAGGGTAAGAGGGTTCCCTTTTCTCCACACCCTCTCCAGCATTTATTGTTTGTAGACTTTTGGATAGCAGCCATTCTGACTGGCGTGAAATGGTACCTCATTGTGGTTTTGATTTGCATTTCTCTGATGATGAGTGTTGTTGAGCATCTTTTCATGTGTTTGTTAGCCATCTGTATGTCTTCTTTGGAGAAATGTCTGTTTAGTTCTTTGGCCCACTTTTTGAATGGGTCTTTTATTTTTCTGGAATTGAGCTGCATGATCTGCTTGTATATTTTTTACATTAATTCTTTGTCAGTTGCTTCATTTTGCTATTATTTTCTCCCATTCAGAGGCTGTCTTTTCACCTTGCTTATAGTTTCCTTTGTTGTGCAGAAGCTTTTAATTTTAATTAGGTCCCATTTGTTTATTTTTGCTTTTATTTCCAATATTCTGGGAGATGGGTCATAGAGGATCCTGCTGTGGTTTATGTCAGAGAGTGTTTTGCCTATGTTTTCCTCTAGGAGTTTAATAGGTTCTGGTCTTACATTTAGACCTTTAATCCATTTTGAGTTTGTTTTTGTATATGGTGTTAGAAAGTGTTCTAGTCTCATTCTTTTCCAAGTGATTGACCAGTTTTCTCAGCACCACTTGTTAAAGAGATTGTCTTTTCTCCATTGTATATTTTTGCCTCCTTTTTCAAAGATAAGGTGTCCATAGGTGTGTGGATTTATCTCTGGGTTTTCTGTTTTGTTCCATTGATCTATATTTCTGTCCTTGTGGCAGTACCATATTGTCTTGATTACTGTGACTTTGTAGTAGAGACTGAAGTCAGGCAGGTTGATTCCTCCAGTTCCATTCTTCTTTCTCAAGATTGCTTTGGCTATTTGAGGTTTTTTGTATTTCCATACAAATTGTGAAACTATTTATTCTAGTTCTGTGAAAAAATACTGTTGGTAGCTTGATAGGGATTGCATTGAATCTATAGATTGCTTTGGGTAGTGTACTCATTTTCACTATATTGATTCTTCCAGTTCATGAACACGGTATTTTTCTCCATCTATTTGTGTCCTCTCTGATTTCTTTCACCAGTGTTTTATAGTTTTCTATATATAGGTCTTTTGTTTCTTTAGATAGATATATTCCTAAGTGTTTTATTCTCTTTGTTGCAATGGTGAATGGAATTGTTTCCTTAATTTCTTTTTCTGTTTTCTCATTGTCAGTGTATAGGAATGCAAGGGATTTCTGTGTGTTAATTTTATATCCTGTAAATTTACTATATTCATTGATTAGCTCTAGTAATTTTCTGGTGGAGTCTTAAGAGTTTTCTATGTAGAGGATCATGTCACATGCAAACAGTGAGAGTTTTACTTCTTCTTTTCCAATCTGGATTCCTTTTATTTCTTTTTCTGCTCTGATTGCTGTGGCCAAAACTTCCAGAACTATGTTGAATAGTAGTGGTGAGAGTGGGCACCCTTGTCTTGTTCCTGACTTTAGGGGAAATGCTTTCAATTTTTCACCATTGAGCATAATAGTTGCTGTGGGTTTGTCATATATAGCTTTTATTATGTTGAGGTGTGTTCCTTCTATGCCTGCTTCCTGGAGGGTTTTTTATCATAAATGAATGTTGAATTTTGTCAAAGGCTTTCTCTGCATCTATTGAGATAATCATATGGTTTTTATCTTTCAGTTGGTTAATGTGGTATATTACATTGATTGATTTGCAGATATCGAAGAATGCTTGCATCCTGGGATAAAGCCCACTTGGTCATGATTTATGATCTTTTTCATATGTTGTTGGATTCTGCTAGAATTTTGTTAAGGATTTTTGCGTCTATGTTCATCAGTGATATTGGCCTGTAGTTTCCTTTTTTTGTGGCATCTTTGTCAGGTTTTGGTATTTGATTGATGGTAGCCTCATAGAATGAGTTTGGAAGTTTACCTTCCTCTGCAATTTTCTGGAAGAGTTTGAGTAGGATAGTGTTACGTCTTCTCTAAATTTTTGGTAGAATTCAGCTCTGAAGCCTTCTGGTCCTGGGCTTTTGTTTATTGGAAGATTTCTGATTACAGATTCAGTTTCCATGTTTGTGAAGAGTCTGTTAAGATTTTCTATTTTTTCCTGGGTCAGTTTTGGAAAGTTGTGCTTTTCTAAGAATTTGTCCATTTCTTCCAAGTTGTCCATTTTATTTGCATATAAGTTGCTGATAATAGTCTCTTATGATCCCTTGTATTTCTGTGTTGTCTTTTGTTATCTCTCCAATTTCATTTCTAATTTTGTTGATTTTATTTTTCTCCCTTTGTTTCTTGATGAGTCTGGCTAATGGTTTGTCAATTTTATTTAACCTGTCAAAGAACCAGCTTTTTGTTTTGCTAATTTTTGCTCTGGTCTCTTTTGTTTCTTTTGCATTTATTTCTGCCCTAATTTTTAAGATTTCTTTCCTTCTACTAACACTGAGGTTTTTCATTTCTTCCTTCTCTAGTTGCTTTAGGTATAGAGTTAGGTTATTTATTTCACTTTTTTCTTATTTCTTGAGGTAAACCTGTTGCTATGAACCTTCCCCTTAGCACTGCCTTTACATTGTCCCATAGGTTTGGGGTTGTTGTGTTTTCATTTTCATTCATTTCTATGCATATTTTGATTTCTTTTTTTATTTCTTCTGTGACTTGTTGGTTATTCAGCAGCGTGTGGTTCAGCCTCTATATGTTGACATTTTAATAGTTCTTCTCCTGTAATTAAGATCTAATCTTACTGCATTGTGGTCAGAAAAGATGCTTGGAATGATTTCAATGTTTTTGAATTTACCAAGGCTAGATTTAAGGCCCAGGATGTGATCTATCCTGGAGAACGTTCCCTGTGCACTTGAAAAAAAAGGTGAAATTCATTGTTTTGGGGTGAAATGTCCTATAAATATCAATTAGGTCTAACTGGTCTATTGTATCATTTAAAGTTTGTGTTTTCTTGTTAGTTTTCTGTTTAGTTGATCTATCCATAGGTGTGAGTGGGGTATTAAAGTCTCCCACTATTATTTTGTTATTATTTCCCCTTTCATACTTGTTAGCATTTGCCTTACATATTGCCATGCTCCTATGCATATATATTTATAATAGTTATATCTTCTTCTTGGATTGATCCTTTGATCATTATGTAGTGTCCTTCTTTGTCTCTTTTCACACCTTTATTTTAAAGCCTATTTTATCTGATATGAGTATTGCTACTCCTGCTTTCTTTTGGTCTCTATTTGCATGGAATATCTTTTTCCAGCCCTTCACTTTCAGTCTGTATGTGTCCCTTGTTTTGAGGTGGGTCTCTTCTAGACAACATATATAGGGGTCTTATTTTTTAATCCATTCAGCCAGTCTTTGTCTTTTGGTTGGGGCATTCAACCCATTTACATTTAAGGTAATTATTGATAAGTATGATCCCATTGTCATTTATTTTATTGTTTTGCATTTGAATTTATACATCCTTTCTATGTTTCCTGTCTAGAGAATATACTTTAGCATTTGTTGGAGAGCTGGTTTGGTGGTGCTGAATTATCTCAGCTTAAGAACATTCTTAAATACTGCCTCTTTTTTAAAAAATCAAGAAAACTTATTGAAAATAAAACTAAGCAAGAGAAAATTATCAAGATTAAATCCTATTCAAATTTATTATAAAAATAATAGAGAATGAGCAAGATAATTTGGCACAGACAATAAAAGATCTCCAGAAATATGTGCCCTAAAAGCAGATCAAAACAGCAAGATACTACTCTAAAATAAGCAAGAAGATTTAAGATAATAATCCATTTAAAATCAGAATTATAAAAATTCAGAAAGAAGATGAAAGAAGTAAAAAATAATTTCTGAAATAAAACTATAGTCACAAAGCACACTAGTGAATAAATAAAACAGTTACTTTCTTACAATAAAGAAAAGACAAAAAGGGAAATTATTAAAATAAAGAAAAATATTTGAAAGAAAGTAAAAAATATAATAAAAATAGAGAGAATGGACATAAAAATATTATATTTGATAAAGAAAAGCAAAGTAAGGAAAGAGAACAAAAGTAAAAACCCTAATTCAATAGAATGTTCCTAAAAATAATTTAAAATATTTGAAAGTACATATTGAAAGAGCATACTGTGCACATGAGAATATTGACACAGGACTATAAACACCATAACAAATTTTATTAAAATTACAAGATTTAAATAAAATAATATCCTTTGGGCAAGTAGAAAAAAAAGCTTACAAAAAAAGGAAAATTAAATTATTATCAGACTTTTTTGAGAGCAATGATTATGCTACACGAAACTAGTAATTTTAAATATTCAAGGAAAGAAAAGTATGCCAAGTGTTTTATGTTCATCAAAGCTAACTTTCAGCTATAAAGTGCATAAAGTTTTATCAAAATATAGGAACTCAGCATATACTGTGCCCATGAATCCTTCCTAAGGAATAATAGAAAACAAGCTCCACACACAAAATGACTAGAGAGACCTTAATATAAGAATAGGTTGTTTTAAGCATTAAATATTTAGTTACCTGCAGAACTAAGGGTAAATGAGGTACTAAGAGGGAAAAAGGATATTCTGTGATGGTTATATGTTTTGACAATAAAGATACAATCAGTTCAGTTCAGTCACTTGGTCATGTCTAACTCTTTGCAACCCCATGGACTGCAGCATGCCAGGCTTCCCTATCCATCACCAACTCCCAGATCTTGTTCAAACCTATGCCCATCATATCAGTGATGCCATCCAACCATCTCATCCTCTGTCATCCCCTTCTCCTGCCTTCAATCTTTCCCAGCCTTAAGGTCTTTTCCAAAGAGTCAGTTCTTCTCATCAGGTGGCCAAAGTATTGGAGCTTCAGCTTCAACATCAGTCCTTCCAATGAATATTCAGGACTGATTTCCTTTAGGATGGACTGGTTGGATCCCCTTGCTGTCCAAGGGACTCTCAAGAGTCTTCTCCAATACCATAGTTCAAAAGCATCAATTCTTTGGTGCTCAGGTTTATTTATAGTCCAACTCTTACATCCATACATGATTACTGGAAAAACCATGGTTTCAGCTATACAGACCTTATCAGCAAAGTAATGTCTCTGCTTTTAAATATGCTGTCTAGGTTTGTCATAGCTTTTCTTCCAAGGAGCAAGCGTCTTTTAACTTCATGGCTGCAGTCACCATCTACAGTGATTTTGGAGCCTAAAAAGATTAAGTTTGTCACTGTTTCCGTGTTTCCCCATCTATTTGCCGTGAAGTAATGGGACCACATGCCATGATCTTAGTTTTTTTGAATGTTGAGTTCAAAACACTGAAATAATAACTGAAAGATTGAGATAATTTTACATGTACTCTATTTTATAACCATTTAAAAAAAGTGGAAAATAGAGTACATGTAAAATTATTTCAGTGTTTCAGTAATCAAATTGTAGGTGGTAATAGTATTGGTATTCTGAGATTAATAAATATGGAAATAGAGATTTTAAAAGTGAGCAGTTATATCCTATTCTAATTTTGCCATCCCCATGCTATGTCCTTAAGGAGCAGAGTTTTCAGTGTAGAGGAAAAGAGATAAAAATTTTACAGAAAGAAAGTTAATTAAAACTCTATAAACATGAACATGAATAGGAGATATATATATATATATATATATATATATATATATATACATTTTCCTTAAGAATTCGTATTGGTATTCCTATCATGGTCACTAATACAGATGTATGGGGCTTCCCAGGTGGCACTAGTGGTAAAGAACCAACTTGTCAATACAGGAGACATTAGTGATACAGGTATGATCCCTGGGTTGGGAAGATCCCCTGGAGAAGGGCATGGCAACTCATTCCAGTATTCTTGCCTTTAGGATCCCCGTGGACAGAGGAGCCTGGCAGGCTATATTCCATAGGGTCACAAAGAGTCAGACACAACTGAAGCAACTCAGCATGCATGCACACAGTACAGATGTATACATGCTTAAGAACCTTGACAGTGGCCAAGATGGGAGAGTAGGAAGATTCTGAGCTCACCTCCTCCCATGGGCACACCAAAATTACAATTAATTACAGAGCAAGTATCAATGACAATTACTTCAAGACTACCAGCAAAGATTTTCTACAACTACAGACATAAGGAACCACAAATGAGACAGGTGGAGGGGAAGAAATGGACTATAAATCAAGACTCATACTCTTGGGTTGTGTGACTGACAAACTGGTGGATGATTACAGTTACAGAGTTTCCCCCAAAGAAGCGAAGTGTCCAAGCCACACATGAGGCTCTCCAGCCTGGAAAATTTGGCATTCAAGGCCAGTGGGGCTTACTTTCAGGAGAGTCAGAGGGCTGTGGGAAACAGAGACTTCACTCTCAAAGCGTTCACACATTCTCATATGCTCTGGGACTAAGGGCAGAAACAGTAATTTGCAAGAAGCCTGGGTCAGGCCTTCTTGCTGATCTTGGCAACTCTCCCAGAGAGGCAGGAGGCATTTGGGACTCACCCTGGGGACACAGATGATACAAGCAGTATTTAGGGGAGCTTATCTTACAAGGAGGACACTAGTTCTGGCACGTGTCATTTTAGAATCCTCCCTCTAGCTTAGTGCTAGACCCAGCCCTGCCGTTCAGATGGTCATCACCAGTCATTTAATGTCCCAGACCAAGCAGCTAGCTGGATGAAGACACAGACCCACCTGAGCTCCCACTTGCCCCAGGACCTGGCCCAGTGAAGCAGAGGGTCCAAGACCCAACCCAACTCACCAACAGGTCAGCATCAGTACCAGAACCCCTTGTTCCCCAGCCCCACCTATATGTGGGCTGATAGCAACTCCAGATCCCCAGGGGACTACAGTCAGAGACCCCAGGACACAGCTCCATCTACCAGTGAGTTGGCACCATTTCTGGAACCTGATTGGCTTTACCAATCAGGGCCAGCTTCAGGCCTGGGACTACCTGGGGGTGCCCCCTAGCAGGCTGACACCTGGATCCAAGGGTGCCACAGACAGAGATCCCAGTAACTTGGTTCTGTCCATCAGTGAGGGGGCACAGATATGGAGACTAAAAGAAAAATAAATAAATAACATAGAAAAGATCAATGAAATAAAGAAAGGTTCCTTGAAAAGATAAACAAAATTTATAAATGTTTAGTTAGATTCATCAAGAAAAAAATTACAACCAATACCACAGAAATACAAAGGATCATAAGAGAATACTATGAACAATTATACAACAATAAAATCGACAACCTAGGAGAAATGCACAAATTCCTAGAAATGTGAAACCTCCCAAGACTGAATCAGTAAGATATAGAAAATGTGAACAGACTAATTACCACTAATAAAATTGAATCAATAATCAAAAAGCCACCAACATACAAAAGTCCAGAGCTAGATGGTTTCACTGGTAAATTCTATCAAACATTTAAAGAAGAGTTAACACCTATCCTTCTCAAACTATTCCAAAATATTGCAGAGGAAAGAACACTTATGAACTCATTCTATAAGGCAAGCACAACTCTAACACCAAAACCAGACGAAGATAAGACAAAGAAAAGAGAGAAAATTATAGTCCAATATCATTGAAGAATATAGCTGCAGAAATCCTCAATGAAATAGTAGCACATTCAACTCATAAATACATTAAAAGGAACATACACCATAAACAAGTGAGATTTACTCCAGGGATGTAAGGATGTTTTGATATTCACAAACCAGTCAACATTATACACTTTAACAAACTGAGGAATAAAAATCACATGATCATCTCAATAGATGAAGAAAAAGATTTTGACAAAGTTCAACATCCATTTATGGTACAAGCTCTCACCATAGTGGGTATAGAGGGAACATACCTTAACATAATAGAGGCCATACATGACAACAGTGAGAAGCTGAAAGCTTTTTCTCTAATATCAGGAACAAGATAATGATGGCTACTCTCACCACTTTTGTTCAACACAGTATTAACATTAGGAGTTTTAGACATAGTAATCAGACAAGAAAAAGAAATAAAATGAATCCAAACTGGAAAGGAAGTAGTTAAACTGTCACTAGTTGCAGATATTATACATAGAAAACCCTAAAGACAATACCAATAAAATACTGGAAATCACCTATTAATTCAGTACAGTTATATGATATAAAGCCAATATACAGAAATCTGTGGTGATTCTCTACACAAAGAACAAACTATTAGAAAGAAAAATAAATGATCCCATTTGCAATCACATCTAAAAGAATAAAATACCTGTTAATAAATCCAACAAGGAAGGTAAAATACCCATACTCAGAAACTATAAGACACTGATAAAAGAAATTGAAGATAACACCAAGGACAGATGTACCCGTGTTCATGAACTGGAAGAATTAATATTGTTAAAATGACCATACAACCTAAGGCAGTCTATGGATTCAATACAATCTCTATCAAAATAACAATGACATTTTTCATAGAATTAGAACAAATAATTCTAAAACTTATATGAAAACACAGAATACCACAATTAATCTAAACAATCTCAAGAAAGAAGTGCAAAACTGAAGTTATCATGCTCCTTGACTTCAAGCTATACTACAAAGCTACAGTCATCAAAACTGTATGTTATGGGCACAAAAACAGACATGTAGATCAATGGAACAAAATAGAAAGTACAGAAATGGGCCTAAACTTATATGGGCAATTAACCTATAACAAAGGCAAGAATATTCAATGGGAAAACATTAGCCTCTTCAATAAATGGTGTTTGAAGAACTGAACAGCTACATTTAAAAGAATCAAACCAGACTACTTCTCATACCATGTACAATACTGAGCTAAAAACTTAAATGTAAGACCTGAAACCATAAAATTTCTAGAAATAAGACATAGTATCCTCTGTCATAGGTCTTGGAAATATTTTTGGATATGTTTCCTCAGACAAGGGAAACAAGATAAAAAATTTAAAAATGGGACTACATCAAACTAAAATACTTTTGCACAAGGAAGGAAGCTATCAACAAAATGAAGAGGCAACCTACTGAATGGAAGAAGATATTTGCATACAGTATATTTGACAAGGGGTTTACATTCAAAGTACATAAAGAACACATACAACTCAACATCAAAAATACAAACAATCCAATTAAAATGAGGGCAGAAGACCCGAAAAGACATTTTCCCAAAGAAGATATACAGATGGCCAATAGTAGCTAAGATAGTAAAGAATCTGCCTGCAATGTAGGAGACTTGGGTTCCATCCCTGGGTTGGGAAGATCCCCTGGAGAAGGGAATGGCAACCCACTCCAGTATTCTTGCCTGAAGAAACCCATGGACAGAGGAGCCTGGTGTGCTACTGTCCATGGGGTCACAAAGAGTCAGACATGACTGAGAGACTAGCACACACACAATATACATAATGAAAAGATGCTCAACATCACTAATCATCAGATAAATGCAAATCAAAACCCCAAGGAGATATCACATCACACTTGTCAGAAGGGCTATTATCAAAAAGACAACAAATAACAAGTGTTGGTGAGAAGGTGTGGAAAAGGGTAACCCTTGTGCACTGTTGATGGGAATGTAAATTGGTGCCCCCAATATGGAAAACAGTGTGGAAATTCTTCAAAAATTTAAAAATATAAATACCATGTGATCTAACAATTCTACTCTTGGATATATATCCAAAGAAAACAAAAACCTGAAGATATATATATGTATATACCCTAATATTCACTGCAGTATAATTTACTATAGCCAAGCTATGGAAGTAATCAAAGTGTCCATCAATACATGAGTGGATAAAGAAGATATGGTATGTGTATGTGGTAGGCTATTATTCAACCATGAAAAAGAATGTAATGGTGCAATTTGTGATGACTCAGATGGACATAGAGAATATTATGATAAGTAAAATAAGTCAGACAGGGAAAGACACATTCTGTATGATTTCACTTATATGTGGGACCTAAAAAACAAATGAACATAAGTAAACATAAATAGATTCATAGATACAGAGAACAAACAAGTTCTGAGAGGGAAAATGGGTAAGGGGGTGAGGAGAAGAATAGGTGAGGGAGATTAAGAGGCATGAATTTTCAGTTACAAAATCAATGAGTAATGGTTATGAAATGTACCATGTAAAGAATATAGTCAATAATTATGCAAAATCTTTGTATGGTGACAGATGGTAACTAGATTTACCATGGTAAGCATTTTGAAAAGTAAAGAAATATCAAATCACTGTGTTGTGTACCAGGAAATAATACAGTGTTGTTAGTCTATCATACTGCAAAAAGAAAAGAAACAACTTGTAGAAAAAAGGATCAGATTTGTGGTCACCAGAGGTAGGGTTTGGGGAGAGGGGCATTGAATGAAGGTGGTCAAACGTTACAAACTTTCAGTAATAAGATAAATAAGAAATAGGGATGTAACCACCACTGAGTGACTGAACTGATACAACATGATAAATATAATTAACACTGCTATACATTATATATGAAAGTTGTTAAGGGAGTAAATCCTAAAAATTCTCATTAGAGAAATTTTTTTAATTTCTTTAATATCATATCTATATGAGATGACAGAGGCTTACTATTAATAAGCTTATTTTGATGATCATTTCATTACATATGTAAGTCAAATCATTATACTGTACACCTAAATTTATACAGTGCTGTATGTCAATTATATTTCAGTGAAACTAGAAGAAAATATTTTTAAAAAAGAAAAGAATTTTCTAGGTTAGTTAACTAAAATATCCAGGTACAATCCCAACTCAGCAAAAACGAGCAAGCCTAGTGTCCAGATTGCAGTCTTGAAATATCATTTGCCACTATCTAAAACAAGGGCTTCTTGGAGAAATGGTTGATTCCAGGTTAGGGTTTAAAAAAGTATACAAAACAAACTGGAAATTCTTGTAATGATAGGTAGTAGGGAAGCTACCAAATATGAGTAGGTCAGATGGACTTAGGAAGCAATTTGAAAAGACTCCCACTGACCAAAAAGGGGATAACATAAACTTCTGTAATAATTCCTGCAAAGGACCGAACCCCATTAAATATCTTTAAATCATGAGTTATACAAATATATTTTTAATTTTTTAAATATAAATTTATTTATTTTAATTGGGGTTAATTACTTTGCAATATTGTATTGGTTTTGCCGTACATCAACATGAATCCGCCACAGGTATACACGTTTTCCCCATCCTGGACCCCCCTTCCACCTCCTTCCTCCCTCTCCGCACCATCCCTCTGTGTCATCCCAGGGCACCAGCCCCAAGCATCCAGTATCATACATCGAACCTGGACTGGTGATTCGTTTCATATATGATATTATAGATCTTTCAACGCCATTCTCCCAAACATCCCACCCTTGCCCTCTCCCAGAGTCCAAAAGACTATACATCTGTGTCTCTTTTGTTGTCTTGCATACAGGGTCATCGTTACCATCTTTCTAAATTCCATATATATGCATTACTATACTGTATTGGTGTTTTTCTTTCTGGCTTACTTCACTCTGTATAATCGACTCCAGTTTCATCCACCTCATTATAACTGATTCAAATGTATTCTTTTTAATGGCTGAGTAATACATATACTCCATCATATATGTACCACAGCTTTCTTATCCATTCATCTGCTGATGGACATCTAGGTTGCTTCCATGTCCTGGCTATTATAAACAGTGCTGCAATGAACATTGGGGTACACGTGTCTCTTTCAATTCTGGTTTCCTTAGTGTGTATGCCCAGCAGTGGGATTGCTGGGTCATGAGGCAGTTCTATTTCCAGTTTTTTAAGGAATCTCCACACTGTTCTCCATAGTGGCTGTACTACTTTGCATTCCCACCAACAGGGTAAGAGGGTTCCCTTTTCTCCACACCCTCTCCAGCATTTATTGTTTGTAGACTTTTGGATAGCAGCCATTCTGACTGGCGTGAAATGGTACCTCATTGTGGTTTTGATTTGCATTTCTCTGATAATGAGTGATGTTAAGCATCTTTTCATGTGTTTGTTAGCCATCTGTATGTCTTCTTTGGAGAAATGTCTATTTAGTTCTTTGGCCCATTTTTTGATTGGGTTGTTTATTTTTCTGGAATTGAGCTGCAGGAGTTACTTCTATAATTTTGAGATTATTTGTTTGTCAGTCGCTTCATTTGCTATTATTTTCTCCCATTCTGAAGGCTGTCTTTTCACCTTGCTTATAGTTTCCTTTGTTGTGCAGGAGCTTTTAAGTTTAATTAGATCCCATTTGTTTATTTTTGCTTTTATTTCCAATATTCTGGGAGGTGGGTCATAGAGGATCCTGCTGTGATTTATGTCAGAGAGTGTTTTGCCTATGTTTTCCTCTAGGAGTTTTATAGTTTCTGGTCTTACGTTTAGACCTTTAATCCATTTTGAGTTTATGTTTGTGTATGGTGTTAGAAAGTGATCTAGTTTCATTCTTTTACAAGTGGTTGACCAGTTTTCCCAGCACCACTCGTGAAAGAGATAGTCTTTTCTCCATTGTATATTCTTGCCTCCTTTGTCAAAGATAAGGTGTCCATAGTGCGTGGATTTATCTCTGGGCTTTCTGTTTTGTTCCTTTGATGTATATTTCGGTCTTTGTGGCAGTACCATACTGTCTTGATGACAGTGGCTTTGTAGTAGAGTCTGAAGTCAGGCAGGTTGATTCCTCCAATTCCATTCTTCTTTCTCAAGATTGCTTTGGCTGTTCAAGGTTTTTTGTATTTCCATACAGAGGATGATAGGGAAGCAATTCATTAGCCGAAAAAGTGGTAAATAAAGGGAAGCACATAGCAAATGAGGAGGGTTATCACTTTATAAAAGTATGCAAAACTTGAGGAACAAGTAATATTAGAACATTTCTATTTCAAGCCACAATGACTGAACAGATATAGGGATTAAGTATCAATGAGTGCTAACATTACAAAAGAAGAGACAATCAGATATTTTGTGCCTCCTAAACTCTTGCCATACAGTATGTATTCATTTGTAAAAAGTGATAAAAATCTAAGTCTGATATAGTTTCCAGATCCAGCTGCCAATTCATAAGCAACTCAGAGGACAGTGAGGAGGAAAGTGATGATTTTACCATGAGTTTGCAAAATAAGGTTCTAAGACCTAGCGATGCATACCTGGGTGATAAAATTATTTTAAAACATTAAGAATTGATTGCTAAAATGGAAATAATATGTCCTTCAGTTCAGTTCAATCACTCAGTCGTGTCCGACTCTTTGTGACCCCATGAATCCCAGCATGCCAGGCCTCCCTGTCCATCACCAACTCCCAGAGTTCACTCAGACTCACGTCCATCGAGTCCGTGATGCCATCCAGCCATCTCATCCTTGGTCATCCTCTTCTCCTCCTGTCCCCAATCCCTCCCAGCATCAGAGTCTTTTCCAATGAGTCAACTTTTGCATGAGGTGGCCAAAGTACTGGAGTTTCAGCTTTAGCATCATTCCTTCCTAAGAAATCCCAGGGTTGATCTCCTTCAGAATGGACAGGTTGGATCTCCTTGCAGTCCAAGGGACTCTCAAGAGTCTTCTCCAACACCACAGTTCAAAAGCATCAATTCTTTGGCGCTCTGCCATCTTCACAGTCCAACTCTCGCATCCATACATGACCACAGGAAAAACCATAGCCATGACTAGATGGACCTTAGTTGGAAAAGTAATGTCTCTGCTTTTGAATATACTATCTAGGTTGGTCATAACCTTTCCTCCAAGGAGTAAGAGTCTTTTAATTTCATGGCTGCAATCACCATCTGCAGTGATTTTGGAGCCCCAAAATATAGTCTGACACTGTTTCCCCATCTATTTCCCATGAAGAGATGGGATCGGATGCCATGATCTTCGTTTTTGAGCATTACGCCAACTTTTTCACTCTCCTCTTTCACTTTCAAGAGGCTTTTTAGTTCCTCTTCTCTTTCTGCCATAAGGGTGGTGTCATCAGCATATCTAGGTTATTGATATTTCTCCTAGCAGTCTTGTGTTTCTTCCAGTCCAGCGTTTGTCATGATGTACTCAGCATAGAAGTTAAATAAGCAGGGTGACAATATACAGCCTTGATGTACTCCTTTTCCTATTTGGAACCAGTCTATTGTTCCATGTCCAGTTCTAACTGTTGCTTCTTGACCTGCATACAGATTTCTCAAGAGGCAGGTCAGGTAGTCTGGTATTCCCATCTCTCTCAGAATTTTCCACAGTTTATTGTGATCCACACAGTCAAAGGCTTTGGCATCGTCAATAAAGCAGAAAAGATGTTTTTCTGGAACTCTCTTGCTTTTTCGATGATCCAGCAGATGTTGACAATTTGATCTCTGGTTCCTCTGCCTTTTCTAAAACCAGCTTGTACATCAGGGAGTTCACGGTTCATGTATTGCTGAAGTCTGTCTTGGAGAATTTTGATCATTACTTTACTAGCATGTGAGATGAGTGCAATTGTGTGGTAGTTTGAGCATTCTTTGGCATTGCCTTTCTTTGGAATTGGAATGAAAACTGACATTTTCCAGTCCTGTGGCCACTGCTGAGTTTTCCAAATTTGCTGGCATATTGAGTGCAGTACTTTCACAGCATCATCTTTCAGGATTTGAAACAGCTCAAGTGGAATTCCATCACCTCCACTAGCTTTGTTCATAGTGATGCTTTCTAAGGCCCACTTGACTTCACATTCCAGGATGTCTGGCTCTAGATTAGTGATCACATCATGATGATTATCTGGGTTGTGAAGATCCTTTTTGTATAGTTCTTCTGTGTATTCTTGCCACCTCTTCTTAATATCTTCTGCTTCTGTTAGGTCCATACCATTTCTGTCCTTTATCGAGCCCATCTTTGCATGAAATGTTCCCTTGGTATCTCTAATTTTCTTAAAGAGATCTCTAGTCTTGCCCATTCTGTTCTTTTCCTCTATTTCTTTGCATTGATCGCTGAAGAAGGCTTTCTTATCTCTTCTTGCTATTCTTTGGAACTCTGCATTTCAATGCTTATACCTTTGCTTTTCTCCTTTGCTTTTTGCCTCTCTTCTTTTCACAGCTATTTGTAAGGCCTCCCCAGATAGCCATTTTTGCTTTTTTGCATTTCTTTTCCATGGGGATGGTCTTGATCCCTGTCTCCTGTACAATGTCATGAACTTCATTCCATAGTTCATCAGGCACTCTATCTATGAGATCTAGGCCCTTAAATCTATTTCTCACTTCCACTGTATAATCTTAAGGGATTTGATTTAGGTCATATCTGAATGGTCTAGTGGTTTTCCCTACTTTCTTCAATTTGAGTCTGAATTTGGTAATAAGGAGTTCATGATCTGAGCCATAGTCAACTCCTGGTCTTGTTTTGTTGTTGTTGTTGTTGTTGTTGACTGTATAGAGCTTCTCCATCTTTGGCTGCAAAGAATATAATCAATCTGATTTCGGTGTTGACCATCTGGTGATGTCCATGTGTAGAGTCTTTTCCTGTGTTGTTGGAAGAGGGTGTTTGCTATGACCAGTGCATTTTCTTGGCAAAACTCTATTAGTCTTTGCCCTACTTCATTCCTCATTCCAAGGCCAAATTTACTTGTTACTCCAGGTGTTTCTTGAATTCCTACTTTTGCATTCCAGTCCCCTATAATAAAAAGGACATCTTTTTTGGGTGTTAGTTTCAAAAGGTCTTCTAAGTCTTCATAAAACCATTCAACTTCAGCTTCTTCAGCATTACTGGTTGGGGCATAGACTTGGATAACTGTGATATTGAATGATTTGCCTTGGAAAGGAACAGAGATCATTCTATCGTTTTTGAGATTGCATCCAAATACTGCATTTCGGACTCTTTTGTTGACCATGATGGCTACTCCATTTCTTCTGAGGGATTCCTGCCTGCAGTAGTAGATATAATGGTCATCTGAGTTAAATTCACCCATTCCAGTCCATTTTAGTTCGCTGGTTCCTAGAATGTCGATGTTAACTCTTGCCATCTCTAGTTTGACCACTTCCATTTTGCATTGATTCATGGACCTGACATTCCAGGTTCCTATGCAATATTGCTCTTTACAGCATCCGACCTTGCTTCTATTACCAGTCACATCCACAGCTGGGTATCGTTTTTGCTTTGGCTCCATCCCTTCATTCTTTCTGGAGTTATTTCTCCACTGATCTCCAGTAGCATATTGGGCACCTACTGACCTGGGGAGTTCCTCTTTCAGTATCCTATCATTTTGCCTTTTCATACTGTTCATGGGGTTCTCAAGGCAAGAATACTGAAGTGGTTTGCCATTCCCTTCTCCAGTGGACCACACATATATGGATTAAATTCTACAATCAAAAGTCAGAATGGCTTTTGCCACCCTCAATTGTTGCAATAGCCTCCTAACTGATCTCCTAAATTAGGGCTTTTGGTACCCCTGCAGTCTATTTTCTAGACAACTGAGTGGTCATGTTGAAACATATTTCTTACCATATTTCTACTCAAAACTTTTCAATAGCTTCCCATCTCTCTCTGAGGTGAAGCTAAATTTGTTAAAATGGTTACTCTGCCCTATTTGACCTGGTCCATTTGCCCCTCTGATTGTATTGCCTTCCATTCTTCTCCTTCATTAACTCTATGCAAGCCACCCAGACTCCATGCTATTCATATAATCCACTAGACATGTCACAACCTCAGGTTCTCTTACTGTTTCTTCTGCCTGGAATGCTTTTTCCCTCAATTCCTTTTGTCAATGTCAACTCTTCCTTGTCTGCAACCAGTCTTGAATGTTATCTCTTTCCTATCTCAAATGCAATCTCTCAGGGCAGGGGTTTTTGCTTTGTTCTGTGTAGTTCACTGTTTGCCACTGGCACATAAAACACTGCCTGGACACCTAGTGGATACTCAAAAAAGTATTAAACAAATGTATGATACTAATATTTGATAATGAGAAATTGAATATACAGACAATGACTAGAGCATATATAAAAATAGAACTCTAAGCTACAACCTCTGAAGCAGTCAATTCAGAAAGATCAAGACTTGGTCAATGACTGACAGCTTTCCTAATTTTGCCTCCTTTCAATTCAGGTACAATGAGAGAGAGCCAAATGTGTACCACAAACCAATCAGGTAGGATGCTCCACTTCTAGAAAGCACATATCCAGCTTCTGAATACCAACAGTTTCTAATCACACATAACTGAAGCATTCTCCTTTTTCCGCCTTAGTTTTCCTACTTCTTATCTGCCTTTGAGTCTCTGACAAAGCTAAGGTATGGTGACTGGCTCCCTTGCTGAAGAAACTATGAATAAATATATTATATTAATTATCATTTTGCTTCTCTTTATTTCCATAATAATAACAATAGATATCTTCTCACCCTTATGCTAAGCATAAACAAAAACATTTTAAAACATCAATTTCAAAAAAATCTATAATATACAATCTAATATAGGCAATGGGCTTCCCAGGTGGCACTAGTGGTAAAGAACCCACCTGCCAATGAAGTTGACATAAGAGGCACAGCTTCGATCCTTGGGTTGGGAAGATCCCCTGGAGAAGGAAATAGCAACTCACTCCAGTATTCTTGCCTGAAGAATCCTATGGACAGAGGAACCTAGCTGGCTACATTTCATAGGGTCACACAGAGTTGAACATGACTGAAGTGACTTAGCATGAATATAGGAAATGTGTTTGCCCTGTCAAAATAAGCACCTTCGAGACAGACTGCTTCTCCTTAGACTCCTTTATTGTATAGAAAGTCTGAAGTTATTACTACTCTAGCTTTCTATAGAAAGATGTTTTATTCCCAAAGACAGTGCTTTGTGAAAACTACAGACCACCCAATGCAAAGTTGAAAAGAAAGTTGAGGTGCTGAGCAGCTGACTAGGCTCATTCATGTGCTAAGTGACTTTTTCCATTCCACCAAATTTATAACATTGTTAAAGTATTTGTTTTAATTGAATTAAATATTACTACAGCACATGTGCTTCCCTGGTGGGTCAGTGGTAAAGAATCTGCCAGCAAAGCAGGAGACATATACTGGAGATGTGGGTTCAATCCCTGGTGGGTTACAGTCCAGGGGGTTGCAAAGAGTCTAAGACGACTGAGTGACTGAGTACCCATGTACTACATGAAGTAATTTAAAGGTACATTAGGTGGATTTTTTTTATAACTAAGTGCTACAAATTGTATTCAAGTAAATATAATTACCAAGAAGATGATCAAACTTATTCTGATGTCTAAAATTTAGGCCATTTGGAAAATTCAGTAAGATTTGGGAAATTTATGTTGCAAAGAAATTCTTAGCGCTCAGGTAAACAGAACTGAAACAGAGAAAATGCACTGTATAGGGTCATTATCCATGTAAAGTCTACTCTTGTGTCAT